>NC_087472.1:86821915-87446915 GCF_036321535.1 Camelus dromedarius | reverse complement strand
TATAAATCAGTGATATTACATACTGTCAATTTCACAACTCTGTAGAGTCATATTGTTGCCAAAATATTGGCCCCTGTCCTTGAAGAGCCAAATAACCCAGAAACAAGGTCTTGGAGCTTAGAAGAAAAGAGGCAATTTTATTGCTTTGCTGGGCAAAGGGGACTAACAGCAGGCTAGTGTCTTCAAAACTGTGAACCCACCTTGGGGATCGGGCAGGGTGGTTATATAGCCATAGCTCAAATAATAAAACATCGATAACAATCAACAGAATCATTTTCTCATCAGAAGACTTAGAATGGGGTCATGATGCCTCCAGGTGACCAGTTCTGTAGAGGCTAGCGGTTGTCACTCTTTCCATCTCTTTATCTTATAAGCACCCAAGGTGTGGTCTTCTTGGTAATTCAGGCTATTTTCTAAGGTTAAAGTCATGGGACCTTCTCCCTGGAGATTGACTCAGAGACCAAGCATGATTCTAGCTTTCAATTACTGGAATAAAGTAGAAACAGTAAGATCAATAGCTTTAGTTTTCACAATGGGTCTGGAACTGTGAGTAGCAACCGGTCAGTCAGGTTGACCGTTTTAAGGGCAAGCATAAGAATAAGCAATCTGTTGGCCTAAGTGCAGCCATTTTATTAATCCTGCTTCAATATCCCTATGGCATTTGGTCACATAAGTAAAATTAAAACAATACATATCTCACTAAAATTAAAACTATATATGTCCATTTGTTCAATTATGAAACAAAGGTCTTTTCCTTTAAATACAACTAGTCTATTTGAAATAACATGTTCTATAAGTGTGAATGTTCTAGGAAATAATTTCTCAAAATGCAGTGAGAATGAGTGAAATAAATTGTGAAATTTATAGCTTTGTTAATAGTGATATACCAATGTTAATATATTAGTTTTTGATAAACATACCATAGTTGCATGAGGTGTTTACATTAACGAAAGCTATGTGAAAGGTATACAGGGAACTCTGGACAATCTTTACAACTTTTCTGTAAATCTAAAATTATCTTTTAAAAAAGTCACATTTTGTCCCCAGCCCTTGTGCCCAAATATAGGTACTTAGTAAAGATTTGAGGAAGAAATGGATGCCCACCTGATCCCATTTCTTTATTCATACTCTTGTCTTTCCTCCCTTTTTAAGAGGTTCTCCCCTTCTATACCTTTAGCTTTTGAGAGGCAGAAAGGGAGGCAGTCGTGGGCACTCCTTTTGGCATTCAAAACTAAGGACAGCTCACTGTGACACCTTCCTCCACCAAAGCTTACCATGTTAGAAATAACATGGGCTTTAGAATAACACATACATGGGTCCATATTTCAGCTCAGCCTTTTTTTGTGACCATGACAAGGCATTTAACTTCTCTGAGTCTCATTTACTTTATTTGTAAGGATAGGAATTTTATTTGCTTTGCAAAGCTGATGTGAAAATCAAATAAGATACATAATTGATTGACAAATAATAGGTATGTAATGTTAGTTTCCTTTCTTTTGGTTTTATGTTGATTCCAGAGAGATGACTTCATTCTTGGGGAGATATGACTGTTACTCATTATGAGGCTAGAACAACAACAATGTGTATCTTTTGGAAACACTAGATTCCCTGCCCAAGTATAGGAGATAGAGTGTCAGAATCGTAGCATACACAAAGCAAATTAGCCAAGGCAAAATGAGAAAGGGCTGCCATGTCCCTTCGTTGTGCCCTCTTGGTTCTGTTTATCCATTCAGTATTTTGTTTATTAATCCAACATTCTATATACTTGGGTGCCTACTGTGTCCAGACAAGGGGATAGGTGCTGGGACTTACTGGTGAACAGACTTGGCCACTGCTATCACAGAGCTTTCAGTGTAGTTTATGGATGGAGATGGAGGGAGAGATCACAGTAGCCCTAATTGTGATAACGGCTATGAATGAAAAGTTTGGGCTGTGAGAGGGAATAACAGGGGGTCTAGCATATGCTGGGGCATGGGAGGATTTCCTAAGGAAGTGACATTGAAACTGAGATATAAAGGACAGGCAGGAGTTAGCCGTATGTTAATGGATGAATTGTGCTCCCCGATTCATATGGTGAAGTCCTAACCCCTCAATACCTCATTAGATGATTATTTGGAGATGAGGCCTTTAAAGAGGTGATTAAGTTGAAGTGAGGCCCGTAGGGTGGGCCTTCATCCAGTCTGATTGGTATCCTTTTAAGAAGAGGAAATTTGGACACACAGACAGATGCCAGGGATGTGCACACACACAGGAGACACAACAAGAAGGAGGCCATCTTCAAGCCAAGTCAAGAGGCCTGCCAACACCTTGATCTTGGAGTGGTACCCTCCCATAAATGTGAAAAAGTAAATTTTTGATGTTTAAAGCCAGAAAAATAAAAAAAAAAAAAAAAAACAAAGGAAGCATAGAGGTTCACCTGCATTATAATGGTCTGGAACAGTTTTTAAAATAGGTTTCTAGGACTCATGTTGAACCTTATAAACTAAAGTCTTAGGAGAAGGCTTAGGATCCCTATTTTTGCAGGATTCTCAGATAATTGCTTTTCTTTATCAAAGTCTCAGAACTCTCATCCAGCAGCATTTATGAACCAGAATTGCTTAAAAAAATTAAATCCTACAGAAAATTATTTTAGTGTCTACTTTATCAATTCTCCCAAAGATGATATATACCAGTATCATTCTAGACATAGAGAAGATAATTTTATCCATTATATACAGTGGATGTCTTAGGACAATGAGACTTAATTATTTCAAGAAACCCTGATTGAGAAGTGCTTCTGTAATTCAAAATAAATGGCATAGTAATAGTTTACCATACGTTACCCAAATAGTAGTAATTTTAGAATTACTGGCCAGCATTTTGATTTCAATTTTACTATTAACCAGCCATGTATCATTAGACAACTCACCTAATCACTTTCAACCTAGTTCCTCAACTGAAATATCAGTGAAATTAACAAATGACCATTAATAACTTCTAACTATGATCATTTATAAATGGGAGAAATAACAGGTCTTGTCTCACAGTGGTATGAATTCCACATGAAATAACATATAATAGTGCTTAACAAGGAGCCTGTCACATAGTGAGAATCATTGTTATGCTTTCTTATTGTTGTCTGTTATTTACATTTCTGCAAAAGATATTTAATATTTCACATATGCCCAGGAGTGAAAATTCTCCTGAGAAGAAGCAGTAACTTAAGTTTTCCTTCAAGTCAGATATACCTGCATATTCCTGTTTCCATACTTGCTGTCAGTCAAGGCCAGAAATTAGAGATTCCAAGGCAATAATAGACTTCCTTATCAAGTTCAAAATTCTCAAAATGGGTTAAAATTATTCTTCCCTCACTTAGGTATCACAGCATTCAAAGGGCTTTGTTCTTCAGAATTAAGTACATTCATTGTTGATGTTTGGCACCTTTAATTTCTTCTCATGGTAGAACATATTTTTACCCCTAAGTGAGGCCTGTTTTTAGGGGAAGAATAGAGTGCGTGCTTTCTCCTTGATGTATGCCTGGGATCGCACAGCTGCAGAGAAGACAGCTTACTTCAAAGCACATCATCAGAGCTTTGAAAATTAAGTAGAAAATATTAAGTAAATTTAAGCTTCCTTGTCTTTTGTTTGTTTGCTCTGTTTTGAATCTTTTGCTGGTGTGTTAGCAAGAGTTCTCCAGAGAAAAAGAACAAGTAGGATGTATATATGTATAGAAAGAGATTCATTATAAGAAATTGGCACCTGTGACTATGGAGATTAGCAAGTCCGAATCTGCAATATGGGCAGCAGGCTTGAGACCCAGGAGAGCTGATGGTGTAGACGAAGTCTGAAGTCTCAAGTCTGCTGGGGAATTCTCTCTTGCTCAGGGAGGCCAGTCTTTTTCTCCTTTTCATGCCTTCAACTGAATGGATGAAACTCATGCACATTTCAGAGGGCAATCTGCTTGCTCAGAGTTCACCTATGTAAATATTAATCTCATCCAAAACCACTCTCCAAATTGACACACAGCATTAACCATCACAGATACTATGTCACAGGAAATATGATTTGCAACATTTATTTTAAAGGAATATGCAACACAGAATTTTGTAATGTGAAGCTTGACATATCTTAGTTCGCATTCTATTATCGACTTGTGGCATGATAAAGATGAAATCAGATGCATATTTGAGGATCCTTAGATATAGATGGACATTTGAAGTTAGATTAAATGAGATTGCTAAGAGATAAGCATACAAAGAGAAAAGAACAGATCTGAAACCTGAGCTCCAAAGCTTTTCAACATAATATAGAGGTTAAGGAATTCCAACCAAGTTAACAGATGCAGCAACAAATGAAGTAGTAGGATAAAGTAAGACTGTGATGTGACCTGGCTGCCAAATATTTTCAAGAAGGATGTGATCAGTAGTGTCAAATGCTACAAGAGGAAAGATGGGAACTTAGTAATGGTCATTGGATTTGTCGACTGAAATAAATGCGCAGCCTAAAAGTTGAGAGTTATGTTTTATTTGGCGGGACGACTTGAGCCGGGATCACAGCCTCTAGGATCACTCTGAGGGACTGCTCTGAAGAGGTAGGGGAGGAGCTAGGATATATAGGAGCTTTACAACAAAGACCAGGTAGTTGGAACATTAAAAGATTACTTGTTAACTTAAGAAAACCAGGCATCTCAAGTTAAAAGAATTTAGTGCTTTTCTATGTATGGGAGGAAGCAAACATTGGGCTCCTTGAATTCATTCCTTTGACAGGCATCTAGCTAGCTA
This sequence comes from Camelus dromedarius, assembly GCF_036321535.1. Taxonomy (NCBI): domain Eukaryota; kingdom Metazoa; phylum Chordata; class Mammalia; order Artiodactyla; family Camelidae; genus Camelus; species Camelus dromedarius. Next base: position 87,442,155 of record NC_087472.1, on the reverse strand, counting down.
GGGCCAGTATCCTGTCCTTTATTATTCTGAGTCCCCTCAGAGTGCACCACTGTGAGTGGCTGCAGAGGCTGGGCTGCAGGCTTGTCTTCACTGGGAGGTGGCGGCAGCAGCTGATGACTTGATGGTTTCAGCATTCTTTGTTTACTGATACGGTTTGCAGTATTTTTCATTCACAGATTTAAAAATGAGGATATAACTGATAACCTTACAAGTGTAGTTTCTGTGAGTGGTAGAAATGAGAGAATTGTGCAATCATCCAGTTCTGGGGCAGTTGGTCTCCCTATCTTTATCTATTTTTTTTCACGTTTATTTTTTGATCACTTGGCATATAAGAAGCTCCTTGATAAAAAGGGTTAATCTCTCAGATATGTTTAAAAACACTGCATAACCACATCTCTCCTTGGAGAGTCATGAAGCAAATGAGCATGATTAAATGACCTAAGAAATCAAAAAATCAACCCATTTACCTCCATGTCACCTAGAAAACTTTTTCCCATAAAGCTGGTGTGTGTACACGTGTTTTTGTGTGTGTGTGTCTGTGTATTAGGTCCGTCATTTATGGCCCATGAATCTGAGCTGAGAGTCAAAAAACATAGTCATATTTGGAGTCAAATATTGATATTAGATCCAAAGAATGTATGAATTCATGCCCTAAGAAAAGAATATATGTGCATGATTTATAAAATAATATCAAATACAAGGTTTATCTTATATATTTTTCTACATATATAGACTGTTATTTTTGGAGCAGATTTAGTTCACAGCAAAATTGAGCAGAAAGTACAGAGAGTTCTGCATATTACCTCCCCATCCCTCCCACACAGTACAATTAATGAACTAACACTGATTTATCATTAATTATCACCCTAAGTCCAGAGTTTATATTAAGGATCATGCTTAGTGTTGAACACTGTGAGTTTGGACAATTTCTATGTGTTTTGACAGTTGTATAATGACATGATTCCACCATTGTGGTATCATACAGAATAGTTTCACTGCCCAATCCCCCATCCCACGCCTGACCGATTCATCCCTCCCTCCCTCCCTTAAAAATTCTGGTAGTCACTGGTCTTTTTACTGTCTTCATAGTTTTGCCTTTTCCAGAATGTCATAGTTGGAATCATACAGTATGTAGCCTTTTTTAATTGACTTCTGTCACTCAGTAATATTCATTTAACTTTCCTCCATGTGTTTCCATGGCTTGACAGCTCATTTCTTTTAGCACTAAAAAATATCCCATTGTCTGGATGTACCATAGTTTATTTAAGTATTTATCTACTGAAGGATATCTTGGTTGCTTCCAACTTTTGGTAATTGTGATTAAAGCTGCTATAAACATCTATGGGCAGATTTTCGTGTGAACATGTTTGCAGCTCATTTGGGTAAATACCAAGAAGTGTGATGGCTTGATCATGTGGTAAGAGTATGTTTAGTTTTGTAAGAAACTGTCAAACGATCTTCCAAAGAAACTGTACCATTTTGCATTCCCACAAGCAGTGAATGAGAGTTCTTGTAGCTTCACATCCTCATCAACATTTGGTATTGTCATTGTTTGGGATTTTATCCATTCTAGTAGGTATGTAATGGTATCTCATTGCTTTAATTTGCAATTCCCTAATGAAGTACAATGTTGAGCATCTTTTCATGTGATTACTTGCCATCTGTATATCTTCTTTAGTAAGGTGGTCTCTTCTGTATTTTAAAAATGAAAACTAAAAGTAACAGAAGAATACTGAAAAAATAATTTCGAAGACAACTGTGTTTCCTCATAAAATAAAGACTTAAAATCAATAAATTATCAAATGCTTATTTCTTACCCCACTACTTTTAGTGCTGTGGTAGATAGCAAAATAATAAAACAGCTATTGTGAATTCCCTGCAGATGATAGCTAATGGCATATTCAATTCTTTATAAATTAACCTAAGTAGAGCTCTACAGAGCCCCTAGTTAAGAAAAGATGGGGTCATAGGAAAACCAGTGCCAGTCAGCTTATTGAAACCATCTTTTCTTTGGTTGTTGACTTCATTCAAGTGAATCAATCAGTCAAAATTTTTTTAAACACTTAAAAAATATCCTTTCACTTTTAAAATACCTCTCTAGGTTCTACAAGAAATTTTCCACTCAAATATGATGAATTGTCTCCACATTACGATGAGATTCAACAGTGCAGTCAGGGACAAAGGAACTAAAGTAGTCTAATTTACTAACCAAGGCCTAATAGAAGGAAGTTTTACAGGAATCTGTGATCACTTTGAAAATAGGCATTTACAATAACTTAGTCTCAGTTTACATGTGGCCTTGGGAATGGCAATGAAAAGGATGGGGCTGGATGGGGAGAAATGAGGGCCTCTAATTCTAAAATGAAATAAATATATACATGCATAAAATAAAATAAAATGAAATAGGGACCTACTCATATAGAAAATATGAACCAGAAAAGTTATGTCACTGAGGAATTAGAACATGGGATGCTAGAATATCATCCCTTTATTTTCTCCTCGTTCTCATCATGTTTACTGTTGTGATCACACAACCCTCAGATACTCTCCACACTTAATCATCCTTCTTGATTTGGTGGTTCCTGGTGGGAATAGTCTGTGAATAGTTTACTGAAAGTTCTGTACAACTAGTGATTGGTTCAGGAAAATGGCAGGATTCTTAGGGATGAGTCAGGAGGAAGATGGGGTTGTGAGTGGTTACGGGAAAGCATATGTATGAATGAGCCTCCACTCTCCACTTAAAATCAGTGCACTGCTTGAGAAGAAATCATCCGACACCAGCACTTCCCTCAAAGGAAGAAGCTATGGAGATACCATACTATAGAATAATGCCAAATGTTTTCACCAACAATACGAGTAATTACGTGTTTTAACGCTATGAACTGAATTATATCTGGAGGTGGGTAATGACTGATGAGTGAAAGCCTCTGAAAGGACATTTGTATGGTTCCTTTGTCCCTGTTCTGTGTTGTTTTCTCCTATCTCTCAGGCTGCAGCACATTTGAGTCACCCTTTGAAGATGTGGCAGCTTCATGAAAACAATCTGTTGAACTGTCTGAATCACATCTTGTCTTTCCTGGAGAGTATCATAAAAGGAATATATATATATGAATCATTTGCAAGACATACTCACTATATAAATTAAGTTTGGTAAAGTAATGAGCAGCTTGAGGGAAAAATAAGACATTTGTCAGCCTCCGTGATTTCTCAGAATGGCAATGGTGCCCAGAATTGGGACTGAGCAGGAAATGAGGGGAGTGGGTGGAGAAAGAAAGAGATGGTTACTCTCCCTGAAACCCTCAGGATAGAAAACAGGCCTTTGGCTTGGCAAGACATCCCCCCAAATTGATTCTTCACAACATTTTAGGAGACTACTGTATTTTCTTAAGTTATACTAGAAATCACTTACTGTTTATTTTGAGGTTGCTTGAGAGTCAATAATTTTCAACATGAAGGCTAGATCAGAAACTTTCAGACAACAGCTATTGACAGCTTGTTTCCCCAGCTAGTTTCTGAGTAATTGTGGGGTATTATGGGAATATCTTGGTCCTTGGGGCAGGAGGTATGGTATGAGAACTTGATCTACTATGTACTAGACCTGGTTAACTTGGAAAAAAATACTGGCCTTTGCTGAGACTCAGTCTTCTTGTTTATAAAGGAAGAGTATTTCCCATATCTATCTCACATAATTATTGTAAGAAGTATATTAAATAGTGTAAGAGAAAGCCACTTGTACACACAAATACTCATTAGAATTTATTTTAAGTTTTTCTATAAAGCTGGACAAACATTTGACCAGTTTACAGACCTGATCTCCCCAGAAAAAAAAAGAAAATTGAATTTAGACAGTTACCGTGCTTGTTTTGTAATTTTTATTTCATCTCCTTTCTTCAAGGGCAAACTGATGACTTTCTTCACATACCATACTCATTCTCTTTGCTAATATTTAATTCACATTCTCCCAGGGACCCTAACCTCTGTAACTCACTGTCTAGACATCTGAATGACTTTCTTTCATCCTTGGTTTTCTAATACTATCAGTAAAATGTAATTGATACCAAGATCTCAAAGAACAGTCTACTAATCGATGATAAGTGATACCAATATTCACTGTCATTGTGTTGGGGCAAGGTGATGCTTTGAAAGGGAAGAAAATGCAAGGTTAGAAGGCACTTCAAGGATTCTTCCTGCTAATACTTTGGCCTTCAGTCAAGAAAATATTTAAATCAGTCTCAAACACAGATGGTAATTTCATTTTGATGGACCCATAGGAAAACAGATTACACACACACATGCGTAAACTTTTCAGTAATTAACAGTTCTAAAGATAAAAAATGATAATGTTTATGCCTAAATGATATGAAAATTATGAGGCAATGTCTATCACCATACCTAAGAAATTTTAATTTTAATAGACTTTACTTTTTAGAGCAGTTTTAGGTTCACAGCAAAATTGAAAGGTACAGAGATTTTCCATATAACCTCTGCCACCATACATACATAGCCTCCCCCATCATCAACTTCTACATAAAAATTTTTGAGCATATTGAAAGGAGAAAAATAGAAGGGATGATTTTAAGAAGGGAAAGGAAATGACAGAAGGATAATTTGGGGGAGAAAATGATTGAAGGGAAATAAAAAGGGAGAAACGTTTGATGTAATATCAGAATGATAATTGAGCATGGGTGTGGACAGGCCGAACTTTCTGTTTTATCTCCTTTTACACATGCTGTCATGTGTTTTAATGGTTCTTATCTGAGGATGCATGTCCTCCTTGAGAATGTGAAAGATATAAGATTCTAAATATACTAGCCAGTGTTCATCTCGTCCAGGCCCAGCTCACCGGTGCTGGTGATGCTGCTTCTACCTACATCACAGATATTAGTTACATCTCTCATATTTTTATATGCTAATATTTATGTATTCCTGGCCAAGCTCTGAAGTTGTGGAGGCTCAACAGTGTGTCTTATTCTTTTCATATCCCCCATTACACTAACTCAGCCTTCTGAATGAAGGATGCACTTAGAAATTTCCTGGAGAAATGGTCTTGAGACTAGATAGACCTCTAAGGTGTAGGAGGTTGGAGGTCATCTTAGCAGAAGGAAGAGTGAAGGAGCCCAGAGTTCAGAGGGAAGTCTGCAGGGAGAACCAGCCGGATGTCAGAGGGGATGCTGGCCCTTCTCAGTGCAGCCTGTCGTGGGGAGGTACAGGAAGACGGTATGTCTCATGACTGGCAATGTCAACCTTGATCCACTACTTAAGATGGTGTCTGTTAGGTCCCTTAACTGTGAAGTTACCATTTTCCCCTTTTTATTCATATGTATCTTGTGTAGAGAAACTTAAAAACTAGACAAATACCCTGTTTCTTGTCATACTTTCTCCTATTAATTTTAGCATCCGATAATGATATCCTGGGGTTTACCTAGTGGATATTTTCTATTTCCATCACTTCTTAGCCAATTATTAATTAGAATTTTACTATTGGGATGAGCTGCTCCCTCTTTCTTTTATGGTTTGGTTTCAAAGAAGGTGAAAAAGAATTAATCAAATATGTTAGAAAGGCCAACTTATAAAAATACTGTATCAAATGCTTTCTAATAACTCTCTTTGATTTCCACATGTGTGTTTGTTGTGGGGAGGGGAAGTGTGGCATTTACGTGTTCCTTGGACATATAGGCCCATTTGTTCTCATTTGTTCTCATGGTCATGAATGACAAAGAAGAAATTAATGCCACAGGTTTGAAATATCCAAGGGGAAATACAACCCAGCAATGCAGACCTCCTACTGGTTGACATCACATAAAATGATGAGAGACACAGCCCAACGTATTATATCCCAACACTCAGCAGGAAAAATTAAAAAAAAAAAAAAAGGAACAATTCTTTGGGGAAAAAATAGAATAAAGTAAATTTTGGTTCCTCAGAAAACTGTTCTTTGAGATCATTTTCTATTTCATCTCTAAAGTAATGAATGACATTTAATCTAGGCCTTTCTTTCAAAAGTACCTGTATTCTGAAAGTATGAATTCAGTTCACCGAATCATACTCTGTCTAGGACAGAGAATCTTAAATGACCTTCAAATTTCAAATGAACTATCTTTGCTTCATTTAAAAGTGTAGCATTATGGGTCTTGGTCTACAACCTCAGTTAAGAAACAAAAATATGCACTTTATTATGGTACAAATTGCTTTACTATAAAGCCTGACAGAAGTTGGGCATTGAGCCAGGAAATTTTGTCACATTTCTGCCTCACAAGGACAGCACAATACTCTAAGAATCTTTTCCTGGCCATGATCACACAGCGTATTATAAAGATTTTGCTGTTGTGTAATTTTCTCAAAGGCACTAGTCCTTCTCAGAGTATTTCCTCAGGTGCAAAAACAACTAGCTGATTTGATTCTTTCAGCTAAACCTATAATCAGTTATGAAAATAATCATGTTTGATTAGTTTCAATTTATTCAAAATGCTTTGAACTTGCTCTAATAAGTAAACACACAGCTGCATCTATTGTGGACTGGCTGCTTACAAGCTATTTACAGCCCCTTCTCCCTTGCCTCCCTCTACTAAAGAGACAGGAAAACTATGTTAGTTACTGGTTCAGCCTCTCTTGTAGCCAGGGTGGCCAGATGAGAGGTAGTGTTGGTGGTTAGTGAGATGTTTGTGGTAGTATTTCAAAATTAAAAAAAAGAGAGAAAAGAAAAAGTTTTAGAAAGAGAAAGTTTTGACCCTTCCTCTTCTTCCAGTCTGATGCATGAGGGTAGGATAATGGGGTAGGAAGATGGAAAGAGCTATGATTCCCTGATGGCATCCTATTGCACAGGCTACCTCATAGGCTCAGGTTATAGAAGAGAAAACCTTGGTAACGCTCAGCGATAGAGATGTGAGGCTGATACTTTTCAGTTCTGTTTTAGTTTCTATAGTTGGAAGAAAAACCAAGCTGGATGAGTTTAAATGAAAATTGTGGAGAATAACACTTTCCTTCTTTTGTATCCACTAGAGAATAATATCCACTCTAAAGTACCTTAATGAGTAGTAAAATTTATTTTTCTTCCCTTTAAGTTCTTTCATCTTGAGGATACTTGAATGGATGGGTTGGACATAATTAAAGTTACTTGGAAGCAGATACAACTGTAATCTAAGGCATGGAAAGATACAGAAACTCTAGAAATTCTCCTAATGTTTCCAAAATGGCTCAGTATGTATGTATGTATGTATGTATGTATGTATGTATGTATGTATGTATATATGTATGTATGTATTTATTTTCATTTGTGATTTAAAGATTGAAACTTGTCAGTTTTAATTGCTATCACTATGTACATTAATACATGGTGATTTGTCTTATCAAACAAGCAGACAAGCTAAAGTGACACTACAATAAAAAATTTGAAGTACTTACCTTTCAAGATGAAGTACAAGCTCTAGTCATTAGCATCCAAGTTTTAATCTATACTTTATCATTCTCTGATACATTTTATGTATAACATTTTGTTAACCAATATCTGCTCATAAGCATTTTGCCATTTGAGCTACTCAAACAATTATAAATCAATAATGAAATAAATTTATTTAATTATTCCTATTGATTTCAGTCAAGATTTTTTTTATTGAAAACAGCAAAACACAACTTTGGCTCACTTAGGCAGAAAAATAAGTTTTTGGAAGAAAAGCAGAAGCTCAGTTGGAAGGATAAATTAGGCTCAGAAATGGGCAGGTGGGCATAGAATACAAACTTGTGGTTGCCAAGGGGGTGGAGGGTGGGAAGGGATAGACAGGATTTCAAAATTGTAGAATAGATAAACAAGATTATACTGTATAGCACAGGGAAATATACACAAGATTTTATGGTAGCTCACAGAGAAAAAAATGTGACAATAAATATATATATGTTCATGTATAACCGAAAAATTGTGCTCTACACTGGAATTTGACACAACATTGTAAAATTATTATAAATCAAATAAAAATGTTAAAAAAAAAAAAAAGAAATGGGCAGGTGAGGAGTATATAGCTCAAGTGGTAGAGTGCATGCCTAATATGCATGGGGTCCTGGGTTCAATCCTCAGTATGGCCTCTAAAAATAAATAAATAAATAAACCTAATTACCTTCTTCACCACCAAAAAAGAAATGGGCAGGAACTGGCCAAGCACAGCCAAGATCAGATGACATATGGTTATTGGTTTTATTGACACTGGTTGTATTGTAAAAACTAGGTACCCAGTTTTACCCACTTTGACATTACCAGGCACTCAAAAGTGGATTTTCATCACCTTTTGGGTACTTCCGTTCGACAAAAAGTACTGTTTTACTTAGCAATTTAAACAATTTTCCAAGTTTACCAAAATACAGGATTTGAATTTAGACCCCAAATGGCATTACATACCACAATTTTTTTCTGTATAGATTTACATTACAGAAAAGCATTACATTATAAAAAAGTCACCAGATGGTCTCACTGGTGACTTCTACCAAACACTTAAAGGAGAATTAACAGCAGTCTTTCTCAAACTGTTCCAAAAAGTTAAAGAGAAGGGAACATTTCCAAATTCACTTTATAAGGCCAGCATTATCCTGATACCAAAGTCAGACAAAGACACACCAAGAAAAGAAAACTGCTGGCCAATATCCTTGATGAATATACTTGCAAAAATCATCATGGAAATAGTAGCAAATCGAATTCAACAGCATAATAAAAGGATCATACACCACAACCAAGTAGGATTTATCCCTGGGATGCAAGGATACTTCCATATATGAAAATCAATTAATATGATACACTGCATCAATGAGTTAAGGGATAAAAATCACATGATCATCTTAATAGATGCATAAAAAGCATTTGACAAAATCTAACACATTTTCATGATAAAAAATCTGAACAAATGAGGAATAGAAGGAAAATACTTCTACATAATAAAGGCCATGTATGAAAAGCCACAGCTAGTGTAATACTCAATGAAATACTGAAAGCTTTTCCTCAAAGATCAGGAACAAAATGATTCCCACTCTTGCTATTTATATACAACATAGTACTGCAAGTCATAGTCTGAGCAATTGGACCAGAAAAGATAAAGCATCCACATCAGAAAGGGAGAAATAAAATTATCCCTGTTTGTAGATGGCATGATTATGCACATAGAAAACCCCAAAGATTCCATTAAAAAACTGGTAGAACTAATAAAAGAATTTAGTAACAATGAAGGATACAAAACCAAGATACAAAAATCAGTTGAATTTCTAGACATTAAAAATGAACTATCTGAAAAGTAAATTAGGAAAACAATCCCAGTTGCAATAGCATCAAAAAGAATAAAATACTTATGAATAAACTTAACGATGGAGGCTGAAGGCAGTAAAACTTTGATGAAAGAACTTCCACAAGACACCGTCGAATGGAAAGATATCCTGTGTTCATGGATTGGAAGACAATATTGTTAAGATAACAGTGCTACCCAAAATGACCTCAGATTCAGTGCAACCCCTATCAAAGTCCCAAAGATATATTTCTTTTACAGAAGAAAAAGAATGATGTCAGATTTCTTATCAGAAATCCCTGAGGCGAGAAAGAAGTGACCCAACATTTTTCAAGTGCTGAAGGAAAAGAACTGTCAACCCAAAGTCCTATACTCAGTGAAAATGTCTTATAGAAATGAAGGAAAATTTAGACATTTTCAGATTAAGGAAAATGAATAATAATTTTTTTTTGTTGCCAGCAGAGTACCCTAAAATAAAGGCTAAGGAAGTTCTCTAGAAACAAAAGAAATTGAAAGAAGAAAACTTGAAACATCAGAAGAGGAACAATAAAAGATAAAAATTATGGGGAAAACCAATAGATTTTTCTTCTCTTTTTGAGTTTTTAAAATTATGATTGCTGGTTCAAGGAAAAATTATAATAGGATCTTAACTGGCTATAAATGGATCTAGAGTGAATATTTAAAACAGTTATATTATGAATGAGAGAAGGTAAAGGGAAGTTAAGGGAGATGATGTTTATACAGTTCACTCCAGCTGGTAAAATGTTGACACCAATGGATTGTGATACTATGTATATAAAATGTAATATCTACCAAACATCACTAAAAAGTCTTTGCAATGAGATATACTAAAAAATACTATATATAAATATAATTCAATTTATAAAAGTGTTCATGTATTTCAGAGGGAGGTAAGAAAAATTAATCAGAGAAAAAAAAGAAAAACAGATAAAACAAACAAGACTCACACACAAGCACAAATAAAATGGCAACCTTAAGCCTTAATATATTAATACTTACATTAAGTAATTGGTCCAAATATATCAAATGTGAATTGTCTACATACACTGAATAATATAGCAATTGGCAGAGTGATTAAAAAAAGAAACATGATCCATCTATACCATGTGTGTAAGAAACTCACTTCAAATACAACAGTGTAGGTAGATTGAAAGTGAAAATGTGGAAAAAATACACTAGGCAAACAATCAAATAAACCGAGAGTTCCTATATTGGTATTAGAAAATCAGACTTCACAGCAAAGAGAGGAATATTATGTAATAATAAAATAGTAAGCCCACCAAGAAGATAGATCAATCATAAATGTGTATGTACTGAAACAATAACAAGAAAACAAAACATGCAAAATAGGAGAATCCAAAACAGATAGAACAAGCATAGACAGACAAATCCACAATTATGTTGGAGACATCAGTGTCCTAATTTTAACTGAATTACTAGACAGAAAATCAGCAACGTTATAGAATAATTCAACAACATGTTTACTCAACAATATATAAACTAATAGGATATAATTAACATTTATAGAAAACCTTACTCAATTAAGTAAAATACCCATTTTTTATCAAGCACCTATGGTACACATACCAAGTTGGACCATATCCTGGGATAGGTACATAAATCAATAGAGGAACAAAATAGAGAACCCAGAAATAGCCCACACATTGGTAACCAACTAATTTTTGACAAAGGTGCAAAGACAAGTTAATCAAAAAAGTATAGTCTTTTCAGCAAACAGTGCTTGAGCAACTGGATATACATAGGTAAAAAAATAAAATAAAAAGGACCTTGACCTAAAGCTCATATTTTATTCAACCATTGACTCAAATAGAGTACAAACTTAAATGTAAAACACAAAACTATAATATTTTTAGAAGAAAATCTTCAGGATCTATGATTATGAAGAGAATTCTTAGATGTGACACCAAAATCATCATCTATAAAGGATAACAGAAATATAAAGTAAATAAAAAGAAAATTGAAATATAAAAGAAAATTGGTAAATTGGACTTCATAAAAATGAAAAACTTTTGCTTCATTAAAGATCCTGTCAAAAAGATGAAAAAACAAGCTATATGCAGAACAAAAATATTTACATACCATATATCTGACAAAAGACACATCTAGAGTGTATAAAAGATTCTCAGAACTCCACATTAAAAATGAAGCAACAATCCAATTGGAAAATGGACAAAAAACATGAATCTTTTCAGTGAAAAAGATATGCATATAGCAGACAGCACACGAAAAGATGTTCGACATCACTATACTTCAGGGAAATGCAAATTAAATCCATGATGAGATATTACAACACACCTATCAGAAAAACTAAGAAAAAATTAATGACAATACTAAATGATAGCCAAGAATGTAGAGAAAAAGGATCTCATATATTGCTAGTGGAGATGTAAAATGTTGTAGCCGCTCTGAAGAATTTTTGGCAGTGTCGTTGAAAATCTAAATATACAGCTCATATAACCCAGGATTTATACTCTTTGGGTATCTGTCCCAGATAAATAAAACTTATGTCTATGTAAAAACGTGTACATATTGTTCATAGCAGATTTATTTTTCATAATCAAAAACAGACAAAATGTCCCTCAATAGGTGAGTGGTTAAGCAAACTGTCATACATCCACACCATGAAATATTACTCAACGATGAAAATAAATGGACTTTTGAAATACACAAAAGTGGGTGGATCTTAAGGGTGTTATTCTGAATGAAAAAAGCAAGTCTCAAAAGGTCATATACAGTAAGATTCCATTTATTAACATTCTCAAAATGGCAAAATTATAGAGATGGGATTATAGAGATTACAGAGATGGCAGGTGTGACTATAAAGGGGTAGCATAAGGAAGGTCTTTGCCATGATGAAATACTTCTGTGTTTTGATTGTGGTATGTTTACACAGTTCTATACATGTCATAAAATGACATAGAGTTTCATGCAAATATTTTACCAATGTCAGTTTTCTATTTTTGATATTGTACTCTAATTTTGAAATATTTAACAGAAAAAGACTGAAAAAGACTGAAAAAGTGTATATAATTATTTCAAAAGTGTTAAAAAATGGAAAAAATATAAATGGCCTAAATACCTAAATTGAAAGCCAAAAATTGTCAGTTTGGATAAAGAAGCAAGATGCAAGTACATGCTACCTACCAGAAATGTACTTCAATTCTAAAGCTACAAATGGACTAAAAGTAAAAGATGAAAAAAGTTATAAGATGGTAGCACTAACCAAAAGGAAATTTGAGTGGTGATATTAATACCAGAGAGAATTTCAGAACAAGGAATTCATTACCAGGGATAAAGAAGGTGCTTTCACAATAATAAAGGAGTCAGTTTACCCAGATGACATAACAATCGTATATGTCTAATCTAATAACAGAGCTTCAAAATACATGATGCAAGAATGTATACAACTATAAGGAGAATTAAATAATCAAAAATGATGGAGATTTCACTTCCCCCTTTTCAATAATTGAAAGAGCAAGTTTGATAGAAAATTAGCAAAGATATGGAAAATACAACACTGTTAACAGATTTGACTTCACTGATACTCAACTCCACTCAACAACAGACTATACATTCTTTTCAAGTGTATAGTGGACATTTATACTGGTAGATCATATTCTAGGCCATATGACAAATCTTGATATATTTACAAGTATTCAGGTAACAGAAAGTATACTCTCTAACCACACTACCTGAATTCAAGACTTACATATAGCTATAGTAATCAGCGTAGAGTGGGATTTGTATATAGTTTGATGACTAGATGAGTGGAAGTGAATGGAGAATCCAAAAATATACTCACATATATTTTGAAAACTGATTTATGATAAAGTTACAAAGGCAATATAGTGGAGAGAGAAAAAAATCTATTCAATAATTAGTGTTCCAGAAATGGATATCCAGGTGCCAAAAGTGGAATTTGATCCATACTTTGTGCTATACACACACAAAAATGACTCAAAATGCATCATAGGGCTGAATGTAAAATCTAAAACTATAAAATGTCTACATGAAATCCATTGTGACCTTGGGTTAGGCAAAAATTTCTTAGATATTTCACCATAGGCATGATTCACAAAAGAAAAAATAGACAAATTGGATTTCATCAAAATGAAAAATTTGTGCTCTATGAAATATTTCATTAACAGATGAAAAGGCAAGCTATAAGCTACAAACTGGGAGAAATTATTTGCAAATTGCACATCTGACAAAGGGCTTGTGTCCACAATATATAAATAACTCTTAAAAGCAATTAATAATAAATTAAACAACTCAATCAAAAATGGCCACAGGTTTGCACAGACATCTAATTTAAAAAGATATACAGAAGGCGAACAAGCATAGACATTGAAAGACATACATCTTCAATAATCGTTCCAGAAATGCAAAATAAAGCCACAACAATGTAACATTACTCATCTATCATAATAGCTAAAATGTTTATTTAAAAATTGATAATACCAGTGTTAGTGAGTATATATATCCAAGAACTTCAACTCTAATGTATTGTTGATGGGGGTATAAAAATGACACAATCACTTTGGAAAACAGTTTGGCAGTTAAATGTTAAACTGGTATCTATTATATATGTTCCACTCCTAGATATTTACCCAAAAGGACTAAAAGTATATATACACATAAACACCTGTACATGAGTGTTTATGCAGCTTTATTTATAACAGCCCTGAAATTGAAACAGTTGCAGGGTCTGTCAATAGGTGGAGGAATAACCAAATTGTCATATATCTAGACAATGGAATACTACCCAAAAATAAAATGAATAGATTTTTATCAATAATAGTTTTAGATTTATTTTTAAAAGTTGCAAAAATAGTTCCCATATATCCCAAACCCAGTCTCCTCTACTGTTTTTTAATAGCTTTATTGAGGTATAATTACCATTTTTAAAAATTGGACATATTTAATGTATATAATTAGATGAGTTTGGCTATATCCAGACACTCATGAACCCATCACCATGGGAAGGAAAAAGAATATATCCATCACCTCCATCAACAGATCAAAGAATAAACAAATTCCAATGTATCTATACAATGAAATACTAGTTGATAATACAATGAATGGATTGTTGGTACACATCACAACATGGACAAATCTCAAAATAATGATGATGAGTGAAGGAAACCAGGCAAAAAAGATTGCATGCTGTATGATTCTATTTATATACTATGGTAGGAGTTGCAAGCTGGTATAAACTAATAGAAAGGTCAGTGGTTACTTGGCAACAGGAGTAGGGTAGGGAGAGGAATGAGGGAGGGATTGCAAAAAGGAATGAGGAAACCTTTAGGGGTAACAGATATGTTCTTTATGTTGATTGTGGTGATGTTTTCGCCAGTGTATGTCAAAACCTATCAAACTGCACAGTTTAAATATACTCAGTCTATGATATGTCATTTATACTTAAAAAGCTGCTTTAAAAATAACATTAAAAAATCAAACCAATACCACAATTTGGAGGAGGTTGGCCAGCAAAAATTAGCAAAGCAGAGATGTCTGAAAATGCAAGTGATTCAACAAAAACTATGCATCTAGGAGCTGACTCTAATTTTCTGCCGCCAGGAAATAGATATGATAATTAGTGCAATTAGTCTTATCAGGTAATAAGACATATGGGCTTCTCATTGCCAATTAATTTATTTGAGAAGTGAACTACAAAGACACTCTTATGATTTGAAACTTGCAGTATATAAGATATTCATTTACGCAAACATGGATTTTAGCAGGAGCAAAGTAATGCTTATATTTGGAATAATGATGGAATCTAAGAAGATGAGACCGTGCAGAAAAAAGAAACACTGCATATTAAAATTGTCATGTTCAATAACAAAATGGTGTTTCTTAAATGGAAATTCTTTGGGCAGAAGAGTATGAAATGAGAAAAAAATAGGCTTTTGCCTAAGTGCTTACACGGATTTGGAATAAAAAAGAAGAAAAGAAAAATATATGTGTAAGTTAGAAGTTCAGATTTTTTAAATCTTACAGTTACCCAGAAGAAATACATATTTTGGTGTGTGTTTGAGTTATTAACAAAGATAAATGCACTTGTACTAAACTAAAGTTTGTGTACTCTAAAAGTAATGAATCAGAAAGTTTTTGTTGTTTGTTTGTTTTAACATTTTTTATTGATTTATAATCATTTTACAATGTTGTGTCAAATTCCAGTGTAGAGCACAATTTTTCAGTTATACATGAACATATATATATTCATTGTCACATTTTTTTCTCTGTGAGCCACCACAAGATCTTGTATATATTTCCCTGTGCTACATAGTACAATCTTGTTTATCTATTCTACAGTTATGAAATCCCAGTCTATCCCTTCCCACTCTCTGCCCCCTTGGCAACCACAAATTTGTATTGTATGTCTATGAGTCTATTTCTGCTTAGTATTTATGCTTTGTTTGTTTGTTTTTTTAGATTCCACATATGAGCGATCTCATATGGTATTTTTCTTTCTCTTTATGGCTTACTTCACTTAGAATGACATTTTCCAGGGACATCCATGTTGCTTCAAATGGCGTTATGTTGTCAGTTTTTATGGCTGAATAGTATTCCATTATATAAATATACCACC
This sequence comes from Camelus dromedarius, assembly GCF_036321535.1. Classification (NCBI taxonomy): domain Eukaryota; kingdom Metazoa; phylum Chordata; class Mammalia; order Artiodactyla; family Camelidae; genus Camelus; species Camelus dromedarius. The sequence goes on along the minus strand of NC_087472.1, from coordinate 87,426,261 downwards.
TCTTCTTTATCCAGTCATCTGTTGATGGACATTTAGGCTGTTTCCATGTCTTGGCTATTGTAAATAGTGCTGCTATGAACAGTGGGGTGCAGGTGTCATCCTGAAGTAGGGCTCCTTCTGGATATATGCCCAGGAACGGGATTGCTGGATCATATGGTAAGTCTATTCCTAGTCTTTTGAGGAATCTCCATACTGTTTTCCACAGTGGCTGCACCAAACTGCATTCCCACCAGCAGTGTAGAGAGGTTCCCTCTTCTCCACAGCCTCTCCAGCATTTGTCATTTGTGGATTTTTGGATGATGGCCATTCTGACTGGTGTGAGGTGATACCTCATTGTAGTTTTGATTTGCATTTCTCTGATAATTAGTGATATTGAGCATTTTTTCATGTGCCTATTGATCATTTGTATGTCTTCCTTGGAGAATTGCTTGTTTAGGTCTTCTGCCCATTTTTGGATTGGGTTTTTTGTTTTTTTCTTATTAAGTCGTATGAGCTGCTTATATATTCTGGAGATCAAGCCTTTGTTGGTTTCATTTGCAAAAATTTTCTCCCATTTTGTAGGTTGTCTTTTTGTTTTACTTCTGGTTTCCTTTGCTGTGCAGAAGCTTATAAGTTTCATTAGGTCCCATTTGTTTATTCTTGCTTTTATTTCTACTACGAGAAAATTTTTGAAATGTATGTGAGATAATGTTTTGCCTATATTTTCCTCTAGGAGCTTTATTGTATCTTGTCTTATGTTTAAGTCTTTGATCCATTTTGAGTTTATTTTTGTGTATGGTGTAAGGGAGTGTTCTAGCTTCATTGCTTTACATGCTGCTGTCAGTTTTCCCAACAGCATTTGCTGAAGAGACTGTCTTTATTCCATTGTATATTCTTGCCTCCTTTGTTGAAGATTAGTTGACCAAAAGTTTGTGGGTTCATTTCTGGGCTCTCTGTTCTGTTCCATTGGTCTATATGTCTGTTTTTGTACCAATACCATGCTGTCTTGATGACTGTAGCTCTATAGTATTGTCTGAAGTCTGGGAGAGTGATTCCTCCAGCCTCTTTCTTTCTCTTCAGTAATGCTTTGGCAATTCTAGGTCTTTGATGGTTCCATATAAATTTTGTTATGATTTGTTCTAGTTCTGTGAAATATGTCCTGGGTAATTGGATAGGGATTGCATTAAATCTGTAGATTGCCTTGGGCAGTGTGACCATTTTAACAATATTGATTCTTCCAATCCAAGAGCATGGGATAGCTTTCCATTTTTTAAAGTCTTTAATTTCCTTCATCAGTGGTTTATAGTTTTCTGTGTATGAGTCTTTCACCTCCCTGGTTAGATTTATTCCTAGGTATTTTATTACTTTGGGTGCTGTTTTACAGGGGATTGTTTCTTTACTTTCTTTTCTAATGCATAACCAATTACATCAAGTCCTAAAGATGTATTAACCCAATGGAAAAAACTAGCTAAAGTTTCAAATTGCTTCATGGGATTGACTTAATGTAACTATAATATTTCATTGTCACTAGTATGAAAAAGCTTATACTAAATATAGTTTATTTACATATTCAAATACTTGCTCAAAGTGGACACTTAGACCATAAGGAATTAATATACTTGTCTCTCAATTATGATCACAGAACAGTTGTTCCAATTAATTTAACTGACCACAAATCGATTCCCCAAAAATAATTTAAGCACAAACAAGAATTTATCTATAACTTTTCCAGGAATTTTATATGAATTCGTACAGTGTATATAATGTATAATTGATATAGAATACAGAACTGAAAGAGGAAAGTGTGCAAAATTGCCATAAATTAGAGATAAAAGTGGTATTTCTTTTCCTTTTTCACAACGAGAGGCTCTTAAACTGTTGGAGCTGTGCTCCCTATAGTTCTTATGAGCCCTATCTCTGTTGCAACTGAATTAATCAATATTCCCTCTTCATGTAAAAGAAAGATCAACAAAGCATAGGAGGAACAGAACAAAACAGAGACACAAAACTCAGTGGAGGCTCTAAGCAAGTGTTCACACCGATATTTATTGTTTTATCCAAATGGAAGAATTCTCCAATGTAGCCCTTAAAAAGCACATATTGCTTATAGATAGATTTAAAAATCTGCTTTCTCTGCGGCATATGCTGACTTCTCAGTTCTCCTTTGTGTACTTCCTTTCTAAAACTGAGTCACTTGTGTTTAGTTTTTTAAAAAAACGTATCATTTAAGGAAAGGTTAAAGGGTAAACAACCAATGGAAATTTAATAGGAACAACAGTAAGGCACCAAATCTTGGCTGGTCAGATTCCACTGATCACAGGATATCATGCTGTGCAAATGACCCCTTGAAGGAACCAAAAATATAACCCCAGAAGTCACTCTTCAGAGTTGCCTTTCTTCAACTCTCCTTTAGTGACATAATTTCCTCTGCCTGCTTTTCATCCCTGGAGGTGGCACCTACTGCACAAATTTAAAAGGCCTCTCGGTTACTACCACATTCTTCATTCAGTTAATTATTCAGTCATGCACACATCTTAACAGTCACTTACTAGAGCCAGACCCTGACATCATGTTAAGGAATGAGGACATAAAGATGCAGGAAATACAGAACCCATCCCTCCCTCTGCGAGTTCACAGCCTATCGGGAATGATAATTGTGGGGTCACAATGTGAGGTCAGCAAGTAATAATAAGCACAGCTAACTTTTATTAAGCTCTTCAGGTGTGCTGCTTACTCTATTAACTGCTTAACTCAGTTAATCCAGCCAATAGAGTGTGTCATAGGTCTGATCCCTGGTCTCCTTTTACAGATTAAGAAATTGAGATTTGAAGAGAGGAATTTGTTCAAAGAATAGGTAAACTGTGGAGCTCCCACTGCAACCCAGGCACTCTGCTTCCAGAACCCACATTCCCAGCCCCTGGCCCAGAGGACAGAGCCTTGACGCCTGCAATCCTAGCATTTCCTAGAACTTCACTAGGGAGGCACTCAAGTTGGGTCTAGAAGGAAGAGGGGACATTTGTAAGGGGTTTCATGGAATCAGGCTAAAAGAAACTTAAATGATGGCCTTGAAGGATAAAAGAAGTCACCAGATCATGGGATGAAAGTGGATTCTTGGGATGGAGTGCAGGGTTGCCTGGGGAAAGAGGAAGAGGAAGGGAAATGGAAAGCCAAAAGGTGACTGCTTAGGAAAAGGGTCCTTGGCCCCTTAACTGTCATCCTGTCTTCAACTGTCCTCAGATGAGGCCCCTGCAGAGGCTGGGGCGAGCACTGCTGCTGCACGATTCCTGCCTCCAGTGCTTAGTACTTCTACCCTTCTTCTGGACACCGTGGCTCTGATCAGTGCCCATGCTGCTTCTGCTGCTCATCACTGCTAATATTTTATGGCCTCTCAGTTTCTAAATCTCTATTCTGTGAAGAAATTAGGGCCCATTTCTCTTTCCTTCTGTGTTATGCACAGCTAGGTAGGGTAGGAGGAGTGAAAGTTGGGGAATGCAAGGGCCCACTGCATTCTGCTTTCATTTCATCAAGAGGATTAGTGAAATTAGCTCTTTGAGAGTGTATTCACATTTTTCTCCCTTCAAGCTCAGACATGAGTTCATAAAGGGCTGCTCATGAGACACATCTGAATATCATCCTACACTGGAATTAGAATTATTCCTCTACCAACAGATTAAGGTTTAGCTGCCTGATTTATTAAGGCTTCCTTTAAAAAAAGATTATTTCCAAGAAATTTCCCAAGTGCTTCTTGTAATCAGGACTCTGGTGGCCCATGTGGCTGGTTGCTTAGACAGCATGGACAGACAGGGATAAACCCTTTAATGCACAAAGCACAGGGTTAAGCCTCCCCTGCTAACACGGGATCCATGTATTAAACCCGAAAAGATGAAATAGTCTGGACCACACCCATAGGCCTCTTCTCCCTGCCTCTTGCTCCTCCATCACCAGTCTCCCAGCATCCTCTGCTCAGCATTGAAAATACTGAAAAAGAACACGCTGCAGTCTTTGAGAGAAAAGATCTCACAAATATAAGAGGGACCAAAACCTATTATGATAAAGCATGAAATCCTAGGTGCACACTTGGTAGAGCATTAGCACTAAAGAGGGAATAATCAACTGCCTGGAGAGGGTCATGAGTGGATGTGAAGAGCAAATGTTCTGTTTAACCCGAGTCTGGAAGGATGAGTCAGAGATAATCAGGACACAGGGGTGAGGGTGGCGGGTGTGGGTAGGGCCAGGCAGGCAGGAGGGATTGTCAGCCACCTGAGAGACGAAAGGGAAGGTCCAGAGGCACATGGTGCGTGCTCAGTAAACACTGAACGGGTGAGGAATGTGTGAATGGCTAATAATAAGCTATATTTTAATAACACTTTGCTGCTTCTAAAACGTGTGCATAAGTGCTCCATTTGCTCTTCACAATACTCTTGACAATACTCATGTAAAAAGGCAGGGTTTTTAGGTCATATTTTACAGAGGATAAATTTGAGGTGCTAAGAGGTGGAAATAACTTCTTCAGTGTCACAGGAGTGATGCAACTAAAATGCAACCCAGGCCGCATAACCGCGCCGTTGCCGCTTCACGATGGCAGCACCTCGGTGATGACGTCCTTCGGAAGCAGCCGTGGGGCAGGAGCGGTCCCCCGACTCCTCGGTCCCTGTGTTAGTGCTTCGGCTTCCACTTTAGCTCTAAGTTAAGATGCAAGATGGTGAACGCTTTGTTTGCGATGCTCTTCGCTGTTACGATTCCCAACATCACACCCTGTCACTTAAGAGGTCCAACTAATTTGTTTAAACATTTTAATCTGGGGAGAATCCTCATGGCCACGTCTGTGTGCTGAAATGCTGCCATGAAGCCAAGAAGCTGTAATCTTAAGCCAGATTCCAATTTTGAAATCCGATGTGATGAAATAGGTTACTACTTCTTCATAAACTGATAATGTACAAAACTCACTCCACTGGAAAATGTTAACATCAGTGTCTGCCCTCTGGGTGACAACAGTTCCCTCTGTTCTCTAATAGGTAATGCTTCCTTTCCACTGGGCATTGGCATTGCCGCCCGCTGGTGAACTTCAATCTTGCAGGAATCGCCCATGATTATGGTCATAAATGTCAGCAACAGCTGGCAACAAAGCCAACATCTGGGAGTTTGTTTGCAGAAAGGGAGCAGCCCGACTCAGGAAAGCAAGGCAGAGTAGTCTGTGGTTCGTGTCAGAATTCACATCAAAGAATGATGTAGTGTAATAAGAAGTGAATGAAACCTGGGGCGACATCATTAATCAGAGGAGCTATCAGATTACCTTCCAGAATCCTCATTGTCGGCTCTGCCAGAAAAATACATATGTCTCAGAGGAAACACTGATAAAAATGCACGTGACCCTTGTCTCAGTGTGTTTGGGATTTATCATGAAGCCAGAAAACATGAAAGTTAACCCAGAAGTCATTGCAGGGAGAAGACTCCACACAGGAATGGCAAAATGATGCATGTGACAATGACACAGAAAGGACTAACTTAAGGGGGAAGATTGATGACAGGATTGCTCTAAAATATCTGCCTCTTTTATACAGATCGATTCTTGTAGCTTCATAAAGTGTTTTACTTATCCTTGATACATGAATCACAAAATCATACTTTTCTTTTGAGTTTTTCTGTTCTGTTCTCTTAATAGCATTTATCCCATATCAATCCCATGCTCCATTGAATCTATGGAATATTGAACTTCTATGCAAAAGAGTGCTCATCAAAAAGAATAGGTCACTAGCCTTCCAGGACTGAAAGCATTTCCAGACCCATACAAAGCAATTTTAAGGGAAATACCACCGTTTAAATTGGCTAATGTAGAATCAAGGAGTAATTTTTGATGGAAAGACCTTTCACAGTGCTTTTCAAATTTCACTATGTCAGCAACCACTATCATTTATCTACAGAAGACTGGATCTAATTAATTTGAAGTTGATGATGACAGTAGCATTGGCAATGAAATAATGAGTCTTGGCCTAGTCTTTGAAAGGAGAAAATTTAAGACAATAGCAATTCATTCACTCAAAAAGCATTTATCAAACATTTACCTTTTCTGGGTCTTGAGGTCAGAAAGAAATAAGATCTGTCTCACTCTAACAAGAGCAGAGCAGGACTGAGAAAAATGGTCACCCTGTAGACTTCAAATTTTAGCATCATTTCATTAGAAGTGAGTAAAGCCAAATTTTTGGCTATAAGCTTTTATTCTCATATCTTTAGAATTTTTAAAATGAGAGGTTTAGTATTATATGCATACATTTTTGCTTATTTGGAATTATCTCTTATTCCTAATATTTACTGGCTAGCATTAGTTATTTTCACTAAGGATACAATTATCTTACATGGATATAGTTGCAAAGTCTTGATCAAAGTATGCTTAAACCTTTTTTTCCCCTATTTTTCAATTTTGCAACATATTTCTGAGTTTTACATAGGCTTTCTGATACCTACTTCTCCATTTTTATTTATGTTTTCCTGTTTTTTTGTTCAGTTTTCTGAGCTAGACACATTAAAAACACATTAATATATTTAATATAAAGTACGAAACTAAATAATTCATTCCCAGAAAAAAAGAACTTTATTTTTGCATTACTTGGTTTCAGAATTTCAGTGGTTGCAGCTGTTGACTGCACTCAGCTACTAGCTGACCAATATCAGGGATGGTAAAATGTCATGAAGCTACACCATGAAGTCACATGTGAATGACACTAAATGTAAGAATTACAGACTGACAGAAGTTTCTCTTTTCCTTCCTTCCTCCCATCCTTCCTTCCTTTATTTTACTGTCTCCTTATCTTCCTCCTACCTCCCTCCTTCCTCCTTTCATCCTTTCATTTGTAATTTCCACGCTGGACTGCGGTCTATATTGGTTTATATCCCATCATTTGTGCAAGTAGTTTTGGGCAAGCCTGAATTAACTAGCAAGCCCATTTCTTTTTTTCACAGTGGTATTTTATCATGCCCTCACACCACGACACTCTCCAAAAGTGTGTTTGGATGGACCATTCCTTGATCAAATTCTGAACAGTGAGAAGCACATAAATAAAAGACTAACTATAGCACAGCATTGAGTGCTCTAAAGGAGCTATGTGCAACATGCTATGAGATGAGAGGCAATTGATTCTGAGGTGATTTGGGAAACTTCCTGTAAGAGGTAACATTTGATCTTACCTGCAACAGCAAAGAGAAATTTGCGAGACAGACAAAACAGCAAGGCAGGGTATTCCATTTAGAAGTGAGTAGGGAGAAATGTGGTTAATATAATCAGCGTCAAGAAAACAAATTAGTTGATTGAGTATTTTTGTGAAACCTTATTTTTAATTATGTATTTCTATAGCCAGAGTCTAACCTTACTTAGTCCCTGATGGAGTTAAGTGAGACATACAAAAGTTCAGGTTGAGACCACATTCAAAGAATGCTATATTTAGCACAGGGAACTATATTAAATATCTTGCAATAACCTATAAAGGAAAAGAATCTGAAAAAGAATATATATATGTATCTGTATAATTGAGTCACTTTTCTGTACACCTGAAACTAACACAACACTATAAACAACTAAAATAAAAAACAAAAAAAAAATTTAAAAGAATGCTATACTTAAACTTAACCTGAAAGGACAAGAAACTGCTGTTGACGATCTCATAACATTCACACAGTGCTGCCAATGCAGGGTGGCCTGGATTGCCCTCCAGGTGAATGAAGGAGACCGTAGAAGTGCCAGGGGGTAATGATGGCAAGATACTGGGGACAGCATTCTGAAAATTGGCACTCAGGTGTACTTAGATTTGTGAGATTTCTCCAAGATCTGATTACCTCTGTCATAATATCAAATGGTTTGTGCTGGGTATTGTTTGAGATGTTTATTTAAATATTTTTTTATACTTCCAGTAATATTGATGAAAATCCATAACCATATGTGGTTATTTTCTTTTAGGATTAAGGGAGGGGTATTCTTCATGTCTGTATCAGATGCTTTCTTTCACCCAGACTATTGGTATCTACGCCTAAATATTTTACATACCTCCCAGATTACATGCATTATGAGTTAATTTTTTTGTATAAATACATTTTTATATGTTATTGGTTGCCTAGTTTTTATGTTTTTATAAATACAGACTGGAACTCTAGTCACAAAACAGGTGTGTAGGTGTATAAAATTGAGGGAAAAAAGTTATTTATTGCTATATTTCCTTTACATTATTGACATGGAAATTGAAAATCATAAACTCAGGAGTAAAGTGATCCAAAACCATCTGAATGAAATGGGATCAACGTGTTTTAAAGTTGTAGAATTTTCTAGCTGAATGTCATCTTTGAAATGCTTCACTGCAGTCTCTTACTACTGAATATAGGAAAGTGAAGTTAAATGATGCTATAACTTCCTCCAGATTCCTCAGTTACTGTAAAAATCTTGGGATTAGAGTATCAGTTTCCTGACTCCCAGCCTCATAATTCTTCCCTAGGTCTATTGTCAGGACTCCTGTAAAACTTTCTTTTCTTTAAATGTAATCATAAACTAGAGGTTCAGAAGGGCCCTCAAAAGTCACTTAGCACTCCTGTTCTTCCAATGGGTACAACTCTTATTTTCTGCACCAACTTTACGCTATTAATATCTAAAGATGTATTTTGTAAATTAGAGTACAATTCAAATGTCATCCTCAAATTATCATCTTTCCCCTTAAATAAGTGAGTTACATTTTAAAATGGAATATTATTATACCTTGACACAAACATTACTCTAATACTCTATTCAAATTCAATTAAAGATGGGATATAATGTACAGAAATGACACAAGGAAGTTTGTCAGCAACATAATGATTCTAAAGTAAAACAACCTCATTACTAACTTGGAAAGATCAGTATCATTAAACGATGCTTATGAATTGTCTCAATTGCCAAGATTCATGTAATCCAAATAAGTCATACGTGGCATGGTCTTTCCCCGTGGGATTTTTGCTGTGGAAAATCAGCCTAGATATATCTCTGCCAAAAAAGAAGCAGACTGCTCAAAGATGTGGTGCCATCAGTTCCCTACAGTTTGTTAGTCGACTCCCAAAAGCACAAGGAACAATTTCATCTATAAAATTAGACATTCAGCAGATAACCCTAAAGTCTGCTAGAGCTGAATTTGGTCAAATGCACGTCGGTGACATTGCTACATCATTCAGCAAGAATCTTCGGAACCCATACTCTGTGTGGAGCACTGTGCAATGAATGCTCTTTTGCAACTTGGCTTTCAGTTGCTATTTGGCTTCATGCTGTCTTAGGCCACCCTCCCCTACATCTCAGAGGAAGGACTTTGGAGGCAGAGTATTTGGGTTTCAGTCCCTGTTCTGGCACATGCTAGCCAAGCAACTCCTAATCCTCAAAATGTCCTTATCTATAAAAGAGAATTAAGAATATCTACTCATAAAATTTAGGGAAGGTAAAGTAAGGTCATACTCTAAATACCAAAGCATATCACCTAGAATATAATGTGAAATTGGACATATTTAAGCACCAAACATTGTGATTCACTTTGCCTAAAATAAAACCGTAAGCCAAATATTTTAATAATACTTAATGAGAAACCTTTAGGAGGGATAACTGTTTTTGACCCAAGTGCTTTTGATTCTTGAGAATACCGGGCTGTTCATTAATTTTTATTGAAAAGATAATAGAGAAGGTTGAAAAATATTTAGGGATCAATTACCATAAAGCCACAAGGTCTAAAGAGCATTTTCCATGTACTGATTTAACTATATCTATATGTGGTCTTTATCCTGCCATTGTAAAATTGATTTGGGGGCAAGTTTGTTGCAAATGGAGGAAATTCTCCAGTAACATTCTGTTTGTATTCTCAGCATTTTATTTTTATCTTCAGTGTAATATAATCCTTAACCCCAAGACTATAATTACTAAGGGCTTGTTATACATGCTTTTTTTTTTTTTAACAGAAAATGCTATGTGTTAGAGTGTTTACTACAGGAAATTGAATTTACTCACTAAAATTTAAAGTACACACTAGCCCTCTGATGTTTAGTTCAATATCTATGCCTGTCATTGTTAAGTGTTGTAATACTTCTACTGTATGGTGGAATTGACGTACTTGTATATCAGAAAGCTTTTTAATTTAAAATTTTGCTTTTTGAAACTCTGTGAAAATAAATTTGTGACTCTTAACACATTTATCTCTAAACAAATACAGAGATTCTTTCCTCTACAACGAATGTAAGTACAAAGCCAATGTAGACTCTTGCTAGTAAGATTAGTACTTTGATTACTTATTCTCTCTTCCACCATCTCACAACTGCTCCAAGGCTGAAAGAATACTGAAGGTAGATTCATTTTGCTTTCTCAGGCAAACCAAAATTTAACACACCAGAACTCAGAATTGAGTTAACTTTCCTGCTGACACCTGGGCTTTTGTCTTAATCCTTGTTCCTACCTTCCTATAATAATTGCCTACAAATATTGAGGCATCTCTTACAATCTGGGACCATAAATACTCTTGAGATTTCCCTTAGTAAGTAATGGTGTCCTGACCAGAAACCCAAGCTTATGGTTGGTGTCCGGCACCTGGTGAGAGTTCTCCAATCCCAGTGTCTGCTGGTCTGTCTGCATCTCTGAACAAAGCCTTCTACAAAATTCCCTGGGCCCTTGACTGTCAAAGAAATAAAAACCAAACACCAGCTTTTGTTATATTGTGCCTCGATCACATCCCACAGTGAATAAAAGTAGATGTAAAATCCTTCAGTCTGAATCATAAACCTGGTGTTGCTTTTCCCTTTGAGCTAAGGATCATCCGAGGTAATGGCGTCAAGATAGAGGCTGTCAGTTTAGTAAATGGTCAGCTTTGCGAACAGAAAGGTGAAGAGAAACTCGGTGAATTTGCTGTTGGAAACAGCCAAGGTTCAACTGGGACATGTATAAACTATAATTAAAGAGCAAACACAGCCTAACAAATACAACAGTGAGACCATGACTTTAGTGTCATATTTCAGCAAATTAAGGCTAAATTACTGAAAACATTAAGCTTTGACCGCTAGTGTTAGAGGCTGATTTTCCATTTTTCCCTAAATACTGCTTTATGAAGAAACTTTATAAATGCTAACATATCTGTGGAAAAACATAATTTTATTTATTATTGAGCAAAATATAATCATCAGAACATATCAAAAAATCACTTTACTTTTTGAAGAATAAGCTGAAAGTTAATTTATGAATTTACTCTCTGCTTCACTGCAACAGCTCTAGATTGATTCAAACCCTAACTACCTAACTTCTGATATGTTACATAATCTCTTTTGCCCTCAGTCAACCCACTTGTAAAATGATCCTTTCAAAATAGGATTCTTGAGAGACTAAAAAGTGAAAACATGAGTGAAGTGCTCTGCAGGTGCCAAACACACAGTAAATGAGATAGGCTGGGACTAGGACCCTTCACTGCAGTGCTTGTACCTGGACAAATGTCTCCACAAACCAACTGCCATTTATGAGGTGCCGAGAAAAAAAGCCAGGGTACTGTGCATGATCCTGAAACAGCGCACCACCAAGGGGGTGGGCAGACCCCCTAAGCTCCACCTCCTGCCCAACCCACCATTCTGTCCCTACCCTCACCCCATTTGAGGAACCAGCTCCCACCTCTTCTGAAGCTAGTAAGGGCACCTGTTTCTTGTTTTCCCTCCCTCCTGTCATAGCACGAGTCCCAGTAAAAGCCTGGTGTGAATTTCTCATCTGGCCTCTTATCAATTTTTATTGATTAAAGGGTCCAAGGACCTGGGTTGATAACATATACCCTCCATTCTTGAAGTCACACACCACAGAGCTGTCACACACCTGGTCTCTGTATATCACACCTATGTGCTCTTTGACCCTTAAGCACTGAGACTCCAAATTTGCTCTCTTCCATCCTCTACTTCAGCAGCCCCAAATCACATCATCTGTTGCATTTCTTGGTTTTTCCTAGATGCTCTCAATGAAACTAAATTTTCACATGGGGTCTTCTCCCCTAATACAGGGGACGCTGCAGTCTCGGCAAGCCAGAAGTCACGCCGGCTCAAGCTATTGAGGCTCCCATCACCTCTTGGTCCCATTTGCAGGCCAGTCCACTTCCCTATCATCCTTTGAGTAGCTCAGTGGGGAGAAGAAAAAAAAGAAAGTCCTGCACTTTTCCTGTTTGTATTGGTTTTAGTTTTGGTTTGGGCAATGTTGGATTTTATCTGAACCCTGTGATCCGGGAAAACAATGATGGTTAAAGAAACCCTCACCCCCACCTTGTGTTCAGAAAATGGTTTACTGTGAAGAAACATCCTTTCCCATATGACTTAGATAAGACTGCCAGGCGCTTCCCTTATTTACCTAAGACAAAGTCAGACACAGGCCTTCCAAATTCCTATCTTTTATCTCATAAATGATTAGCTGAACAGCTTATTCCAGCTGATCAATAAGAATAAAATGCTTGCTAATTAAACTAAGGTTAAGCTTCTTTCATTTTCCCGGGCTCCTGATATGTGACCTACCCTCAGCCTGAACTAGCACACAGCCCCTCCTGAGAACAGAGTGGCCCCAAGGTAAACATTTTCTGGTGTAACATTTGTTATCTGTTCACACCAACATTTCACTTGACCCCCCCCCACATCTGATTCTTTCTAGTTTTGTTTATTTTTCCCTTTAAAAAAAGAAAAACAACCCTTTTTTGGTTAACCTTTGAGAGGCTTGCGGATCTCATGTTAAGAGGTTTTCCCATATTGTATTAGTCCCTCTTCTCCCTGTTCAGTAACACTTTTTTCTTTCTTTCTTTCCCTTTTAATTGAAGTATAGTCAGTTTACAATGTTGCATCAATTTAGTAACACTTTTCAATACAGTTTTTTCTTTTCGATATCTGGATTTCTTTTTTCAACAATTTATTGGTTTGCTTTTTCGAAAGGAGGCTAGGCATGACAGGCAGGTGGGATAGGGATATGCTTGGAAAACTGATAGAAGACAGAAGCAGTGAAGGAAATATGCAGGTTTCGTGTGTTTGATTTCATAGACTATCTTTTTCTGATGAAAGTGAAAGGTGAAATGAGAGCGGAGTAGAACGAAGGTGTTCCCAAAAGGCCGGGAGGTAGAAGCAGGCTCTGGATCTCTTAATCCCAAATTGGGTCCTGCCCTCGGATCTGTGAGCACAGCAGTGTGCTTCCTGAGGGAAGGGATGCCCAGAAACACTGCCCCTCATCATCCTTTATCCCCTTGGGATCCCAAATGTCAGTCTTCTCTTTGTCTTCCCAGGACTGTTCTCAATGCTGCATTCCCTAACCTGCGCTGTCCTAGAGCTAGGGGACATGCTCTGTGTTTTACCCGATTCCACAACAGATAGAGCCTTTTGCCACTGTTTTTCTGACCCAATTTCTTCCTAATTCATTTTCATCGAGGTTCCCCTTGGAAGAACAAAGGAGAATGATGAGGAGGATTGGGGGAAAACTATTTCCTTGTTTGTTTCTTTAAGAGAGCATTAGAAATATCAGTCCTTATTTCTTTCAGACCTGATTCACCCCATGTCTTAGTCTGTTCTGGCTGCTATAACAAAATACCAGAGACTGAATGCTTATAAACAACAGATACTTATTTTTCACAGTTCTCAAGGCTGGAAGTCTGAGATCAGGGTGCTAGCATGGTTGGGTGAGGGCCCTCTTCCAGGTTGCATTCTCCTTATAATCTTATGATGTGGAAAGGGCAGTTGAGTTCTCTGGGGCCTCACTTACAAGGTCACTAGTTCCAGTCATGAAAGCTCCATCTTTGTGACCTAATCACTTCCCCAAAGACCCCCAGCTCCTAGTACCGTTACCTTTGGGGTTAAATTTCAACATATGCATTTTGAGGGATAGAAATATTCAGGTCACAGCACCCCAGAGCTGCCAAATCAAAATCTGCAGTTCTACAAGGTTGCCAGAGGATTCATGTACCCATTCAAGTTTGATAAACACTGAGTTATAGTATTTTCATATTAATATTGTGTTCTGTATGACTGAACCATGTGTAAAAGTTCAATATTTCACTGAAATAGGGAAGCTGAAAGATAGTGGCTTGCATTTACTCTGGGCTAGCATATGAACTTTTGACCATGTTCCTGTATCATCTCTTCATTTGTTACAGGCCACTGGCATCTTCCTGTATTGCTGCAGCAGGATACTGTGTCTGGGAGGGAAGAAAGGATTCTGGCCCAGTACGTGGTGAAACCGGGATGATGTTACGTTCCCCTCTGCCTCCTCTGTAGAAGAGACTGAATCCCTGGGCAGGAATGTTTCCTAACAAGTCAGCAGGAGCCAGAGAAGACAAGAGGAAAGAAACTTTGGACCAAGCTGATTAGTCACATTTCAAAAAGGCCAGAGGTATGCCCAAGGGACAATTTAAAAAAATGCCCAAGGACTCTTGGAGTTTACAATTGTATTATTTTAAAATTTAATCTTATCAGTTCATTCTCACTTCCAGGGCAGAATCCTCTTGATACAGGAAAATGGGGTGTGAGAGGATGGCCATGTCCCAGGTTGCAGTTTTGTTCCTTGGATGTACTCAGCCAAGTGAGGGTCCTTGGCTTCACACAGGAAAGAATTCAAGAGTGAGCCGTAGTTGAATAAAAGTAGACTTATTCAGAGAGATGTACACCCTTAGACAGCACAGGCCATCTCAGAAGTCAAGAGAAAGGCCATGAGATGCAGGGTTGGATGCTTAGTTTAAAATAAAAGTAGATACACACTCCATAGACAGCGTACGGGCCGTCTCCAAAGGTGAGGGAGCCAGCGGCCTGGAGGCATGGTGTTGCTAGTTTTTATGGGCTCCGTAGCTTCACATGCTAATAAGTGGGAGGATTATTCCAACTACTTTGAGAAAGGGGCTGGGATTCCTAAGAATTGGGCCACTGCCCTCTTTTTGTCCTTTTATGGTCAGCCTTGGAACTGTCATGGCGCCTGTGGGAGCCGTGCCAATATATTACACCGTGCTAATGCATTACAATGAGCATATAATGAAGCTCAAGGTCTACTGGGAGTTGAATTTTCCACTACCTTGGTGCTGATTGCTGTGTCATTCTTTGAATGGCTATGCCCTGCCCCCTTCCTGTCTCACTATCTGAATAGACTGTTTTCTATCAACACCACAATTGCATTCTCTTCTTATACTTTTTACTGAATTTTTGTTGTAGAGACTAACACTGATGGTGCAGTTACTGTGTCCCAGGAGCTATAGGCATAGTATCGTATTTGATCTTCATAGTAAATGAGTAATCATTGAAGGATTATTGCTCCTTTTTACAGAAGAGGAAACTGAAACCCAGAAAAGTTAACTTCCAAGAGATTGTACAGCTAGCATGCAGTGAAGCAGGAACATAAATTATTACAATTTATTATATCTGACTCATACTACTGCGTCCATTATACCACAATGTTTTTTCCCCACATACCCAAATATGTCCTCTTCTCCAGTTTACACAAAACATCTAATTTTCATTTTTCTTCTCCATATGTACATAAATAATACTGAAGTCATGTCATGTAACTGTTTTATAAAGCATATTCGCATATTTTGTTTCATTAGTACTTCTCAACATTTCTGTGAAATGGGTGCAAATGGTACTACTTTCTCCATTTTAAAGATGAGTTATTTGAAATTAAGAAGGTTAAAGAATTTTTGTAAACTGTGACAGCTGTGAAAATGGCCTAAAACTTCAGATTCCAAATCCATGACCCTCAAAAATATATCACACTGACTCAATCACTTCTGTGTCTCTTTGAATATTGTGGTATCTAAGGAAAGCGTCATAATTTATTAAAGAAGTATTTTATTGTTACAAAATACATACTAGGGAGGGAGGCAGCAGAAAAATGTGTATGTTATATTTAGCCAACAATGGGATGAAGAGTTAAGCTAGCACATCCAAAAAATATTTGAAATAACATCTGAGGTTACTATTTTTTACCTTCTCTTTGTTACTATATTATATATTGAAAAGTACATAAAACATAGATGTACAGTATAATAAATGATCAAAATGTAAACATCTAGTCAAGAATTAGAAATTGCCAGAAATGTACCTGCAGATACACCTTTCCAGAAAAGAAAAAAGATTCCAGATGGAAGGTCCAAGATGACAAAAGGGAGTAAGGACAAAAAATAGTAAATACATAGGTAGATGCACATTGATTGTGTTAAAATATTAATAATGTCTAGTAGATTTATATATAGAAATAAATGCATGGCAATAATCATAATCAATTGGGCTAGGAGAAATTAAAGTACATTAAATTCCTTGTATCACTTAGGATGAAAGTGAAAGTATTGGTTGACCTTATTTTTTAATCAACTTTATTGTGAAACATAGTGCAATTATAGAAAAATCCATAAAACACAAATGCATAGTTTAATAGAAGATTGAAAAGTGAATACTTGTGTAACCATCCCATTTCCCTACTAATCACAACCACGCAAGTAAAGCTTATTGTGTAGCGTAAGCACCTGACAATGAGCTTTCTTGATTGTAACGCAAGTGCCTGACGTTAAGCTTTTGATTGTTGAGGCATCCACTTCAAAGACATCCATCTCCAATAAACATATTGCCCACTACACAACTCAGGGAAGAGCCAGGCCGCCCCAACCATGAGTGCCCCTTTTTAGAAAGCTCCGGTTGATCTAGATGATTGACCGGTTTGACTGATGGCTCGTTTTTCCCTTCCTGTGCTTTAATTCTCACTCTTATATTTTAAATTTACCAATGAAGAGTGAACATGTGAAACCCTAAGCACCCCACACTAGATCCCAATAAAGGCAGAACCCAGGCCTGCACATGCTTGCTGGCTCACGCGTGCTCTCTACCTGCAGCTTCACTGTATCTTTCTCTCTACCTGCAGCTTCACTGTGTACTCTCCTTGGCCTGCCATCTACTCTCCAGGACTTGTGAGTAACAGCCTTGTTTTTTTTAAAGTTCCCTTATGGTTGTAGCAGAGGTACGTCTTGTAATCCTAAGAACCACAATGGCTGGTCCAGCCATGACACTGACCCTAATTGGCGAAATGTCTCGAAATGTCTGTGGAGGCTCCCACCAGTAGTGTGGGCCCAGGAAAGAGCCCCAGGCATTTCTAGCTGATAACCTCAGTATGGACAGGCTCAGACCCACACAAGACATTCTATTGTGGTAATCACTTCCTGCCTTTCTGTTACTTTAAAAATTAAGTACTTCGGCTTTTTGGTCCACATTTGTTAATGAAAATGTGTGTTCCGCTGTTGTTGGGTGAAGTGATTTACAAACATACACACACACAAAACCATCAGGCCATGTTTGTTAATGGTATTCAAATCTTCTATGTCCTGATTGATTTTTTTGATGTGATTGTTACCAAAAGAGGAGTATGCTAAAATCTGTAACTATGGGGTTTCTCCATTTTTTATGTAATTTTGTATATTTTGCCTGTGTGTGTGTGTTGAGGCTCTGGTGTTATTTTATCTTACTGCTGAAATGAATTGTTCACCTTTTTGAATTCTCTATCTCTTACCATGCTGTTTTGCCTTAGTAAATCTATAGTAAGTCTGTTTATGGCCATACGTAATTGATTTTTTTCTTTCTCTTTTCTGTCTGCTCAGCACCCAGATGACTTTCCTGCATCCTCTGGGGATAAGTTAGTTCTGGTTTTCTCTAGTACTGAGGATGGAGCCCTTTTTGATCACAGACTCTCATCCTTGGGCACACCTTGAGTCTTATTTCTCTATTCCCCTCCTCCTTCCCTCTTTCCCTCATCCCTACTGCAGCCAGAGAATCTTAACTCCCAAAATGAAGGAAGCACAAAGCCTCTCAGGGTTGAGGGGGCGGTGAGCTGAGAGGAATTGCTCTGTTCTCTGTTAAGCTCCTTGGACTCTCAGTTTATAGTACAACCTTGGCCTTGGAGTTTTCCATTAGCTCATCTGCTCTTTGGTGTTTTTACAGTGATGTTTCATAAATTTTATCCAATGTTTTAAGTTATTTTTAGTGGGAGAGTTCATCTAAATAATTTACCCACTTTAACCAGAAGTTAAAATTCAACAACTATAGCATTTTAGCACAAGACAAAAAAGTTGACAACATTTCCAAAGATTCTTAGAATTCTAACATAATAGTTCTGATTTCCAAAGCTTTTGACTGTAAGAGTTGAGCTGCTTGAGAAAATAAAATGTTTACTGAGTTGCAGAAGCTCCACTTTGAACACCGAGAGGAGAGACCCAAAGTGCTGAACAATACATTTGAGAGAACCCATAACGATGAAAGAGTTGGTCTTTCCTTTCCCACTCCTAGGAATGCGGCTCGGTGGGAGAGAAGGGAGGACTGGGAGAGGAGAGAGTCATTGATACACATTCTGGAGAAAGAGATGCTGCTAGATAGAGCCAAAGAGTTCTCAATTTATGATAAGATCAGACATGATTTATTCCCCACTTCCCACTGTACTCAAAGAGTGCAACATGCCTACATTTGCAGCCTTACAGGAAAAATGGCCACAGGGAAGTTGTGATTGTAAAGAAATTCTGATTGTCCCAAGTTGCTTGCATCCCCAAATTTCTTGCAGTATATAGTTGGCTGTCTAAGAATAAGATAGATTTTGAACATCCAGAGATTCCTAGTGTCTCTGAAAGGAGACAGTTTGAGGAAGTCGCAGTGGATTTGAAGGGACTTGGTGTTTTAGATGAGGAGGATGACATGTATATTGCAGAGATTTGGCATCAGAGAGTAATAAACAACATGGGATTGTTGACAAAATCAGACGCATCTCAGCGGATGCCATAGAGGGCAGAAAGTGGCTATCGGCCAAACACAAATCTGAATGTGACAATAAAAAATACTCCACCAACCACAGTATATGTAGCCCAGAGGAAAACAGCTGGTGAAGATGAAAATCCAGAATTTCCTTCCTAAAACTGAGAAAAATCCAGAAATTGCTGAGTTTACCATAAATGTGCAATTTATGTATCATGTGCTCTGCAAATAATGGGAAAATAGAGAGTAAAATTTGGTACTTTACCTAGTAGCACAAGCTATATCTCTGCACACCCAATGTTAGGATTGTGCTAATTGTAGTAACCTTGGTGGGGAGTGGTTGGAGATTCCAAAGATTTTTCATTTTTATAGAGATGAGATTTACATAACATAAAATTATTCATGTTAAAGTGAATGATTGAGTGATAAATATATTCACAAAGTTGTGCAACCACCATCTCCATCTAGTTCCAAAACATTTTAATCATCCCCAAAGGAAACTCTGTAGCCATTCAGCAGTTTCTTATGTTTTCTCTCTTTTGCCAGCCCCTGGCAAACACCAGTCTGCTTTCTGTCCCTATGGATATACCTATTCTGAATTTTTCATGTAAATAGAATCATACCATACCTTTTGTGTCTGGCTATCATTAAGCATAATGCTTTTGAGGTTCCTTTGTGTTGTAGCATGTATCACTACTTCATTCCTTTTTACAGCTGAATGATATTCCATTGTATGTACATATGTTAATCCATTTATCCCTTGATGTACGTTTGGGCTGTTTCCACATTTGGTTATTGTGAACAGTGCTGCTACTGACATGTAAATACATGCATTTGTTTGAGTATTTGCTTTCAATTCTCTTGGGTATATACATACCTAGGAGTGGAATTGTTGGGTATATGGCAGTGGTATGTTTTACTTTTTGAAGAACTGTTTTCCATAATGGCTGAACCATTTTACATTCTCACTAGCAATGTACAAGGATTCCGATTTCTCTTTATACATGGCAACACTTGTTGGTTACACCATCCTAGTGGGTGTGAAGTCTCACCTCATTGTTGTTTGCATTTCTGTAATGACTAAAAATTGAGCATCTTTTCATGTGCTTGTCCCTTTGTATATCTTTTTCGGAGAAATGTCTGTTCACGTCTTTCAACCATTTTTTAAATTAGGTGGTTTGACTATTTGTTTTTGTAAGAACTTTTTCTATGTTCTGAATACTAGATTCTTATCAGATACATAGTTTGCAAATACTCTTCCATTTTGCAGGTTGTCTTTTGACTTTCTTGATAATGTAAGTTTTTAATTTTGATGAAGTCCAATTTATAGATTTATTTAGTTGGCCATACATTTGGTATCTTAATACAAGAATACATCAGCAAATCTAAGGTCACGAAATTTGTTCCTATTATATTTCCTTTTGATGACTTGATTGATAGTTTTAGGTTTTGCATTTATATCTTTTCTCTATTTTGAGTTGATTTTTGTACATGAGGTGAAGTAAAGGTCTAATTTCACTTTCATATATTGTTACCAATTATCCCAACAGCATTTGTTGAAGGGAATAATCTTCCTAATTTGGATAGTGTTATGAAGTGAATTGTATTCCCTCACAATTCATATGTTTAAACCCTAACCCCCACTGTGATTGTATTTGAAGATGGACCTTTAAATGGAGGTGAGTGAGGTTAAATGAGGTCATAAATGTGAAGCAGCCCTAATCCAATATGTCTGGTGTCTTTATAAAAGGAAAAAGGAAGGCCAGGGATGCATGCATACAGAGAAAAGGCTATGTGAGGACACAGCAAGAAGACAGCCACGTGCAAGCCAAGGAGAATGGCCTCAGGAGAAAGCAACCTTGATGGTGTCTTGATCTTGGACATCCATCCTTCAGAACTATGAGAAACAAATTTCTGTTTTTTAAGCCACTCAGTCTGTGATATTTTATTATGGCAGCCCTAGCAGACTAAGACAGATGATCTTGGCATCATTATCAAAAATCAATTGACTTTAGATGTATAGGTTTATTCCTGGACTCTCAATTTTATTCCTTTAGTCTTTATATTGATAGCACACTGTTAGAATTACTGTAGCTTTTTAACAAGTTTTGAAATCAGGAAGTTTGAGTCCTCCAACTTTGTTTTTTTTTTTTTTTTTTTTTTTTTTATTGTTTTGGCTATTTGGAGCCCCAGGCAGTTCCATATATGTTTGAGGATTGGCTTTTCCATTTCTGCCAAAAAAATAAATGAGGGATTTTTATGGCAAGGTCATTCAATTTGTAGATCACTTTGGGTAGTATTGCTATTTCGACAATATTAAGTCTTCCAAACCATGAACATGGGATATCTTTCCATTTATTTAGGGCTTCATTAATTTCTTCAGCTCTTCTTGATGAATTGATCCATTTGTCACAATATAAAATCATTCTTTGTCCCCTGTACTAGTTTTTTAAACAATTTAAGTCTATTTTGTCTACAATTAGTATAGCCACTTTAACTCCCTTTTGGTTACTATTTATATGTAACATCTTTTTCCATCCTTTCAATTTAAAACTATTTGTGTATTTGGATCTAAAGTGAGTCTCTTGTAGAGAATGTATAGTTAGATTATGTTTTTTTTAATCTGTTGTGCAAATCCCTGTTTATTGCTTTTGGAGTTTGTCACATACATGTAAAGCAATTACTAATGAGGAAGGATTTACTTGTGCCATTTTGCTATTTCTTTCTGGATTCTTACTCCTTTTTTCCCTCATTTACTTTATCCCTGCCTTCTTTTGTGTTTAATCTTTAAAGTGTACCACTTTGGTTCTTCTCTCATTTCCTTTTGTGTATATTTATAAAATATTTTCTTAGTAGTTACTGTAGGAGGTGCAATTAACATACTAAATTTATAACCGTCTAGTTTGAATTAATACCAACTTCGCTTCAATAGCACATAAAACGGTGCTCTTATATAGCTCTTCCCACCTTTGTTGTCACACGTTACATCTCTATACATTATGTGCACGTTAACAAAGATGTAAAATTATTGTTTTATAGATTTGCATTTAAAATTATATAGAAAATTTAAAAAGGAGTTATAAACAAAAATTCAATTATACTGTATGAGCTGTTTTGCATAAAATAGTCACTATTTTGGGGTACTAAATTCTGGACAGAAACTTAATTAACATATTCATCAAAGGGTAGAAACACCTGATAATAAATGATGTTTCTTGAATCAGGAAAGCAGAACTGTCCTAGGTAGAGTATAGTCACAAACCACAAAAAGCTAATGTGTGGCTATCTTTTTGCCTCTGTAACCGAACTAAAATTAGATCTTGAGCTTCCATTTTAGCTCAGTAGTGAAAAATGTAAACTTTCAAACTGAAGGTAAATTCTAATTTGAAACTCAGCCTCTTTTAGGGTAGCACTCTCCTAGTTCAGGAAATTCCTGTTCCTCCTTTCCTTCTATTTGCCCTGGAGGTGATGTTTGTTCCAGGGGGATGTATAAATAAGCTGGCACTTGGGGATATATGTAACTTATTAGGTACAACTTAACACTGGCACCAGCTTAACACTAGCTTTGGCTGAGATGAATAATCGTCAAGTGGTATTATTGGTTGACATCTATCCACTGCCTCTGTGACTCAAATGTCTGTGTCCTTCTGCTTTGTGGTGCCCAGTTTATTACAGATCAATATGTGCGTTCATTTTTCTTCATTTTGAGGTCTAAAATCTGACCAAGTCTCCAGTGTACTATTTAGCCACTTTTATGTCCCTCTGAAGGGTGTAAGCCACTTTTGGATGCTCCTCCACCCACCACATTAAGAACATATATTCACAATTTGCTACTCTAAATTGAGGTGCCAAAGTAGCTGTGGGACTTTACCAGGGACCTTTCATTAATCCCTCTTAGGCTTGGGTCCCACTAACCCTGCTGGGATTTCTATCACACAACAAGCCCTAGGAAACAGGCTGGGGACATTTAATTCACAATTTAACTTCCTTGATGATTTCTGACAATTATTTTTCTTTCCCTAAAGCAAGTGCATGGATTCTTTATCAGGACAGGTGAGGAAACTGTTCTCACATCCTTATACAACCCTTTGAGTAGAATACATATACCATAAACTCTAGGCCTGCTTCCTTCAATGCTGAATTTACTGGATTGCTAGGTTTTCATAATTGGTGTATTCTTTCAGTTTAAAATATCTACTCAGAAACTCACTCAACTTCTTTATTCTGAGCTGGATTAGCCTTCCTCTGACTCAAGTAATACTAATAACCCAATGGATGACGGATCTCACATTATCAAGAAAATAGGAGGAAAAAAGCTTTGGTTATTATCAAAATATTGTCTCCTGCCATACTTGCAAACAAAAATTGTAGCTAATTAAATGACTGGACTTGGTATAACATTTTATTAGAGTATCTATATTAGTGTATTTTCTTGTGAGAAAGCTGAAGTTCTATCGTGTTAAATGACTTGCCTAAGAACCCAGTGATAACTAATAGCAACTCTGGGTATGGAAAAACACAGTGTTTTTCTTTCGTTGGAAGCTCTAGAACTGGAGCAGGAGGACTGGAAAGGGGCTTTTGGCCAACTAAGTACTAATAATTCACAAACATGCATTAGAACTGACCAGAGAGCTTTTGAAAAATGTCTCTGACTCTCTTGTAGCAAGCATGCAACTTCAGCGTGTTTGGGTTAGGTTCCATAACCCTGTATTCGAAAATAATCTCCTCAGATAATTTCTATGCTCTATAAAATAAACAAAGCTGAAGAGCTTGTGTAATACACGCCCAATCAGCCTCAAATGTTACCTTCCCAGGGATTCCTTCCAGCAGCTTTTCCTCGGTCTCTTCTAGCTCCCAAAGACCCCGTGGGAGGCAGTGAAGGCAGGCATCAGCTCTGATGAATGCACAGCCTGAGGCAATGGTTTTAACACTTTTGTGGGCTTCAGGATCATCTAAGATGCTTGTTAAAAATGCATTTATGAAGTGCCACTTCCAAGTTTTATGGACACTTGATAATGGCTAATTAATAAATTGATATATGCTAGAATTTGACTGAAAGCTAGGTTTTGGTTTGACCTGGGAGTAAAGCTTTGGGGCTTATTCAGCCCTTGCCCATATCAAACCTTTGGCTGCTCTTGTTGTGTATCTACCATAAACAATGGAATAGATGTGCATAAACAGATTGGTTTAGGTTGTAGGGTTTATTTACTCAAGCATTTGCCTCTAGTAGTTGAACCTTCCTACCTTTGGAGGCTGCAGAGAATCTGTTTCCTGGTCTTAGGTTTGGAATGTAGTCTGGCAGTGAGCAGTGAGTAGAAAGTTAGCATACTTGTCTGGTGGGGGATTTGGCACAACGGCGTGTAAAAACATTTCCAAAGTATTTCTGAGCCTGCTCTTGGAAGCATGAACTGTCTTCCAAGCCTGCAAAATGAGCTGTGATGTTTGCTCAGTGGAGAGTTTGAAATCACTGAATTTGCTGATTGATTAATGCCTGTTTAGAGAATGGAGAATGCCTTCCAAACATAATCTGTCTCTCAATAATTCTCAGAAAACAGATGGCAGGAAAGTTTGAGCCTCAGAAGCTCTGGCATCCCAGGGGTTTGTATAGAGTTTAATTACTTTGCAGGTAAAACAGGGAACAGATGTACACCACGAGGTCCAGCAGTGAGGTGAACCTTGGTATCAGCCCAAACCATCTCTTCTTGGCTCCTTATATGGATTCCCATGAATACAGAGACAAGAGGCCAAAAATCTGTGTAGTGAGCACCATAGCCTGTACTGCCAGATAAGGCAGGTGAGAACCATTAAGAGAAATGTCCGCGTCAGGGCCGTTATTGGGGCAGCCTCCCGAGGCCCAGCATTCTGTCTCTCTGTGTATGTATTATGTGCATATTATGTGTGTGTTCAGGAGTCTTAGGGACTATTTTTATTTAAGTGTGGAAATCAGAATTTTTTAAATAAAAATTCATTTTGAAATAATTTTAGAATTACTACAGAAAATTTCTGCATACCCCACCACCTAGTTTCTCCTATTATTAACATCTAAAAAAAACACGATACATTTGTCAAAACCAACAAACCAACACTGGCACATTACTAATAACTAAATTACAGATTTCGTCTGAATTTCATTAGTTTTTCCACTAAGGGATTTTTTTTTTTTTTCTGTTCCAGGATCTAATCCAGAATACCACATTACATTTGTTGTGTCTCCTTGGTCTTCTCTGAACTGTGACAATTTCTCAGACTTTCCTTGTTTTCTATAACCTTAACAGTTTTGGGGAGTACTAGTCAAATATCTTGTATAATCTCTCCATTTGAGTTTTTCTGATGTCTTCTCATGATTAGACTGGCTTATGGGTTTTTGTAAAGAATATCACAGGGGTAAGATACCATTCTAACGACATGATATAAATGTGTGCATGCTCTCAATATGACTTACCACTGATGATTTTAACCTCAATCACTGGACCAAATTTGCTATGTTAGGTTTTCTCCATTCTTTTTTTTTTTTAATTGAAGTATAGTCAGTTACAATGTGTCAATTTCTGGTGAACAGCATAATGTCCCTGTCATGTATATATTCATTTTTATAATCTTTCTCATTAAAGATTGTTATAAGATATTGAATATGATTCCCTGCGCTATACAGAAGAAATGTGGTTTTTATCAATTTTTATATACAGTGGTTAACTATTTTTATACATAGTGGTTAACATTTGCAAATCTCAAACTCCCCGATTTATCCCTTCCCACCCACTTTCCCCTGGTAACCATAAGATTGTTTACTATGTCTGTGAGTCTGTTTCTTTTGTAGATGAGTTCATTAGTGTCCTTTTTTTTTCTCTTTTTTTTTTTTTCCAGATTTCTTATATGAGGGATATTGTATGGTATTTTTCTTTCTATTTCTGGCTTACTTCACTTAGAATGATGATCTCCAGGTCCATCCATGTTGCTGCAGAAGACATTATTTTATTCTTTTTTATGGCTGAGTAGTATTCCATTGTGTAAATATACCACATCTTCTTTATCCAGTCATCTGTCGATGGACATTTAGGTTGCTTCCATGTCTTGACTATTGTATATAGTGTTGCTCTGAACATTGCAGGCATATTTCTTTTCAGATTAGAGTTCCCTCCAGATATATGCCCAGGAGTGGGATTGCTGGATCATATGGTAAGTATATTTTTAGTTTTTTGAGTAATCTCCATACTGTTTTCCATAGTGACTACACCAAACTACATTCCCACCAATAGTGTAGGAGGGTCCCCTTTTCTGCACACCCTCTCTAGCATTTATTGTTTGTGGACATTTTAATGATGGCCATTCTGACTGGTGTGAGGTGATACCTCATTGTAGTCTTGATTTGGATTTCTCTGATAATTAGCAATATTGAGCATTTTTTCATGTGCTTGTTAGCCATTTGGATGTCTTCATTGGAGAATTGCTTGTTTTGGTCTTCTGCCCATTTTTAGATTGGGTTATTTGTTTTTGTTATTGTTATTAAGGTATGTGAGCTATTTATATATTCTGGAAATTAAGCCTTTGTCAGTCACATCATTTGTAAATATTTTCCATTCCATAGGTTGTCCTTTTGTTTTGCTTATGGTTTCCTTTGCTGTGCAAAATCTTATAAGTTTAATTAGGTCCCATTGGTGTTTTTTTTGTTTGTTTGTTTGTTTGTTTTTGTTCTTATTTCCATTGTCTGGGTAGACTCCCCTAGGAGGACATTGCTAAGATTTATGTCAGAGAAGGTTTTACCTATGTTTTCTTTTAGGAGGTTGTATTTAAGTTTTTAAGCCATTTTGAGTTTATTTTTGTGTATGGTGTGAGGGAGTGTTCTAACCACTCATTCTATGAAACCACCATCACCCTGATACTAAAACTAGAGAAAGACACTACAAAAAAGAAAATTACAGACCAATATCATTGATGAACATGGATGCAAAAATCCTCAACAAAATATTAGCAAAGAGAATCCAACAGCACGTAAAAAGATCATACACCATGATCTAGTTGGATTCATCCCAGGGACACAAGGATGGTTCAACATACACAAATCAATCAATATAATACATCCCATCAACAAGAGAAAAAAGGACAAAAATCATGTGATCATCTCAATAGATGCAGAAAAATCATTTGATAAAATTCAACACCCATTTATGATAAAATAAAAAACTCTTACCAAAGTGGGTATAGAGGGAACATATCTCAACATAGTAAAAGCTATATATGACAAATCCACAGCCAGCATAATACTCAATGGTGAAAAACTGAAAGCCTTCCCACTAAAATCTGAAACAAGACTAGGATGCCCACTCTCACCACCTCTCTTCAACCTAGTCTTGGAAGTCCTAGCCACAGCAATTAGGCAAGAAAAAGAAATAAAAGGGATTCAAATTGGAAGAGAAGAGGTGAAATTGTCACTATATGCAGATGACATGATACTATATATAGAAAACCCTAAAAGGTCCACACAAAAGCTACTAGAGCTGATAAAAGAATTCGGCAAAGTAGCACAATACAAGATTAACATACAGAAATCAGTTGCATTTCTTTACACTAAAAATGAAATGTCAGAAAAAGAAAGTAAAGAAATAATCCCTTTTAAAATCACATCCAAAACAATAAAATACTTAGGAATAAATCTGACCAAAGGGGTGAAAGACTTATACATGGAGAACTGCAAAACATTGATTAAGGAAGTTAAAGATGACTTAAAGAAATGAAAAGATATCCCATGCTTTTGGATTGCAAGAATCAATATTGTTAAAATAGCCATACTTCCCAAGGCAGTCTACAGATTTAATATGATCCCTATCAAATTACCCATGACATTTTTTCACAGAACTAGAACAAAGAATCCTAAAATTTATACAGAATCACAAAAGATCCAGAATTGTCAAAGCAATACTGAAGAAAAAGAATAATCCTCCCAGGCTTCAGACAATATTACAGAGCTACAGTAATCACAACAGTGTGGTTTTGGCACAAAAACAGACATATGGATCAATGGAACAGAATAGAGAGCCCAGAAATGAACCCACAAACTTTTGGTCAACTAATCCTCGACAAAGGAGGCAAGAACATACAGTGGAGTAAAGACAGTCTCTTCAGCACATGGTGTTGGGAAAACTGGACGGCGGCATGTAAATCAATGAAGGTTTCTCCATTGTAAAGTTACTCTACCTCCCATCCATATACTTCTCTTTGGAATCAAGTCACTAAGTGCCACCTACATTCAAAAGAAGTTGGGAGAATTCAGATGTATTTTCTGGGTAGTGTCTACATAAATTATTTGGAATTACTCTATAAGGAAGATCTGTCTTCCTTCCTCTAATTAATTAATTAATTAATCAATTAAATTATTTATTATACCAGTATAGACTCCAGTACACTTAATATATATGATTCTTTTTTAGTTAAATTTTGTATTTATTTCATCAGTGTTTTGTAGTTTTTCACATAGATCCTGCACAGATTTTGTTAAATTTGTACCCAGGTACTTCACTTTTGGGGTGCAATTGTAAATGGTATTATCATTTTTAAATTTCAGTTTCCAATTATTTTGTTGTTGTATAGAAATACGGTGTTAAATATTGACGTTGTATCATGTGACCTTGCTAAATTCACTAGTCTAGGAGTTTTGATTCTTTGGGATTTTCTGCATAGACAATCATTATCTGAGAAGAAAGAAAGTTTTATTTCTTCCTTCCCAATCTGTATATCTTGTATTTCTTTTTTCTTGCTTTACTAATCTAGATAGTACTTCTAATAAAATATTGAATGGCAGTGCTCAGAGAAGGCAGACTTGCCTTATTCTTGATCTTAAGGTGAAGGCATTCAATCTCATACCTTCCAGCATAATGTTAGCTGCAAGGATTTTTGTAGACATCTTCAATTAGGCTAAGGAAGCTCCCCTCTGTTTCTAGTTTTTGACTATTTTTACTATGGGTGGATGTGGAATTTTGTCACATGACTTTCCGCACCTGTTAATACAATATTTTAAAATTTAGTATTTTCATGTGCTGAATTATATTGATTTTCATAGGCTGAATTGGCCTTGAATTCCTGTGATGAACCCCACTTGGTTGTGATGTATTTTCATTTTTGTATGTTGCTAGATTCAATTTGTTAATATTTTCATATGTTATTTTTTAAAATCTATGTTAATTAGAGGTATTTGTATGTAGTTACATTTAATTTTAATGCCTTTGCTTAGTTTGAGTATTAAGGTACTGATGGCCTTATAAAATGAGTTTGGAAGTGTTCTCTTGCTTTTTGGAAGAGGTTGTGTAGAAGTGGTCTTATTTCTTTCTTAAATTTTGGTAATTATTCTGTCGTGAAACCACTTGGACTGTAGGTTGGTTGTTTTTTGGTGGGAGGGGAGGGATTTTATACACATTTTTTTCTTTAATAGATTTGAGACTCTTCAGGTTATCTGTTTCTCCATGAGTGATTTTTGGTACTTTGTGTCTTTCAGGGAATTGGTTTATTTCATCTGAGTTATTGAACTTAAGGGCATAGAGCAGTTAATACTCGAATGCCAGCAGAATCAGTAGTGTTGTCTGCTTACTCATTCCTGATATTGTTGATTTGTGTTTTATCTCTTTTATTCTTGGTTATTCTGGCTGAACAGTTATTAATTTTGATGATCTTTTCAAAGAAACAGCTTTTGTTTTCATCAGTTTTCTCTATTTTCTATTGATTTCTGCTCTAAGTGTATTATTTTCTTTCTTCTTGTTACTTTAGATTTTACTCTTTTTTTCACTAGTTGCTTAAGGTAGAACTTGGATTCTGTATTGAAACAAGCCCTCTGATGTATGCTAAAATTTCAGAATGGCTGGATTGTGTGATCAAATTCCTGTTTGTCTACTGGGCTGTCCTCTGAAGACTGATCTTCCTCCCAAATTTTATTTCACACTAATGTTATATAAGTAATCCTAGATGAGGGGGCCTCCTACTTATATGGAATACCACTTTGCCCATGTGCCCACAAGCTCATATTCACAGGATATGCCAATGAAAAATCAGTCAATCCATTACTGAATTGGACTTAGCTAATTGTTTTACAGAGTGTGGTTTTCTAAAACATTATCATCTGGATGCTTCCTTCTTCCTTAATTCACCTGCTTTTTTCCTCTATTTTCTTTAACAGTGGTTACATTTAATGAGTGAAATATAAGAGGAAGCATAAAGAAAGACTTTGAAGCTTGCTTTGTGTATTGTTGTGATGCAATGCCTAGATATTTTATAAAATACTGTGTCTATGGATTAGTCATATAACAAAAACCTTTAAAATCTAGATGAAAAAAATGAATCTTTCATTTTCCCATTTTCTTTAAACTACTGTAATTATTTTTCCCTCATGACTCCACTGAAATTGCTTTTGCCAATGTTATTAATGATCTCCTAATTCTCAGTGCAGTGGACACAGTTGTCATATTTCCTGGCCTTATTCTCCATTTGACACCAGAATCCATTATTTTCTTGAATGTTACAGAACTTGATTTCTCATGGTACCAATTTATTCCAGTTTTTTCCCAGCTCCTCCAACCACTTTTTTCCCCATTTTCTTTTAGTTGAACTACAGTCAGTTTACAATGTTGTGTCAATTTCTGGTGTACAGCATGTTTCAGTCATACATATACATACATATATTCCCTTTCATATTCTTTTTCATTATAGGTTACTATAAGGTATTGAATACAGTTCCCTGTGCTGTACAGTAGGAACTTGTTGTTTATCTATTTTATATATAGTAGCTAGTGTCTGAAAATCTCAAACTCCCAATTTATCCCTTCCCACCTGCTTTGCCCCCCAGTAACCATAAGTTTGTTTTCTGTGCCTGTGAGTCTGTTTCTGTTTTGTAAATAAGTTTATTTCTTTTTTTAGATTTCACATATAACTGATATCATATGGTATTTTTATGTTTCTTTTTGGCTTACTTCACCTAGTATGACAATCTCCAGGTCCATCCATGTTGCTGCAAAAGACATTATTTTATTCTTTGTTATGGCTGAGTGGTATTCCACTGTATAAATGTACCACAGCTTCTTTATTCATTCATCTGTCAACAGACATTAGGTTGTTTCCATGTCTTGGCTGTTGTAAGTAGTGCTGCTATGAAAATTTCCCCCAACCACTTTTGGTTTTTCACTGTTTATCTCTGAAGAACTAATTTTCCCACAATTCCTTGAACAACCCTGTACTAAGTCTTACTTTACAAATTCTTATTCAGTAACTTTGTCTACAATAATGTTATTAATAGCCACTTAGACCTTGGATGACTCTTAAATCTAAATCTCTATCACAGATATGGCTCCTGGCTCCCTGATCTGTAAATCCCACTGCCAGGCAGAGGGGCCCCCATAGATATTTTATAAATGCCTTAACATGTCCTAACCAGAGGTGATTATTTCTATTGTAAATACATTATAAAACAATATCCCTTATTTTACTGGAGGGTGTCATCATCCAAGGAAGCTTGATTTCATTCTGTTCACCTCCTTCTCTCTACTTCTCTCAGTTGTCTCCCTTGCCATCCCTTAGATCCATACTGTTCCCTCAATTATGCTGATCTTTTCTTAATACAGGCCCTGATCATTTCTCCCTTGGCCTCTTTACTTTCTTACTGTTTTCACCTTATTTTACTTCAATTCTTCTCCATACTGTTTCATCCTCCATACTATCTTGCTAGGATAAAAATCTAATTGTATTACTTCCTTGCTTAATATTTTCACTTACTGATCATTGCCTATAAGAAAACTAAAATTTCTAGGATGGCATAATAGGTCATTTATGAGTAAATTTTTAGTTCATCTCTTATTTTACACCTCCTTTTGAATCCAATAATCCAGCTTCTATTGACCTGCTTAAATTCTACATGTTCCTCTCTTCCATAGTTTGAACATGTTCTTTCTCAGAGGATCAACATTCCTTAGCTCTTCCATGTGTGAGATCTTACTCCTCTTCCTGATCTAGCTCAGTAATTCTCCTATCTATAGTGTTCATACCCTACTGATTCGAAACCTCAGGCATAGTTGATTTCTCTTCTTTCTAAGCAGTGGCTGTACTTAGAACACATCACTTTTTCATAATGATTTTACCTGTTACCTCCACAGTGTGAAAACTTTGAGTAGAAGTATGATGTCACATTTATCATGTTATTGTCAGCACAAAGCATACCACTTGGCATAAGTAGGTGCTTAATAAATGCTTGCTGAACAAAAGAAGAGATTGGGCATATCTTGTTTCTCTTTCAGTGAGTATATTGAGTGAAGCAGAAAATATATGGATTTTACATGTTGTTATGAGCTGAATTGTATCCTGCCAAAATTATTGTGCTGAACCCCTAACCCCCAGTACCTCAGAATGTGACCATATTTAGTGATGGGTCCTTTAAAGAGGTGACAAAGTTGAAATGAGGTCCTTAATGGGCCCTAATGCAACCTGACTGGTATTCTAATAAGCAGAGGAAATTTGGACACAGACACCAGGGATGCATATACACACAGAAGAGTGATCATGTGAACACAAAGCAAGAAGGTGGTCATTCACAAGCCAAGGAGAAGGGCCTTAGAAGAAACCAAATCTGTTGACACTTTGATCTTAGACCTCCAAAACTGTGAGAAAATAAATTTTTGTTGTTTAAGCGACCCAGTCTATGGTGTTTCATTATGGCAGCCCCAGCAAACGAATAATGAATAATAATAATAATATTTACACATTTTTGCCCCTTGTTGTATTAGCCTCTCATGGCCACTATAATACATTGTCACACATTTTGTAGTTTAAAATAATAGAAATTGATTTTCTTAGTTCTGGGGGCCGAAAGTCTAAAATCAGTATCCCAGGGAACAAAATCCAGCTGTCCATAGAGCCATGATCTCTGCAGAGGGTCTAGAGGAAAAACCGCTTCTTGTTTCTTCTTGCTTCTGGTAGCTGTTGGAACTCGTTGGTCAGAACTCCAGTCTCTGCCTCCGTGGTCACATTGCCTATTTTTGTGTATAAATCCCCCTCTGCCTTTCTCTCTAAGGACATTTAGGCCTTCCTAGGTAATCCAGGATAATATGGACATCTCAAGATTCTAAATTTAATCACATTGGCAAAGTCTATTTCCCATATAAAGTAACAAGGACAGGTTCCAGGATCTGATCATGATATTTGAGGGACCATTATTCAGCGAACTATGCTTGTCTTCTTTCTCCTTTTCTTTCTTCATCCCTCCATTATTTTGCTATTTCCTTCCCTTCCCTTCATATTTTCCCTCCTTCTGTCTCTTTCCTCCCTGCTTTTCTTTCTGAGCTTCCTCACCAACCTCCTTCCCTTCCATCTTCTCTTCTTTCTTATGAAAATGACAACGCAGAAGAGGCTGAAAGGGACTAAATGATTTTTTTCACATTCCTCCATTAAGGTGACGACAGAGCTGTGACAAGGAAATCTCCCAAGCCAGGTCTCTTTTTCACTACGTTAAATACACTCTCCCTAGTTTAGATTTATGTAAAAATCAAAGACAGACAAGCTGTCACCATGACACCAAATGAAACTCCTCATTACTATTGCCTGAAAGTATTACATCTTAAGAAATTAGTGGCATTTCACACTCTGCTGTATCTGGGGCATAGGAAATGCTTGGCTGTGATGGTCATTAAAAGGACAGACACGAGTGATAGGCAACAAGTTTTGTTAATACGTGTGTGTCAAAAAGTATAGTATGTGTGGATGATCAACATAATGAGTGTTTTTCAGAAGTTGGCTGTTCTGACTTTCATTTACTTAACTTGGTGTTTGTCACATTTCAGCTGGATCCTCACAGCACTCAAATCAAAATGAAAATATTAAGAAAAAAGTCGGTTCATATGTTTTACAATACCAGGCCATAAATGTGCATATGCTTTTTCGCCAGCTGAATCAGTCTGCTATTTTCATGTAGACATATCCATAGTTCAAATTTTATTTTTGTGTTGCCAAGTGAGTGTTTTGGAAGGCGGAAGACTTGAATACCCTTTGGTTCTGACAGCCTCACTGTAACCGAGAAATGAGCTATTTAGCCATAGTCCTACCCACTAATATTAAGACTAAAATTAGATACCCTTATAGAGTTTCATGAAGGGAAATTGAATGGCACTCAGTAAATAGAAAAACATTCCCAGGAACCAGCAAAAAGCATTTATTCACTTTATTTTTTAACTAAAGTGGGTGAAACAGTAATATCTGCTGAGGGAGTGGGTGGCAATTCAATCAGTTGACCAAGTTTATTTTCCCTCATGCTAATTCTAAATTAATAAGAATATGGCCTGGTATTGCTTTTATTGTCTTATTTTAAACTAATAAGATCTGATTCTGTTCAGCAACACTGAATAATCACATCTATAGTTCTACTTAAGTTTTGCTATACTGTTGATTTTTTAAAAGTTATTTATATTATCCATATAAATATACTTGCTTATATATGGTGGTCTTTTTAGAAATTGTGCTTTAGACAACATGTTTAACATTTTTTTTACCTTTAGTAATGGCTTTCTCTCAATGCAATTTAATTTAAAAGATTAGAAGGGGAGAGGCTGCAGGCAAGGAGGATAATTGGGAGGCTGCTAGCTTGTGCTTAAGTTCTTTTTGAGTGATGATCAAAAGACCCAGAATTATCTATTTTACTTTCCATGATCATTCTGATGCATGAGAAATGGCTTGAATATTCTCAAAAGTCTGGGAAGCTTAGAAGGGGTGCTGAAAACAAAAATTATATCTAATGAAAATATCTGGCCAGTGCCCATCAACTTTACCCTCCATTTTATAGGAGGTGCTGAAACTGTAACAATAACACCAAAGAGCAAAATGAATAATAAAGAAAAAATAGGTAGTTGAAGAGAATTTGCCAACATAATCTGCCATAGAAATTGCTTTTGTGATTTGCAGTAATTAGAGAACATAGCAAAGTTGAGTCTTGAGTCTTAGAAGAGAGAAAACTCAAATCATTGGGAACCACTCGGTAGATGAATGAGCTGTAAGGAGGTGGATGAACCACTTAGTGTTTTGCTGGGCTTTGTAGAGTCCAACATGGAGTTATCCTGGAGGAGCTAATGCACCATAACTCTCCACATTTAACTGGGTTTGGAAAATTACCCCTGAATTTGCATGAAAGTCTCCATTGGCCAAACAGTAATAGGGCTTGTTAATAATGCTTTACTCAAGGCTTCTCTAATGTGCATTGAGGGTTACTGCAGGAGACATGATTATGATCCCATGCAGAAACTACTAGAAATCCATGTCTTTTTAAATGGTATATCTCCTGTTGCTGGTGGATGCAACCAGTGTTCCAGGTTCTTGTCCCGTCCCAGAAAGAATTCAGAGACAAGACGTAGTGGTTAAAAAAGTAAAGTGAGAATTTATTAAAGGATGGATAGTACACTCTCAAGGGGACGGCATGCAGGTTCAGGTGAGCAGCTGCCATGTGTTTCTTTGGCAAGTGAGTTACATAGGGTGTGAAAATGAGTGGGTGGAATATTCATTGGGGAGGGAAGGGTTTAGGGTCGTATTCCCTGATTATCATCCCAACTCCACCTTCCCAAAGGGAGGAGGGATTTTTGTCCTTATTTAGTCTGGATATGAGGTGTCATGGCATCAGTGCATGATGGGTACTTCTAAACTGAAAGGCTGATTTTATTGAGATGAGGGCATAATGAGCAAAAGGTTACATTCGGACCCTGGAAATTCCTTCCTTTTCTCACCTTTCTTTGTCGGTCTCCAGGCCACTCATCACCCCAAAAGGTGTGACTCCTTATCAGCCCAAAGGTTCCTGCTTTTCTTTCTCTGCCCAGGGACCCCTGCTGCTCACATGATGTATGGTTTCCTGCATTTGGTCTGTGCCCCTCCTTTCTGCCCAATTCCTGCCATTTGGTTTCTGTCCCCCTTTCTCTGCTCATATCTAGCTCTCTGCCTGCTCTAACACTACCAGATTGAAATCAAATTTAAGTTAAATACCTCTCCTTCCCTATAGTCTAGAAACTTCTGAAAATGATGTTTTGTATGTTATTGTCATACTGTGTTATTTAATGTTTTACTTGTGACTTTTTGATTTCCTATGATATTAAGCAGTTAACTAACTAAATCACCTCACTTAACTAAATCTCACTTAAGTAAATTACCTACTGGTTTTTGTTACGCTTTTGTAAAATTTTTGGCTTTTATCTAATCTTACAGTTTATAATACTATGGACTTTGAAGCAGTCTGTTAAGCCCATGGGCCATGGACTTTGATTACCTCGTGGCAACCCATTCCCACCATTGACTAGAAAGGCACCCTTAGGACACTTTGTTATAGTCTCTCTTTTATTTTTATCATTTGCTAAATTGGGGGAGGGAATTGCTACTTGGAATCCTTATTGATAGGGCTGTGAAAATCTCATTATATACTTTGTGTCGGGGCCATAGGTTAGTTATTATTATATTCAGAATATAAAACTTACTTCTCTTTTCCCAGTGATTCTTGATTGTTATCGTAAAACACGGAGTGTCCATGTCTTGACACAAGTTTCCTATCTGGATTTGTTTGATCTTTTGATTGCCTCTTCTGCCTCTTTGAAGCCTATCTTGAAGACTTCTCTTACCTTGTTTGAACATTTTCTGAAAAAGTAAAGAATGTAAGTCTGGTCTTTCTTTGTAAAGTCGAATGTCTAATTTTCATTTAGAAATAATTGTTTTGCTCAGATTATTAGTGTATTTAGTGTATCGCTTTCCATAAATATTCATTCAAGAAAGAGGAGGCAGGGGCCTGAATTCTAGGCTACTTTTCATTTTATTTTACTTTTCATGTTTTTATTTTGAGTTTCTACTCCATGCCAAATACTGTTTTTGGAGCAGAAGATTAAAACAAGACAAAAGAAAAAAACACAGTCAATAGTTTTACCTTAAAGATCCTAGTCAGGGACTATATTAGAAAATCAACTTGAACAAATTTAAGCACAAAGGGGACTTTACTGACTCCAGTAACCAAGGGAAGGCGGGCGGCGGTGCGGCCAGGTGCCTGGGATGGTGGGAAGTGGTGCTCTCTCTGTCGGGCTCTGTTGCTCTGCGGTGGTCTCCTTCATCTTCTGAAAGCCAGCTTCTTCCACAAGGGCTTCAGCCTGGCTCTGACAGCTCCTGTCCTCACAGCTTCCCCATCAGAGAGGGGCTGAGCAGAACCCAAATCCCAGAGAAGCACTTTGACTTCTTGGCACGGAGTCCACATCTTTGTGTCTAAGAAGATGCACAATTGTGATTGGCAGCCTCCGCTAGGATCCTTTGTTGCAGTGAAAGAGGCAAGATGATTGTACCATCAGGTTAGAGGTGATGCTTTCAGATGCTGGGAGTAGGGAGGGGGACTGCTGGGGAAAATGAATAAAATGAACAGCTTTGGTGTCCACCTGCCGGAATTTATGTTCTGAATTTCCAGTTTTCAGTCTATGTGATCATGGAGAAGTGATGTATCTTCCCTAAGCTTCAGTCTCCATATAGGAAATATGGGAATATGTAACATCAAGTGCCTTATGCATGGTGACTGGCACATATTCATCTCACAATAAATGAGATTTCTTCCAATTATCATGTCCTCTGCATTGGCTAAATGATCCTAGTCTCTATTAAATGAAGCTTAATATAACTTTTCATTCTGAAAATAGAGTGCTGGATCAAATTCCCTTTGGAGTTCCTGCTACAGTGTTACGGAAGGAACTGAAATAATAGCCATGATAATATGACTGAGTTTGTTGGTAGCCTGGGAGACAGTCTGGTTTGCCAGGAGTTAGGTTACCTCCTGGGGGAGAGTGGCATTTCTGGCTTCCTGTCAGGAGTTCTGGCCATATAGATACAGTCTGTTGAACTCAGATGGGCAGAAACTTGTGGCCTTCCCAGTTTTACTGTGAACCCTTAGACCAGGTGCTAGGGCAGAGCCTGGGGACTTGGGAGAACCCTTAGCCATTCACCTGCTGATCTTTTCCTGATGACTCTCTTGGAAGGCTGCTTAGGGCAAGGGCTTGAGGGGAATTTAAACCTTCTTTAGAGAAGTTATCTGTACTTGCCAGAAGTGGGGAGTCAGTGGGCTGGAAAGGAGACAGTAGGATCCTGTCGCTGCACACGTCCCCTTGAGATAACCAAAAATAAATATTTTCAAAGCCCTCAGAAATTTAAATTGCTCCAGTTCTTCTGAGAACTGCTTTAGATATTTCTAGACTGGCAAAGGCTGGCAGGTTCATCTATGTTTGGCAGAAGACACCCTGTGCAGCCATATACAGCTTTTCTAGTGCCTGGGATGCTCGGAAGCTTGGGATCCTCTATTGATAAAGGCAGCGGGCCTTCACTGCTTGCATCATCTGAAGGAAAAGGGTGTTTCCCTTATTCTAAGCACAAAAGATGGTGGCTTACACTTGGAATGTTAATAACAAGCATTTTGTGATACAAGAATAGATTTGGAGCCAAGATCCCACTGGGCCTTTGTTTAGTTGATGCAGAAAGTTGTGGATGGATTATAGTATCATACCATGAAGCATTTCTAAAACTCCTTTTTTGGTGGAGAAGGGAGGTAATTAGGTTTATTTAGCTATTAAACAGAGGTCCTGGGGAATTGAACCCAGGACCTAGTGCATGCTAGGCACACACTCTACAACTGAGCTATACCCTCCCTCCTCTAAAAATCATTTTTCATCCTGGTATTATTCTACTTCAAGTAAAAAGTTGAAAACAGCCTTGTTTGGACTTAAATACATAGTTTTCTATCTGGACATAATCATTTTTCTTTGAAAGATCATTCACCTGGAAGTCCTTGGTTTAAAATGACTGCTTGGGCCCTGCAGTTCTTTCCTCCTTCTCTCTTCCATCCAATACTCAGCTGAATATTGCTTGTGATGTTTTCCATTTAGGCATCTATTCAGGTCAATTTGGTTAACTTATTCCCCACAGGGAGTATAGAATGTGGTATGCTGCATTCATTCTAATTTCCCTTCGTATGATGGATTACAGACTTTTCTCTTCTTATGTAACATTAGTTTGGTGCTAAAGTGAAATGTGAAAATTTAGAGATCTCTTTCCAAAAGAAATATTATCCATGCACTCTAAAGCAATAAAAAAAAATTTTACTGGAGGATATAGCAGAACAAGGGAGAAATCTTGATAGTGGGATGGAAAAATCCCAGAAATAGCATTTTGGTTTGTTTGACCAAAAGGGGACCTTCTGAAACAGCGCACAGCACAGTGTGCTGAGGGATTTGCATGACCATCGCGTGCACTAAAAAGTAAGCCCCCACGTGACAGGTGTTTGAACCAGGTCATAAAAGGTCCAGTTTAGATGCCGGAGGTTGATTACTGCATCACAGAAACACCCTTAAGGAGCTTGTGCTGGAAACATGCCATGTAGGCTGAATCTGCAAATCCTTCACCGTTTTCACTTCTCCCCTGTCTAAGTATTATCTCCTGCAGCCAATGAATCCCCTTTCTTCCTAGTATCACGAGTGGTATTACCAGTCAGGTTCTGTTACTTTACCCTTGATTTGCCTCAGATGGTTGTCACAAGAGGAGTCGTTTGTGAGTGTGCAGATTTGATAAAACTCAAGACTTCAGTGCCCGGTTTCATCATCACTACACACCCAGTAGAGCAGCCCCCAGTGGTAGCAGATTTCCACGAGTCCTTCCAGGGAAACAGAGAAAGCCCATTTCCTCCTCAGTCTAGTAGATGTGACGCTGTCCGCAGCTGCCAACTACCTGGCTGCTGGTGCCTGGTTAAGGTGGGAGTGACTTACTCATAAAAAGCAATTGGTGAATAATATGCATAAGAACATCCCTGCAAATACCTACCAATAAATTTGACCAGCAGATAAGGCTTCCTGTTGCTTTTCTTACAAAGGAATTTAATACTCTATTCCTGGGGAATAAAACTGGATCTGAACCCATCAATTCTGGTAACTTATGCTTTTACTTTCTTGTAATCAAGCCTTTTTTTTTCTGAAAAGGGTGCAGAAATTTAGTGGACTATCCTAAACAAATTTATTAGTTCCCTGATGGCTTTTTTCTTCTCGTGCACTTTCTGTTCCTTCATTCCCAGAGCACTTTGAAGGTTTTCCTTAACCTTCAGCCTTAGCCTCTCATTCTTCAGCATCACGAGATCATACACTCATTTCACAGATATTAAAGGCCAGGCACTGAGCAGCCCTGACTTTCAAGATGCTCAGCACAGAGAAGAGGACACGTGGAAGAGCCCCAGTCATGGCAGTGCTTGCTGTACAAGGAGACAAAAACAGAGCACCTCCTGAGTCAGCCCGAAGACTGTGAAGATGCTTATGGGAAGCCATTAGCATCAAGTGAGCTGATTCTTGAGGGACTAGGAAGGACTGGCCAGAAAGACCAGAATATAGGCAGAGAAGGAAAGGAAATTCCAAAAGATGGAACAGCATGGCCAAAGACTTGGAGGTTTGAGGGACCTTAGCACGTTGAAAGAATTGAAGACAGGCTAGTGGGTCTGAAGCAAGTGATGTGGGTGTGATGTGTGTGTGCATGTGCACACTTACACACATGCAGCAGTGATGATATAATGGAAGATAAATCTGTGATCTTGTAGTTCACCTGGCTGAGTACATTGTTCAGATGTTCTCAGGGCGTAGGGATAATCCTGCTGCAGACAAGACACATGAAACATTTCTATTCTCCCATGAATAAGGACCTCAAATAAGAAAAAATAAAGAACGAAACATGTGATTGTCCTTACAGAGGCATAAATCCAGAGAGAGATGGAAGAAGTTGAGAGATGAGGCAGTTTGTAAGCTCATCTAGTGCTGGATCTTTGCAGTGTGACTTCCTTATATTATTATTATTATTATTATTATTATTATTATTATTATTACTATTATTATTATTATTTAAAGTGTTTCATGTTTATACTGCTCTCAATGTCAACTCCATTGTTCGACTAAAAATCCAAATACATGCTGATTCTAATTTATAAATACATTATGTTGCCACATCCCATTTCTAAGTTAGTCGTTTTAACTCACAAGGTGCTCACCCATAGAAGCACTGTTACAAAAGGCAGTGAGCATCCCAGAGCCAT
Source organism: Camelus dromedarius (assembly GCF_036321535.1). NCBI lineage: Eukaryota > Metazoa > Chordata > Mammalia > Artiodactyla > Camelidae > Camelus > Camelus dromedarius. Next base: position 87,385,454 of record NC_087472.1, on the reverse strand, counting down.
GTTCTAAGCCCATGTGCCCATTGTACACTTGAGGAACAGTGCTTCTGGCTCCCCACTACCATGTCTGTCTGGTTAACACTGTCATGTCACCTCCTGCATGGTCCAAAGGCACTTTAGCCAACACATGTACGACAAAGTTCCCATCCTCCCTTATGCTCCTTACTTCACACCTGGGTCTCTGCCTCTACCGTCACTGCATCTCCATCACCCACACACCTGAGCTAGAACACTTGTAGTCATTCCTCTGTCATATTCCACGTTCCATCAGGCGCTGAGTCCTATTTAAGGGACACTCTAATCCATTCCCTCCTCAGTACTGCCACTGCCCTAACTGAGGCCCTCATTTTTCTCCCCTGCATGAGTGACTGTAATAGCCAGCCAGTTTTTTTGCATTAGACCCAGAGTGATTGCACTAAGATGTATTAACTGCACATCTTAAATCCTTCTAGTGTCTGTGTATTACCTTCCAGATGGAGCCAATCTTATTAATACCATGCACAGGGTATCTGTGTGCACACCAACCTGTGTCCTGCATTCCAGTCCCATGGAACAGCTGGCTGCATCATGGATGCACTGGCTGCACCACAGCTCCTCTATGCCTTTACACATTCCACTCATATTACCTACTATCATCTCCTTGTCCTCTTGCAGAAATGAGCCCAGAGGTCACATCTGAAAGTCTTCTTTGTCTATTTAATCATCAATAAATGGTGATATATTAAACACGCGATGCCTGGTAATTAAATTGATGAAGGAGCACTTGGCAGTACTTAATCCAAATGGGAGAGAAAGATTCTCAGAGGAAGTAATTTCTAAGCCAAGACATGAGGAATAAATGGGAGTGACCACCAGGTGAATGAGGAAGGGAGAATGCAAGAAAGTGGTGTTGTAATAAGAGGGGACAGCCTATGTCATGGTCTAAAGACAGACATGGCAACATAATTTGCAGGGCCCAGTGCAAAGTGAAACCTCTCGGTCAAAAAAGCAGGGAAAAATTTCTCTTAATGGTATTAAAATATAAAAGTGTTTCCCTCCTGTTCCATCTCCCACTAGCAGCCCAATGAATGAGATGGTTGAAAGTAGGGAAGATGAGCTAGGCATCTAGCTTCCCATTGGTCACAGATGAGCAACCCCAAAGGAATTTCAGCCTCCATGCTAGGACACACTTGGTTCTTGCTTGAATCAAGGTAGGTGAAGGGCTTGGCCTCTCCAAGTTGACTCTAAATGGGCTGTGACACTGATAGCCTTGGGCATAGATAGCTATCGCCATCCTGTCCCAGAAAGCCATGGAGCACAGTCACGTGACTAGCACTCTCTGTGCCTCTGTTCAGGTCCACGCCCCACGTCATAGAAGGCCAAAGTGGTTGTTGGATAGGTGTGAGGAAGGAGAGGCCTTGTGGGGCCCAGAGCACCAAGGGTGGGGATTACGCTCTCTCAGAGAAGCCAGGTGATAAGCAGTGGGGCAGTCTGAGTGGAGGCTTCAAACACTGTCACGTCCTCCACTGACCCATCAGGCTTCACTTGAAAACACAAATTCAAAGATAAATTTATTAAGAACTCTAAGATAACTTCTGGAATGATGACAGGAGGAGATGAGTAACTTTGCGGATCCTTTCTCCAGTGAAACACCCATAACCAATGAAAATTGTATGTATATGATCTCAAGGCAACCATTTAAAACCTCTGGAAATCATGCTAAGGTCATGCATCAAATTAAAAATATATATTCAATAAAAACTACCAAATCTCAGCAAGTACAGTGAGAGTCTGTGGCATTGGAACCACAACTTTCCCCCTATATCCCCCTCCCAGATCAGTGCAAGGGAAGTGCCACTTTAATAGGATGCAGACAAGAACACAGGGCCTTTTCTCCCTCAAGGCTCCAGTTCAGGACAAGGGTATCTCCTCCAGAGGGAGAGGTCACCAGCATTTCTCAATCCCCGCAGCTTGGAGCTGCAGAGGCTCTGTTCCAGGCAAGAGTACGCTGAGAAACCTGGGGCATCTCTTCCTCCATCCAGCTCCCGCTTCTGGGACGGAGCTTCCTCCCAGCCCTGGCAGGCCAACAGTACTGGGGCTTCAGTCACCAGCACCCCAGCTCCCTTACTCGGTGGAGATTCTGTGCTGGAAGAAGTACAAGAAGAAGACCAGAAGATGGTACCTCAGCCCAGTACCCTGCTCACAAAGCAGAGGTGTCCCTGAGAGAACTGGGCCAGATTTCATGTCCCTATCTCTGGATCAGAGTGCTCAGGGGAAGTGGCAGGCTGTAAGAACAGAGCACGCGGAAGCTCTTTGCAATAGAAATTGCTTCATTGGAAGCAAAATGTGGGTAGTTCAAGGCTGAGTGCTCCCCAAAACAATGGAGATTTTAGCAATAATCAGTGACAAAGAAGTTGGTTGCTCAGTGAGAACAGCAAGCTAAACTCTAAACCAGCTAAGTGTATGTCAGAGAGAATCAGGGAAGGAGATAGCTAACAAAAGTCCTCCTAGGATAGGAACAGACCACAAAGATGGGCCTTAAAGATTACTTCTGCAAAGAGACAGATTGTAATGGGATCGGACTGTGGAGCAATTTATGCCTCAGAGCAATAGCAACATCAGCCAGTAGTTAATAAAGTCTAACGGCTGCATGTGAAGCAACTGGAGCAGAGAGTTTAGAGAGATGAGAAAAAGAAACAAAGAGAGCTCTGCTGAAGCCATTGTTATCCCAGGGTGAAAATGTGTGTGTCCAAGGCTGTGCTCTCTGTAGAGTTACATCACAGGGTACATCCTGCTGGGGAAATAGATGTTACTAAAATAGTCCAGCCAAGCCACTGAACAATAAACAAGCAAACAACACCAATGAACCTGAGAGGGTGTTAGTATCCAGAGTTGCTACAACATGTTATCCAAAATGTTTAGTATCCAAGGAAAGAAACAAGAAAATGTGACCCATACATAAAAAGTCCACAGTAAACATTGTAATTAATGGTACATGACTGAATATCTTTCCATTAAGATCAGAAGCAAGACAAGGGCATTCACTCTCACCGCTTCTATTTAATGTTGTATTGCCTCTACCTAGGGCAATTAGGCAAGAAAAATTTTAAAAAGACATCCAGACTAGAAAGGAAGAAGTAAAACTATATTCCTTTGCATATAACATGATCTTGTATATAGAAATTTCTAAGGAATCCACCAAAAAACTTCTAGAATTAATAAACAAATGATTTCAGCCACTTTGTTAGATCTATTTTATTTCTATACACTAGCAATAAAAAAATTGAAAATTAAAAAAGTCATTCCATTTATAATAGCATCTTGAAAAATATAATACAATAGACTTAACAAAAGAAGTATAATACTGATACTCAAACTATAAAATATCATCTTTAAAAGAAATCAAAGAAGAATTGAATGAATGGAAAGGCATTCCATGTTCATGGAGAAGATTTAATATTGTTAAGATGTAGATTTTCCATAATTTGATCTATATAGTTAATCCAATTCCTATCAAAAATCAGTTGACTTTCTGCAGAAATTGATTAGATGATCATAAAATTCATATGGGAAATTGAGGGGTGTAAAATGGCCAAAATGATCTTGAAAAAGAAAAAACAAAGTTAGAGGATTCACACTTCCCAACTGCAAAACTTACTATAAAGCTACAGTAATCTAGACTGTCAAGTCCTAGCAAGATTAAACATTTAGGTTAATGGAACAGAATTGATAACCCAGAAATAAACTTTTATATTTATGGTGAATTGGTTTTTGACAATTATGCCAAGACAATTCAATAGGAAAAGAATAGTTTTCTCAATAAATGATACTGGGTCAACTGAATATCTACATGCAAAACAATGAAGTTGCACCTCCTTTCTTGTACCACACACAAAAATTAACTCAAAATGGGTCATGGACCTAAATGTGAGAGCTAAAATTATAATAATCTTAGAAGAAAATATAAATCTGCATGACCATGTGTTAAGCAAAGCCTTTTAAGATATGACACTGAAATCACAAGCAACAAAAGAAAAAAATAAGTTGGGCTTAAAACCTTTTGTACTTCAAAGGACACCATAGAGAAAGTGAAAAGGCAACCCAAGAATGGGGAATAATATTTGAAATTCATAATTCTGATATAGTACTTATATCCAGAATATATAAGGAACTCTTCCAAATCAACAATAAAAAGACAAATAATCCTGTTAGATTAGTACAAGGACTTGCCTTTTATTGTCTATTAGAGAATTTTGAAAGATGATTGATGGGATTTTCTTTGTGTTCTTAAAGATCACCTTGGCTGTGCTGTGGAAAATTAACTGTACAGCAGTGAAAGTGGATGTGGTGGGGCCATTTACAGGTCTATTGCAGAAAACTAAGGGGAGATGGAAGTACCTTAGACTAAACATGATAGCTGTGGAGGTGCTGTGAAGTGGTCAGATTGAAGATGCATTTGAACGTAAAACTGACATGCTATAGAACAGTTAAGATTGAAATCTGGTAAATTTCTTGGTGTTAGTCACCTACATAATTACTATTTGTTAGTGTGAGTGTGAGACTATGTGTATGTCTTATGAACTCTCTTTTATAATTCTCTCTTGCTAGACCTTGTTAAGTAAAGCTAGGACACTACTTGTATGGAATAATTGCTAACACCCCAGGATGCTGGATAGAGTGTGCCAAAGAAGGGGAAACTACTTCTAAAATAGCACCTTGCATCCTTGTAATAGAATTGTGGATTACCTAGGCAACTGGCTTTCTGAGAGTGGCTCAAAAGAGTGGATTTTTAAACCAAGTTTAAGCTTTGCCCCTTGCTTGCTGAGTTATCTTGGGTAAGTTATTTAATATTTCAAAATCTAAATGTGTCTTCTAGAGGGGGTGCAGATATGGCTTAGTGGTAGAGTGTGTATTTAGCATGCATGAGTTCCTGGGTTCAATCCCTAGTGCCTACATAAAATATATATGACAAATAAATAAATAAATGTAATTACCCCCCAAAAAAGAGAATTAAATGTGTCTTCTATAAAATGGATAAAGTAATAACTTTGTAGGCTTGCTGTGAGAATCATATGTTTTACTATGTTTAAAAGCCCATGAGTGATAGCGGACGTAAGTCATTCTGATTCATCACTGTATAAAAGATATTTGGATTTTCAGTCATGCTCTATGTATACAAATAAATGTGTGCATTTGTGACATAATGTGACTATATTTAAAAGATCCAATGAAATTCTGAGTCATTAAATACAATAAAATAATAATGAGTTGTTGACCTGATTGTTCCAACAATGTTTAAAAATCTATTGTTCTAGAGATTTTTGGCTACAAAGTAGATGAACACTATACACTAATATTTATAATAATTTAAATTTTAATGTTTTAATCTTTAATTTTTATATTAAAAGTATATAGAAAATATAAAACAAAAGCATAAGTCAGAATTAGAAAACTCAACCAGATGATGTGGGAAAGTGAGTTGGCAAAATCAGAATAATTTTGTAAAAAGGAAAGTGAAGAGTAAACTAGAAGAAACATTAATATATATGTCATGGAAATTGCCTTAAAATAAGTAGAACTTTAAAAGGAGGAAATATTCTTAAATAAAAAAGATATTAAGAAAGATATAGTCAGTCTAGGAAAAATGGGAGATGTGGAAGACAAGAAAAAAAATCCAAAATAAATATAATAGGAAGAAAACCAAAGCAATGGTAGAAAAACAATAAAATTAATAGCATTTTTAATTCAAGAAGAACTTCTTGAATTTAAAAAGGTTTGAAACTACATTTTGAAGGGGCATACTATGTATCTAGGAAAACTGATAAAAAAACACTCAACACTGAGATATATTTTACAAAAATATTTATATTTTAAAGGAAAATGAATCATTTAGGCATCTAGGCAAAAAGATCAACACACACACACACACACACACACACACACACACACACACACACACACAAAAGACAAATTGTCACAAAGCTTTTAAACAGTTCCACTTCATATTAGGAAATGAGGAAGTTAAGAAGCTCAAAAGAAAATTAAGATAGTGAAGAATTTTATATATGCATCTGTAGTGTGTTGAATAGTGGCCCCCAAAAGATAGGTCCAAGTCCTAACCTCTAGTACCTGTCAATATGACCTTGTTTGGAAGTAGGGTCTTTGCAAATGTAAGTAAGTAAAGGATCTCAAGATGAGTAGATCCTGGATTTAGATTGGGCCCTAAGTCCAATAACAAGTATCCTTATAAGAGACATAAAAGAAAACGCAGAGGCACATTAAAAAGGTCTTATGAAGGTGGAGGCAGAGATTGTCATTATGCTACAACATGCCAAGGAACTCCAGGAGTCACCAGAAATTGGCAGAGACAAAGAAAGATTGTGCCCTAGAGCTCTAGAGGAGTGTGGCCCTTCCTGTATCTTGATTTTGCATTTCTGGCCTCCAGAACTGTGCGACAGTACATTTCTGTTCTTTTAATCTACCCAAGTTTGTGATAATTTGTTTAAGGCAGCTCTAGGAAACTAATACAGATTTTGGTACCTAGAAGTGGGGCACTGCTGTAACAAATACTAAAAAGGCAGAAGTGGCTTTGAAATTGGGTAATGGGTGGAAGCTTCCAGAATTTTGAGGTACATTGTAGAAGAAGCCTAGATTGCCTTGAAGAGATTGTTAGTCGATATATGGATGTTAAAAGTACTTCTTAGACGGTCTGAGAAGGAGATGAGGGACATGTTATTGGAAACTTGAGGAAAAGTGATCCTTGCTATAAAATGTCATGAAACTTGGCTGCATTGTGTTCCACTGTTGTTTACAAAGCAGAACAAAAATATTAGCTGAAGAGATTCTCAAGCAAAATGTTGAAGGTACAGCCTAGTTTCTCCCTGCTGCTTATAGTAAGATGTGATAAGAAGGAACTATATTGAGGAAGGAACTAGTAAGCAAAAAGAAACCAGTATTAAATGATTTGGGAGGTTTTTGGCCTATCCAGATTACAAATGAAACTAAAATTAAGAAACTCACTGCTGAAAAAGCAGGACCTGAAGATAGGGTCAAGGGGTTGCCTGGACAACCTTTGGTGAAGAGTATAGGCATGTGACTGATGGATCTACTCAACCGTCTCATCTGAATCTCGGACAAGATATGGAGTTATCCATGAAGGATTTGTGGAGGATCCTCTTGTCTAATGGCATAGATCCTCATGGAATGTGTGAGAGAACTATAGGTTTTTTGGTTTGGTTTTGTTGTTGTTGTTGTTTTTGAGAAATTTGTATCAAGAAAAATACTGCCAGCTTAGACTGAAGGGGACAAGAGACAGGACAAAGTGAAAGAGGGCAATCAGACTTCAAAAATTCTACAGACAGGAGACAGGCCAATAGTGCTAATTAGCTGCAAATGTGATATCCTTCAAGACAAAGGAATCACGTCTGCAAGGGAAGAACTCTGGATACAGAGGCAGAAGCCAGAGAGATGGGTCCAGAGATCTTCCGTGGGCCCAAAAATTAGAACTTCAAGGCATACAGGATTATTTTCAGGTCTTAAAGCATAATAAAGATTTCCCTGCTGGTTTTCTAACTTGTTTGGAACCAGTGACCACTGTATTACCTCCAGTTTCTCTATATGAGAACCAGAATGTCTCACCAATGACTGCCCCAACATTGTATTTTGGAAGCAGATAACTTGTTTTCTAGTTTCATAGGTACATAAATGGAGAGGAGTTTTGTCCAGAATGGATCATACCCAGAGTCTCACCTACACCTGATTTAGATGATTTAGAAGATGAGATTTGGGACTTTCTGAGCTGATGATCTTTAGATGAGATTTTAGACTTAGACTTGATGCTGTGATGAGTGGAGACTTTGGGAGATATTGAGGTGGTGTGAATGTATTTTGTACCTAGGACAGAAATAATGTTTTTGAGGGCCAGAAGGTGGATTATAGTGATTGCATAGCATCCCCCAAAAGATATGTCTAAGTCCTAAACTCTGGTGCTTGGGAATGTAACCTTATTTAGGAAAAGGGTCTTTACAGATGTATTAAGTTAAGGATCTCAAAATCTTTAACTTAATTTAGAATGAACCCTAAATCCAATAGTGTATCCTTATAAGAAATAAGCAACGATGTGAGGGCAATCTAGTATGACATCTGTCAGCCCATTGATTGCCAGGGTTTATTTGGCTGATCTGGCTAGCAAGACAGGTGTCCCACTCTTCCCTCACTGCTCCATGTGCATCCCTCCAGAAGTTACATGTTCAGTCAAAGAAGACAGCTTTCTCCAATAAAGGAAGACTGTCCTTCAGTTAAGGATATATAAGTAGCTGTGCTCCCTTGGTAAAAATCTCAAACAAGTTCTCAGGGTCCATTTGTGGGAGAATGTAAGATAGTCAAGCTTCCAAGACTCCAGACACATCCAAATGAGGCACTGCATGTGGCAGCCTACCTTAAAAAGAAAAGAGGGACAGACCAATAAGAAGACACAAAGGAAAGAAAGTCACGTTAAGACAGAAGCAGAGATGGTCATTATGCTGCCACAAGACAAGGAACACCGGGAGCCACCAGAAGCTGTAAGGGGTAAGATAGGATTCTCCCTAGAGCCTTTAGAAGGAGTGTAGCCCTGCTGACATCTTGATTTCAGACTCCTGGCTTCCATAACTACGAGAGAATAAATTTGTTGTTTTAAGCCACTCAGTTTCTGGTAACTTGTTCTTGCAGCCCTAGGAAAGTAATATACCACTCAAACTTATCTTAAAAAATAAAGGCTCAGAGAATATTATTTTTACAAGTCCTTCCTGAAGAATCAAGTAAAGAAATAAGTTCAGGAAATCAAAATGACTGGAGCAGTGTCAAGAAAAGCATTAAATATATTTTTACCTATAAACATTAATCAAGATTATAGTTGAAGAAAGGATAATATGCAATGATTATACTTTATGTAGATGGAGTATATATATTAAAAGTGATGGGAAAATGAGAGTGTAAATAAAGTAGAATAAGTTCCACTTACTACCTTATAGCTGTTAACTCTAAATAAATATATATTACTTCATATTAGATGGTAGGAAGCAGATAATTTTAGCCAACTTCAACACTGCTCATAATGCAGAACTAAGAGACAATAACTAAAAATTGGATGGAACAAAAATACTATTAAAAAGTACTATTTTAGTGATATCAATTAGAGCAGAAGATATAAACTTGCCTATATACCAAAAGAATCCAAATGTGTGCATTAGAGACAGAGGAGGGGTGGGCAGAGAGACTGAGTGGGGGTGCAGAGAGGCCAAGAGAGAAACAGAGGAGAAAATAAATGGCATAGTGCAAAACTATATGTATATATGTGTATGTACTTTAAGCAATGTAAAAAAAAAACTGGGCTTAACATGCCTACTTTAAAGAGAAAAAAATAAGATTCACTTAAAAAGTAAAACATAACACTATGATGTATAAAGAAAAGACAGCTAGTAAGATTTTTTTTAATGTGCACATGGATAAACATGTAAATGCAAATAAAAAGAAAGTAAAGGTCCTAAACCTGGTATCTGAGAAGGTAGACATCAAACAAAACATAAAAAGAGACAGATAAGGATACTTTATAATGCAAAAGTTGACATTCTCAATGAATATATAACAGATATTAATATTTATGCACCTAATAACTCAGTGGAACCAAATTCATAAGAAAACAAACTGAAAATGTAAAAAGAAATAGAAGGAGATCAAGTATCAACAGGAGATTTACCTTTCACAAAAACAGATCAAGTAAACCAAAAAATTATATGTCTTAGGAGAATTCAATGACATAATAAATCAGGTAGATCTTATTGATATAAATATCAAACTCTGTGAATCAGTAACTCATGTCATTTCCAATTGCACATAGAAAATTCATGAAAACTGACTGTGATTTATTCAGGCCACACACACACACAGACACCACATTCATATAATTACAAACAGCGTGCAAACAGCATTCTCAATCCACAATATGTTAAAACCAAAAAATTTCACTAGTGTACCTACCGAGTGCCTAAAATAAGTTCTCTAAAAAGAAAAAAGAAATTGATGAAAGCAGAAACCTTGGAGCATCAGGAAGGTTGAAAATTCATGACATATTTCACAGAACTAGAACAAATAATCCTAAAAAATGTACAGAAACACAAAGGAACCTGAATAACTGTAGCCATCTTGAGAAAAAAGAATAAAGCCAGAGGTATCATGCTCCTTGACTTTAGATTATACTACAGAGCTACAGTAATCAAAACAGTGTGGTACTGGCACAAAAAAAAGACATGTAGGTCAGTGGAACAGAATAGCCCAGAAAAAAAACCCATACACATATGGTCAATTAATCTATGACAAAGGAGGCAAGAACATACAATGGGGGAAAAGACAATCTTCTTCAATAAGTGGGAAAATTGGACAGCTACATGTGAAAGAATGAGATTAGAACATCTCCTCACTCCATATAAAAAAAACAAACTCAAAATGGATTAAAGACCTAAATGTAAGACCTAAAACCATAAAACTCCTAGAAGACAACTTAGGCAGACACTTTTTGACACAAATCGTAGCAATATTTTTTTGGATCTATCTCCTAAGGCAAAAGAAATAAAAGCAAAAATAAACAAATGGAACCTAATTGAACTTAAAATCATTTGCTCAGTGAAGGAAATAATAACTAAATGAGAAGTCAACCTTCTGAATAGGAGAAGGTATTTGCAAATGATATGTCTGATAAGGGGTTAATATCCAAAATATATAAACAACTTACACAGCTCAATATCAAAAAAAAGAGTGAATATATAACATTCCAAAATTTGTGAGACATAGCTAAAGCAAGGATAAACAGAAATTGATAAATTGATAGCATAAAAATGCATACATTAGGAAAAGGGTTCAGCAAATGGTGTTGGGAAAACTGGACAGCAGCATGTAAAACAATGAAGCTAGAACACTCCCTTACACCATATACAAAAATCAACTCAAAATGGATTAAAGACTTAAACATAAGACAAGATACAATAAACCTCCTAGAGGAAAACATAGGCAAAACATTATCTGACATACATCTCAAAAATGTTCTCCTAGGGCAATCTACCCAAGCAATAGAAATAAAAGCAAGAATAAACAAATGGGACCTAATTAAACTTACAAGCTTCTGCACAGCAAAGGAAACCAGAAGTAAAACAAGAAGAAAACCTACGGAATGGGAGAAAATTTTTGCAAGTGAAACCGACAAAGGCTTGATCTCCAGAATATATAAGCAGCTCATACGACTCAATAAGAAAAAAATAAACAACCCAATCCAAAAATGGGCAGAAGACCTAAACAAGCAATTCTCCAAGGAAGACATACAAATGATCAAAAAGCACATGAAAAAATGCTCAATATCACTAATTATCAGAGAAATGCAAATCAAAACTACAATGAGGTATCACCTCACACCAGTCAGAATGGCCGTCATTCAAAAATCCACAAATGACAAATGCTGGAGAGGCTGTGGAGAAAGGGGAACCCTCCTACACTGCTGGTGGGAATGCAGTTTGGTGCAGCCACTATGGAAAACAGTGTGGAGATTCCTCAAAAGACTAGGAATAGACTTACCATATGACCCAGTCATCCCACTCCTGGGCTTGTATCCAGAAGGAAGTCTACTTCAGGATGACACCTGCACCCCAATGTTCATAGCAGCACTATTTACAATAGCCAAAACATGGAAACAGCCTAAATGTCCATCAACAGGTGACTGGATAAAGAAGTGGTGTTATATTTATACAATGGAATACTACTCAGCCATAAAAACCGACAACATAATGCCATTTGCAGCAACATGGATGCTCCTGGAGAATGTCATTCTAAGTGAAGTAAGCCAGAAAGAGAAAGAAAAATACCATGTGAGATCACTCATATGTGGAATCTAAAAAACAAAAACAAAAACAAACAAAAACAAAGCATAAATACAGGACAGAAATAGACTCACAGACAGAGAATACAGACTTGTGGTTACCAGGGGGGTGGAGGGTGGGAAGGGATAGACTGGGATTTCAAAATTGTAGAATAGACTACACTGTATAGCACAGGGAAATATACACAAAATGTTATGATAACTCACAGAGAAAAAAATGTGACAATGAGTGTGTATATGTCCATGAATAACTGAAAGATTGTGCTGAACACTGGAATTTGACACAACATTGTAAAATGATTATAAATCAATAAAAAATGTTAAAAAAAATGAAAAAAAAATTTCCTTCATAAAAAAAAAAAGGAAAAGGGAAAGTTTCATATCAATAATCTAAGTTCCCACTTAAAGAATATAGGAAAGAGAACAAAATAAACCCGAAGCAAGCAGAAGAAGGAAATAATGAGAAGAAATCAATGAAATTGAAAACAGAAAAATGATAGAGAACATCAGTGAAGTAAAGTGCCGGTTCTTCAAAAAGGTTAGTGCAACGGATAGACCTCTAGTAAGAATGACAAAGAAAAAAGAGACATAAATGACCAATATCAGGTATCAACAGGGGCTATCACTGAAGACCCTGCAGGTACCTCAAAGATAATAAGAGGATATATGAACCGTTTTATACACTTAATTTTGAACAGTTAGATGCAATTGACCAATTCCTCAATATAGGGTTTGTCCCCTGGAGAGCACATGACCTTGGAGGATGCCAGAAACATATGTTAGGAGATCTAAACATAAATTGCATTAGCGTCAATGTTAATCTCCATTTTCCCTAATCAGCTTACTGAAAATCATCTCTGATATATACATCTATCTTAATTTCTTTTCACGGGGCTTTACTGTTCAATTGTGGTAATACACATATTTAATTCAAAAGAAAAGTACATAAATTTAAGATACTGTAGCCTTAAGTAGTAAAAAAAAAAAAAAGAAAAATATAGTAATGGGTTATGAACACATCCTTGAACAATAAAATGCAACACATAGCTCAAAGACCAAAGAATGGCACTCTACAGAGAATTATAGAGTCACCTGACTGGCACTGTGACATGTATTGCCTACAGCCTTCTGTGATTTGCATTAAGTCAGCAGGCTCTATGGCACTGAGGCACAAGCAAATGTCTGTACTGTTCTTTAAATCATTTATTTGTTTGTTTGGCTTTCAAAGCTTGTACTCAGTTTTCTTTTTAACCTTCTTACTGTCTTCCTGATCTTGCCCAGATCGATCTGCCATTTTGACAAAACATAATATCGTGTGTTTTCAACAAATACCACAAATCTGAGCTGTCTCTGAGCACACTTAATGAAACTACTACTACCCCCATGCCTCTATTTCAATTTTCTTTTTTTCACAGCCTCATCTTCCCAAGCAATTTTTGCTCCACTTAGAAACCATACCCAGGTACTTATTTTTCTTGATAATTGAACACTGGTGCCTCTTGTTTATTTTTATTTTTATTTTTATTTTTTTGAATTTTAAAAGACAAAAAAATTTAGGGGGAATTATGTTTATTGCAAATACAAACTACCCTCTCTGCTGTAAATCAGGTAACAGTCCTATATACTAATTTTCATAAACTTGTTTTGATGGTTTTTATACTCTAAGAGGTTATCTACAGGTCATTTGCTAAGGAATACAGTAGCTCAAAACAAAACAGTCAAGTGCTTCCATCATTTAGAGAGAAGTAAGTCACATCTTCTTACTTCATGTTTAGATAACCACCATTTGTTCTTCTTTGTTGAGTAAAAAAAAAAAAAAAAAAAAAAAAACAGTCAGATATATCCCTAAGTGGATGACTTATCAAAGTCCTTTTCAGAGAAGAGCAATTGTGTCCTTGTCTCAGCATGCAAGGCCAACTTAGCAGTGTTCCTTTCCTGCCTTCTTTTCATACTGCTGTCTCTTGGAGTCTGTGGAAAAGTTAAAAGGGTAAAAAGATTCTTAGAATTCTTGGCACACTCTGTTCTACTCTCTCCAGATGTTCGTTCTCTTAAATGGCCTTTAAATTACAAATTACACAGCATGAAAGCCATTGGGATTCCATCGTGACAGTACCGGCTGGCTAACCAGTGTAGTTACAGCAGGGCTTGATGCTGGCCTTTGTGATAAGCAATGTACAAGGCCGTCAAGCCTGAGCTCAGTCTCTTCATCCAGACCCACACCGGACACACTGCAGGATTAGAAAGTAAATCTTCAATTGTCAGGTTCCATAGAGACATATTTCTCAGATATCTAGTTTCAGATACCAAGTTTCTTATGTATCTACGTGAAGTTTTTTGAAGCTATGAAATTCAGTCCTAGTCATAAACATGTCTTATTTCACTAGACACTTGGCAGAAAGTCCAGCTGTAAATGAGCAAATGAAAGCCGTAAAGTTGAGAGCACATTTAATGGGAAGGGGTGCCTATATATTTATGTTGAAACTAAAGGTGTTTTCTTTCTTTATGAGTATTTAAATAATTTTAATAGTTTGCTAAATTTCCTATTACTTAGGTTACTGATAATGATAAAAGGAAAATACCTCAAACAAGGACAAATGAGAACTATTTCTTATACATCTTTTCACTTCTATTATTGAGAAAATCGAAGGCATATTGGGATTCAAGCTGAATTATTTACTGCCTCAACTCAGTGGACACTTGCCTTTCTTTCACTCCAGTTTAAGTTATAAACAGCTAGCATAAGGTAGAATAAAGTATATATCTCAACAACCCTCTAGTAAAAATGGACTGGTTTTTACATTCAACTGCTTTAGTTTGAGCTCTCTTGCAGAACTCATATCTCTTTAAAAGAATATCTGTCAGCAGTCTACGGATCATTTTTTAAATCCATCTATCCTGGCCCTGCCTTTACTGATGTTTGACCACAAATTGCATTGTTTCTAGGGTCTTTCCATCCGACCCCTAAACCTGAAGAATGTGCCAGGAGAGCACAGAAACAAATCAAACAGGAAAAATCAACCGACTAACCTACAAACAAACCCCCAAACCTCAAGCCAAAGAGGGGCCAAAACCCCTCTTCATCCATCATCCCCATCTTGCTTGTCTGTGTGCCTCCATCATTTCTGATAGTACATAACCTGTCCCATATTTTAACCTCTGAAATCTGGTGGCACTTTAAAAAAGCATCATTCTTTACCCTGCCCATTTTATCAATAGTCAAGTTAACCAATGGGATTCCCAAGTGTTAGAAATTACAGTCCCTGGTGGCCTGATGTTCAGTATCTTAATAAGTTTGTTGCGTATATTCTGGCCACTGTTTTTAGTTTGTTCATGTAGGAGAGTAAATCCAGCCTGTTAATAGATCTTGAATAGAGGTGGGAGTCTGTTGCCATTTTTTATTATCCTTTAACCATCTCATCAAGAGTAAGAGTGACCTCACCACTTCTTTTTAATGTTCTTTGGAAATCATTCTCCTTTCTGCTGCCCTTGAGCTCTTTCTTGGATTTGCCAGAAGAGTAACTAGATTCCTTTGACCTGCTCTCACACCTTTCACGTTATGCTGTCATTTCATGGGGTTTGACACTACCTCTCCCAACGGAAAAAAATAGAAAATGTTAATAAATGAGAGCTTGCTCTTTACAGTGTTCATTGTTTCATAAGTTTCCCACTTGAGATGAGATCCAGGACTACACTGTTACTAGCTATACAATATATTTGAATTTTCAACTTTGCCTGAAGTCACATTGTCAGTAAAAGTAGGTAATTTGGCTTTGCTTTTAAAGATGTTGCCAGCAGAATATTAATTCTTGGATGGTTGAGCTCAAAGATCAATTCCAGAAGAGCCTTGGGCAATATCCCCATTTTCCTGAAACATAGTAAGAAACACAAATACATACCTCCTATATCCCCAACCTTGAAAAACTATACTAGACCTAAAAGAAGGATGGTAGTGGAGAAAATAATAATGTGGTTCCATATAGTTTCTCCAGCAGGACTACAAACTCTCATCTGATAGCCCTAAGACTAACCACCATGTGCCTATTTCCTCATATTTATCAGGACTTTTAAACTATTTTATTATAAAATTATCAGTGTGGAAAATTTAGAAAACCTAGGAAATTATAAAGAACAAATAAAAAATTCCAATAGTTTCATATCTTAAATTTAATTTCAATTATTATTGGTGCATTCCTGCAAATATTTGTTATGTTTTTGTTATAATATTAGATCTATTTTCATATCCCTAAAAAGTTCTAGAAAAATACCTTTTTGAGATGATTATATTTTTGTGTATGCAGACAGTAATTTATCCAAACTTACCACTAAGTTAGGCATCTAGTCTTTTGATTGTTTTTTTAAAACCACTTCTTTAGTACTGTAATATAATGCATGCCCTTGAATATAATCCTCTGACTCACAGTGGATGTATGATTTATTTATGCATTTATTTTTAAACTTCTAGAATCCTTGTCTTGGCTCACCAGCACTTTCCATCCAACTCTCCTGGAAACAGTGATTAGACTAGGGGTGTTCTCATGCTCTAAGTAGGTGAATTCAATACATTTTCTGGTTTGATAGAGAGATGCTAGGAGAATAGGAGAAAAAAAGGCTCTTCTATCTCTAAAATTGCTTATACAGAGAGGATGGGAATCTGCAGCTGCTGGGGCCATATTTTCCCCCTCAAGAAGAAACCTACCTGAAGAATGAAATCAGGTGAGACTAGGAGAGAAGAATAATAGATGGAGTCCAGGAGAGCCTTAGGATAAACTGGTACCTACTGCCTGATCTTGGCCCCCCAGTACTGCGACACTTGCTTCAATTTTGTGACCTTCTCCAGTATTCCTTCGAGCTCTGGAAGCAGCCCATTTCCACCTTTTTTGTTTAAATTACTTTGTAAGTTAAACACAATGGAAAATTTTCTGTTTATTTGGACATCCCTGATTACCTTTTGATAACTGATTTCTAGAGTAGATTTTTTTGCTTCAAAGAATAAGAATGTTTTTGTTTTTTTTTTAAGAATAAGAATGTTTTAAGAGTCTTGATACATATCTCCAAATTGCATTCCACAATAATATTAATTCACACTCTATTACTAATGACTTAGGATTTGCTACACATAGGTTTCTGAAAAATCTACAAATGATGATTCATTTTCTGGCTTGAGGCCATTTACAATTCTGTGTTCTTATTTTATTAATTTTCCCAATGTTTATGGAGCAGCTACAATGTGCTGGGAGGTGTCTGTGATCTAGAGCACAAAGATGAAGGAGATACTGGCCCTGTCCTAAAGCAGGTCATATCCAGTGGGGGAAGCACATGGATGCTTATATGAATATATCAGCATGTGATTAGTGATATAATGATATTACAAATAAAGGACCCTAGAAATACAGAATAGGAAGCGATGGTCTGAGATCAGCAAGAAAGCCTTCATAAAGCAGGTTAAAATTGACCTTAGGTAAAATTTCAACTACTGTAGAAGTGGAAAAGGTAGAAGGAACTGCAGGAGGTAAATTACAGAGGCATGAAAGGGACTGATCTATTATGGATGAATAACTTAATGTTAAGGAGTGATGTCAGGGGATGAGACTCAAGTGGGAGTCTGACATTAAGGACCAATGAAAACCAGGCTCTAGGGTTGGTTCTTTGGGCTGTAGATACAGGATCTGTGAATGATAGGTGGACATGAAAGATTTTAAGTAGAAATGCAACAGTATCATATTTGTATTTTAGCAAATATAACAGTAACAATATGGAGAAGATATTGAAGACTGACAATAGCACACACTACAAGACTAATCAGTAAACCACTGGATTTGCTCAGGGGAAATGACAAGGGTTTGAAATTAAAAAAAAAGTTGTTGGGGGTAAATGGAGGGAGAAAGATGTTCAATATTACCTCTGTATTATTTTGTTGTTTACTTATTATTAATTTATTCAAACATTCATACGAATACCTCTGTTAGTCTGGACTATGGCCTGTTTGGACAGGCTAGAATATTATAACATCAGGCTAAGGCAAAAGGGAAAGAAATCAGAATAGTCTTAGTACTAAACCATTACAGTTTGGTTGGAAGGCTGGAAGTCTAGTATATGGTATTTTTCTGGTACTTTACAGTCAGCAGTGGGTATAAAAAACATAGTTGGAGGGAGGAATGGAAAGAGCTCAACAGCATATTAGGATCCCCTAGCCGTCAGTTGGTATTGTGTTAAAGGATGTGAGTCCTGGCCACCAGGAGAAATCACATAATGGAAACTTAGGCCTGTGTCCAGTCATCTGCAAAGAGAAATGCGGACATCTAGGAGAAAGGGTAGAAGACCGCACACTGGGAATCAGTGTGGATGCCCAGGCTCACCCTGACAGATCATGTGCAGCTGATCTGCCCTGAGGGGACCTGGCCATCACGGCTTTTCTTTGTGTTCTAGCCCATAAAGGGATGGAGGCACACAGAGAATGCGGCTCATCAGTGTATCCATTCCAAGGACCTTAGGAAGTGGAAAACAGGCAAATACTGTGCATAGGCTTAATTCCTTCCCCGGTTCTGGATATAGGATAAAGGACCCCGGATTAAGGGCAGATTTCTCCAAGAGGAGATGGTAATAAGAGCCTTTGGGCAAGATCTTCCAAAGCCAGTGCACCTCAGGGAGAGGAATGGAAACATAAATGTTCCCAAGTATTTTGCTTTTCCTCAGTGTACTTGGCTACTTCTCTCCACTGGAGGTAGAAATCAACTCCTACCCACCACCCCACTCCACCCACACATAGCATTCTATTCCCTATGGAAATCACTGCTACGAGTTTCCCAAACCAGGGGAGTTAAATATGAAACTCAACCCTGAAAGCCAATGCTAAGTTAAAAATGCACTGTTTATTCATGAGCCTGTCTTCTGTTGAGTAACTCAGTGTTCAAGGATCTGACATTCCCCTCAGATCCTTTTCCTTGAGAGTATGTCATAAATGAATTAGTCATGGTCACTATGTGCAGTTACTTAACAGTTAAGTCACACTCCCCTGGTCACTTCAACGAAGGTGATCAGACTAAATCTATTATTTCCCAGCACTGACATACTAAAAGGAGAAAGGGCAGTGTCTCACCCAAATAATAGAAAGCAAGTACAGAGACTTGGGTGTGGAGCTGCAAGAAAGGGAGATAGGAAATGTGCTTCTCAGTTAGATGTGCCCTTAATAAGTGGACTTGCTGCTCTGTCCCCGACATATATAGCTAGGGAAGAAGAGAACTGAGGACAGAGGGCTGCAGAATGGAGAGAGTGTACAGTTGTAAGTTAACCTATGCTCTCACCATCAGTTGCAGCAAGGTTATATGAGGCTCTAATGGGCTCAGTGGACACTGTGGATGGTAATTGACCTTTTACCATCTTGTTTACATCGTATCTCAGAGAAATGCCCATAGATAGAGAGGGCTCCCGCTGTAAGAGATTGCTGGTATTGAGAGCAGTATGGTATGGGTGGTGAATTGATGGGGTTTGTGTCAGATCTTTCACATCTCAGATTTGTGCATGGAGAGGCCCTATAGGTCCCTTTCAATAACCCCTTGAACAAACACATAACAAAAAAAGGCCAAAAGAAGTCATTGTGGTCCAGTTTGAGTTAGCCAGAAAATCAGGAACTAAAATACAATGTGAGCTACAAATATACCCAAGGTAGACAAAGAACTTGTTACCATATTCTACCACTGTCCTCCTCACTCCTATGTACTAGAAGAGCTAGAATCTGGAAGTGAAGGCTGCTGGGGGAAAATCTAAGTAAATTATTAGATTGATATTTTATATTGGATTAGTCTTCTTTAATAACCAGTAATGACCAGAAATGATGGAAATGTCTCAAGATATTATTAAAGAAAAGATGGGGGGATTCAAGAGAGCATGTTTAAGACCAGTGATGAAAGAAATAGTAATAATAATAAAATCTTCTTTTCTGTATATAATTCCAATAGG
This sequence comes from Camelus dromedarius, assembly GCF_036321535.1. Classification (NCBI taxonomy): domain Eukaryota; kingdom Metazoa; phylum Chordata; class Mammalia; order Artiodactyla; family Camelidae; genus Camelus; species Camelus dromedarius. The sequence continues at coordinate 87,365,620 of NC_087472.1, read as the reverse complement.
TTGAGCTTCCTCATTAAACCAGCTATATATTCCAGTCATAGGATATAATTGTATAGTCAGCATGTTTCCACATCCTCTCAGCTCATGACTTATTTAGGAAAGGCATCATGATATCCAGTTGTCAGGTGAAATAATAGGCTTACAGGTTCTGAGTGAGTTGACTGAAGTCACAGAGCAGATAAAGGATGGCACCTGAACCCAAATTAACTCTAAATCTATGGCCAATTTGATACTATCAGTGTGCCCAGATACCAAAAATTCCCTGTAATTTTAAATCAAGAGGAGCCTTGATTAGTCCCTCACCTGGGCAACCTCAATAGAACAGACAGAAGCATGGACTCTCCCTGGCACAACTATCCCACCATAACCCCAGCTCTGTATCTGGGACAGACAGCACTCTTCTCAGAGCAGAATTCACCAAGCTATAGAAATTTACTTTGCACTTAACCTGGAAACTGGCTATGCACTTCATAAAATTGACCGGTCACTTTGAACAGAAAGAGAAAAGGGTTAGAAAACATTTTAAAATTGTCCCCTAAATAGAGACACTCTATGGGGTCCTTATCCAGGGTTGTTTTTAGGCCTTCAGAGAATGAGCTGATGATTCTGCAGAGGACAGTGTACAGTGTCTGAGAAAGGATTCGATTTCTATTGTTCATGACTCTGCTTTGAGTGTTTTTCCCCTCCATGAATCTTGGTTTCTTATTTGTGAAACAAATGCAATAATATATCCCTTGCCTGTTTTACATGGTTGTTGTGAAAAGGAAAAAAAAGGAATGAATATACAATTAAATTGACATAGAAAATACATTTTGGTAAACAGCAAAAAAATATATATATATATAAATATATTTCCACTAATCTTTGTGCTCTGTTCATTCTTTCCATAATTCCTTCAGCAGTGCTGTTTGTGGTAGAAATTGGGCATATGCTTAGTGTTCCATTTCATTTTCCTGAGCACTTTGGGAAACTACATTTCCCCACCTCCATTGTACTTAGGCTAGGGTCATAAAACCAGGTTCTGAATAGTGAAATGCAGGCAGAAGTGATGCAGGCAGCACTGTAACCAGGCTCAGTCATAAGAAAGACCTTGTTCTTTGCTTATCTGGATGCACTGGATGCAATACAGTATGCTGAGGAGCTTTAGGAGATGCTGGCATTACTAGATGGAAATTGTCATGGTCCTGGTCCTTATATATTACCATTAGCCTGTGAATTGAGCTTAAATATATCTTCAGAGGGTTAAGCCATTGATATTTGGGGTGGTTTGTTGCAACACCTAGTGTTAATTATCTGGTTAATCTGGTATTTGATAAGCTCACAATTCATTTTTTATCACCTGTCATTTGGTAGCATTTATAGAAAGGAACAGAGAAGAGGTACAAAAATAAGCATAAAACAATTAACAAGATGACAATAAGTTCATACCAATCAATAATTATTTTAAATGTAAATTGACTAAATGCTCCAATCAAGTAACAGGGAGGCTGAATCTATTAAAAAAAACAAAACAAAACAAAATAGACCTGTATATATGATGTCCGCAAGAGAGTCACTTTAGATCTAAAACCAGATGAAAGGATAAAGAAGATGTGATATATGTGTGTATAACATGGAATATTATTTGGCCATTAAAAAGAGCAAAATCTTGCCATTTGCAACAGCATGGATGGTTCTAGAAGGCTTTATGGTAAGTGAAATAAGTCAGAGAGAGAAAGACAAATATTGTATGATTTCACTTATATGTAGAATCTAAAAAAACAAGCAAACAAACAAAACAAAACAGAAACAGACTCAAGGATACAGAGAACAAACTGGGAGTCACTAGAGCGGCAGGGTGTGGGGTGGTAGGTGAAGTAGGTGTGGGGTGGTAGGTGAAGTAGGTGAGGGAGATTAAGAGGTACAAACTTCCAATTATAAAATAAGTAAGTCATGGGGCTGTAATGTATGGCATAGGGAATATACTCAATAATATTGCAATAACTTTGTATGATAATAGGTGGCTACTAGACTTATTGTGGTGATCAATGTATATACATCTCAAATCACTATGTTGTACACCTAAAACTAATACAATATTGTATGTTAACTTCAATTTAAAAAATTAAAAGAAAAAAGAAAACTGTAGTCTGTTAGCAATATTTCCATGGGTATATGAATAAGCAAAAGCAATTTACAAAGAAAATTTTGTATTATTCTAATAATAATTAGTTTTTATTCATACTTCTCTGTCATGTTAGTGTTTATGTACATTTCCAGATAAATTTTTAAAGTTCTCTAACAGAGAGTCCTCATTCTGTGTTTTACTTTTATCTAAGACAACATGTAAATGTGTGTGTATTTACATACATGTATATATACTAAATTATGACATATATATCATATATACACATATACCTCTTATGTATATGTATCTTGTCTTATACATCTTATATACCTTACATGTATGCATATCTTGTATAGTTTTTTTCTAAGATACATAAGCATATATCACATACATCTTATGATTAGTATTTTCATACTTGATGTAAAACTCATGTTAGCAGACTAAACTAATATTTTAATTAATTTAGTATGTTAATGTTTAAATTAGACTAATTAATCTTAATTATTAAAATCATTATATACTAAATTAATATTCTCATACTTGTGATTCTTGTGTTTATTTACACACACACGTACTAAATCTATCATATGTATCTACTGTATATTTATATCATGTATACATACTAAGTATATCACATTAAAAGTCTTATACATATTATATACCATATTTGTATGCATATCTTGTATAGCTTCTATTATAAGATATGTATGTATATATCATATATATCTTATAATTCATATTTTCATACTTATGAAATGATTCTTAGTTTATTCATATCTATGGTGTGATTCTTACTTTAACAGGCATTTGTCTCCCCTAGGAAGTGAAAGCCAAATAAAAAGATTTAGAATCTTTAAAAGACCCATGTTAGACTTTTAAATGTTAATAATGCTGAGAATTCCTAAGCTGTGTGCTAACCGAACACATTATTAGAAGTGCTAATATTCAAATGTGAAAAACACTGGGCAGAAACAGCAGAGCAGACCGCTCTTTGCAGAACAGCCCTCCTTCCCGGGACACAGGGTGAAATAAGCACACCAGTGCAGAAGGTGACGTGATGTAATTGTGAAAATTCTCCCTGGAGCGGGATACAAATTCCTCCTTTCACTTAGTCTGATGCCTACACAGGGCTCATTTCACCAGAACTCAGAATTGCTCATTATCGCCTCACACGGCGGCAGACGCAGGCTGCGAAGCGGTTTTCGGCGGCGCTCGCGGGTCTCGACAGGCGTGTTCGCGGGGATGTGGAGGCGAAGGGGCCGAGCCCGCAGGCTCCCGCGTGAATTTCGCGGGCAGGTCCCCGTCACTCGGGCGCTTGTTGGACCTGCCCACTTAAGTCGGCGTGAGAAATAAAATCAGCTGTCTGGGGAGAGGCGGCCCCGCTGGCCTATTCTCGGCCTTTGTCAAGTGGGACTGTGTTTTAATGCAGTGGAAGTGATTCCAGAGGGAAAGACGGCGCTGTGGCAACTTGTTTGGATCTAAGATGCGGCTTCAAGACGGGCTGTCAAGGCTCGAGCCTGGACGAGCCCCTCGAGTCTCTGGCCGTGGCCTCTGCAGAAGCTGCCGTGGCCGCCGTCTGTGCCTTTGCACAATCTCAGCTGTGGTTGTCAGCTTGTCATCCTCAGCTCTAATTACTCCTTTTCTAGATTATTCTCGAATCAGACCACACTCAGTGCCAATCTGCTTCCTACTGCACATCCTCCACCGGCCGCTGGGAGACCCCAACACCCAGGGATACACGCCGCGGGGAACACACTCAGAGCACCGCGCCCACGTTCCACGCTTGGGAACCGGGGTCTCCTCGTCCCCTTCCCTTCCCTCCTTCCTTCTCACTTCCATGGGCTCCTTCTCTGCAAACAGGGTCTACTTAAGGCTAAGGCTGCCTCCCATAGCACACATTCCGGCCCCTTCAGTATCAACAGTGAATGATCTGGGCCTTAATTTCCCCTTTGGTAAGGGGTAGGACCAGTACAGGCAGCCATGCAGGACAATAGACCAAATCCTTCCATGTTCCGCATTTTCCTAAATGTATTACTAGATGCATGTTGCTAATCACATCATTTTGTTCATATAAAACAGAGAGAGAGAGATGGAGAGGGAAAATATCAAGATGTTATCCACTATGAACTATGGATGAGAAAGGATTAAGTTGGAAAGAATCTCACTGCAGGAAAATGGCAAAGGAAAAAAAAATCAAATGAAGAAGCCTAATGTTGTTATTCAACACAGATAACAAACAAAACACAGTTTAAGCCTTTCTTCAAAGGAATTATAGAGGCAATTTGATGAATTTTCACAATCCAATTAACTTTTTTTTAAGAATCAAAAGTACATTTTTTAAACAACAAAAATAAAATACTTAGAAATAAATATGACCAAGGAGATGAAAGACTTAAATGTGGAGAACTACAAAACATTGATTAAGGAAATAAAAGATGATTTAAAGAAATGGAAAGATACTCCATGCTCTTGGACTGGAAGAATATTGTTAAAATGGCCATACTACCCAAAGCCATCTACAGATTTAATGCAATCCCTATCAAATTACCCAGGATATTTTTCACAGAACTAGAACAAATAATCCTACAATTTATGTGGAATCACAAAAGAACCAGAATTGCTAATACTGAAGAAAAAGAACAAAGCTGGAGGCATAACCCCCCAGACTTCAAACAATACTACAGAGCTACAGAGATCAAAACAGCATGATAGTGACACAAAAATAGACATGGATCAATGGGACAGAAAAGAGAGCCCAGAAATAAACCCACACACTTACTGTCAATTAATCTTCAACAAAGGAGGCAAGAATCTACAATGGAGAAAAGAGTCTCTTCAACAAGTGGTGTTAGGGAAACTGGACAGCAGCATGTAAATCAATGAAGTTAGAACACTCCCTCACACCATACACAAAAATAAACTCAAAATGGCTTAAAGACTTAAACATAAGATGACACACTATAAACCTCCTAGAAGAAAACATAGGCAAAACATCTTCTGACCTAAATCCTACCGATGTTCTTCTAGGGCAGTCTACCCAGGTAATAGAAATAAAAGCAAAAATAAATAAGTGGGACTTAATTAAACTTATAAACTTTTGCACAGCAAAGGAAACCATAAGCAAAACAAAACAACAACCTACAGAATGGGAGAAAATATTTGCAAATGACACAACTGACAAGGGCTTAATTTCCAGAATATATAAATAGCTCATACAACTTAATAACAAAAAACAAAAAAAAATCAAAAAATGGGCAGAAGACATAAACAAGCAATTCTCCAATGAAGATATACATATGGCCAATAGGCACATGAAAAAATGCTTAATATTGCTAATTATCAGAAAAATGCAAATTAAAACTATGGGGTATCACCTCACACCAGTCACAATGGCCATCATTCAAAAGTCCACAAATGATAAATGTTGGAGAGGGTGTGGAGAAAAAAGGAACTCCTACACTGTTGGTTGGAATGTAGTTTAGTGCAGCCATTATGGAAAACAGTATGGAGATTCCTCAAAAACACAAAAACAGATTTACCATATGATCCAGCAGTCCCACTCCTGGGCAAATATTCAGAGGGAACTCTAATCCAAAAAGATACATGCACCTCAATGTTCATAACAGCACTATTTACAATAGCGAAGACATGGAAGTAACATAAATGTCCATGGACAGATGACTGGATAAAGAAGTTGTGGTATATTTATACAGTGGAATACTGCTCAGCCATAAAAAAGAATAAATGCTATTTGCTGCAACATGGACGGACCTGGAGATTGCCATTCTAAGTGAAGTAAGCCAGAAAGAGAAAGAAAAGTACCATTGATTTCACTTATATGTGGAATCTAAAAAAAAAAAAAAAAGACAAATAAACTTATTTACAAAACAGAAACAGAGTCACAGACATAGAAAACAAACTTATGGTTACCCGGGGTGGGGAGAAGGGGGTAGGAAGGGATAAATTGGGAGCTTGAGATTTACAGATACTAATTATTATATATAAAATAGATAAACAACAAATTTGTACTGTATAGTACAGGGAACTATATTCAATATTTTGTAGTACCTATAGTGAAAATGAAAAGAATATGAAAAGGAACATATGTATGACTGAAACATTATGCTGTACACCAGAAATTGACACAACATTGTAAACTGACTATACTTCAGTAAAAAAAGAAAAGAACTCATGGATAGCAAAATCTTTCCAACATAGACAAGAGAGAAAAGGGTTTCGATAATTTCATAGTAATGGGTTCTTTCCTATGAAATACTTGATTTCTGTCCCATTTTTGCTACCTTCTGCCTAGTATCCTCTATTCCCTCTTAATATTATAAACTTTATACCCAAGCCATCTAAACAGGCATACTTCCCAATATGATTTTGAAACTTTGTTGGTCACGCTAAATGAATTTTAGCCTACAATGTGGAATACATGTTCTCATACCTCAGAAATGCATTTGTTCATTTTTATGTGTTGCAAAGAAAAAATGACTTTGCTTCTTGATGCAACATAACAATTCCATGCCTCATTGTGCTCTTTATGCTGACTGAACTTGTCTGCTAAGAGAGAGGTTTTGAAAGTTAGCAGCCTCAGCCCTCCACACCCACTGAATTCATATTCTCTCTCACACAAACATGGTGTGACCTGTGGAGCTGATGAGGAAAAAACTTGGGCCAATTGCCAAGTTTTCAGTAGCATTTCAATTTCTGTAAGTCTCTATCATTAAGGAATAAAATTATTCCTCTTTTAATTTAAACTAACAGTTTTAAGTGGGATAGGAGAAAAATTTTGTCACAATTTTTGAAATTATATTGGCACATGCCCCTCATGATTTACTTGATTCATCTCCTATAATGTATAATGTAGCTAGACTGTCTAAAACATCCATTATCCATCAATATGTAAATGTAACTAACTGAATATTTACAAAAAAGAAAGTGTTATTTCTTTAGAGAAGTTATGATGAGCTGAGCCTTGTGGGAAAACCAGGAAAGCAAGCTAAAATAAAAGTTAATGTGATGTTATTGTGTCCGCTAATGTGGATAAATCTGCCCCTAATAAAAGCCAGGGGTTTAGTGTAAAATGCAGTTGTGGAGAAAAGTTGATTATAATGTAAATGATATGATTTTAGCTCAGAGGGGAAGCATAGGTAATAGATATCATTAGATTATTGTCACACTTTAATTTTAGATATTTGTCTCTTCCTTTCCCAAAATAAATATTGCACCATATCTTTAGTGTTGTAACTTTTCAGTATAAATCTAATGGCAAAAGAGCCACTTAGATTTAATTTTTTAGAACTGGTGATTCAGTGGATTATTTATTTCAAATTAATTATTGAGCGTCTACTATATGCCACACATGCTATAGAGTTAGAACTGTGATATGGCATTCACAACCTGAGCCCCAGTAGAGGTCGACGCGTAGCAGTTTTGAGTTTACGCTATTTCTCTCTTGTCCAAGGCCAATAGTCATCCCAGTCTCCTTCGACTAACACCTGCCTCCATACTGGAGCTGTGGTTGTGGCACAGAATTTTCCCTTTGAGAAGAGATCTCATCGGGGGTGAAAGGACCAAAGCCGTCAGCATCTCTACCCCAGAAACAAATGACAGAGCCCATTTACCTGGGCAACTTGGAATCAAAATAACCACAATTTGAGCTTCATTTTCTCCTTAAGCTGATTTGCACATCAAGAGGATGTGCTGATATTCTAAGGAAAACCAAAATGCATGTGCATCTTCCTTTTCACTCCACCTCCTTTCTAACGGTTGAAGTAACTTGAATATGAGTTTAATGACATATGATTGAGTGGACTCTCATTTTATAAAGAAAGCATGAAACACATTGGCTTTTCTGTAAGTCAAAGAGCCATGATATGGCCTTTTACCATTGAATCCCTCCTTTCCTCAGATGCCAGGGCACTGCTAACTCCATCATTGATTCACCTGGGAAACGTCATGCTGTGGCTCCCTCAGTGATGGCAGCTGCTGCCCTGGGAACTGGAAGCATTCCACTGTAGCTGTCGAGCTGGAAAACCCTTGTGGTCCTTTTTGAATTGCATGTCCAGTGAGAGGTCATTTTTTCCCTCAGGATCTTGAACACCATCATGGGAGGGTGCTCTGGTTTAAGACATATGTCCTCATTGATGACACTCTGCTGCTGCAGGGGAAAACCTCCAAGATTCAGCATGCTAAGAAATAAGCAGCACGTCAGACAAAAATGGACCTGGCACTGATGAAAACCCTCAGGGAAAAATGTATGTCTGCTGTGAAGTAGTCCCCCCAGATATCATTAAATTGTACAACACAAATCTCATTTTATGAGTTTGGCAATGGGAAATCAGCTCTAACGTTGCATTGGATTAAGATATTTCCTGAAGGTTGAACATAGCTCAGAACAACCATGATACAGGAATTTAATGTAGAGAGGGGATGAAGGAGGGCCCTCAAGAGAAAAACCGGTATCAGAGATAAAAGTTTTGAATTTTGAAAGTTTAAAGTATCATTATAGTGTTGAGGTCCACATCTCCATTTTGTGGCTGTGATACAATTTCACCTCATTTGTTTTGCGGCAGACTTTGAATAATGGTTTGTAGATCACACATGTCTTCCAGTCAAATACCTAGTATTGGTTTTACCAATTATTGTTTAGCTTCGGCAAGTTATTCAGTCTCTTTGAACCTTAGTTTCTGTGGTATATTGTATTTTCAGAAGATGGTTGCAACAATATCCCGTATCCCTTATGCTCTTCTAGGACATTACCACTCCCTTTTCAATACATGGACTCTCATTCCTCTTCTTTTTAATCCGGATGTGTTTGTGATTCACTCATAATGAATAGATTGGGATGGAATTGATGTTGCTTGATTTTTAAGGCTTAATCATAAAAGTCAAAACTCTTGCCTTTTCCACTAGAACACTAGCTCTTGGATCTTTGGGCCACCATGTAAGAAGCCAGATTACCCTGAAATTGTCATCCAGTAAAGATTCCAAGTCATGTAGGGAGGCCATGTATAAATTTCTTTTTCTGTTGGCAACCTTGAACTTCAAGGCCTGCCAGCCCAGATGAATGAGCTTTACATAATAACAGCCCCTGCCATCAATTCACCCTCAGAATTTGTTTCCCAGACATTATAGAAAAGAAACAAATATTCCCTTTCGTGCCTTTTCCAAAGTTCTGACCCACAGAATCTAATGGGCATAATAAAATGGTTCTTTTACAACACTAAACTTGTAACATTGTTGTGCATGTTTGTAACTGGATATAATTGTAATTGGGCAGCCTACATATAATGTTAAGGAAGTCAAATGAGTCTGTGTATGAGAAAATTTCCTAAGTTGTAAAGCTCTTCTCTGATATGTAAAGATAGTTCTCTTTTTCCAGCCTTGTGACTCAAGGCCTGCAGGCATTACAGGTACCTGCTTTGATACAATTTTTAGTTTCAAAACCATTTTTCCCATAGTCCTATAGAAACCTTAGGTCCTTGGAAGAGCTTGTCATCAGTTTAAAATAGTAATTTCTGCATAATTATTGTATATATATCTACACATGTGTATATACCTATATGTATATGTAACATTTGTATGTACACACATATGCTCATATGCACATAATATATTTTCATGTTTATCACTGACAAATGAATCTCAATAGGAAATATATTTACTAGAGAAATATTTTTGCAAGTATAGGTAGTCAGTAATAATCTAGTATATATACAGATTTAACATGAGAAAAAACTCCTGCATTTTTGTACTGGATAATTTTTTTTCAGGATAAAGAACTTAGGTTAATTTCAGTTCTGCTAACATTTTTTTCACTTAAACCACCAAACATTTTTATAATTTTATTTGTATTACAGCCCTCCCAAGATATACATCCTAAATGAATAGTCTTCCCTTGTTTCTTTGCTTCTCTAGCTGTGTAAGAGCCCCTAAGGCATAAAAGGCCTTAGAAACGACTGAAATACAAATTCTTGAGCAGCTCAGGATCCCTCTTCAGTTTTTGTCCATAATTTAATTTTCTTTCTGAGTTGGCCTCATTCTTTCCTCTCTCTAAAGATGAACCCTTCCCACATACAGAAACTGAATCACAAATATTCCCAAGAAGTACATCTTATGGCATTAGTCCCTAGATGTCCATAAATTCTGGGGGAATTTGTGATGGTGATGGTGATGGTGGAAGGTTGAGCTAGCATAATTTGGGTCTAACATACATGATATTTAAATGGCTTGGGGGAAGGGGAAACAGTTTATAACAATACAAACCAGGACTTAATATTTTACATGATGAAAACTAGGCTTCCTTTTTGCATCAATTTTTAAATATGAATATTTTTTCTTATTATGCAGTTTTACTTATGTATCATGTAAAATAATGGAGAGGAGTAGAAAATATCTAAGGGATTCAAAATTTGACTTTTTATAAGGGCTGTCCCTGGAAGGATTTACTGTAATCATTTACTTTTCATCTACCCAAGGGAAGGTATTTTTCTCACTGTCTATCATTTGATGAGAAAATATTTGAACAGTGAGGCATTCATTTTCTGTCGTTTCAAGTGCCTGATTTAGTTCAAGTTCTGAGTAGATTAAAAATAATAGTTACAGTTAAAAAAAGAACAAATATTTTTCTGTGTGTATAATTATCATTTTCTTTTAAAAAATTATTCAAATATAGTTCACATACAATATTACATGGAATTACCATTTTCTTAAAGGTACACATATCATTCCTCACATTTTAGGTTAACTGGGTTCAGAATTGTATGGACTTGTCATCTATGTTGGACACTACATCAAGATGACTTGAAAATAACATGTCATTTTATCGCTAAACCTCTACAGGCACACTATCAGACACGGTCTTCCCGTATTCTTTGAGTTTCTTTTTCTGGTTATTGGGCTCTGCCAATTCTGCCAGTGGGCTCTGGTCCATGTGCAACTTTAACTTCATCCTATCTTAGTGTTGACGTCTATGACGCCTCCTCTGTAAAACCTACTCATTCATAACCTTGGCCTCATTATTAATGCCTAGATCAGGATCCTCCTGTGCTTTTAGTTTAAGATGGAATGCCAGGCATTTAACATAATACGATCAAAGACAGCTCAGCTAGTTGTAGGTTTTCTTTCTGTAGGTTGCTAAAGTATAGCATTTCTAATGACATCTGCATGTTAGTTCTGCCCTGACAGTAGAGAGGCAGTTACTCTTCTGGGCCCCGCAGCAAAATTTGTCACAATTTTCACTTTTTTTTTTTTTTTTTAAAACGATGCCAGTAAAAGTGTGAAATACTCAGGAAAGATGAGTGATAGGATCCAAAAGAAGTAAAAGCAGACAGAGCAAAATATTATCTTTGGCTCTTTGAGTAGGCATTTCCCCGATTCTTACCTTGAGTCTTAAGTCTGAATTTGCAAGAACACCTGATTGCCTAAGGCGATAATTTTGGATAGACACTTCAAGATTTAAAATAGAAACAACCTGAAGAGGCCCCCCCCCCCTTTTCCACTTACTTCGTTGCTCGATGTCATTATTCTGCATCGATTACAACCATTTCACATATGGTATGGAAACCTAATATTACTGTATGTCCGTTTCTCCTCTTATGACCATTGTGCTCTTGCTTGCATGCGTTTTACCCTTATACACATAACAAAGCCTACAGTGCAGTGTTGTTATTCAGTTTAGAAAGTGAGATTCTATACTCAAGCTTGATGGACACATAGAACAGTCCTTTATCTCAAGACTTTATCCTTGTCCCACTAACCCATCACCCTGTGGATATTCCAAGTTTTCATAGGAAGTGTTCTCAGTTTCTGAATGTGCTTGAAGAAGAGGAGGAGAACTACTGGCTTCAGGGATTTGTGCTCATGCATTCAAGAGTTAGACAGGTCCAGAGGCCACATTTCAGATTGTGAAATTCTTTGCACAATGCATTTATAACTGGTGAACTTTTTTGTATGTATTTCATAGTTCAATAGAAAGTTTCAAATTTTAAAAAGCCATATTTGGAAAAAAGTTCAAAGAGATAAAAGAGAAAAGAGATTTTTATTTTTATCAACTGAGGTGTCAGACTTAGCAATCTATGAGGATGTATCTTAACAACTTGTAAATTAACTTGTTGCATGGATGTATTTAATGGTAAACTCATTTTACCTCCCAAAATTCATATTAGATCACAATACAGAATTGTTCATGCATGTTCAAACTCTGACTGAATAAAGGGTTAGATGATGAAGCACATAGGAATTTGGGAATCAGATACCAAGACCTAAGTTAATTGTCTGGTACAGTGAGAAACCTTGAAGATACAATGCAGTGAGACCCAAAGTCAAGGACACCTAGTAGAAGGAAAGTAAAAAAATAGCAGATAATCTCTTTCAATATAAAATTCAAGGCCCTCAGCATCTTTTATAGTTGTCACATGTGGGAAAGTGAAAGACACTAGTGATGAGAAACGTGTGTCTATACTCAATGACTTATAAAGCAGAATGCAGTCTAAATGAGTTGCAGAGAGAAGATATTTGCACTTTAATCACTGGTTTAGCAGACTTGGTAGCAATATGAGTAGATAATCTGTGTCATAATACCTGTAACTTACTGAGCTTATATAACTAGATGTTGGACTGAGCATCATCTCATTTAATCTTGCCAATGCTTCTGCAAGACAAGAGATATTATTTCCACATTTTAGATAAAGAGCATACATAGATGGACCAAAAGCAGCCCCTTGAAGAAAGTACAGGTCAACTGATTCTAGTATTGAAATAAGAAGAAGGGGAAGGAGTAGAAGCCAACCAGAGGCCAGGAACTGAGAGTCAAGGACTGAGAGACAGAAAGGAGGCATGTCCATGGCAGACAGTAGTTAGTGTTGGCCCCCCAAAAATCTCTGAGCCATGTTAGTGCATGCACATTCCCCACGGCCCTTTCTCTGGGACAAGATGAAGGAGGAGAAGACATCAGGTATAGAAAAAGAGTTGTAACAATCACAGGACAAAACCATGGGGTGAAACGCATTTCTTCCTTCTACCCTCTTACTTCACTTTTAAAAGAATTCTCAGGTTCAGGGAACTCACACAAGTAAATGGCCTCTGATTTGGTAGTATTTTTAGCAGCACCAGTTACCACAACAAGGGCTAAGTGTACATTTTTAAACTGGTATTAAAAATACTGTATCAAAATATCTCAAAATCAGTTGACTATGTTATCAGTGCTTCCTACTATTTAAATCAAAAAAGCACAGCCAAATTGTTTAAAAAAGATAATTTGAAAAATGATTTACCTTAAAGCTCTTAAATACCCTTTTCATCTATTATGCTTTCTCTAAGGGGATGGTTATAACAATGGTTTGTATTATTATGGGATATTGGGAAATAGAATAAAAGCAGATGTTTAAAACAGTATATAATATACCATCTTTTGTAGCTCTTACTTTTGAGTGTTTCAAACAAAATGAGCATTCCCAAGTTAAATTCCGCATTGGTCAATTTAAAAGTAAAACATTCCTCTGTTTTTCTTTAAGTCATGGTGAAGGCCCTTGGCATCCTTTATAGCTGTCATGTGCAAGAAGGTGAAAGACATTAGTGGTGAGAAACGCATGTCTGTGCTTCCTAATGAGAAAGGCAGAATGCAATCTGGATGAGTTGCAGGGAGAAGATGAGGCCAGGCCATGGACATATGTTAGCTCTCTGCGCTGTACCTTTGGCAATCTTGCTCTGATTTGATGGGTTTGCGATTCATATGCTAAACATTTTAAAACCTCTACCGGACAAAATCATGTTACAGATAAAAATAAAGTTAATGGGTTTTCAGTCCTCTGAGAGAGATTTCAAGGAGACTATCAATTTTTCATTTAACAAAAGTTAAACCCTAAAATCCCAATAATGCTTTACATGCGGGTCTATGTATTTTTCAAAATAGCGCTGTATAAATTATCCTGTTTCCAGCATCTGTATAATGTAGGCATTGGTCAGCCTGGTTTCACAGAGGAAATTCAAGTTTTAAAATGTATTGTGATTTTCAGCATCTCCATGGTTAGTCACCCAAGAACTGGAACTAGAACTGAAGACTGTGTCCTGCAGGATTCTGTGCTGTTTTCTCTACCCTTTTGCCTGCCTTGAAAAAAATGTCAGAGGCATCAAAACAATCTGTATTGAGAAAAGTTTGGTAACTGTTTTAAATTTAGATTGCTGTAATATCAACTGGCATTGTGAGATTTTGAAGACCAGCCTCTGGCTGAGTACTTTGCATGCTTTGCTTTATATCCTCTTCACTGTAGCTCTAGAAAGGACTCTGATTATCATCTCTGATTTATGGATGAGGGGGATATTTTAGACAATAGAATAATGGACCCCTATTGTGACAAGAATGTCTCTGGTCAGTCATTTCTGAGAAAACTGTGAGCATGACATATCAATTACATGTAGATAAATTTATCATTTAAAAATTTGACAGGCTTACTTGTCCATGGACAAATCTTGGAGGTTCTTGTTTGAGGGCATATGAACTAAATCCACTGTCATCTCTCACTTCAAAAAGGAAATGCCAAAGTGCTATTTTAAAATGTCAAGATTGCAGGCCACCTCAGTGAAAGTGGGTACTTATGCATAGCCACTTAGGAGCCCTTCTTTAGCTTTAAGGGAAATAGAGTCTGAAATTTGCTTACTCACAAATCCCTGTACATTCTTGGGTTAGAGCTCCTGAGGAACGAGGTAGATAGAAAGTTAAAAGAGGTTAACTGGCAAGGAAAACTCTGAAAGTCTGAACAAATCTCAGTCCCAGGAGAGTATCCCATGCGAGTTGAAAACAACACTAATTTATTGTCGTCTTATTGCAGAGAAAAAGTTGGTGGCTCTTGAACATCAATTAAAAGAAAGTGCTCTTAGTTTTATTTACCCAGAGTGATTTTATCCTATTAACCATGGAGCTTATGGAATGAACATTCCATTTCCATGGAGTTCACTGTTATTAGAAAAGCCCCTGGTTCATCAACTCTTGTATGAATCTGGAAGCTCGGATAGAATCTTTAATGTATGGTGGATTTTAGAACCCCAAATGGCAATGGCATTAGTTTAGCCTATAGTGTTATATGCCACCATTACCATGCAGGGGAGTCATTTCCAAGATGGCTACTTGACTGGTAACAAGTTAATATCTTAAGTTAATACCTCCAGCAGGATTGATAACTCCCACTGGTAACAACACCCCTATGTTGTACACTTGACACAAATACCATTTGAAAGTTTTGAATCTCCCATTTGCTTTGGAATGTCATGACCTTCTTTGACTTTAGAATTGGTCGCTTCATTTTCTCCTGCTGAATGTCATTGATCACAGTCGTCACATATGTCAGTTCAAAACGTGGCATCAGGGGCTGACAAATCCAGTGTGAAACAGAGTAATGCCTATTAGTGAGACTAAAAAATGATTTTTAAAAGTTTACCTTCTGAATACTTCTTTTCCCAGCCTGCCTTAATTTTTCAACTGATATCCTTTGGGATAAATGACTGTTTTTTGAAATGACTTTGTGACAATGAATATATGTTACATAGAGGGAGGATGACATAGAAAGTGGCATACAGCAGGTGCCCAATAAACATTTGCTGAATGAAATGTTCATTAGATGGCATCAATTATAGGCATGTTAGTTTGGATTAAGTCCTGAGTTCAAGATCATTAGAAAAAGAAAATCCATGCAGATGGAACCCAAGGCAGAGGGATGTCAGTAAACTGGGGCAGGATATGGAACAGAAAGTCATATAAGCACTGAAGCCGGCAAACATCTATGGAAATTAAGCTTCAAAAATGCAAGAAACTTGGCTGACCTTCTCCTTAAAGCAATCTAGTGCCAGAAATAAGGTGTGGCAATCTACAAAGTATTTAATAAATATTTTTGGTATAACAGAAGGCAAAATTCATTCACATCAAAATGTGTACACATATGTGTGGTGGTACTGAAGTTGGACTATGGGTAGTGATTGCAGAAACAAAGAACTGGAAAATGGGCCAAGGACTCAGCAGGAAATAAAGTTCTTTTTGTAAAGAAAAATTAGGAGAGATAGAAATGGGCCAAACAGTCTATAAGTGAGAAAGAAAAGAAACGGTGAATAGTGAGAGAAGGCAAGTAAGATTTTCTTCTACCTTCTCCTCAGGACTCAGACATTCATTCTGTGTGTGGGCAGTATTTGCCAGCTACAGTGTGGAGAACTTCCGTGCATTATCTCATTTAATCCTAGCAACAATTATGAACTCATATTTATTATCATCTGCATCTTAGAGATGAGAAAACCACGGCATTAGAGTTAAACAGCTAATAAAAGACAGAGTTGGGATGCTAGCTTTTAGAGATTTGAGGATGTAGAACACAGAACAGAGGACAAGAGATACTTGTGTGTCTAAATAAGTGCTGGTGATGGTGATTCTGAGTCCAGTGCAGGTGTGCAAGACAGACCCTTGAGCTTCAGGTGACATTTTGGCTCTGAGGCAGAGACACCTATGTACTTAGCACTAGCAGTGCACAGAGAAAAAGGGCTTTGAAAAACATGTCATTTAGAGAAGCTAAGGTCATGGGGAGAGTTTTAGCTTTCACATATCAGCATTGTCTTCCTATTGGTTATATATTATTTTCTGATAATTAAACATTTCAAACATTTCAAATATACCTCTAGAAGTGCTCGCTGGGGATGGAGGCATCTGTGGCCTGGCAGGCTAGGAGGATAACACGAAGAAAAAGAAGGCAGTCTGAAGAGAGACA
This sequence comes from Camelus dromedarius, assembly GCF_036321535.1. Taxonomy (NCBI): domain Eukaryota; kingdom Metazoa; phylum Chordata; class Mammalia; order Artiodactyla; family Camelidae; genus Camelus; species Camelus dromedarius. Next base: position 87,348,760 of record NC_087472.1, on the reverse strand, counting down.
CAAACATTCCTAGGAAGCCCCTAGCACCAGACTGTTATATACTTTATTTCATTTAATCCTCAAAGATAAAAACTAAAAGATAAAACTAAAACTTCATAAAATAATGATTATTAGCATCATTGAGAGTTGAAGTTCATCTAGTTTTATAAAGATTAAGACATTTTCCCAAGGCCAAATGACTAGTAGATGGCAGAACCAGAATTGCCTTCTGAGAAATAAATACCTGCATAAACAACAATGAGTTGTGTTGGGTTGGGTGATTATGAATTTTCTTTTTGTTTTCTTTTCTAAATTTTCTGTAATATGGTTAACTGACTTTTAAAGTGAAAAGGAGAAAAGAAGGTATCAGATGTAGGTCTAAATAGAACCATCAGCACTGGCGACAGCCACATCATAACAAGTTACCAGATTTGTTCCCAGCTAAAACTACAGAGAAGGGATTATCACTCCACAGGAAATGAGTTTTTGAGCAGCTGCTCTCTGTTACCATGGCAACCCACAGGTCCTGACTTCCCTGAGATGCAGCACCAAATAAAATCTACCAAATCCATGCTGGGAAAATGTCTTCAATCCCTCAAATGCCCTTGTAATAGAATCACAGTCAACAGGCCTGCTCTCCTGGGGGTGACACATTCCTCACCCCTCTGATCAGGCTGAGGATGATGTGAAGGGTGAGGTGGGACACACTTTTGATCTAGTGAGCTGGGCAGTCGTGGAGCTGTGGACCCTTTAACGTTATCTTGGCCCAGCGGTGCCCAGCTGTGGGACCCTGCACAACTTACCTGACTTCTCTGAAATTTCGTTTCCTCACCTGTTACCTGTGGCTCGGTTGTCACAGGGACTCAGGGACACATTTGCATGCAAAGTGCTCAGCACCGTGCCAGGCCCTGAACAAATGCATAATGAGTATGGCTGGTTTCATTTCGGACTTTTTTCCTTTCTTCCGCTCCTTTGACTGGTATTGATTGCCAGCTCTGGGCGGGGGACTGTTCTGAACACTAGGGCGAGGGCAGAAAACATAACAGATAAAAATCATGGCGCTCACGTGCTGCTGGGGATACACACAAACAAGGTTTCAGACTAATGTATGTAGTGTATCAGGGGGCGAGAAATACTAGAGAAGAAAATAAAAGAGGCAGCTGTGACGTACCCATGGGGAGAGCCGACTTCAGTTCGAGTGGCGGAGGAAGGCTCCTGAGCTGGGACTTTGGAGCAGAGACACGAGGGAAGCGATCAAGGAGCCAGGCACGCGTCTGGCAGAAGAGTTTCAGGCAGAGCAAACAGCAAGAGCCAAGGTCCTGGTGGGGAGCTCGCCTGGCGTGTTTGAGGGACAGCGAGGAAGCCGCCTTGGGATGAGCAGACCGAAGGGGCGGGGAGGAGCCGGGCTGTTCAGGGATGAGAACTCGGGAATTCGGACCAGAGGTGCGCTGGACCAGGCTGGTGCCGGTGGAGATGCTAGCAATGGTCAGGCGCTGGTACCTTGCGAAGGCAGAGCGGACAGGGCGACCTGCCGGCGCAGCCCGAGCCAGAGGGAGTGAAAGGCCAAGGCTCGTGTCTGAATCCACGACAAGGCTGCAAACAGTGGCCTACTCGTGGCAAGCACTTCAGAAATATTTAACATTCTCAGAGTTGGAAGGTTCCTTAAAGCCTGCTGGCAGTTCTAGATTCTGCTCATAACCAGTCACTAGCTGGCTTTAACCGAGTTATACTCCAGCAAATGCCAGAAAAAACCACTGCTTCTCAGGGCAATCAGTTCTGTCCTTAAACAGTTCTTAGCACGTGTGTAACCTGTCTCTCTCTGTGGCATTAAAAACTAAATACAAATATGACTGTATGTAGGTCCATTTCACCTTTCCAACTACCACAGTTTTTTGTATTTTTATTCTGATATTTAATATAGTCGATATCACACTGATTACTGTGACCTATATATAGAAGAAACATATAAGGCTTCATCCAAAGCACTGATACAAATAAAAAGGGTATCACCGAGGACAGAGGTCTTATGGAAATGGCTCCATGGTGGATTTCTATCACAGCAATGCCAACTTATTTTGTCAGCATCAATTTAGTCACTATAAATTAACCTGTTACAAAATCATCTAAATTTAAGCAGTGGTTTTTCTATTCTTTTTTTCATCCATAGGAGGATAATGGGACTTTCTAATAGTTTCCAGAATCCAGATCTATTGTGAATTATTCATTTTGTTCATTATTTAAAAAGAATTATTTGACTTTTCATAATTTATTTAGTAAACACAAGCTGAGTCCTAGTGATTAGGACTTAAGTTTTCTTTTATCCTAATAAATATTCTTGCATTAGAGTAATAGGAAAATAACTTTTTGCAACTTTTACAAAGATATAATTTACATACAGTCAAATTAATCTTTTTTTAGTATATAGTTCCATAAGTTTTGACAAATATACACAGTTGTGTAACCAAAACTAGAGTAAGGTGTAGAGCTCTTCCACCAATCTCAGAATTCTCTCAAGTTCTGTTGTATTCAACCTTATGCACAAACCTTGCCTTTGTTTGGATTAATCAAGTATTATTTATTATTCCACTTTACCTCAATTATTGGATCATTGGTATGATTTCTATCTTCTTGAATTTGCTAAGACTTATTTTGAAGCCTGTCATTTTATCGATCTATCTTGGAGAATGTTACATGTGCATTTGAGAGGAATGTGTATTCTACTGCTGATAGAGGGGATGTTCTAGAAATGTCTGTTAGGTCCATTTGGTCTAATGTATGGTTCAAGTCTAACATTACCTTGTTGATTTTCTGTCTGAATGATCTATCTATTAATGAAATGGGTATTGAAGTCTCCTACTGTCACTGCATTGTTGTCTAATTCTCCCTTTAGATCAGTTAGTATTTGTTTAAAATATTTAGGTGCTCCAATGTTGGGTACATATATAGTTCAATCCCCTTAAGTGTGGGTGAGACCTGTAAATATGATGGGATAGTACTCCTGTTATTAGGTTACATTATATGGAGAGAGTGAAGGTATTTTGTAGATATAATCAAGTCCCTCATAAATTGATTTTAAATTGATAAATAAGGAGATTACCCTGGGTTGAGGGTGATTTAATCAGGTGAGCCCTTTTAAATAAAGTCTGTAGATCAGATACAAAAAAAGTTAGAGAAATTAAAAGTAGCATACATGCTGTCCTGTTGGCCTTGAAGAAGCAAACTGCCACTTTATGGAAAGGGGCACATGGCAGGGAATGGTGGCTAACCTCTAAGAGCTGAGGCTCTCAGTCAAACAATAATACAGAACTGATTCTGCCAACAACCAGTGAGCTTGGAAGAGAACTCGAAGCCTCAGATGAGATCATAGTTCTGGGTGCTACATTGATTTCACCCTGGTTAGACCTTGATCAGAGAAACCAATTAACCTGATCCATGGGAAACTGTGATATAACATATTTATGTTGTTCGCAGGCTCTAAGTTTGTGGTAATTTGTTATGTAGCAATATAAAACCAGTGCACACTCCCAGACTGATTTAATTAGTATGGAATAAAGTGATCTTAACCTTGGCCTAAACATTTTCTTACATGCTTCCTTTTGAATGATGAAGAAAAAGAGTTGTTTTTCTCCTATCACATCCTATGCAGCTTAAGTTTTTAAATAAACTCTACCTTCTGGTACAGTTGCTACCACTGTGGTTAATTATCCCAAACAGCAACTCTTCAAAGTCTGTTTGATTTCTGACAGAGTGATACTTTAGTGCATCAGAGTCATTTCAAGAAAAAAATCTTCATGCTTATATAGTAGGAAGAAATTTCATAGGACTACACTGAATGGCAACATCAAGGCTGGCTGCTTATGAAACACCTTTTTAAAAATTTTTTTCCAACATTTAAATAAACTAAATGGGAATAGATTTTTTTGCATTAAAATGTAAAACTCTATAAGACATGATTTATCATAAATTTCAAATTTGTGCTACTGACAGTCCCTATGGAGAATGTCTTACTATTCTATGCCCATCATAGTTCTTAAAATTATGTCTCTAGCCTAGACCTACCAAATTAGAAGCTCTAGGGAAGAGGAGGCCACAGTGTGTTATAACAAGGCCCCTAGGTGACTCTGATGCATGTAAAAGCTTGAGAAAAAATAACATAAAGACATTGACATATATATTTATACTCTTGCCCCCAGAGAAATTTTGCCTTGATTAGGCTATAAATAAAATTTTGAAAATTAGACTGTCTATTGCTGTCCCCAAACCAGCATTCAAACAGAGTTGTAAAGAAAGCCCCTGCAGAAGCCAGGACCACAAGACCATAGCATGATACTTTTAATAGTCTTTGAGTTCCATTATTTTCTTTACTTCTTGTTCATTTTGCAAGTAAATAGTCAAGGTCACACACCATGCTTTTTCTTTATCTCAACTTACAATAATATTGGCTCAGGTATAAATATCTGCATGGAATTCTAAAGAAGTCTGCAAAGGTAAGAAAGAAGAGAGATTCCTGACAACCTGCCCTCTTCTGGGAGTTCATTTGTTCTCTTTCTGTCAACAACAAAAACACTCCTTATTTCATATTCCAAATTTGTTACTCTTCCTTGTCCCTGAAAGAAATTTCAAGGGATGCTAAATGCTTAAATTTGGTGAGTGTTTTCCCATCTTCATGCTACTCATATTTCTGGTTTTTTTCTTCTTCTGTTTCATGCATCTCACATCACTTCATTTGTCTTTATGATTTTCCTTACAACTGACCTCTCCTGTTCCTTTTCATGACAAGAAGTCTCCCTCATCTTCCCAGGATTCCCTCTTACAGACAGTCCACTGAATATATGTGCAGAATCATTAAACATCCCTATCTCAACCCAGAGTTCCCTAGGAAACAGAGCTGGTAGCAAAGATTAATACTAACGTTTTCCTGGTGGGGGGATGGATGAGCATGTTAAATTTCAAGGGAGGAATAATTCATAAAAGGGAACTGAGGCAAGAAAAAAGCAAATACAATATATAACATTATCAAACGGGCCATGGCTTCATAAGAAAGCGTAGTCATTTGATCAGTCACATGGACCATTCCCTGACTGGCTATATGGAGCCATTGCACCTCAGAAAATACATGGGAAAAAGAAAAGGTTGGGATATATCTAACAAAATCTTGTTTACTGTATCACACTGGCTAAAACTTGCCACATAGAAAGTTAACTCCCTAAACCTCCCGGCTGTGTTATTGAGCTTCTCCAGGAAACTGCTGGGACAGTCAAATTCCCCTATTCATGACTGCAAGACATTACCTAAACCCAGAGGGATGGAAGTAGCAATAGCTTCTATGAGTTGTACAACCTGGGTGTCTGAGCTGTAGTATCTTCTGCTTCAAGGCATGTGGAAGCCTTTTATCGTCCTGGGAGGCTGGGACAGATGACAGTGTGTGGAAATATGTCCATAACAGTGATGGACAAGGCTCCTCACTAGTAGGTGCTCAAGTCTTTATTTATGTGGAGTGGGGCCGGGAGTGAGAGGGTAGCATATAGTGGCAAGAGAATTTGTGGAGGTGCATAAATTGGGTCAATCAACTGAACCCCTCCAGTATGCATCCTGGAAGTAGAGGTAAAAATCAAATCTTTGTCAGTTGTAACCTCCTAAAAAGTTACAAAGACACTTAGGACTGTTGTACCTGGTCCTGGGGCTATAATAGACATTCATCTTCACCAGCATTCTAATTACTATCACCCTCTGCAAGCACTTAGTCTCATTTGGGTTGCTTGCCTGGTAGGGCAAGAAATTCATCCCCAAGGGCTCAACCCTCAGTAGTCTTGCCCTTGCTGAGCTGGTGTTACTAAAACTTATGATTTATACTGGTCTCTTCATATGGAAACATTAAGAGATGCCCCAGGGAAATTTCTAGGTGTGAAATAGAGTTCTCTCTGTTCCCACAGTGCAGTAGCATCCTTACTCTGCAGAGTTAACTTCATAGAGTGTTTCCCCTCTGGAAGTTATGGCCTCTAACCAATCAGAGGCTAAAATAGTGGACCAGGGATCATAAATTGCACAGCTGGATCAGTTAGGGAGATGATGAGATGTGCTTATCCTATATCCCACTTTTATTTCCAAACCAGTGTTTTCTAGTTATTAGGGATACAGCACCATATGATGACATGAATGTTCAGACCATGTGTTGTCCTTCATGGTCCTGCTGTCCATCTATCTGGTAACATGGAAGCCTGCCAGTTTTGAGTGGTGCCAGTGCAGGGGAAAGCGCTGATAAGGTACAGAGTGAGACACAGGCTATCCTGCTATTTTTGGAAACATGACTTAGCGTATTCATTACTGCTGGAGGTTCCAGCATGTCAAGGATACTTTGTAGAGTCTCTGGCAGGCCTTGATAGGAGAGTCACAGAGTGAACCCCTAATTCTGGGGGAAAGCTCTGCTCTATACTTGTTCTATCTAAGATGGTAATCACAAGTTACCTGTGGCTACTTACATTTAAATAAGTTAAAATTAAATAAAATTAAAAATTCAATTTTTTTAATATACAGGGAATTTTTTATTGCACAGGGAAATACATACAAAATCTTGTGGTAGCTCACAACGAAAAACAACCTGACAATGAATATATGTATGTTCATGTGTAACTGAAAAATTGTGCTCTACACTGGAATTTGACACACATTGTAAAATGACTATAACTCAATAAAAAAAAGTTAAAAAAATTCAATTCTTAAGTCCCATTACCCACATTTCAAATACTTAATAGCCACATATGACTTGTGGCAACCATATTAAGTAGTGCAGATATAGAATATTTCCATCATTACAGAAAGTTCTGTTGGCCAGCTCTGCTTTACACAATAAAAAAACTACTCTCCTTTAAGAAAGATGCTAGTGGTGGGCTGCTGGATCCTAATAAAGACTGAACAACTAACCACAACATCAAGTTACCATACAATGAGAGCTGCTCATCATGAACCGGCTGTTATCAAATCCACTGAATTGTTAATTGGGGCTGGGAAAAAACAAAGGGAAGCTTATAAAATAGATTCAGAAAAAAAACATGTAAGAGACAGATACCAAAGTATAGAATATTAGCAACAGAAAGGATCTTTGAGAACTCATCAGTTAATTTTACAGTTAACTTGCAGAGCTCTTCAAGGTCTACATAAATTAAGAGGGAGAGAAAATGCCTGATGTCCCACAGCTAGCTAATATTTGAAGGAGACTCACTCAATGTCATCCCCTAATCCTCTTTCCATTAAGTATCTGGCTGCATTTCAAAAATCTACAAAGCTCCATTTCACAAAACTGGCTACTGAAAGAAGGACAATATTCACGATTCCATTTAACGTACCCTCCGATCCCTCCAAGGAACTTTCTAATGAGGTTACAAAGCATACAAAGCATATCAAAACTATGTTTCCAAATTTATTTTCATGGAGCTGTGCAAAGTAGTCTCTTAACAATTATTTTTACTTTCTTTGTATCAATAGTTATTTCCAAATCACATATAGTTTGTGCTTTCTTCCTCTTTCTTGATTAAATTAGCTAATGATTTTTTTTTTTTGGCCCTCCTTATATCATTGAATTTTTATGAAGAACCAGTTTTATTTAATCTCCTGTTTCTGTTTTTATTAATTCTTTGCTTTTATATTAGCTCCTTATTTATGCTTTATTGTGACTTACTTTACTTTTTTATACCTTATCTAGCTTTTTAATTTGGAAATTTAATTAATTTTTATTATTTTATTTTTATGGATGTAAGTGTTTAGGGCTTTGAAACTTCCTTTGATCACTGCTTTAAGTTTGCCCTGTATTTTTAAATTGAGATATAATTGGGATACAACATGTTGACTTGATATACATATATAGCAAAAAGATTACCACCATAGAGTTAGGTAACACTTCCACCGCCTTACATAATTACCATTTCTTCATTGTAGTGAGAAAATTAAAGGTCTACTCTCTTCACAACTTTCAAGCATATAATAGAGTTTTGTTAGCTATAATCACCATGCTGTACATTAGACCCTCAAAACTTATTCCTCTTATAACTGTAAGTTTGCACCCCTTGACTAACATCTCCCCATTTCCCCAACCCACCCCATTCTTGGTAACCACCATTCTATTCTGTTTCTTCGAACAGAGATTTTAGATTCTACCTGTAAGTGATATACAATATTTGTCTTTCTCTGACTTACTTCACCTAGCATAATACCCTCAAGGTCTATCCATGTTGTTACAAATGGCAAGATTTCCTCTTTCTCATGGCTAAATAATATTCCATTGTATATGTATATATATCGTATTTTCTTTATCCATTCATGCATGGATTGACACATAAGTTGTTCACATGTCTGAGCTATTGTGAATAATGCTGCAATGAAAATAGGAGTGCAGATGTCTCTTCAAGAAAATGATTTCAGTTCCTTCAGATATATACCCCAAAGTAGGATTGTTTGATCATATGATATTTTTAATTTTTTAGGAGCTTCCTACTGTTTTCTATAGTGGCTGTACTAACTTGCATTGCCACCGCAGGTGGACAGGAGTTCCTTTCTCTTTTCTCCACATTCTCCCTAACACTTATTATCTCTTGTTTTTTTGATTATATTCATTCTAATAGGTGGTTCTCATTGTGGTTTTGATTTGCATTTCCTGATGATTAGTGATGTTGAGTATCTTTTCATGTATCTGTTGGCCATTTGAATATCTTCTTTGAAAAAATATCTATTCATTTCCTCTGCCCATTTGTAAATTGGTTTGCTTATTTGTTTTTGCTATTGAGTTGTATGAGTTCTCTACATATTTTGGATATTAACCCCTTATCAAATATATGATTTGCAAATATTTTCTCCCATTCTGTAGGTTACCTTTTAATTTTGCTGATTGTTTATTTTGCTGTGCATAAATTTTTAGTATGATTTTTTTGGATATGGCACTAAAAGCACAAGCAACAAAAGCAAAAATTAGTAAGTTGGACTACTCCGTATTTTTGATATGAAACTATCATTACTGAGCATTTTTTATTTTTAGAAATTCTGCAGTTTCTCTTTGCATTTTTCCTTTCATCCAAGAAACATTTAATAGCAGGTTTTTTCCAAGTGAGGTAAACTTTCCTTGTTTTGTTTTATGCTTCATTTAGTTTTGCTTTATGGTTTCTATTTTGATTTCTGCTTGTTGTCATTATAATTAGAGAGTACTGTTTTAATAGTTTTACTTTATAGAATTGACTGATGCTTTTTCCACTTTTCATTTCCCTTTATAAAGCTTTGGTTTTTATCGGTTTTTAAAAGTAATTACATGTTCTCTGTTCAAATATAATTACAAAGTAGAGTCTTTATATGCTTACTTTTCCTCCGACTTGATCTTTCTTGCATGAAGAGTAGTATACTAAAATATTCTGTTAATATTGTATTTCTATGCATTTCCTTGCATCTCCTGTAAATTTTTTATATGTTTACTGTGTTATTTAGTGATAGATGTTCAGAGCTTTTATACCTTTATGGTGAAACAAAATTTTTTAGCATACAAAAGGGTATTTCATTTAATGACTTTTTAACTTAAATACTGCTCTGTCTGTTACCAAAATAACAACTGCTTTTGTATCATCTCCATTTACCTAGTAAATCTTGGTCCATCTCTTTATTTTTAGCCTTTTAGAATCACTACATTTTTGTTATCTCTTATTTTGTCTCTTGGATTTTTCTTTAGGAACTAATTTTAAAATATTTTTATTTTTAGGCAATTTAAGCTCATTGATATTTATTGATATGATGGATATGGTTAGTCTCAATTCTGTTATATTTTTAAATTACTGTGTATTTTATGTTATATACTGTTTATTTCTGTATTTGGTGTTTCTTATTGCCTCATTTCAAACAATATTGCTTTTGGTATTTAAAATATTTCTATTTATTTTGGTATTAAGGAAGAATTTTTATTAATAAAAAGTAGATACCATTGTATTAATATATTTTAAAGTGCCCTTAATTCCTCTTTTTTTCTTATAAAATGTTTGCTAACCAAAATTTCAGTTTTAAATCTTTTGACCTCTGCCTTAAACCTATATATCAGTCACTGGCCTTATTCTGTTTTCCTTTTCTCTATCTCTTCTACTATGTTTCAGTTGAGTTTTTTCTTTTTTTAAGAACACATAATGTTTAAATACTGCCCTTCTACGGAGCTACTATCCTTTGCCTCAGTCTTAGATATACAACTAAATATATGAAATTCTCACCATATATCTTTTTCATGTTTCCTCAGTCATCTCTTGTTTGGATGAATCTATCTTCTAGTATATTTTGCAAGAAGGCCTTGTGAGTACAAAAGTTCTATATATTCAAAATTATTTTTTACAGGCTTTTCATACAACAGAAAGTTTGACTCTGTAAAATTCTTGGTTTGTGCTTTCTTAAACTTTTGAAAATTCCATTTCACTGTTATCTTCACTTGTATGTTGTTTTTGAACATTTTGACACCAGGCTAATTGTCTTTTCTTTGAAACCTACTTTATTATTTTTATTTTAATTTTTATTTGCCTGAGGGCCCAGGGGATTTTTTTCTTTATCTTTAAACTTGAATTGTTGTATTAGGATATTTCTCTGACTTGATCATTCCGGTTCAGTTTTACCCACTACACTGCATTCAGAATTTTTTTTTTTTGTTTGCAGGGGGTGGGAGGAGTTTGGAATTGTTATCTTAAATATTGGTTCCATTCCATTGTATTGAATTTCTTCTTCAGGAACCCAATTATAATATTTTGGCACTCTACTTTCTATATTACATTTCTTTTACTTTCTCTCTGATACTTTTTACTTCTTTCTTCTGATTTATTGGATAATTTCTTAGTTTATTTCAATAAATTTTATTAAATTTTCATTTAAATCTATTATTCCTTAGGTAACTTATAATTTAATCTTCCTGTCTAATCTAAGTTTATCTTTTTAATTCTTTATCTTTTCTTAGTTCAAACAACTTTTGTTTTATCCTTGTTTTATTTTATTCTTCTATAACTGATTTTGCATTTCTGATTCAGGATCTCTGAATGTTTATATGAGGATATTTAATTCAATTTAGAGGGCTGGGCTACGTTGTTTTTCAATTTCATGAGTTTCTATTTTGAGAGGCAGGGGTTGTTATTAGTGGAAATGCATTGCTTTGAATTTACAGTTTTCTTACTGTATTTTTTGCAGTGTGATTTTTTTCTACTTCTATTCATTTCATGGACAAGATCAGTAATTTTTGACTGTCCTTTTAAAATTTTATGCAGTTTTTATTCTTTATGAATGACATTGGTAGATCACTTGACATGTATTGTTTCCCTTTTTTTTTTCTGTAGGATTTTTTATTTTCTGCTGTTACTACCCACTTCCTTTTCACTACCATATCTTCAGGGGAAAGCACTCTTTATCTATATATCTAATTTTCCTTCTGAAGCAGTGATTCTCTGAAGCTTCCACTTCTAATCCCACTTGACTTCAAACTCATTATGGTAGCCATTTCTATAAAGCACCAAATCCACATCTCTGCTTACAATTTTTTCATTTTTGGTGAAATTTTATCTTTTGGGGGTGATTTTATCTATGCTTTTGTCTAAGTCTGATGTGTCATTCGACAGTTCTTCCGTGGAGTTCCTCAAATAACCTCTCCTCAGTTTCCATATCATATCCTTGCAATGACTAGCTGTGGAAGCTTTGTTGAAATTTGTTTTATTATTTTACCTAGAGGTAATTTGTGGTGCATGGTATTCTCTGTCTTCTAATGCCACTGCAGGTATGCATTAAATGTAATTTCATTAGTCTTCTTTGATGATGTTATATATATTTTTTGTTTGGTTTTGTGTGGAGGATATGTGGGGAGAATCAACATCGTTAAACTCTCAACCTGAATATTTTTCTGTTGACTCACAAAACCTGAATTCTAAACCAAACTCTATACCCAAAACGTGTTCCTCATACCATGTTCACCATCTACATAAATGAATGTCTATTCTTCAAGCTATTCAGGTTAAAAGATCTGGAAAAAAATCTTTGACTATTCTTTTCTTTCAAAACCAACCCATAAAATCAAACCAATAAATTATTTACCAAATCCAGCTACAATTTTTTTTTTGGTCTAAATCCACTATACCACCCCAATCCAAATCACCATCATTTTATATCCAAATGTCAGCCATAGCTTATAACAACTATTTTCTGCTCTTGTTCCCCTCAGGTATGATTGCCAAATGGTAGCCAAATAGAACTTTATTTAAAGTTTGTTATAACATATAATAACTTAGAATAAAACTTAAATCGCCTGCTATGCTTGATACAGATCCAGTCCCTGTCAATTTCCCTTAAGTTTTTACTACTCTCTCACTTTCCCACATGCTCTAGCCACACAGATCTTAATGATATACATATAATGAAATATTATCCAGCCTTTAAAAGAGGAAAATTCTGTAATACGTGGCAACATGATGGACCTTGAGGACATTATGCTGAGTGAAATAAGCTCAACACAGAAAGACATTATTGCATGATTCTACTTACATGAGTTCTCTAAGAATAGTCAAATTCATAAAAGCATGGTGGTTACCACAGGTTGGGGAGAGAAGGAAATGAGGAGTTATTAATCAAAAGGCATAAAGTTTAAGTTACATAATGAATCCACTTTACAACACTGTATCTATAATTTGTTGAGTGGATAGCTTTTATATTAAGTGTTTATTCTGTGAATTTTTTAAGTCTTCACATTGTAGAAAAATTATACTTACACATTTATTAGATACCTGATTTTTATCAATAAGAACACAGTGTTTTCTCTGAGTTAAACTTTCTAATACCACTACTATGATTTCTTTCTTGGGAAAAAAAGTTGAAACCTATTTTCCCCAAAGTTCTAACCCTGATGGAAAATCAACTTACAAAAACAACAACAATAATGTTGGGAAACTTTCTCATCTGAGAGACCCAGTAGGGGAGAAAGCTATCCTTCTGGCTATTGGCAGATTGGGTTAAGCAGCGAACCATGATACAGAATAATAACCTTCTACTGTGCACTAAGCACGTGGCTCAGGAATTATCACACACTGGAAATTCCCAGTAAATCTATGAAATGTCGGGGGAAAACTTAACAAGCAGCAAACTTCCTAAATGGGTATGTGTCTGTTGTACAGTATACATGCCAGTACATTTTGCACAAGATTGTAACTGGCCTTCATCTCTGTTCTTTGTGATATTTGCCACATAGAAACCCAAATGGCATATTTAATGATCCTGCAGAAGATAGGCTTTCAAAGATTTCTTGGCACCTAGATTGTTCTGAGTGGGTAATGGAAGTTTTTGTGCTCTCAGCTCATCTTTGGTGTGGGTCCTCTAGTTGATACTGTTGGTGTCTTACCTCTGTCCTGTTGGCATTCACCTCAACGTGCCAAAGGCTGCTTACTGCAGACATTTGGCAACTCTCTTCATGAGGGCTTTGTTAGAAGCTAGCTCAGTCTCTGTAGTGGGCAGACCAGAGTACTCAAGAGAGTTAGGACGCCTAAGAAGCAGCTCTCAGCCAATAATGGGAAGGCCAGAGAGCCCTAGTGGACTGAGCTTCCATTGCTCACAGTGGTTACTATCATATTAACAAACCGCTTATGGCTTCTTCCCTTCCATATCCCACCTCCTTAGGCCCTAAATTGTTTCCCCAGATCAACTTCCAAATAAAATATTTATCTCAAGTTTTGCTCCCTTGGTGAATCCGAACCAACACAGGCTTCCACTGAGGATTTTTTAAACCCCATAAATGAGAAGAAGAAACATATCTCTAGACCATCAGGTCCTGAGGCAATCATATACACCCTATTTATGGAGACATTTGAAAGGGAGACATTCTGCCTGCTTTGGCCTGCTGGTTAAAAATATGAAGCTCATATCTTGTTAGATGCTCTTTTAAAGTTTTCTAGGTGGTTCTGCTGATCTGACAAGTTTGGGCTCTACTGCTGTAGTCCATTCTCTAGCTCTTTTCCAAGTCAAAATGCATGAGAAGGTGAGTGGCCCTTGTTTCCTCAGAATATGGAAACAAAATATATAGGGGGAGGGTGTAGCACAAGTGGTAGAGTGCATGCTAAGCATACACAAGGTCCTGGGTTCAATCCCCAGTACTTCCTCTAAAAACAAATAGATAAGTAAGCCTAACTATTTCCCTCCACAAAAATAAAGTAAATAAAATAAGTAGAATATTAAAAAATTGTAAAAAAAAGTAAAAAAAAAATACAAAAGAACATTAAAGGAGGAAAATAGATTATAATTCTAATTTTTGAATTAAAAATAAGTATTTATATAAACCTGAAAAAATACTGTAATATAAAGTTAATAATGCTTAAATGCTACAATATAAACTCAATACATCTTATTTTACATGATAGAGGAATAAGAAAGGAAAAAAGACAAAGATTTCTGCATCTATATATCTGCACACACACAAACACACATATAAATGCATTCATAACAAAATAAGGATGAAATACTCATGATAATCACTGTCCTCATTTCTGTCATATTGTAATAGTGGCTATTTATAATGACCTGCTACCACTACACCTATGTATTTCCTTTGTCCTCAGCAAACACTTCAGCTGGTCATGGTTCTTTACCTGGTGGGGTGACCTCAACCTTCATTTCTGAAGGGTTTGGGCCATTAGTATTCCTACCTGGATTAGTTTTTTGTGATATTCAATTGACTTTAATCAGAGAGTAGTAATAGTAAGAGACACCCTGCAGGATCTCCTGTATGCGAGACTCTTCTTTACTTCCATTGTAGAGTAGTAGTCTAATTTCCCCTTGGCAGTCTGGATCAAACACCCCACCCAGCACCACAACTCCCTTCTTTGCCTTTTGATTCAGAGGCCTGACGAGTCCAAAGTGGCCAGATGGCAGTCTTAATTTCTAGTTCAATGGAATCATTATTGTGTTTGCTAGTGGAAACATTTCTCCCTCTAGAACTAAGGTCTCTAAGCCATTGGAACAGTAAGAAAAATTTTGCTTGTGGGTTATTAAGGGTAACAGTGAGTGGTGCCACTCCCATTTCCACCCCTTAGTCCCTGGACTCATGAATCCTGTCTATTGGAAAAAACAACACCATTTATTGGACACCGATTGACAGCATATGTAGCCTTCCAGAGAACCTCGCCTTAGCCCTGCAAGGTATTGCCACCTAGCAGCACTGTAACTGAATATTCAAGAGGCCCTTCTGCCATTCTATGAAGGCAGGTGATTCAGGATGCTGGGAACTTGCTAGTATCTGTGAATTCTAAGAGCATGGGCCCATTGCTACACTTTTGCCTTGATGAGAATTCCTTGATCAGAAGCAATGCTACGTGGAATACCAGGAAAGTGGATAAGGCATTTGGTGAGTCCACAGATGGTAGTTTTGGCAAAAGTAATGCATACAGGAAAGATAAATCCTTATTCAGAGTAAGTGTCTGTTCCATTACCATTAAGAACAAAATGTGTCCCTTCCATGATGGAAGTAGTCCAACATAACCTGCCACCAGGTAGCTGGCTGATCACCCTGGGGAATTGTATCCTATCTAGGACTGTGTTGCAACTATCTGTTGCTTTCTACTGCTGGCAGTTTTGACACTTTTTGGTGGCTGTAGTCAGGTTGGACTTGATGAGTGGAAGCCTATGTTGCTGAGCCCATGCATAATCTCCGTCCCTACCACCATGGCCATTTTGCTCACAAGCCCACAGGCAGATGACAGGAATGGCTGGGGAGAGAGGCTGACTGATATCCATAGAACAGATCATCCTATCAACTTGGTTATTAAAATCATTTTCTGCTGAGTTCACCCTTTGGTGAGCATTCACATGGGACACAAATATCTCCACGTTTTTTGCTCATTCAAGCAGGCATATCCATGTACCTCTTCTCCAGAAATTTTTGTCATCAATTTTCCAATCATGTTCCTTTCAAGTCCCTGACATCCAGCCAAACCATTGGCCACAGTCCATGAATCAGTATATAAACACATATCTAGCCATTTCTCCTTCCAAACAAAGTGAACAACCAGAATAGAAAGTCCATAAATAGACCCACAAATACAGCTAATTGGTTTTTGTCAAAGGAGCAAAGTTAATCTAAAGGAAAAAGGATAGTCATTTGGACAAATAGCGTGAGAACAACCAGACATCCATATGTAAAATAATGAATCTAAATAATGGCCTTACGCCTTTCACTAAAATAAACTCAAATGGATCATAAACTTAAATGTAAGATTTAAAACTATAATATTTCTGGAGGATAATATGGGAGAAAGTATATGTGTCCTTCAGTTTGGCAATAATGTTTTTAGATACACCATCAGAAGCATGATCCATGAAAGAATAAATGATTAGTTGGGTTTAATTAAAGTTAAAAACTTGCTCTGCAGAAGACACTTTTAAGTGAATGAAAAGACAGCCTCACAGACTGGAAGAAAATACTTGCCAAACATGTATCTGATAAAGGACTTGTATTCAAAGTAAGGAAACGAACAAGCTCATTATTTCATATTTTAATGCAATTATAAATGGCATTTTATATTAATGTAGGATTGTTCATTACTATTATAAAGAAATGCAACTGATGTTTATATATTCCTTTTGTACCTTGTCTCCTTGCTACACTCACTAATTAGTTCCAGCAGCTTTTTTATAGATTACTTAGGATTTTCTAGATGATTATGTCATCTACAGATACAGTTTTACTTCTTTTCCTATTCTGAATGCCTTTTTATTTCTTTTTTCTTGCCTCACTGCTTTGGCTAGAACCTATAGCATCCTGTTGATTAGAAATAGTGAAGATGGACATCCTTGCCTTGTTCAAGTATGATGTGAGCTGTAACTTTTTTTTTTTTGTAGATGATCCTTATTAGATTGAGGAAGTTCCTTCTGTTTTACTCAGTTAGGGATATTATGACAAAGTATCTTAGACTAGGTGGCTTATAAGCAACAGAAATGTATTTCTCACAGTTCTGGAGACTGGAAGTCTGAAATCAGAACAACAGTATGAGGTTCTGGTGAGAGGCCTCTTCCAGGCTGCAGACTGACTCCTTGCTGTATCTTCACATAGGAGAAAAAAGGAAAGAGAGCTTTCTGGGTTCCTTTTAATAAGGGCACTAATCCCATTCATAAGAATTTCATTGCTGTGACCTAATTAACTTCCAAAGGCCCCATCTCCTAATACCATCACATTGGGCATTAGGACTTCAGCATATGAATTTTTGGGGAACACACACATTTAGTCCATTGCACCTTCCATGGCTAGTATTCATCAGGAATAGATGTTGAATTTTTTCAAATGTTCTTTCTTCATCTATTGAAATAACATTTACTTTTATATTTAGTCTGTTAATATGGTCAACTGCATTGACTAATTCTTGGATTTTGAATCTGTCTGGAAGTCCTGTGATGAACACCAAGTTACTATTATGTGTTATCATTTTTAGATATTGGTGGATTCAATTTTTTTTTTTAATTTTGAGGAACACTGGCTTCGGTTTTCTTTATGTGTAATATATTTGTCTGATTTTGACATAAGTACTGATGTCCTCATAGAATGACTTGTGATGCATTCACTTATCTTCTATTTTCTGGAAGAAGTCATGTAAAATTAGTATAGTTTCTTTCTGAAACAGTTGCTGAAATTTACCATTGAAGCCATCTGCTCCTGCAATTCAACTTGCAGGAATGATTTTTAACTACAAATTCTCTTTATTTAATAGCGGGCTATTCAGGTTATATATTTCTTGAGTTGCCTTTGAAAATTTGTGTCTTTCAGGGAATTTGCCCATTGTCAACTAAGTTATCAGATTTATTGGCATAAAAGTTGTTCTTAATATTCATTTATTACCATTTTAGTAATTGTTGAATGTATAGTGATGTTAACTATCAGTTCCTGACATTAGTAACTTATGCCTTCCTTCTTTTTTCTGATCACACTGGCTGAAGACATCAATTTTATTCATCTTCTCAAAGCATCATCTTTTTCTTTCATTGATTTTTCTCTCTATACTTTCTGTTGTATGTTTCATTTATTTTTACTCTAATCTTAGTTATTTCCTTGTCATTACTTTGAGTTTATTTGCTCTTTATTTTCTAGTTTTAAAGTTGGAAGATGAGTCATTGATTTGGGACCTTTATTTTTTCAAACATTATGGCATTTAATGTTGTAAACTTTCCTCTAAATTCTACTTTACTTCCTTGGATGTGTGAGTTTATAATTTTCATCAAATTTACATAAATGAAGCTTTTTAAAGATGTTCCACGGTTCACTGATGATTTGTTCATTTTTTTCCAGTCATTATTTTTCCTCTGTGTTCCATTTTCAATTCAAACAATACTTTCCATTGTTATGTCATCAAGTTCACTAATAGTTTCTTCTGCAGTGTCTAATGTACTATTATTCCCATCTAATATATTTTTAATCTTATACATAGTCATCTTTATATCTAGGCATTCATTTTGAGTTTTTTATATTTTTCCATGTCTCTGTTTAAAGATGCTCAGTCTTTCCTCTGGCTTCTTGGATATACAGAATGCAATTATAATTATAATGCCCCTTTCTACTAATTCTATCATCTGTATCTATTCTGTGTTTCAATTTAGTGATTAAACAGTTCTTCTCATTAAGGATTGTATTTTCCAACTTCTTTGCATGCCTGGTTGTTTTTTATTAGATGCCAACATTGCAATTTCTACCTGATTAAGTATTAGATCTATTTGTATATTTGTATTCCTAAACTATTTTTTGTTTTGTTTTGTTTTTTTAATTTTATTGAAGTATAGTCTGTTTACAATGTGTTAATTTCTGGTGTACAGCATAATGTTTCAGTCATACATATATATGCATATAGTCATTTCCATAATCTTTTTCATTATAAGTTACTACAAGATATTAAATATAATTCCCTGTGCTATACAGTATAAACTTGTTGTTTATTAATTTTATATATAGTAGTTAGTGTCTGCAAATCTCAAACTCCCAATTTATCCTTTCCCACCCCTTTCCCCCAGTAACCATAAGTTTGTTTACTATGTCTGTGAGTCTGTTTCTGTTTTGTAGATAAGTTCATTAGTGTCTTCTATTTTATTTTTCAGATTCCACATATGAGTGATATCATATGGTATTTTTCTTTCTCTTTCTGGCTTACTTCACTTAGAATGACATTCTCCAGGTCCATCCATGTTGCTGCAAATGACATTATTTTATTCTTTTTTATGGCTGAGTAGTATTCCATTGTATAACTATACCACAGCTTCTAAACTATTTTTGATCTTTTATCCTGAATACAGTTAAGGTACTTGATAAACAATCTTGGGCCTTGATTTGAAGGTTTATTGAGATGGACCAGATGAGTGTAGTCTATGGCTAATTTTTAACCATAACTGGGATAAGACACTTTTCAGTACTGTACTCTATGCCCCATGAATTATGAGGTTTTCTGCTCTGGCCAGTGGCAATGGGAATTCTTCCTAGTCCTGTGTAAGCCTCAGGGATTGCTACCTCTAATAACTTTAGGTAATTCTTTCTCTGGTCTTAAGGAGTTACTTCATGTATGTTTGCTGATCAGTATTCACCTGATTACATAAGGGGGGCTCTCTACAGATCTCCAGAATTCTCTGTCTGTGTAGCACTCTCCTCTCTAGTACTCTGTCCCATGAACTCCAAATGTTTTGGTCTCCTTGATCTTCCAGCTCTGCCTCTTTAACTCAGAGTTATGATGGGCTCCACACTGCTTCCTCAGTATTCCTTTCCCAGGAATTGTAGCATGATCTATTTGCTTAGTTGGTTATATTATTGCCCCAAGGATTTGCAGTCCTACTGTTCCTTCTCTCTGATGTTGGTTTAGAGAACAGATTTCATGGGAAACCAACTACGTAACATGACCAAACAAAAGTAACCCACTGTTACTGCCCAATGGCAGGAACAAGACTAGAAAGTCTGGGGCCAGGCCATTGCCATTCTTTAATTTTTCACTGCTATCCATCCAAAGCTGGAAAGCAGTATAATCTTATGCCATACATTTCTAGAATGGAAAGGAATGATGTTCCTGGCTAGTTTGGGCTCTCTGGCTAAAAACACAGAAGATCAGAAAGTTATATCAAAGCCATATGGTTAATGGACATTAGGAACCTGTTGGGATTTCCTATTCAGTAAGTGGGATTTACTCAACATCCTCCATCAATGCACTAGCTGCTGAGGTTCACAAGAACCCTGTGGAGAACATTCTGTCACAGCTGACACTTTGGAGAGTGTGACTTAAAACAGATGGGAGTAGTGCTGGGCTCATATGTTGGTTATTGCATTTCCTAGTTTTAACTATATCACTGAACACATTAGGTGAATGGTATAAAACTGTACAGAGACTAGAGAAAACAAACAGAAAAATACCTTCACAAGTTCCTGGCAACGTATAACTATGAATTGAGATTTTAATAGGATCTTCAAGCCAGTTTCTATTTTCAGGTGTGCAAGTTTAGGCACTTGGTATTACATTCGGCACTGCTGAAGAAGATACCCTCACTGCATGTGATCTCATTTCACATGGCACAGCGTTTGTAGGCCCGACAGAATCACTGCCCAGAGAGAGGGTGATGGTTAAGAATCCAGTCCAGGTCCTGAAACAGAAACTCCTATTTGGGAGAAAAAAAACACTTAGAACTAAACACTATGGAAAGAGCACTGTAGACAGAGCACTGTGGACAGACCATTGTTTATGTTTGTTTCAGCAAAATTCTGAATGATACAAGTGAACAAATTATAGAAGACTCATAGTATTACTTTTTAAACTTGTATCCTTAAGTAGAATGGGATGTTTAGCTAAGTGAGAGGATCCATCACATTAATTCTTCTCAACTTATCAAAAATTTTTTTAACTCAACTTACCCTATGTGTTCATTTCATGTAATGCTGCTTTGATATTTTTAGAGACAGTTCCTTCAGGAGCTAGCATAATATTTTAGCATATTATTCCCAAGTAAAAAAAAGCCGTCTGTTTAAATTTTGGTTCTATCATTTATGAACAGTGTGACTTTGTTTCTCAGTTTCTTTATCTGCTGTATGGGGATAAAAATAGTACCTCCCTCATGAGCTTCTTCTGAACATTAAATAGTGGCTATAAACTGGTATTATTTTAACTGTGATTGATATATTCATCACTCCCCCTCATTGAATTTCACTGCATACAGAATTATTCAAATTGTTTTACTTTTCTTGATATTAGCCTTTGAATTACTAGTGAACTCTGTATTCTTAGACATCATATAACTTCTATATCATAAGTATGGGCATCGTGATTTTTTTCAGTTTTCCAATCAGATATATTTGACATTCAGTGACAGAGATTAATTTAGTCAATGGAAATTCTTTAAGATGTTACTGTCTCAGCCCCATGATTTTAGAATGTACTGAGAAAGATGGCGATATATGAGGTAAACAGAAGCACAGAGGAGGGAGGCCAACTCCTTGAGGAAAGGACATTTAGACAACTTTTCACAGAAAAGATGAGGTTTGAGCTGAGTGTATCAGTCGCAGATCATTAGGAAGACAAGGATAGAAGTTATTTCTGGCAGAGGAAATAGCATGTATAAAATCTTGCCACTATATGAAGACATGAAGGTTTGAAAGAACTGAAAATAGAGTGGGGCTTACAGAGCAAAAGATACGTGAGTGCATGGGAGAGAGTTGAGATAAGAGAAGTAGGGACAAATCACAATATCTTGAATACATATTCAAAACATTAACCTTTGTCAATCATCATCAGTAAGAGCAATAACTATTCATGACAGCAGGTGGAGTGTTCAGTGGCAGAAACCTGAAAGTACATGAAAAAGAGGAACATCATATATCAAGCGCCTAATATGTGCCCATCTCAAGGCTGAGGAGTTTTAACATATATTCCTATTTAATTCACTCATAAGAGTATTTGGCAAATTCCATTCTCATCCACACTGCCACAGGTCAAGTCCCACGCAAAGGTTCAAGGAGAAACTGGAAATGGAGAGCTGTTCCTGTTGGCTACCGCTGCTGTCGCTCCTGCTGAGTTAGCTGTTTAAGATTCTAAGTTCTGACTTCTTTAAATTAAAAAGAGAGAGAGAGAGAGAGAGAGAGAGAGAGAGAGAGAGAATCTTAGTTCTGGTGTAGTTGAGCCAGCACCAGGTGAGGATACCAGGATGTATGTCCCTGCAGTGTTTGGCAGCGAGTAAGTTGTTGAACCTCTCTCTGTATGTTTCCACTGCAAAACATGAAGAAATGAAACAGGTGATGTCTGGTATTGTTTCTTGCAAAAAAGAAATGCTGTCCTCCAAACATAAAAGTTGTACTAAAACTACAGAGAAACTTAAAGGAAAGACTCATTTATTTCTTGAGCAAAATGAACAATACTTAGTCTGTACTTCTATGGGGATTGGAATCACAGAGACTTAAGGAGTGAATAGCCTTCCTGGAGAGAGAGATAAATGAACAGATGGCTATACACACCCACTCATCAGAATAATGGCAGAAAGTGAGGCAAAGCCCTCAGAGGGAGGCCCAAATCATAACTAAGTGTATAGGAAATCAGTGAAGACTTCTGAGAAGAAGCTATGTCTACATTGACAAGAAAACCTGTGTTCTAAGTTCCTAGGTTAGAAAGACATTCATTTATCAGTCTCCCCAGGTAGACTGTTCATTCTGTATGTGTCCCTGTGTTTCCAATCCCCTTAGGGGTCTGGACTAAGGATCACTCATTTTGCTCACATAATGAATGAGTTTCTTCTCTGAGCTTCTTTGTGGTTTTAGGCATCGGAGCAGGGGCAGCAACAAATGCAAAGATGGTTAGAGAATCTGGAGTGTACAGGGAACTTTAAAATGCTGGGTAGGGCTGGACCACAGGGAACAAGGGGTTCTGAGGCATAAAGATGAGCCTGAGTCTAGCAAAGGCCAGCTCTTGGAAGATCATATAACTCATACATAAAAAATGAATTTATTCCAAAGGTCATGGGGGGCCATGGAAAGATTTTTAAGCATGAAATAACATGAGCAAATCTGCATTTTAGAAAGCTCACTCTTAAACAGTGAAGGGAATGGAAAAGGAATGACTGAGGAATGAGTGTCAGCATGTGTAGAACTTCAGATCGAAACTGATGAGAGACAGTGCTAAGAAAATAATGGAGAAATCAGAAAAGAAAAATGAAAGAAACACATTTCATTTCGATTTTAAGAGCAGTTGCATGGTAGAATAGTCTCGATGTGGTGTCTGCCTGCTTGGATGCAGGAAAAAGAGAACAGATCAGAGAGGAGACACGTTCCACTCCCTGGTTTCTGGTTTTGGCACTGAGGAAATGATGAGGCCGTTTGCTGAGATGATGAATGTGGTTTAGTTTTTCCCTCCCGGGTGTGAGCGTTGTCCTGTGCAAGATTAGTCTCCCACCAGTGCTTTGGATTCACTTATCTTGTTTCTTCAAGTATCCCAGATCATTATCCTTACTTTTCTGTACCCTCAATTAGTTTGCTATTTATCCTTTACACACTGAAAACAAAACAAAAACAAATGCAACAAGCTTCTTCAGCCCCATGTTCTCCATAATTATTTTCTTGTGTTTTTAAAAAAATATTTCCATTGCTTCATACTCAAATTCCTTGCATGAACAGTCTGTCCTGTTTATTACCGTCTTCTGTTTGAGTCCCTTTAATGTGATGCTTGATATCACCTAATCAGCCCTAATTCCTGGCATCCCTCCTCCTCTGTGAGGCAGATTCACTCTTAGATCTTCTCTCTTCTCTGGTTTAACTCACCATATTCTCCAGATACAGAATTTGCCTCAGCCCAGGACATTTTCTACTCACTGCATTAAGTTTCACACATATTAGGTGCATTTTCTATACTAGCCCCTCATGTCCTGCTTTCATCTGAAAGCTGATGCCTCCCCAGTGATATCTCGTAGAGCTCTTTTCTGAGTTAAAAGTTTGCATATCTAGTTGTTTAGTGATACCTCCATCTGAATGCCTGCATAGGAGCTTCATATTCCTTGTGCCCACAATTAAATTTATAAGCACGTGCATGCACACACACACACACACACACCCCACGGTATAGCTTATAAGAGCTTACATGGACATATGTATGGACATATGTCAAACACATTAGCAAGAAGGGCCACAAAACAGAAGATAATGGGATTGAAAATGGGGGAAAAGGGAAGATTACAATTAAATTTCACCAATGGGGGAGGCCAATGCATTTTAAGCTGAGGAGTTTAATGAACTACTCAACTCTCCATACCTGAGATTTTGCCTAATGAACACAGGGTCTGCATATATTCTCAATAAAATGGTCAAGTGTCTGACGTTGCCTAGGACAACCTGGGTATCATTGGGACTACGTTATGGTTCCATAACTGACATAGAAGCTAATCTTGTGATTTTATAAGTGATAAAATAGAATCAGCCTTTGACTCACTCAGTAACTCCTAGGGGCTCCCACATGTTCTCTCGGCCCCTGTATTATACACACACACACACACACACACACACACATACACACACACTATTTTTCATAGAAATTGTTGATATAATTTATAATTATGATATAAGTTGAAATAAGAAAACCATCAGCAATTACCAAGTCTGAGTTATTCATGGTAAATTTAATACTGATGTGGGTGCAGGAGCTGGGGCTATATGCTCACTGTTTGGTGAACATAACGTTCATGCTGTCTGCCTTCTCCCAGCTCAGAAGATGCCTAAATCTTGAACTTGCAGGAATCTTTGCCTCTCTTAACCTTATCTGTTCTCAGTTTTGTTGGGGAAACTGAAAGAGCTTATTAGAGCCTGTTGGACTAAAAGTCCACTTAAAGGGTTTTCTGAATATTAAAAGATATACTTTCTTTTCCATTACAAATAATTGTTTCTTTGTCTTTTTTTCTTAGCTTTTTTTTTTTCAAAGTTCAGAATAAAAATGGAAATGTCTAAAACATATATAGGATAAAAAGGGTGAAGTGTTTTTTGCTCAGTGAATTTTAATGGTTATTGAGGTTTTCTATCTTGGTTCCTGCTTTCCTGACAAACTCAACTATAGTCTCTATTCTGTGCAGAAAAAAAAAGTACTATGAATAAAATAAAGCTGGTCTAAATAGATTTTTCAAGGAATTTGATGACGTTGTTTACAGGGTATGCATTTTTAAACTCAGCAAACCAATCAGGCGAACTTTCATCAGTTGACATATTCCGTCTGAAATCAAATGTGTCTATTATGCTCATAACACATGGAGAAAATTGTAGGACCTTCTTTCAAATAATGGGCAAAAGGCCTAATAATAGAGGCTATTACTGCATGACAAAAGAGCTTCCAACTGTCATCTAAAGCAGGTTCAGCAATCTATGGTCCATGGGCCAAATCCAGCACACTGCCTACTTTTGTAAATAAAGTTTTATTGGCACACACCCATGCCCATTTGTTTGCATACTGTCTGTGGCTGTTTGCACACTACTAAAGTAGGGATGAGTAGTTGCAAGAGAGACCATATGGCTCACAAAGCTTAAAAATCACTATTTTTATCATTGTTATATTTTTATATCTGTCCTATGTATGGAATTACAGTTAAGGAATATCATATAGTATATATGTATTTAGTATCCTCAACTATAATTGAGAATATGCTTTATAATAGCTGACTAATCTTCCAGTTTATGTATCTACCATGACTTTAAATGTCTCATTTTTCCAGTGCTTTTGTTATTTTGTGTTTCCCTGACAGCTCATGATATCAATCACTTTTTAATGCGCTTTTTAGCCATTCTGTTTTGAGTGTCCTTTCATATCTTTTGCCCACTTTTTGTTAGATTTTTTTTTGTTGTCCTATTACTGAGTTATAAGATTTTTACTATATTCTAAAGATCAATTCTTTATCAAATATATGTATCACATACATTATGCTTCCAGCCCATAGTTTATGTAATAATTTTGTTAGACTTATTTATCATTGTTTTCTTTTGTAGTTTGAACCTTCTATATTCTCTAAAAAGTATTTTCCTTCCCCAAAGTCATGAGTATTTTTTTCTCTTTTCTATTTATTCCGTATTAAATTACACTGGCAACATTGGAAAATCAATTGATCTTACATGTGTGGGTTTATCTCTAGATGTTAAATCATGTTCAGTTTATCTATATGTCTTCTTTACACCAGAAATACACTGCCTTGAATATTTTAGCTTGTAAAGTACATTTTGAATCAAGTAGCCTAAGTACTCCAACTTTGTTCTTTTTTTTTTTTTTCCAAAATATCTTAGCTATTCCAGGCCCTTCACAAATTTCATATAAATTTTAAAATCAGCTTAACAGTTTCTACCCCTCCCAAAAGACTCCTTCCTGGAGATTTTGCTTGGTATTATATTGAATTAATTGACCAAATTGGAAGAATAGACCTCTTCAATTTATTGCATCTTTCACTCATGAAAATATTATACCTCTCTATTTGTTTTGATTTTATAATTTTTTTTCAACAATATCATGTAGTACTCCATGTAGAGTAGGCTTCCCACTAAGGCTATTAGAAGAATTTTTAGAAGTCAAATTCGGGGCTTGAGAAGTGAAGTTAGAAGTCTTGGATAACCAATGGAATGGATATGATATCATAACGACAGTCAGTGCATATTTTTAAAAAATGAGTAGCAATCATGGTCTAGTTGAGGTTAGAGAGCATGCTTTTGATTTAGAACTAATTCTCTTTTGTCACTTTCTTCATCAGTGAATGGTGGCTTGAAGCAATAGGAGATAAAATATATTAAGGAGGTGAGCTAGAATTAGAGATTTATGAGCAGAAATTGTAGACAGTGAGGAATTCTTGGGTTGCGATCACCTTGAAATGTATAAAAGCACTGTTTATGATTGTTTTGTGGTAAGACACAAGAAGATTTAAAAAACAAAGTGAGGAGAGAGAATAATTTTATAGATGTGAAAAATGGGATAAACTGAAGTTGGATAGACTAAGTGAGCAGAAAGGAGAGATGAGAAAGGAAATAGGCAAAATGAGAAAAGAGGAAGTTGTGTTTCATTTATGTACTTCAAAGATGCAACCTAGGTCACATAAATAACTCAGTAAATATTTAACACTCGGCTCTTCATCAGGCTTTCACACTGATGCCATTTGTCCTGTAAGAATTCTTCTTGACTGTGAGGATGGTATTCTTTGTTCCTTTTACACATCAGCCATAGTTCCCTCTTTTACAGCAATGATAAGACTTTTTTTATGTCATTGTTAAGTGTGACTGTCTCCAAGATTAAATGACAATATTCTTCCTTTGAAAATAACATATTTGCAGTTGGCTTTTTGATTGTGACTGTTTATTATTATTCAAAGAGCTAGTACAGCTTTTAATCCAAAAAAGGGGTACAGCTTGTTGCTTGCCTTAGGAAGGAAAGGGAGTCTTGATCTGTGGTTATGGGCTCGCCAAAGCACCTGAGGGTAATTCATTTCCATGCATTGTGGAAATACCATTTCGATTTTGCTCTTCAAATATAGATGCAGCTACACTGGCAGTACTGTTTTCCTTCAGGCCATCTATTGATGCAGGATGCTATACGCAATTTGAGACTAACATTCTCAATTAATATTTCTGGCATGGGCTTTACATTGTTTACAAATATCCTTAGGCAGGGCTGAAATGTACCATTAAATGTGGAAATGCATTTCTTGTGACTTTCTTGCTTCTCTCAATTTCCCAAGAATTCAGTTGAAAGACTACTCTGAAAGAGCAATCAAGAAGACAAAAGCCATCCTATTATTTGCTAAACATCCGTTTGGTTTCCATTCTCTTAGTTATTCTACTAATTTAATATTTCAAGTTCAACTCTCAACAACAAAACTCAAACAAACAAGGGCTCACTTATGAAATCAGTGATATTGAAATGCCTTTATTTCCTTTTCATCACTGAAATTATCACAAACCTGTTTTAGAAACCCAGGCTTAGAGATTGGTGAAGAAGGTGTAGTGCAATCTTCATTATGCCATTAAAGTAACACAATGCTTAATTTTTTAAGTGAAGGAGTAAATGTCCAGATAGATCAGGGACTTTGCGCACATAAATAACAATTCTATTTGAGGCTATACCTTATGAATTGATTTATAAGGAACTTGAACACTGCTAAAATAAAATCAGAGGTTTTCTTGGCAGATATAGTGATGATCCAAACACTAAGATAGCAATGTCTAGAGTGAAAAAAAATTGCTTCAAGATTTAAATTAGGATAAAATATAAAATATGGCTTAATTCATCCTCTTCTAAAAATGCCAGTTTTCAGACTATGTACTGATTTTTCTTCTCGAGAGATTCAACAGCAAACTAGGAGACAGATTAATTATGAAAGTTCAAATTGAGTTTACCAAAAAGTGCCAGTGTGGGCTGAGTGTGAGACATATAAATAAGAGGGTAGAAGCATGCACTTTGAAACCAAAAATGCCTAGGTGTGAATTTGGCTCCACCAGACTGTAACTGTGTGACCTTTGACAAGTGACTTAACCACTGTGCTTTAGCTTCCCTGTCTGTAAAATGACAGTGACTTAGTACCTACCTCCTCAAGGTGTTATGACAATTAAGTTAGTCACTGTGTTTAAAAAATTTACAACAGTTCAAGCGCCATGGAATGGTTTGATATTACTGTTCTTAAATTTATTTTGGCAATACAAATATTGTTCCCATTGAAAATTTTTTATAGTTGAATAGGTAAAAAATACCCATTTTGAGACATGTTTCAAATTTTTTGAGACAAGTTTATGGTTTTCAACATGAGAAATCCAGAAGACAGTATGTGATCCAGCCATTTGAACTGGAATAGAATGATCTGCCTGTACAATTGTGAAGGGGATTTTACCTGCCAATTTCCTTGGGAACCAGTGAGGTGTGAATGGGAAAGAAGATGCAAACATTTTTTTCACAGCTTTTCATGTTATATAAATATGAGCAATAATACAGGTTTGAGGAGACCCAAGTATGACAAAAAGGCTTTCCCTGCCTGACTCTCCATTTACTTTAAATAAGTCATCAATTCTCAGTTTTTCTATTGATTATTTACTCCCCCATCTGACTATCCAACCTGGTAACAGAAAAGACAAATGCCCAGCATCCAAGATAGCACCATTTTGAGGTAGAGGGCAATGACCTACCACATGGCAAGTTGATTGTAAGTAATTCCTTACCTCATTTAGAGAGCAGTGATTTGTCCTTTTATCATTACCACCATCGATGGACTTACAGATTCCCTCATTCATCAACATGGTATCCACACACACACTGTAGAATCTATTTTACAGCAAAGGAAGTAAAGGAATTCCATCCTGCTCATTCATTAATTTCACCGTGTTTCACAACACACAGAAAAGGCTAAACTGTGAAGAGCCTATTGAAGACTCAGTATGGTGCCTTTGGATGACAACACATTGTGAGTTTGGTATCTGCACTTAAAGGCTCAGAATGTGCTCTGAGCCAATGACCAGTGTATGATGCCATTTGTTTCACAGCCAGAATACACAAAGCAATGTACCAGGAGTTAGAAATGGAAGTACCCCCTCAAACTATTACCAGTGATAACATATGAATAAAAATGTGGGTTCCAGCCACAGTAACTTTGTGCTTTCCTGGTTTAGAGGGTTAATTCCCCCTCCTAAAAGGAATACTTCCACTAGGGTCACAAGAATCTTCCAGAAAAGTGAAAGCTGAAATTGTCTGCTGTCTTATTTAGGATTCAGAATTCCAGTTAATGGAAAGACAAAAAGATTTCTGTAGTGGTTTTGTTAGTTGATCCTAATTAGTAAGAGGAAACAGGGTGGCTGCAAGTTGGATCAAGGTGGATAATGGATTAAGTATGGAATTCAAATGATTCTCTGGGACTTTTTTGCAATTCTGACTCTAGTGGTAAAAGTTGATGGAAGATATAGCAACCCAATGCAGGCAGAACTATAAGGATTCTGGCCCTTTAGGAATAAACATTCTGGGTCATGTCTCCAGTTAAACAAATATGATCAATATGAGAGCAAAGGAAGTATTGACTAAATAAGGAAGAATAATGTTATAACTGCCAACTATGACATTGTTAGCAATTATAGAAATCAAGACTTTAGAATGTAAGCAAGTTTTATTATTGACACCAATTTATGTTTCTTTTCTTCCCTTTGCATACTAGTTTCTATAATTTATTATAGGTATATGTATAATTTCACCTTAAATTTTAAAAATATCAAAGGGAGTTTATGACTGAGGTAAAAGGGGAAAAATATCACCCAGTAATGGGCAGAGTTTATTGGGAGTTAGATTTTGTTTTGGAGGTAGAAGGGGAAAGCATTTTCTTTAAATCAAACATAGTCACATCATATTATGCGAAGGCAGGATCTGTTGCTATTTTGCCATTTGATAGTTAAATATAGGCAAAAGGGTGTGCATAGATATTAAATTGTCAAAGGGATAGACTGTGTCAGGTTGTCTGTGTGAGATCAGTATAATCCACACCCTGATTAACATTTGATTATGCATCACAGGGGGAAAGCTTCAAAACTGTATTTCTGGGACTCCACTGACAAGAGAGTTCAGGGTGAAATTTTGCCGGTAAGAAGAATCCACGTGTTATTTGGAAGGCAGAAGAGAAGTAGAAGCCATTATTGCCCAGCAGCATTAAAAAGAGACTCTTGGGAAATTGTAAATATGTTGCATTAGACCTAGAGTGAGATCCTGTTAGTCACTTGCTTTAGTCCTACTGGCAGCTGAGATCATCACCAGTGGCTTCACATGATTCTTGTATTTCCAGATTTTCTGAGAGCCAGGCGTGTTATTTCTTTGCATTTTACTTCTCTAGCACTTTCAATGATTAATACTCTAATTCTCTATATTAAACCCCTTTCTACTTGAGATGGTTAGGTGGCATCTGTCGTACTGACTGATTTCTAATGGATATAGTCATGGGTCCACAATGCTGTAGAGAAAGGATCTGGAAAGTCAGGAAGGAAAGTTATTGTATTAAGTCAAAATTATGCTTTAAAAATCCTTAGTAAGGTAACATTAGGAGTCCAGATATTACCTAAAAGTCCAACACTTGATTTTTCCAACACAAGGGAACACGTTGCAGCTTCTTTAGTTTAGCATCAGGTAAAGTGAATGGCTTGCTTTTGGAAGATACATTACATGAAAAACACATATCTTTAAACACTAGAAGCACACTCAACACAGATCATTTTATGGAGGCATGCCCTAATTGGGACCAGCCAAAGTAACAGCAAGAGCCAATTCAGGCTTTTCACCTTATGTTCTCTGTAGGCTCTGTGTTCACCGATTGGAAGAGTGGACTGAATTGCCCACATTATTTGAACTTTGATTCTCTCCCTCCCTCTTTTCTCATGCTCTCTCTCTCTCCGCCCCCATCCTCACTATCTCTCTTACCATTAATTTTTTTCTCTCTCCCCTAAAAACATAACTTTGAATTTACCTGAGTTAAATGTATATATCATTCATGTCTGTTGAATTTTCTTTTGTTAATCACCCTTCTATTTATGCCCTTGAATCACTCATTCTTAGGTATCAGTATAAATATAACCTAGACAGAATAATTTGAATTTTCTCAGGAAATATGTTGCTCAAATTATACCTTGTCCTTTATTTTCAGTTTAATAATTTGAATGAGGTAACAATTCAACACTGTCATATGTAAATCTTTAATAGAATTACATATAAGACATAGATTTTGAGCTCTTGGTTAGTAATAAAATTTCTTTGAACCACAGGAGGAATACTCTAAAGTGAAAGCAATTTAGAAACACAAATATGCTTATGTTTGAGCTTTGGACTATAGTTCCCACTGCAGCTGTGTCAATAACTGCAAAGGATCTCAGATTTACATTGCTTATAAGTTAATAAGCTGGCCTATTACCATTTCAGAGATACTGGCATATACCATAAGATTCCTGGTTGGGGATAAATAACGTTATTACTCACAGCACGATAAACAGCATAATCATCAGCATATTTGTGTCAGTTTTCCCTGCCTAACGTTCCACAGGGGCAACATAGATTAGTCCAGATAGATGTCTGCACATACAGTGGGTTGCATTTCAGAAGAGCAACTTTGAACTTAGTAAACCGAACTGTTTTATAATAGGCAGTACGCACTCCCTCGCTTTGAGCCAGTTGAAGACATGGGCATTATTATAATGGAAAGTAAGTTAACCTCCCCTTTGATCCAATAGGAGACATTATATCTGTCGTTTGAGGCTGGTCGCTATACGAGCATCCTTGAAGGACAGTTTAGAAAAATACAGTCCCTTTGCTCACAAGATATCCAGACACGTGAGAGTCCCAGGGACAGTTGTCTCCCCACAGACTGACTTTACAGTCTGATGCTGATCTCTTCCTTGTGACTTGCTACCCACTGCCTGGGAAATAAATGATCAATGTACTGTTTCCTGGAATATTTTTGACTTGAGGTCTTTATGTTTAATCAAAGGACTAGGAGAAGACATTTCCCATAATTTTAACTAATGTGAAGTTGCAGAAGTAAACTCACAGACCATTAGCTCTGACATTCACTTCATGAGTAGAAAAAAACAAAATGGAGGAAATAAAATTGCTTAGCCAAGATTCACTTTATCCTGAGAGAAAAAAATCCTATTCAAAAATAACTAGACACACAAATTGCCCTTCTCCTGGAACCAGAGATATTTTTTTCTTCCGAAAAAGCAAGTTATATAATGCACAGCCATCAGCCCTCAGGGCAAACTTCTGTTTCTTGGTCAAAAAAAGATGGGTTGGGAATGGAGACTACTCTACCCGTATTTTTTTTGGAAATTAAGTAAAAGAGGTAGATTCTTATTTTGTCCCAAACTGAGAGAGAGAGACAGAGACAGAAACAGACAGAGAGACAGAGACAGAGAGATAGAGACAGAAATAGAGCAAAGACAGATAACGGTATGGAACCTTGGAAAAATATGCCAAAGCTTAATACAAAGATATACCTGGGTTTCAGTCATAGTTCTGCCCTTTACTAGCCATATGCCTTTTATAAACTGAGGTTCTCTGTGCCTCAGTTTTCTTATCTTTTAAATACAGTACATTCAATAAATTAGAAATCATTTATATGAAATACCTAGCCTACACTTGGTACTCAGTCGGAGTTAGCTGTTAATTACAAGGAGTTGGTAATATATTACTGGGGAAGAAGTCTGGTTAAAGAACTGAGATTCATCCCCATGAGGTGACTGATAAGTTGTGAAAGTGGGTAAGCTCTCCAAAGAAGAGAATATAAATGAGTCAGCATTGCCAGCCCCCAGAGATTAAACAAGGGCATTGAGGTAGTCTGTGATATTGGCTGTCCCCATTGAATTCACAGCCTTGGTAGTCTACCCCTTTGGATCAGGGCTGGGTCAGTTTCTTGTTTCAACCAGTACAATATGGCAGAAGTGGTGCTATTCCAGTTCTGGGCCTAAGACTTGAAAGCTCATGAAAGTTTTTGCTTTTGTGCTTATGGACACTCTGGGCAGGAGTCATGCTGAAGATACTATATGGAAGAAATATGTAGAAAAGCCATGTGGAGAGATAGAGGCCCTGGGAATCCAGAGAGAGGGGGTGAGAGAGAGAGAAAGAGATACAGACAGACAGACAGACAGACACAGGGAGTAAGAGAGAGACAGACCAAGACCCAGCCTTCGTATCTCAGCAGAGCCCAACCTCCCAGGAGCTGGACCTATGAGTGAAACATTTTGGATGTTCTGAGCCATAGTCTTGCTGAAGCAGCACAAGAGGTTTCAAGTGAGACCAGGAAAGGAGCTGTCTGGCTGAGTTCCAGTCATCCACAAAACTGTGAGACATACTAAAATATTGTTTTTTAAGTCACTAAATTGGACTGGTTGGTTACACAGCAACAAATAACCAAAATAGACATGAAAATGCTATATTAAATCTGTCTGTAGTCCATCTGGCCCCAGAGTTTTTCTGCAAGGGACAGATTTTAGGATTATGATAGTCTTGTCCACAATATTATTCTCAAAAATAAATGATATGTTAACGCCCTCAATTTCCCCATTATCGATCTTTGATTTGCGGCTTATGTAAATCAAGCCTGAATGTATGTATATCTTTCATATGCACAACTTTGGGGCATAAATGTTACATATATTTAAAATCTATCATGTCAATTGTCCATCTTACAAATTGTTCTCAAAGAAATTATTTTAAATGCCAAGCAATAATTACATTTTGCCTTTTAAGCCAACATTATCCAAAGAAAAAGCATGGGAGAGAAATTGAAATAAAACTAGATAATGCATCTGTAACATTTCACTAAAATAGCTCATCATTTATACAACTGAATTTACTCAATTCCTTACTGATCTTCTAGAATTCAAATAATAATATCCACAATGAAAGGGAGTTTGCCTACTGTTTGACAAACTTCTCAGTTTATTTATTTAGCATGTTATTATTGGTAAATTCCATCTAAAATAATTTTAAGGTACATACATTTAATCAGTTCTTAATCCTCTTGCCCTAACTTCAGGGAAAGGTAACCTTATCCCATCTACAGGCGTGATATTGCTAGAATGTAGGTTTTTAATCTGTGATTTCTTTTGACTCTTTTTTAAACCTTTATGTATAAATACGTGGCTGGAGATTCAGAGGACCAGGCTAGAATGGGAGAGAGAAAGGTCAGAAAAGACAAGGATACTAAGAGCGGCTAATTTTGTCCTGAGATTTACTGAGAATGGCCTAGGCTGAGAAGTTAGGATGTGACTCATTGCGGGCAATTAGAAAGGAAAGCTGAAACTTCTGTGGTCCAGATACACATGTGAACCAAAGAGAGGACGA
Source organism: Camelus dromedarius (assembly GCF_036321535.1). Classification (NCBI taxonomy): domain Eukaryota; kingdom Metazoa; phylum Chordata; class Mammalia; order Artiodactyla; family Camelidae; genus Camelus; species Camelus dromedarius. Next base: position 87,313,955 of record NC_087472.1, on the reverse strand, counting down.
AGGAAGAGGCCGGAAGTCTGGTGGACACTCAGACAGGAGGTGCATATGTGGTGTCAGGGAAGAAGTCAAGCAGTGAGTCAAACACCAAATCCATTCATTCCGGTGTCAACAAGCAAGTGTACCGATGAATAAGGAAGAGCTGAAGTCACTGATGGAGACAGTCAGGAGATTAGTGGAAACCAAAAGAATAAGTAAAATAAAATGAAGCAGAGTTAACTAGGGAAGATCAAGCGAGAAGAGGGGTGGGTCTCATGCTAAACCTTCTGGCTCTCACTCTGCTCTCTTTCATTAGTCCTAGGCCCCCTGAGCACAGTTCCCACTTTTGAGTGACTCACTTTATAAAGGGAATGTATTATGACTCAGTCTCTGAAGTGTTTTGTTCAGCTTTCATTGTAATAGACACTGGGATCGGAGTGCCTTGTCAAATGCTTATTTTTAAGGGCAACAGAGAGCACTCCTGGTGGACAAAGCAGCGTCGTGGAGGCACTGGCTCCCCCTGCTCAGCCTCAGCACAAGAAATCATCCTTTGTTCCTTCCAAAACAAGGATGAATTGTGTTTTGTAGTGGAGAGAATTGAAAAAAAAAATCATACTTTATATTCCATCCAAAGAGGAAATTAAATCGCAATAGAAAGAAATCACACCATCAGCCAGAGGTGCAATCGAAAATCAGGTCTCAAGACTTGCTCCTTTTAATAAGTGAGAAAAACTACATTTTCACCAGCTGTTACAGTCTCAGTGACCCAGGCATGACAAATGTGGGAGGGGATGTCATTTCTTTGTTTATAGCACATGGCTGGATGGAAAGTCTAGACTCCTCCAAGGAGCTACACATGGGGAGAAAGAGATTGTGCATATCATGTGTCATGTGTTAAAGTGTCCTTGGAGGGAATTTAGATGGTCACCATGACAACTGCTAGCCGAGGAGAATTTTTGTGGGGTAGTGGGTTACAGAAATCATTAAACACCACAAGGATGGGGTCATATTGGTCATATGGCCAAGTTGACCTAAAGCAACTTGGCTTCAATTATTCCCATTGTGAAGCCTTCTTATCTCAGTCTTACAATAAATGTCAAAAGCAAAGAGCTCAATGGCAGGTACTACACAAATGTCTTTGCAGATATTCTTGCCTCATTCTTTTCCCAGCTTCAGACAAACATGTCAAAGGCGGCTTTGCAGAAGTCGGCATAATTAAGAAAAACACTTAACTTATTAGTGCGAAACCATTTTGCATCTCTCTTCAAAAGTGTTTTTGCTCAACACTTTGTCACTTCCTTTTTGTTAAGGGAGGCAATGAATATCACATTTCAAAGTTGTTGTCTTGTTTGACAAAAGATAAATGATAAGAGAGTTTATTCACTTGCTGATCCAGTTGAGGAGAGAAACAGAACAGTATGGGTAATGTTGAAACTCTTAATGACTTCATTAAAAGCCCTTTTGTCCTATCTTCAGAACTAAAAATTCATACATGAAATGCACATGATAGGAATTAATTCTGAATGCTGTATATCAAGTTCCAAAGCACTGGCTAATCATTCTCATTTTCCTCCAAGAATGCTCCTGACATTGGACTCCCACATCTCTGAATGCTGTTCTACAGTAAGTTATATATATGCTACATGTACCTTTGTAACTTTTCAAGGAAGTATACTTCACAACCTCTTCCAAGTTACATTTGGTTAACACCCAGTCTCAGCTGGGTGGAACAGTAACTAGGCATGCTTTTTGATGGATGGATTCCACAAAAGATGCAGCAACCTCCATCTTGCCTTCCTCATGTGCTAGCCTCTCTCCCCTTCACTATGGAATTACATATTCTGAGATATACATGTTAACTCTACCTACTATCTTGTGTTTATCTCAGAGAAGAAGCTTTGTATTAGAAGTATTGAAGGAGGGTAGCAGTCAGGGTGATGCCCCAACTGAGATGCAGGAAATCTCTGGATGGGAGATTGGATGGTGGCCTAGAATTGAGGCTTAGAATAGGATGTGACAGAATTGGAATAGGGGCCAAGATGGAGTTCATGGAATCTGTGATTAGTGGTCTAGAGGGGGAGTAATGAGGTTAGTCAGAAGGCTTTTTAAGCACAGAGATGGAAATCAACTGGGGAATCACATGCCCAGGCCATAGGAGAGGAAAATTCAAAGGTCTATAGGCTTAGTCTAGTAGACAGAATCCTTTTAAACAAAAGCCAAAATCAAATGGTTGCAGCGCACACAAAAAGACCTTTATTTCCCAGTGACTACAAAGGCTGAAGAACACCAGTATATTGGACTGGCTGGCAATTATCAAGGTACAACCATTATTGTTAAAGGATTGGATTACTGGCCCGTGCTGCCCCTTCAAATGACAGAGCCTGGAAACACAGGGTATTTTTTTAAATTAGTTATCTGAATCATATGAGCCAGCTGTAGTTATTTACCTATTCTGTGAGTTACAAAATTCCTAGTGTTCTTTGCTGTTATGAATTTCACATTTTAAGCTGCTCTTTGTGATGAACTTCAGTGGAATTGCAAGGAGTGACAATTGGTTGATTATGGGAAGCACCAGGCCCCGCTGCTGCTTATCTATATTGTGACATGACCCTGGTGAACTGACAATACCCATGGCACTCATTGACCAGGCCACGATTCATCTTTCTGAGTACCCATTGTTGCTCATGGTGCTATCTTCTCCTGGACTCGAAATATCAGAGTAACTTTATATGTTTCCATCTCCAGTATTTCACTGCACATTACATCTAGATAAAACCATTTAGTCTGAACCCCCAGGCCCTTCATGGTGTGACATCGGCCTCCTGTCACAGTAATTGTCACTATCATCATCATCATTATCACATCATTTCTAACAGTTATTTAGCATTTATTGTGCACCAGACTCCTTTATATAATACCCTTGTTCATCATAACAGTGCTACAAAGTAGGCTATATTATTGCCCTTTGTTTACCAGTAGGGGCTTAGTGATATTAAAAACCTTCCCCCAAATAGCACAGACAGTATGTATTGGAGCTGGGATCTATACCCATGTCAGTCAGCTTTGAAACCTAGAGGTCTCACTGGAAATGCATTAAAAACATAAGGATGACCTTCATAATATTCATTTATATATGTAGCTAATTTTTAAAGCAATAGGAACTAAGGAGTGTCAGAGAAAATTAATCATAAAAATTATAAATAAAGATATGCATACATCAGAATATTCTGATATGGAATAATCTTGCACAAAGATAGAAGGAATATGAACAATGAAAGGACTTAACTGTCATGGGCTATGGTACCAAAAAGTTGTTTTGTGGTATATGAAGTTCCAACTAAAATTCTCAGAATCCCATTGGTTTCTGACCAGCAAAGTAGCTTCTGAAATAAGAAATTTATTTTGGACCTCATTTCCCTATATGTCATCTGGACAGATTCTCTTCATCAGTTGATAACAGATATGCCTGAGAGCTCCTATCCCCATATTCTCTCCTCTTCCCACCCTTTCATTTTAGGAACCCAACCTAGGTCTTTCAGTTGACCTTCTCTTGGGGCTGATTCCCTGGGTGAACACATACAGGATCCTTCCCATGATTATTTCTTAGGAATATAGGTTAGGATCCTATTCAGTTGGCCTTTTCTTGAACTTTTCCCCAAAGAGCACTCACACAGGCATCTTCCTATGCCTAAATTTTAGGAGTCCTATATCAGATGTCCTTTCACCGTGCCTTTTTTTTCATCTGTTATTCCAGCACATGAGCTGGTCACTTCCTGTATGCTCTTCTTAGAAATCCGAATAGGAGTCCCATTCACGTGGTCTTCTCTGGGGACTAATTCCAAGGGCACACGTGCAGGCCCATCAATCACTTTTCTCTTAATCCTGCGTAGAACTCCCTTTCACTTGGCCCTCACTTGGGGCTGATTCATTTGCTGAGCTTCTTGTCCATGGCATGGAGAAGAGAGAACTTGGAATACAATTGCTGCTTCCTTGTTTTACAGTAACCTGGAATTGGTTACATAGTAAGTCTTTGTGGCTTTTTGCATAGGAAGGAGCCCCAATTGTCCTTGTGTTCTTGCATTCCTGAGATCTGTTTGGATTTGTGATAAAGCTTGTTTTCCTTCTTAAAAGCAACTTATTTTTAACCTATGAAGGCCTCAAGTTCAGGCTGTAGGGAGCAATCCTGTGTTATTTTAGGGCAGCACCTGTTGACATCTCATTCTGAAAATTTGAGATCTGGAGCTCTCTTGCTTGGTTAAGAAATCATCTAGTTCCTCTCTCTGCCTTGAGAATATTTTCAAAATTCAATTCAGGATGTCTAGAACTCAAATTTTAGAGCCCAATTTCTAGTTCTACATGATCTCCAATGTCTACCAGTGTCAACAAGTCTCAGAAGTTGGAGACAAGGAATGGCTCATTATAATAAATTGGTGCAGTCTCTCGAGCACCAACTGAGTTGTGAGTAGTTTGGTGAGTTATGAGAGGTTTGGTTCTATAGAAATAGAGATCCTTATCCCCTAAAGTCAAGGATTTACAACCTGGTCTAGATTCAAGAACATGCAACCTAGGACATGAGCATAAGCACTGAAGGACTGGTCCTGTGTGAGTCAGGCTCTTCTTCAGTCACACTGAGCACAAACAGAATGTCCCCTAATTGCTGTGGAAAAATACAAGTAGGAAATACTGGGGAAGGGGTAAGCAGGATATACAGTAAAAACTGAGCTCAGCTAGACTTATTCCAGGAGATCGTTGTCTTATCATCCTTCTACCACATGGCCCTGCAGCCTTTGAAACAATCAAAAGAGGATGGACTGGCATGAAACTGTTGCCGACAGATGCAACTGGTGTTCCAGGTTCTTGTCCTGTCCCAGAAAGAATTCAGAGACAAGGCGTCGTGATTAAAAAAGGTAAAGTGAGGATTTATTAAAGGATGGATAGGACACTCTCAGGGGAGAGCGGGCAGGCTCAGGTGAGCTGCTGCCCTGAGTTTCTTTGGCAAGTTAGTTACATAGGGTGTAAAAATGAATGGGCGGAATATTCACTGGAGAGGGAAGGGCTTGGGGTCATATTTGCTGATTATCATCCCAACTCCACCTTCCCAAAGGGAGGAGGGATTTTTGTCCTTATTTAGTCTGGATGGGAAGTGTCATGGCGTCGGTGCATAATGGGTACTTCTGATCTGCAAGGCTAATTATATTGAAATGAGGGCATAATGAGCAAAAGGTTACATTTGGACACTGGAAATTCCTGCCTTTTCTCACCTTTCTTTGTTCTTCTCCAGGCCACTTGTCCCCCCAAAAGCATGATCCCTTATCAGCCCAAAGGTTCCTGCTTTTCCTTCTCTGCCCAGGGACCCCTGGTACTTACATGATGTATGATTTCCTGCATTTGGTCTGTGCCCCTCCTTTCTGCCCAATTCCTGCCATTTGGTCTGTGTCCCCCTTTCTCTGCTCATATCTAGCTATCTGCCTGCTCTAACAAAACCATGCCTCTAATGTGCAGGGTACAAACTATGCTAGTTATGAACTCAAGCCTTCTTGATTCAGGGTATTTTTAATTTTTTTACTCCCCCCCTTCTTCAAAAGACATTTTTGAAACAAATGGATAGCTTGTTTCAACAAGAAATGGGACCATTACTTTGCCAGCTTATGTCAATGTGCAAGGCCAGTTTCTCGCTGAGTAAAAGAAAGCCAGCCCCTGCAGACATCTATGTATCACTTCAGAGGACTCAGAAGTTATGAGGGAATCACAACCCTGCCAAGCAGACATGCAAACTGGAAGTGCACAGCTACATCATTCTGGGCATAAAATTGGGGTATATTTTGAGTTGATCAATTTCCTTCTCCACATAACAGGCAGCAGCATTATTTTTTTTTTCTAATCGTAACTATAACAGAAAAAGCCCTCTTCACATGCTAGGAGTGCAAATAAGGTCACAGTATTTTAATAATTCAATATTTCTGTGAGTTCCCCTATCAGCACTGAAGACTATCCATCCCTCCTCCCATAGGCACATGAGCAGCATTATCCTACTTTTGGTATGTGCAGCAGAGACCACATACTGGAATTTTATATTCTGTGGCAACTACCGCGTGTCTGGAGTTGAAACCCAAATATAAATGGAGGAATTTTGCAGCCACCACTGGAAGCAGATACTAGACAGCCCACAGTAGAGCCAGAGACTAACGCCCATGCATGGAAATCTGGGGAGACCTTTCCCAAAGCTCTCTTGTCCTGCCACAGTGACTCACTATAAGCAGAAAACACAGAGCCAGATTTGACTCCAGAGTGGCCCTACCTCACAGTATCACTGTTCAAAATCAGGTGGTTGGAACAGCCCCATGCCATCCCTGTTTATGGCTACAGATGGTACTTGGGATGGTCCTTTTTTCCTTTGGGTTCCTGTTGTTATTTGGAGGTAAGGAGGTTATGAGAGTGTGGAGATCAGATGTTCTCTCTCTTCCCACTGTCACAGTCAGCTGTGGCTACCACGTATCACCAGAGGACATTATAAACTATGTTCTAACCTTCATTATAACCTGTAATTTTACTATTAATATGCCACCACTAATCTCAGAGCCACACCATGTGGTGCTGAGTTATTTAGTCATAGAAAATGTTTAGATTCAACCTGTTTTTGCTTGGAACCTCCTGCATCAGAGATACTGTCTGGGTTGTTTACCAAACCCATTTCCATTTCTTTGCAGTCACGTTTTCTGACCTCCCTTGCAGCAGATGGGGGCCACGTGGATGGAAGTGATGAACACCACTTCCAGGTCCAACACCACAAAATCTCTCTTGACTCTCCACTTTCCTATGGCAGACAGAAGGGAAAAAAACCCAAAAAACAAAAAACAAAACGGCAGGAGAACCTGAAAGCCCATGAGGCAGCAGTGCTATAAGAAGGAGGAGCCTGGTCTTGGCATCATTCCATCAAAGGCTGCCTGCCAAACACCCATTTTAAACTACTGCCTCAGCCAGCACAGATTGGTGTTATATTCAAACACCAAGATTTGGGAGTTGGTCATTGGTCGTTAGTCATAACCTTCCTGGTCTAATACATCCTGGTAATTTAAGACCTGATAAAGCCTTAGCTACCACTCCAAATTCCTTCCTGCTTCTCTCTGCCCAGTTCATTTCTAAAAATATTCCTAAGAATTTGGGACCCCAAATAAGAAAGGAGTCCAATCTTACATAAATGTTTTATTTGAAGAATATTTGGCTCCTTTACTAATTTGTCTATGTCTTTCCTGACAAACTGCTTCTTTTTCCAAAAAGTATGGGAGCCACACTGCTGTGGCTGAACACATCAGCAGTTACTTAGCAGAGATAAAGCCAATTCTCTCCGGAAGATTGTACTTTGAAGTCCAAAAATTACTTCAGTTAAATTTACATGTTATATAAGGTCACAATAACACACACACAGAAAAAGTACCATAAATGACTGGTGATAAAAAAAACATTAAACTTCAGTATCAGATCTGCAAAGATTGCCAATATTGGAATGATCAGACACATGTTTAATATGAGTAAAGAAAAAAAGTACCATGAGGATGACTATGACAGATTGTATTATTGTTTGGCAAATATTTATCTCCCACCCCTATATGCGAATGTATATGGGGAAATTTGTTGTCTCTGAGCTAGGCTACTGAAATATGAGAATTTTTACTGGTTCCTCCTTGAGAAGAGTATAGTTCCACATCCTCATCCCATTGATGTTGGACTTGGCCATATGGCTTGCTCTGGCTAATAGAAAATGTGTGGAAGTGACAAGTTGCCACCCAAACTTTGGAAAAAAATTAGATTTCTGCCATGAGAAGATTATGTACTAGGTATCCATTGCCCCTTCAACCTGTGTCCAAAAATGATACACATGGGAAGACCTGAAACTGATGCACAGCCTGAAACAAAGCTTTTTGTAATCACACAAAGGCATGATATTGGCTAGCAATTGTATTGTTCACGTCATTATTCTTTAAATGTGTTTGTGTGATTTTATCTGTATGACGTCTGATAATAATGGTGAGGATGAGGATAATGATGATAACAATAAAAGCAAACATCCTTATGTATTTCAGTAGCTACTGAATCCATATTCTTTCATCAGTGCATAGAATTTGAGACATTTTAGGCTAACTGGAGAAATCAGTCAATCAGTGTCAACAGCTATTTTATCAAAAGTAGTAGAGAGGATACTCTGTTTCTTTGTACCAGTCCCCATCAAGGAGAGGATGAAAGTGACTATGATTATGCCAGCACAGCCCTGGGTTTACCAGTGAAAATCATCCATCCGTTTGGTGAGACTATTTTAGCTAGTTGTGGTTTTAGAGTGTATGCTTCAAAAAGAATGTACATAAAAGTATCTGTGGTATTCTTGGGTCAGTGTGCTAAGAATGGAGAAGTATATTTCCAATGCTTGCTTAAAATAAATAGAATGAATATATGTGTTCTTTTCTGTCTGTGACTACATATGTGGCCCTTTGTTGTTGGAGCTACGCTACTGGAATATGGCTAATAATGTTCACTGGTTCCTCCCTTAAACAGTTTCAGCTGAGGCTTTTAGAAACTGAAGAATCAGAATTACAGTCTGAAAATAAGTATTCTTCTGGAACACTGTCAGGAAAAGAAGGAAATTTGATGACCCAATTTTTGCCTACACAGCATTGCTGGGTAGTGACTTTTCCCTGAAAGTGCAAGTCAGCCAAACCCTAACTGCACCGCACCACTCACACTGGAGGCCTTTGGATGGCTGGTTCTCATTTCTTCTCATACCAGTCCTCTGATTCCAAATTAGAAAAGTTTATCTTCCTCTACTTAAAAGCTGATTTTCTTAACTTGGTACAGAGACAGTCATGGTTCTAAGACTGATTTGGAAAATCTAGGAAACAAGTGACAAACCACACTTATTCTACAGTCTCTGAGCACGGTGCATAATGCCACGTATTATCTTTGCCCTTGGCTTCAACATGTGTCCTTACGTTGTCTGTCTTCTGAGTGTGCCCAGAAGTTAGCTTTGCGACTGTCAGTGGGTTTGAATAATCACAAGTGCAGACTGCGAAGTGAAACCTAACTCTTCAAGAACAAAACGTAGTGAAACTGTGTGATTAAAACTAGTTTGTAGGACAACGTTGAAATCAGCAGGAAAGGCTATAATTGATGCGTACATGGTCTGAGCCTGGAGACCTAGATCACTTGTGATTTTTTTTTTTAATTAAGCATCAATCTGAATATAATGCAGTTTTTATAATTTAATTTTTATTATAAAATATGCCTAACAAAATTGACCATTTTAACTGTTTAAAGTGTATAGTTCAAAAGCATTAAGTACATTCACATTGTTGTACAACAATTACCCTTCTCTCCAGAACTTTTTCATCTTTCGAAACTGAAACTCTGTATATTTAAACAATAATGTCCCATTCACGCCTCCCCACAGACTTTGGCAACTGCAATTCTACTTTCTGTCTCTATGAGGGTCATTACTCTAGGTATCTCACATAAGTGGAATCATACAATATTTGCCCTTTTGTGACTAGCTTATTCACTTAGCATAATGTCTCCAAGGTTCATTCATCCATGTTGTAGCTTCTGTCAGAATTTCATTTCTTTTTGAGGCTAATTTTCCATTGTATGTATATGCCACATTTTGTTTATCTGTTCATCTGCTGATACACATCTGAAGCTGTTTCCAACTTTTGGCTATTGCGAATAATACTACTATGATATACAAATATTTGTTTGAGTCCCTGCTTTCAATTCTTTTAGTTCTTTTGCTTATATCCCCAGAAGTGGAACTATTGGATCATACGGTAATTCTAATTTTTATTTAATTTTTTTGTGAACTGCCATACTGTTTTCCACAATGACTGCACAATTCTGCACTCCCACCAGTAAGCAATGTGTAAGGATTCCAATTCCTTCATATCCTTACCAGTACTTTTTCTTTCTTATAATGTAATTTTATAATTACATTATAATTATAATTATAATGTAATTATAATGTAATTTTCTCTCTCTCTGGTTTTTTTTTTTTTTTTTGGTGGGGGGAGGTAATTAGGTTTATTTATTTATTTATCTTAATGGAAATACTGGGGATTGAACCCAGGACCTTATGCATGCCAAGCACACACTCTACCACTGAGCTATAGCCTCCCTCCATTATGATGTAATCTTAATGGATGGGAACTGGCATTTCCTTGTAGAGTTGATTTGCATTTCCCTAATGATTAGTGATATTTGGCATCTTTTCCTGTGCTTCTTGGCCATCAATATGTATATGTCTTTTTGGAGAAATGTCTGTTCAAACCCTTTGTCCAGTTTTAATTGTTTCTTTTGTTGTCAAGTTTTAGGAGTTATGGATATTAATCCATTATCAGATATATGGCTTGTAAATATTTTCTCTCATTCTGAGGGTTGCCTTTTCACTCTGTTGATAATGTCCTTTGATGTATATATTTAAAAAAAATTTGATGAAGTCCAATTTACCCATTTTTTTTCTTTTGTGGCCTGTGTTTTGGTGTCATATCAAAGAAATCATTGCCATTGCCAAACCCATTGTCTTGACGATTTTTCCCTATTTTTCTTATACTAGTATTATAATTTTAGCTCTTTAAGTTTTATCCATTTTGAATTAATTTTTATTTATGGTGTAGGTTAAGGTTCACCTTCACTGTTTTGCATGTGAATGTCCAGTTTTCCCAACACTATTTGTTGAAGACTTTCCTTTTCCTGTTGAATGGCCTTGAACCCTTGAAGAAAATCATTTGACCATACCTATAAGGGTTTATTTCCAGGCTCTCTATACTATTCCATTGGTCTATATGCCTGTCTTTATGGCAGTACCATATTATGGCTTTGTAGTAAGTTTTGAATAACAGGAAACTTGGGTCCTCCAACTCTGTTCTTTTTAAAAATTGTTTTGGCTATTCTGTGTCTTTTGAGATTGTATATGAATTTTAGAATGGATTTTTCTATTTCTTCAAAATGCATCATTACAATATTGATAGGGATTATATTGAATCTGTAGATTGCTCTGGGAGTATTAATATTGTAACAATACTGAGTCTTCTAATCCATGAATATAGGATATATTTCCATGTCTTTATGTCTTATTTAATTTCTCTCATCACTGCTTTTAGTTTTCAGTGTATAAGGCTTTGCCTCTTCAGTTAAGTTTATTCCTAGGCATTTTCTTTTTTTTTTTTGATGCTATTGTAAATGGAATTTTTTTCTTAATTTCCTTTTTGGATTGTTTATTATTTGTATACAGTAACGAACCTAATTTTTTGTGTTGACTTTGTGTCCTAAAACTTTGCTTAATTCATTTAATGGTTATAACAGTTTGTGTGCATGTGTGTGTGTAGTCATTATGGTTTTCTACATATAAGATCATGTCATCTATAAACAGAGATAATTTTACTTCTTCCTTTCCAATTCAAGTGTCTTTTATTTCTTTTTCTTCTCTCATTGCTCTGGCTAGAACTTCAAATATTATTTTGAATAGAAGTTACAAAAACAGACTACAATGCCTTTTTTAACATAGATCAATATCTATTTTCACTGAAGATCAAGTCTTCAGTCCCAGTTTACATCAACTCTCACTGATTCATGAAAAACAAAATAATTTGGGAATATTTACCTTCCTTCCACTAATTAGAAGTTGAGAGACTAACAGAAATTAAATAGGATGGGTGGGAGGGTGAAAGGGTCTGAAAACAGATAATAGAAGCTAGAGCAAAAGCTAAGAGGTCAGTAGCAATGTTAGCTGAAGCTTTTGTGACATCTGAAGTTTATAGACTTTTGGAGTGGTCCTTTAAGGAAAAAATCAAAATTATTAACACAAAATTAAGCAGGACATTGAACATTCATTTAAAATGGGAAAAGAAGTGATAAATGTTTGCAGTCTTGGAAATTCAAATTCTCTTCTCTGAGAAACTTTAGGAAATTTGTCAGCAATGATTATTTAAACAGGTTTCCTGATTGCGTTCTGGTTTCCTCTTCCCATCTACAAATACTCTACAACTCCCAGAAACTCTCAGCATTCCCAGAAGCCCATGCAACTGAGGGGCCGAGATGATGCTGAAACAATCACTTGCTTCCTGGGGAGTCCACCATCTGACCAGGAGAATGCCTGCTTACATATTTTTTTCCCCACATGTTGGCCCTGACAAGTAAAACTGGGAAAAGTTACATTGTATCATTTTGTACAGTTACTCGAGGACTAAAACTTAAAATACCTGTATTGCATCTGTATTTGGCTTTTGCTTGAGAGGGACATAATGTATAGCCCTATAATAGTGCCAGGCAATAAAAAGCATGAGTTATTAAACCAATTTGTCTTGAAAATTCCTGCCAAGGAACCTTGATTACTGAAAATTCCAGAGGGATTTGCTGACCACTCAGACTCATCCATAGTGAATCATATACCTCAAGATTGTCTTTGAAAATTGTTCAGTCTTTAAAAGTTGTGTATGTGTTTGTGAATGTGTTTGTTTATGTGTGTGTGTGTAACTCCTGCCAAGGACTCTGATTTTTAGCTCCTTAAAGATCTCAGAAATTCCTTATTAGTATTTTCACAACCTTAGTAAAGTGATACATTCTATAAGAAGAACAGAAAATGTCAATATTGTAGTAATTGAGTGCCAAGTCATATTCTTTGTATTTACTTATTTGATTCTCACAGTGACCCTATGGGGAAAATTCTATCATTATTCCCATTTTCCATATGAGAAAGCTGAGGCACAGAGAGGATTATTAACTTCCCCAAAGTAACAAATCTAATAAGATATGTGTTGACTCCAGAGATTATAAGCCTAATTGCAACATTTTACTGCCTCACCAGGATGTACCAACAACTGATGAGTATGACATATTTATTTGTGATTTGGATGTCCTCAACTATAAATGGCTATTTTTTCCCCTCCATCAGAGACCAATGATTTGACATCCTGTCGTGTTAGTCATAGAGCATGTGGCTGAAGTGTATCTGCTTTTTGATCTCTTACTCATCTGTTTCCTAGGAAAGCATCTCTAGCTTGTGTACTAGGACACAGGTCTGTCTTCTTCAGTCTCATTTTGCTTCCTCAGTTGGAGTTTGTGCTTCATGAAGTCAGGAACAATGTTTTCTATTTCCTCTGAATCTACTAGAATTTTGACATGGTGCTAGATTCATAGAAAGGTAGTGATAAGCATTGATTTCTTCATTGATGTTTTCCTACCAACAAGCCATGGCTAAAACTCAGTTATCTGTAATTTGCATTGAAAAACTATGTGAATGAACCACACATTTCTTCAAGCAAGATTTATGGAGGGTCCATATGTGATAAGGATGCAACAAGAATGAAATACAATTCTGCTGCCATTGAGGACCTTGTGGTATAAAGGAAGACAGAAATGTAAACAAATAACTTAGTGATGTGTTACCGAGACATTAAGATTCAATAAATGTGTTGAGTAGATAAATTAGCTTTGTGGGGTTGGAGTGATTAGAGAAATCTTGGCAAGAGATACCTAACCCATACACTATCAGTGTTCTAGTGCATACACTAATTATTCAAAATAAAGTATTAGGGATTATTTTTATTTAATCCTAATTTTATAGGTAAGAAACTGGAGTAATAAGATGTTAAATAGGAGTTTTCCTTTTAGTCCAGGCCTGGCTATTAGGAAAAACAGCTGGTAACAAAAGAACCAATGAGCCACTTAATCTGTAGAGGGCCCTTCTATGAACACCATCTTGTTGAAGGAATTTAGAGGCAACAGAATTAGCTCTACTACCATTGTGCAACCCCCCATCCCAGAATTGGCAGAGACCTAGAGATGGGAGGAAAGAGAATCATGCTTGACAGCTTCCAGAGTGTGCAGGGTGCCCAGAGAAAGGTTCTTTCCTTCCTTTTACAAGTTTCTCCTCCTAAATCCAAATGTTGGCAATGATAGGTTTGTTGTAAAAGAATCAATCATAAATTGTGGATGAGTCTGTGAGACTGAGATCTCTTTTCCTACTTTCTCATCTGGATGTCCTGGTACCACAGCCTAAGAGGAGTCATTAAAGTTTGGGGAATAGATTGATACATGTTCTTTGGAAGTTGGTAGCACACTGAAGAGAAAAATTGATGCCACTTTCTGATCTAGAGATTTCTAAAGATGGAGTCCCACTATAGTGGGGCTTGCAGAGGGCTTGGAAAAAAATTGGAGGTACCTTTACCGTATCCCAGTTTTCCATAGTCCTTGGAGAAGGGGACAACAGCAGTTCCCGTGGCTCCAGGAGGAGCTCCAGGGTTTCTTGATCCACTGACTGGCCAAGCTTGGGACAGTCAACCCAGAAAAGGAATTGGAAGTATAGAATATCGACAGGAGGCCGGAGGGAGATAACATATTCCTTCTCTCTAGGGGTCCTCAGTGATGGAGTGATCCAGGGTGAAGCTGATCTTCACCTGAGTATCACACTTTCCACCTACATACCAGTAACAACAGAAAGAATGAGACCAAATCAAAGTGAGAAATGGGGCTCTGAGGAGCTATGTGCTTTAAAGGGAGATAGAGAGAACAGCCCACCAATACAAACACACACACACACACACACACACACACACACACACATACACACACACACTGTGCCACATTGAGGGGAAGAGGTATGAAAAGGAGAACAGATCACAACCGCTACCACTCCAGCCCTTTTTAGCTACAAACCCAGCACTAACTATGAGATCTTTAGAATAACAAATATGATATTAGAGTTTGAAACAGGACTAGACAATATTTTAATATCCCAAAATAAAGAATTTGCCCAATATTATATTCAGGGACCATGAAAAGGATAATTTGAGATTTCATGGTTGAGAGTAGTTAAAGACTATTTCATGTTTATAATGTAAACAGTTCACAGTGGCATATCAAGGTGGGGGTGGCGGGTAGAGGAGCTTTCTGCCTTGACAGGAAAACCAATTTTATTATTGACATCGTTTAAAATTACTGGGCCCATGCTGATAATAAAGAGCACACAAACTTTTAGTTGACTTCATTATTATCTTAACTTCTCTAAGGACAATGCACTCCTTGACTCCTAGCACTGGGAGCCATCCCTACCATACCTCCTGTGTCACAGGACTGCCAATTGAGATGCCCCCAAATATATTTGCCCTGGCTTAGTGACCTGCCCAAAGAAGCACAACTTCTTTTCCTAGCAAAAGAAAATTGATTAGAGGGAGAGAATTTTGTAGACATTTTATAACCTCTGGCTTTGATTTAAAATCATTTATATTTTTCTTTAAATTAGTTACAGGGTTAGGCATATACAGTGGATCACTGGGGTCCTTTGGGAAGCAGATATGGAGACAGTTGTGAGCATAGAAGATTATCGTGGAATAATGCCTGAGAAAGATAAAGGGGGAAGGAGCGGGAGTGGGAGAGAGCCTCAGACCACCATGCAGAGCTGAGGAATGAGGATGACTTGTTAGTCCCCTGAATTGGGCAGAATTGACAAGGCTTTAGGAAGACTGTTGCACAGCCATTGACTGGAGGCTGTCCAGGAAGAGCATGGCATTTTCTGGAAAGCTGAGGTGGATTCTGAAGGCAGTGCAGCTCGAGGCTGTCGGCCAGCCGCGCCCCTTGCAGCTGGACAGCAGTTCTCTCTTGAAAGGAGACTGAGCCGTGCATCTCCCTGGCTGCCACGCCTGATCACACGTTCCATTTCTGCAGCCCCAGCTTTTCTATTAATTTTACAAGTGTAGTAAGTGCTTTGTGATGCCTCATTAGATATTCATCCCCCGCTTCTCTACAGCCAGGTACCGCGTGGATACCCAGCACGTGCAGTGGTTAAGAGGCGACAATCTAGTAAACATGGAGCTGGAGACGCTGTGTGACTTGACTCGATTCTGTGTCACATTTCAGCTTCTTTTTGATCAGACAAAGCACTGATTCTCTGACAGAAAGGAGTATCTTTTATTTATATTTAGATGTTCCCTTTCCCTTCTCACCCCACATAAAAAAAAATTACAGGGCTGGCAGGACACCTGCTGCCCAGAAGGATGACAGTAACTTTTGTATGTAATAGAATGACTGATTACAGAAGGTTTTACCTTATTCCTTTCCCTCCACGGCCATTTAAACAGCCTTTGTGTTGCTTGCTTTTGCTGGTGATTCTGAATCCGGTTTGGAAATCAATATACTTTGTCTATTTTCTTCTTTATAAAAAAAAGAATAAACTCCCCAAAGGTAAGAGATACTACAAATAAAACAATGCTGAGAGGAAGAAATGCTATATATTAAAAAGACTGAAGAACCATTTCCTGGGATCTGCCACTCCAGTGACATCTCCAGCAAGGGAATCTTTTCTTCTGCACACTGGAGAGTAAGACTGGGAGGAAGATGTGTTATAGATTGAGGGACCCAAGCACTCATATGTCAGCACAAATTTAGAAAGGAAGGGAAGAAAGAAGGAAGAAAAAGAGGAAGGTTATAGAAAATAATTGTTTACAAAAATATGAAGGTTGGAAGTATCCTTTGTGTAAATTTAATAACAATTTTCATTTTGTCAGTGGACTGAGGATAATTCTCTGATTGGGGAAAGCTTGCTTCCACGAGGAGGACATCTAAATACAACAGGGAGGGCCAGGTGGTAGCTGGGATGATATGTGAATGTCAGGAACCCTTAGTAGCCGCCAAGGAAGGACCTGTCCTTTGCAAGTCTGCGAGTCATGAGGCTGCCATTAAACCTAACTAAGTGAATAAGAATCGGTTGTTACAAAGGATGTGGCTTCATCTCCGAGGGTGTCCACAAATGGATGCCTTTCATTGCTAGGAGACAGCCACTGACTCCCGACTTCCTGAAGGTACCGGGAGAGCTGCTAGTGGGGAAGCTGAAACAAAGACACACAGGGGCTTCCTGGAAGGCTCTTTGATGCAATTGATTATGATGTTCTGCGGGATAATTTACTTGTTCCAAGTGCATTATTAATGGAATTATTATTCATAATTAGGAAATGGCCAGAGAGCAAAGAACACAAATAATGTTCTGACTTTAGCTGTCAGTGATTTTCAGACTCACGCTAATAATGCCCAGGAAATGCAACAACTCTAGCATTTTCCTTTAATGGTGTTGAGGAATGTGATTTCCTGACAGCAATTGAGTGCTGTGGGCAGGGTTTCTCCTTCAGATTATGTCACCTTAAAGTGCCATTTCCTCACAGCATCCCTTGCAGGGTACATATAGGATCTCGTAGTTAATTATGGCCTTTCTAGGAGATGCCTTTGTAAACAATATTCCCTCCCCTTCTCTTCTTCCTCCTTATCTCTTCCTAAAAATCACACATACTGCTGGTCCCTTTAGGAGACACACTATATTGGAGGAACAAATTTCTGTTAGCTTCCAGCTTAGCCTCTAATGAGAAAGCTTTATAAGGCCAATCAACTCGATTTGTATGAAATGTCCTCTCTTCTGGTAGTGGTAGGGGAAAAAGCCTTAGCAGCTTTCAAGCTGTAGGAACTGCTCCAGTTTTTCTTTTCTTTTCTGTTTTTTTTTTTTTTTTCTTTGCTACAACTAAATCCAAACACTGTCATGCTCCCCATGGCAGAGTACTGCAAACTGCGGTGAGCTGGAGAAAGACCCTGGCCAGAGTGAAGGACCATTTGGAGAGTCAGTAGCCAGCTTCTCCAGTGGAGTATCTTTGGGGTACAGTAGTCAGAAAAGCCTGGGCTCCCCTGTGCAAATGTCCAATGAAAGGCAACAGGGATGAGAGGGAGGCAGATAGTAGGCTTCAGAGACATCTCACAGCTTGCTTTTTTTGAGGGTGCTCTGTTGGATTTTTCGAAGAAGGTATGACTGCTGGATGCAGATGTTTTGAGTTCTTGCAGGTCTGGGAGCAGGAAAGGGAGGAGGCAGAGTGCATTCGCTTGGACCAATTCAAAGCAAGTGAAGTGCAAAAAGCTAAATGTGGCAATTTGGGCACTAGGAAGAGAGAGCCCAAACTGTCTGCAAAGTTCACACACACATAAATGATTATATGTGGTTCTGCCCCATAGCACCTAAAGCTATAGTTGGAGTGCACCCAAAGCGGGTCACTTTTGCTCATGCCAAGCTAAAACACAAAATGGAAAGGGAGAAGGGTTAGGGTAGCTTGTAGCTACCAGGGCTTTGGATAGAATATTTGTCCCTTCAGTAAGTCTAGCTGCTTTCTACTCAAAGTATGATGTGTGGTCCAGCATCACCTGGGAGCTTGTTACAAACGCAGAATGTCTGGCCCGTCACAGACTCACTGAATCAGAATCTGCATGTTAACGAGATACCCAAGGGATTTCTCTGTGTGTGGCACTTTGGAAAGCCCTGGTCTAGGGCACTTGCTGAAGTTGCCTCTGCGGTTTAGAAGGCAGGAAGGTCCACAGTGAGCTTCATGAAAAACCAGAATAAATCTATTTAATATCTTATTTAGATTTCTTTCTGTAGAAACTTGATTTCCTTTCTAAAACAACTCAATTCCCAAATTTTTAAAAAGGTAAGATGTTGTACTGTGGGAATGACAAGGATTAGATTTTCTGTAACTGGGGGATAGTTTTAGTGAGCAATAGGCTGTTTTTCAGAGCAAATAGCATAATGTTAGCCCCCAAATTACATGAAATATTATAAATAGTGGGATTCCTTTTCTGTCCAGTTGAGGCAGCAAACAAATTCATGAGCACTGTCTACTTTATCTCGCAGGGCTCTGAAAATTCTTTTGATCACACTAAGAATAAACAGCCAGCACTCTATTCTCATTACCCAACTTGAATTTTTACTATTTTCCATAATATTTACCACTGTACCCTGAGTTATTCTGTTCAGTGTTTGTTTCATGTCTATCATTCCTCCTACTGCTAGAAGAATGCTAACTCCAGATAGGTCGATGGCTGGCCTGTGACAGCACTTGGCACATCATGGATGCTCAGTTAACTTGTGTTGAATGAGTGAGACTGTTTTAAGATCAGGATATTTCTTGGGTCCTTCCAAATATTAGGCATAAATCCCCCTAAACTGTTTTACTCACATTGTTGTACATTTATGCTTACAAAGCAAATTCGTGTATAATTTGTCTTTCAGGATGTCTGGAGAATGAAAAAAGAATCTGTGTATTGGATTTGAACACATCCTTCTTTGGCTTTATTAGACATGATGGTCTATGGGGAAAGTATTCCCCATAACATTAACAAATTGGTTTCTCACTCACTTAATAGTTTCATGTTATTTAATGTCAATCTGTTGCAAAGTGACTAGTCTTGGGGTATATTAATTGCATTCATTTCTATGCCTGAAAAGGTGAGACCAGATGCTGTCACAACATGACTCACACAAGGTGCTAATCCTGAGAGGGTGACCAGTTTGCAGCTTTTTATGACATCCACCTGCGCTCCTCACCTCTCCCTGCCCGCCACAGGCATGGCAGGCACTGTCAGCAAAGGGACTTAGGATTATTATTCTGCAGTGTAACAAAATGCTGGAAGTTTAAGCATCCCATATTGTAATTAGTGGCACAGACCCACAGAGCATGCTGACACACTGAACAGGTTTAGAAGGTATCAGGCAACCACAATGGGGTTCAGGCTATATGGTCCTTTTCTGTTTCTTCCTCTTCTTTCTGCTCCTTAACCTTGGTGTACCCCAGGGTTCAGTCCTTGGTCCCTTCTTTATAGCCTACTCAACTCACCCCCCGACACTGATGCTTCTGCCCCCGGTGAACTTAACCCTCATGGCTTTAAATACTCTCTAACTGCTGACTACACTGAAATGTATATCCTAGCTTTGAACTCTGTTCTGGACCTCACACTTTTATATACAACTTGTACATCCAACAATTCTACTTGGATGTTTAATATGCGATTCAATTTGAGTGTGTTTTTCTTTAATTTAAATTTTATTTTTTTTTATCAAGTTACAATTAACACACGGTATTATATTAGTTTCAAGTGTAGCACATAATGATTCAGTATTTTTTATACATTGTGAAATGATCACTGCAACAAGACCAGTGGCTATCTGTCATTCTTTGTTAAAAAATCTCACTCACAAAACCTTCCTCATTTATAGTCTCAGTTGAGGGCAATTCTTTTATTTCAATTGTTCAAGCCAAAAACCTTAGAGTTACTCTTGGCGCTTCTTTTTCCTTCCCAAGCCTCATCAAAACTGACAAGAAATTCTGTTAACTTGAACTTCAAAATACATCTGCTACATGCCCACTTTTCTCCAGTTTCCCTGCTATCCTGATTGGAGCCATCATTATTATCTCTTGCTGGGTTATGGTAACAACCTCTAATTGGTCTCTCTGCTTCCAATCTCAGGCTCCAACAGATGATTTTCAACAAAACAGCTGGAGATACCCTTTTAAAAATTAAGTCAGATTACACCACTCTCTTCAACCCCTCCAATACCTCCCTAGTCCATTCTGAGTAAAAGCCAAAGTCCTTACAGGGTCTGGCTGTCTGTTACTGCTCCAACTTCATCACCTCCTCCTCTTCCTCTGACTTTCTCCACTCCAGCTGCCCTGGCTTCTGCGTTATTCTTGGAACAAACCAGGCACACTCCTGCCTTGGGATTTTGCTCAAATATTTTCTTCTACTTGGAACACTCCTCATTCCACACATCCACACAACTTGCATTCTCACCTCCTTCATATCTTTGTGCAAAGGTTACCTTTACAGTGATCACCCCTTTCTGAGTGGCAACTCGCTTTCCCCATCTGGCACTCTGATTGTTTCTCTATTTAGTCATTTTTAAAAATTTATTTATTTTTTATTGAGATTGGCTTATAACATCTTATAAGTTTCACATGTACAACACTGTATTTATATTTCTGTATACACTACAGCATGCTCACCAGCAAAAATCTAGTTTCCACCCATCACCATACAGTTTACTCCCTTTACCCATTTTACCCTCCCCCTGCCCCTTCCCCTCTGGCAATCACTGTTCTGTTCTCTGTATCTATGTGTATGTTTTCACATGGTTTGTCCATTTAGTTTTGTTGTTTGTTGTATTCCACATGTGAGTGAAATCATATGGTATTTGTCTTTCTCCATCTGACTTATTTTACTTAGATAATACCCTCAAGGTCCGTCCATGATGTTGCAAATGGCAGGATTTTGTCTTTTCTGTGGCTTCATAGTATTTCACTATGTGTATGTATCTGTGGTATGTGTATACATATGAATCTTCTTCATCCATTCATTTGTTGACAGGCACTTAGGCTGTTTCCATAACTTGGCTATTATAAATAATGCTACAGTGAACATAAGTGTGCATATATCTTCTCAAATTAGTGTTTTTGTATCCTTTGGATAGACACCCAGAAGTGGGATAGCTAGATCATAGCATAGTTCTATTCTTAATTTTTGAGGTATCTTCATACTGTCTTCCATAGTGGTTGCATCAATTTACATTCCCACCAACAATATATGAGGGTTACCTTTTCTCCATATCCTCACCTACTCTTGTCATTTTTGCATTTTTGATAATATTTTAACAGGTGTGAGGTAATAACTCATTGTGGTTTTAATTTGCATTTCTGTACTAGTTAGTGGTGTTGAACATTTTTTCATTTGCCTGTTCACCATCTGTCTGTCTTCTTGGGAAAAATGCCAGTTCAGCTCCTCTGCCCATCTTTCAATCAGGTTGCTTGTTTTCCTGCTGTTGAGTTATATAAGTTCTTTATTCTCTACATTTATCATTGTTTAATTGTACTTAGCACTCCCAAGCATGATACATAATTCAGTTATTATCTTTATTGTTTATTGTCTGTCTTCAAACCCAAATAAATGCCCCAGGAAACTGTAGATTTTGTTTATTTGTTTGACTAATAAATCACAAGCATCTAAGTAACATCTGGGTTACTTAGCAGGTGCTCAATAAATTTGTTAAAGGTAGTAATTTTTACTAAAATCTACTTTTACATGGATTGAGAATTTGCCTCTCAACTATCCTGAAAAATTGACTCCTTATTCTGCCCTCTAAAAGAACCCAGGGAAAGCTTGCTCTAAAATTCTCAGGATAATCCCTGGCTAGAGAGTGTATGTGGCTTTTCCCACATACAAAATCAGATGCATTTTGCCTGAAACTTTTCATTTATTCTGGTGGTGTCTATAATTTTATCCCAAGCCTCCCCTGCCATACTTAAGGTAAGCAGTGATGTTTTCCTAACATTATGATCAATACACAGGCTTGTCTTTGTAAATATGATTACGACTTTTGATCCATTAATCTCTACTCATTATCTCCAAAGCCAGAAATGACTGAACACTATTTGAATAGTTTTCCCCATGTGTTGAGGACATCAGAGACAACTAGGCTCCAAATAACATAAATCCAAGGGTGTTTGCAAACACTTTGTGAGTCGATATTTTACAGCTCATATTTCATTCTTCTCCTTTTGTAATTAATTTATGTAGTCAAGTTCCCTGTAAGTTGAAAACTTACACCTAGCTGAAAATGACCCACACATGAGAATCTTGGGCTTTGTCCAAAAGATCTCAAGAGAACTTAGAGGCTGATTTGAAATACCGGAAACAATGTAACTCGTTACCAGGTCAACCTGTAACAGGCATGTCTGGGCCACCTCAACTGCATATGGTCTGCACCAGACCATTAAAGGCTGTTCGTGCCCAGAGATGTTTGCATCCCAGATATTTCAAAGGTCCCTTTAAGGAAGTTAACTGTTCAAGATATGATTTCTATGTCACACATCCCAGTGTCTTAATTTGGGAATACAGAATAGAGTTCTGGAGGAGAGAAGTAGCTGGAAGCTCTTACTGGAGAAAGTGATGAGGTTAACTCTATTGCAGCAAAGATATAGTTAAGATATTTACAGATTATAAATCTTAAAGTAGCATGGGTGGTCATGCTATATCTATGAAGAAATAATAGCTTAAAATAGACTAAAAACAGCAATGACATTTCCACCTCTGAGTATTGTGATTTTAGTTCCAGAATATTCTTATAACAAAAGCACTTAAGTTCTAGAGGTCTTTTATTTTTCAGTTGACACAGTAATTCCAAGTGTATAATTTCAATAGTCTCATAGACTTGATTTCATCTTTATTTTGCAGATGAAGATAATGAAAGCCACAGGGTGAAATAACTTGCCTAAGGCCAAATAACCAGTCTGTAGCACCCACAGTCTTGTTCTTGGTCCAGTATGCCTTCTTCCATACCCAGGTGCTGTCCTTTGCAAGTACACAGTAGAGTTCTGGAGGGAAGAGGTATCTGCAAGTTCTTGCTAGAGGAGGTGAAGGATGATGAACTCTACTACAGCAATGACTAATATTTGTTCCATATCTGCCTTTCCTATTGGATGGTAATCTTCTTAAAGACAATACATTAAATCTGTATCCCCCATACCTCACACAGTATCTAGCATGTAGTCAGTATTAGAAAGGTTGGATTTAAAAAGGCTTAATGAGAATGACTGTGAAACTCTCTCAGGGACACCTTGTCCTGTCACTAACAGTAGAGACCCTTCTCCAGACCTGGGAAAATGTGAGAAGGTATGTGGGAACTGGGTTCATTCATTCAAAAAGTACTTATTGAGCATCTACTATGTGCCAGGCACCGTGTTAGGCAAAAAGCATACTAATGTAGAAGATAGACGTGGTGCCTGTACTCCTAAGAGCACCCATAGCACCCACAGACTTGGAGCTGTGCCTTAAACTCTTGTTACAAACTATGGAACAGTGCTTCTCAAATTTGAATGTGTGTACGAATTACCCAGGATGTCCCAGATTCTGGTTGGGGTGGGGCCAAAGAGTCTACATTTCTCACAAACTCCCAGTTGATACTGATTATGCTGGTCCCAGGCTCACCCTTTTAAGGACCAAGAGTATAACATTTTATTCTTTTGAAATATTGCCCTGTGTCTGTGTATGTTTAGTTCTATGCAATTTTATCACACATGTAGGTAAAGATACAGAAAACATCCATCACTCCCAACACCCCCTCCCCACAACATTGCTAAGCTCTGGCAACCACAAATCTGTTATCAATCTTTATAATTTTTTCATTTTAAGAATATTATATAAATACAATCATACAATATGTAGCCTTTTGAGATTATTGCTTTCACTCCATGTAATTCTCTGGAGAGTCATCTAGGTTTTTGCCTGTATGGATAGATCACGCCTTTCTATTGGAGAAAAGTATTTCATGGGATGAAAGTATCAGTTAGTTTAACCCGTCGTCAGTTGGAGAATATCTGGGTTGTTTCTATTTTCATTGATTACAAATAAGACTGCTATAAACCTTTGTGTACAGATTTTTGTGTAAACATAAGTTTTAATTTCTTTGGGACGAATAACCAAGATTGCAATTGCAGGGCAATATGATAGTTTCATGTTTAGTTTTATTAAGAAATTGCAAAATCAGAATAGCTTTACAATTTTACATTCCCACTAGCAAAGTTTGAGAGTTCCAGGTTCTCCTTATCCTTGTCAGCATTTTTTGTTGTCACATTTTTTTTTTTAATTTTAGGAATTCTGATGGTTATGTAGTGATATCTCAAAGTGGTTTTAGTTTACATTTCCCTAATGAATAATGATGTCAAACATCTTTCTTATGCTTCTTTGCCATCTGAATATTATCTTTGGTTAAATATCTGTTTATGTTTTATCCCAGCTTCTAATTGGGTTTTTTCTTTGTTGTTTGAGTTTTAAGAGTTCTTCGTATATTCTAGATACTACCACTTCATCATCTACATTCTTTAGAAATACTTTCTCCTGGTCTTAAACTTGTCTTTCATCTTCTGCACAGGGTCTTTTGCAGAGCAAAAGTTTATCATTTTAGTTAGGTCCAATTTATCGGGGTTTTTTTCTTTTATGGATTATGCTTTGGGTATCAAGTTTAATGCTGTTCACTTAGACCTGATTGCAAAGATTTTTTCCTATGATTTCTTTTCTCATAAAGGTTTTATAGTTTTAAGTTTTACATTTAAATCCATGAACCTTGTGAAGTTTCTTTGGTATAAGGTGTGAGTTTATTATACCTGTTGAGGTGTAGTATGAGGTCCAGGTGGGTATTATGTTCAGTTTCCCATGGACCCCACCGGCATCACCCTTACAGAAGTGGAGCAGAGCACTTACACCTCACTGTGGCAGACAGTTGAGGTGGAAGTTCAGCTAGCCCTTCCCTCTGTTGACATCTTCCTAGCATGTGTGACACTGACTTTCACTGCCTTGTTGACGCTGAGTGAATGTGTAAGCTCAGCTCCTCACTGGGCCCCTCTGACACTATAAGAGGAGAGGGAAATAGTGTCCACCATCTCTCCAGCTCTCATCATCCCATTGCTGGTGGGTGGGGGTTGAGACTCTCCCCGTTGTGACCACTGACACAGGGAAAGGACTGTGAAGCCTGGAGACTAGCTCTACCTCATACCACCTCATTAAGTCTTGTTTCTTCTAGGAAGATGTGGAGAGTCTGTTCCCTGCTGGATCCAATGACACTGTCCTGGGTGGGAGGGAGGATGATCATAACACTTGCTTCTGGCTGGTGGGGGGCAGAAGATCAGATCTCCACTGAGCTTTGCCAGTACTATTCCTGTAGGGGAACTGGTGCACAGCCTGCCTAGGCTGGGCAGAGGATAGATGACTGGTTCCCCCTTAGCCCTGCCAACACCACTGGGCAGGGGAATCAGAGGGCAGCCACCTGCTTCTGTGGTGCAGGGGGGGAGTGGTAAAGTGAAAGATCAGCTTGTGCTTACTTTCAGTGGGACTCTGGGGAAAGGGTACAGTCTTTCCATTGTTCCATTTGGTTTTGGCTGGAGTAGGGTGGCTATTGCCAAAAAGGTTTCTGTCGTTAAGGTATCCATTTTCTGGGCCTTCAGCTAGGGGAAGCAGTGTTTTTTGTTTTGTTTTTTTTTTTGATCTGTGCTTGTTGGCGGTTCTGAGTTGGAGGCTTTTGTGGCATCCTGTCTGAGATACATGGAAATGAGAAGAAAACACAGGACACTCACTGCCATGTTATTTCTCAAAGGCCCTGCAATTTAAACCTGCAAATAACATACCACTAAGGGATGGAAACTGGCTTCCTCTGGATTGTTACTGGCAACTGACCCTTTTTCTCAGCCCTAGATAATTGCGTTCTCTGAATCCTGTGGGCCCGGCAGCATGACACTTTCTTTGTCTCCTGTTAACTGGCTCTTTCATAATGATTTAAAAGAGCAAGGCTTCAATTCTGAGAGCCACCCTGGTGGCTTCTAGACTCAGGAAGTGCTATCAGCATTTGGGGGGTTACATGGGATGACAGCAAAGGAAGCTCTGGTCAGCCTCCTCGTAGCGCGATCACATCTGGAAAGAAAATGAGCTCCTGGCTTCTCTTTCTGCCTCTGAATGTGGTCTTTGCTTACACCTTTCCAAGTCCAACGTGCCTTATGTTCCTTATTACTTAGTTAACATTTCCAAGTGCTCGGCTCCAGGAAGGTCTTGGCAATCAATGGTGAAACTTCATAGCAATTATTCTTAACCTCTGCCCCTTCGTATATGTGCTCTCTGCCCACCACCAAGGATAACTCAGAGTGGCCAAAATTTCATGACATGGTCAATTTTTAACATCTTTTGTGAAATAGAGGAATGTGACAGACTTGCACAAAAATCTGACAAGCTTTGGTGTTTCAGACTCCTTTAAAAATACTTTTTAGATTCATACTAAGATTTTATCAATAAATAGTTATAGCTCAGAGCTTAAGTGTAAATTTCTTAAAACTATTTCAGTTATAGAAAGTATAAGTTCTCACTCTGTCAAATATAATGCAGAATCATAAAAAAAACACGAGTAAATCAACCCGAGTCATCCAGACTTAATTGTAAAATCCAAACACCAATGCTCTTTGTAATGGGAAATCTAAAATATTTTCCTTTTATAAAATGATATTTATATTTTCAAACTGTATTTGGAGATGAAAATGAACCTCTTCTAGCTATACACAAATAACCCATTAATTAAAGGCACAACTGGTTGAATTGTTAGAAGATTCGATAGTCAACCAAACCACATAATTTTCCAAGCTCTGGAGAGCAGTTTCTCAGAGATCAGTTTTCTCCCCTAAGTTGTGTATATCACAGTCATCCTCAAAGGCCAAACTGGAAAGGGCCCAAAAGGTCATACAATTCAGACTTCACTTGGAGATGAGGAAATTGATGCTCAGCGAAGGTAAGTGGCTTGTCCAAGGTCACAAAACCAATTAATTCTGAATTAAAATTCATATCTCTTAATCCTTAGACCAATACAATTTTCATTACATCAGTGGTTCTCACATTTTAGGGTGCATTAGAATCACTTAGTGGGCATGTCAAAGCACAGACTGCTGAGTCCCACCCTCAGAGTTTCTGATTCAGTTGCTCTGGGGTGGAACCTAAAGTTTTGCATTTCATGCCAGATCCCACAAAACTACTGATATTGCTTGTCTCAGGGACCACTTTTCAGAACCACTGAATGGCAGCATTTTCCTCTCATATTTCTATGCTATGTTACTTTAATGAGCATCTTTATTTTTAACTTTATATTTTGGAGAATTTTGACAATACACAAAAGTGGACCAAAAACTATGTATAAGGAATCCTCACAAATCCATGAAACACCAACAACCACCCAACAATGGCCAATCTAAAGAACTTCTTAACATACCACTTTATTTTTTATGCACTTTTCTCTGGGAGACAGGTATTCTTAGATGTTCAGAATGTCTAACAAGAATAATGTCTTGTATTATTACTCTAGTATTTTTCATTTTCTAATTTTATTTAATGTAAGCTATCTTTACAACTTTAAGAAAAGGTGGAGACAGTCGTTTACCAATTCCATATGACGGTGAAAGAAATGGAGACTCACGTGGTTCTTAAGTGATTTGCCTGGGACTCAATACTGATGTCTGACTCCAGAATTTACCTTGTCAATCATTATCATTTAATTGCTTCGATTAAAGCCAAACTCATCCAATTTAAGGCAAAATTACTCTCTTAGTCCATTCAGGCTGCTATAACAGAATACCATACACCAGGTGGCTTAAACATTTGTTCTCATAGTTCTGGAGACTGGAAAGTCCAAGATCAGGGCTCCAGGAGCTTCAGTGTCTTGGAAGAGCCTACTTCTTGGCTTATAGATAGCCATCTTCTTGCTGTGTTCTCAAATGGTAGAAGGATGAGGGATCTCCCTAGAATCTCTTTTATAAGGGGCACTAATCCCATTCAAGAGGGTTCTACTCTCATGACCTAATCGCCTCCCAAAGACCCCACCTCCAAATACCATCACATTGAGGATTAGGACTGCAATATATGAATTTGAGGAGAACACAGACATTCAGTCTATAGCAAGCACATAACTGGCTGCAGTTATTTCTGTATATGTAGCCAGTTGTGGTGACACAATGTAAGCACTTGTGGGCAAATGTTAAGTGGCTGGTGGCCCAGGAAGATTCAGACCTTCTGGTGGAGTGGAGGTGGCTGTATTTGCAGTCAAACTTCCAGTGACGTTAATTGACATAGGGACTTAAACATCAACAGTGTTCATGCCTGAGTATGGAGTTCTTGCTTCATTTAGGACCTGGGTCTCACTGAGACAGTCTCTTGCTTTTCAGAAATGTGGACAGTCATTGTCATTTATGTGCCTCCAACAAATTGTGAAGCTTAATGAACTATCAAGAGCTTTTTAGGTGAATGTTCATGTATAGTAGCATGTATCTCTAAATAGTTCTCTGTATTATACATTTATGAGTAATTCATATGCAGTTATGATCCAGGATAAAATACCTACATGTCAAATAAAATGCCACTCAACATTGGCATCTTATGAAATCTTATCCTCAGTTCTGAACCCTTACTTTGTTCTAATAGTTATTGCCGCATGAGACATAACTGATTTACTTAGTATGATAATGTACCTCTCTGATTGTTTGTGACAGACATTATACCCCGGACTTTCTATGATTAGCACAGGATAAAAAACAAAAGGTCAGAGAAAGGCTACGTAAGATGAAACTTGGTAGTTACAGTACTTTCTTACCACTGACCTGTGGGTTTTTAAAATGTGATTCTGGTTTATTTTCTTCAGGTTTATTAATTTGGGGTAATAATGAATGATTTTTAGAAATTCTGTGAGTTGACAGCTGTTTTTATCTAAGATCTATGAATAAATATAAAAGCACCTACTTTAAGATACTTTTATATTAAAAGATTTGCATCCATACAGATTAATTATTATGTGAAAAATTGTTCAACATTATTAGTCATCAGAATTGCAACCTCAAACCTCAATGAGATATCACTAGACTACCACCGGAATAGTTAAAATTAAAAGGACTGATAATGCCAAGTGTTCGCAAGGATATAGAGTAATTGGAACGCTTGCACGTTGCTGGTTAGAAATAAATTGGTAAAACCACTTTGGAAACCTGTTTAACAGCAACTGGTAAGGCTAAAATACAAATACCCTAGGGTCCAACAATTCTCCTCTTGGATGTGTACACCACATGTGTACACGTGTACCAAAATGCATGGGCAAAAATGATCTTCCCAGCCAAAATCTGAGAACAACACAAATACCGAATCAAGTGATACAGTCATACAATGGGCTATAACTCAGCAATAAAAAGAATAAACTACTGATATATGAAAATACATGAATGAAATTCACATACATAGTATTGAGCAAAAGAAGACCAAACACAAAAGAGGACAAACTGTATAATTCCTTTTATATTAAGTTCAAAAACAGCCAAAACTTTTGGGAGTATTAACTAGAAGAGGGCATAAGGGAGCTTCCTGGAATTTTGGACATGTTGTATATCTTGATGTCAGTGCTGGTTTCATTGGTGTAAATATTCATCAAGCTTTATACTTAAGATCTGTTTACTTACTAAAAAATATTTTTAAAAAGAGAAAAAGATTATGTATCCAAAGTTGTCAAAATGCCCTGCTGAATCAACATTTCTGGACAGGCTGATTTCAAAGTGTATAAACTTGATCTCAGAGAATGAAAGCTTTTCTTAGTCACCAGGTCATATTTCTGGAGGTTCTATATGGGCAATATATTTTCAATGCTGTGCTCAGGAACAGGCGATGCTTAAATGTAGACTTAGTGTCATCTCTTTTTATTGTAAAGTGCCACATGGAAGTGACAACATCTCATGACCTACATTTTGAGTTTAATACTAAGTCATATAACTTATAAATTTCTACTCTTAAACGCACAAGTTAACAACTTAAAAACAATTAACAGCCATCATAACTCATACAACTCCTTAAAAGCAATGATTTAAGTTAACTACTAGATTTATCCAATAATGGAAAAATTTTGCTTAATAAAATACTCATCAGTTTTTCCTGAGATTTAGGAAAAATATCTTTAAATGTCTACACGTATCTTATTTCATAATTTTTCCCAGGTAGATTTCTTTTTCTCCACACATACTCTATCACTGTTTCAAAAAATTATATGCAGGCCCAGAAAAAAGGTACAGCCTCGATTTGTAAGCCATACTCTGGATGGGATTACTTTCTACCTGGAATGGACTAGCCCACAAAGGGACCACAACATAGGAGGTGCTCTAGACCTGAAGAGATTCCAGCTGTGAAGACATCTGCTGAGGGTTCTATTTTGCTTTTGCTAAAGTTTTGCACCACCCTCTGTTGCCCCAGATACAAAATGACACAGGGAATTAATTCCCAGGAATGAAAGTTAAGTCATGGGTTTTGTTTGTCTTTGGAAACCTCAGAATGCTTTTTCAGCACTGCCTTTCTGATCTTTGAAATGGAGCAAACCTCTGTTTCCTGGGGTTAGTTTTCACACCAGAGGACATTCTTGAATATCATTTTTCCCTTGAGGGGATCTGTCCCTCACATTATAGTCATGACATATTATTAAGTATATCATCTCTCCCAGTTGAAACATACTATTATAAGTCAGGTGCTACTCTCAGCATTGCAATAGCTGAAACCAAGTAGACTATAGAAGATGTTTCATGTCCATGGATGTGGTAGAGGCAGAAAATGAATTGGATTCCTTTAAGATGAATCTTTTATGGATCAGCAGATTTATTTGGGGTTACTTAAAAAGGAGTTATTCCATTAGCAACTAACTCTGATCTATGTCAGCAATAAGGCTTCCTTAAGTCATTTATTTCAGTACAAGAAGTCACTACAGAAGAAATGTCATTATTGACTATCTAGGAGGGAAATAAATATTGAGGCAAAACGAAGACTTTTTTTTAACAGAATTATGGATATTACAGTTGATTTTAAGCTTCATTTAATGAAAGTGGCTCTTTTACTTTGCTGAGTAAGTTTATGATCAGGAAAGACAAAGTAATTATTTTTTAAAAACACTAAAGCTAATGTATTTTTGGAAAGTTTTTAGCAATGATTTAAGTATAATTTCTTAGAGCTATTATACAAAGAGTATAGGAGATGCCAACTGCTCAACTGATTTTGGACAAAGAAGCAAAAGCAATTAAATGGAGAAAAAAATTACCTTTTCAGCAAATGATGCTAGAGAAGTTGGACATCCGGAGCCAAGTATATAAAATGAACTTCAGCCTAAACCTCACACCATATACAAAAATGAACACAAGATGGACCACAGATTTAAATACAGAATTTAAAACTATAAAACATTTAGTAAACACGAAGAAAATCTTTGAGATCTAGGGCTAGGCAAAGAGTTCCTAGACTTGACATGGTCGAGCACAATCCAGTAAAGAAACCCACTAAAGAAAATATTGATAACTTGGACTTCATCAAATTTAGAAACTTTGGTTTGTAAAAAATGATGTGAAGTGGATGAAAACAGAAGCTACAGCCTGAAAGATAGTAACTGCAACCAAACCATATATCTGCCCACAAGACTAATATCTGCGATATATTAAAACTCTAAAAACTTGATAGTAAAACAACAGCAACCAAAAAAAGAAATCAATAAATGAATCTGATTTTAAAATGTTAAAAATATATGAAGAAGAACTTCATGAAGAGGATACACAGAGGGAAAGCAAGCATATGAAAAGCTGTTCATCATTAGATGTTATAAAAATGCAAATTGAAACCAAGATGAGACACCACCATACCTCTGTCAGAAGAGTTACAATTAAAAATAGTGGCAGCAAAATTTCTGGAGAGGATGTGGAAAAACCTGATCAGACATATGTTGCTGGTGGACATGTAAAGTGGCACAGCCTCTCTAAAATCAAT
This sequence comes from Camelus dromedarius, assembly GCF_036321535.1. NCBI lineage: Eukaryota > Metazoa > Chordata > Mammalia > Artiodactyla > Camelidae > Camelus > Camelus dromedarius. The sequence continues at coordinate 87,281,789 of NC_087472.1, read as the reverse complement.
TTGGCAGTTTCTTATAAAACTAAACATACAACTGCCATACTACAGCCCAGAATTTGCACACTTGGATAGTCGTTCTAAAGAAATGAAGATTTCTGTTCACACAAAAAAGTGTACATGAAAGTTCGTAGTGGCTTTATTTGTATTATTCAAAACCGGAAATAACTCAGATGGTATTCAACAGGAGAATGGTTACACAAACAGGGGCACACCACTACCATGGACTACTATTCATCAATAAAAAGGAACAAACTGTTGATACAGCAGTCTGGATGAAACTACAGAGATGATTCTGAATGAAAAAAAAAAAAAAACCAATACCAAAAGGTCATATACTGTATGGTTCCATTTATATAATATCCTCAAAATGATATAATTGTAGAAATGGAGATCAGATAGTGGTTGTTGAGTTTTAAGAGAAGGTAGGAATGAGAATAAAGTAAGCTTGGCCATTAAAGGGCAACATGAGACATCTTTGTAGTGATGGGATTGGTCTGTATCTTGACTCTATCAATGTCAATATCCTGGTTATGAGATTGTACTATAATTTCATAAGATATTACCACTGGGGGAACTAGGCAAAACATATATGTAATCTCCTTTATTTTTACCACTGCATGTGAATCTACAACTTCTTTAAATTTTTTAAGTTTATTTTTAAAAAGTATTATTCACAATGTGTTTGTAATTATAAAAGAAATTGTGTTCAAAAATATTACGAATGAGTAATACCGAGATTCTTTTGGATGAAGATACCATGAATCTCCACTAAAAAGCACTTCTCTCAGATATATAAGAAGGACAGCACATAGTCATTTGTCCTGTCTGTATCTGGTTATATACTTCACTACCTCACCCCAACTTGGTCTGACCATGGTGTGGTAAAATGTGGAGGCCATGAACCTTCTATATCCCTTACCCATATACTAGTATTATCATGCTTTCTCTTTAAACAGATCCAGAAGGAAATCCATCTGGTAAGCTCATTCAGAGTAAAGAATTAGTGCCTGAAGTTTAAATATAAAGGAGAGATCTGTCAGAAGGATCCAGGTGTAACACATGAAACCCAAGGATATGCAATACAGACAGACCTCCCCAGTGATATGAAAAAGACACTGGAATGAATGGTATTAGTAAGCAAGACGCATCATAGCATCTCCAGTTTGTCTCTCTCTGTACATTTACCTTATTTCTCTATCTGAAGATGTTTTTCTTCATTTATTGATGCATACATTGCCATCTCACAGCTCCCAAATTTATCAACTGAATAGTTGATACCAAAATAGATTCTCCCATTCCAATGCCAAATTCCTAGAGAAAGTATCTGATGTTTTTTTTCTAAGGTCAGTTTCCTGCCTTTTATGCAATTAACTGTAGGGTCATGCAAGAGGATGAGCATGGATATTGCGGACTTAGATCTAGAGTTCTGATCTTGCTTCCTGATCTTGCTGGGGACATTGACCCCTCTTCTCTCATACTTCTTTTTCCCTTCTCTGAGTAGATCAGAGTTTCCTCCAGTGTTCAAGCCCTACTCACACACTGCACCCTGACTCAGATGGGCCTATGTTATACTTGAGACTTTCTCATGGCCCCTGCTTCTCTCCTTAACTAGTTGATTGAATTGGAAAATTTTACGTAAGTCTTTAAATGTTAAGCATCTCCTAAAACACCGAAAATAAATTTAGTAACTGATTATCATCTATATGTGTAAAATTCTGGAAACCCCATAGCCATTTCCACTTGAAAGTGGTTGGATTTCCTTTATTAATTAATTTGGCAAAGCTCTAATAGAATGTGTAGTTAAAATTAACCCAGAAACACCAGTAAAAATGTCACAGTTCTGTCTTTCATGTATCCCCTTTTGCTCTACAAACTTGGCAATGAAGGATAAATTATAAAAAAAAAAACCCAAAGAAACTTAGATAAGATAAAAATCTTCATATGGCAGAGACGAAACAGAAAGCTGGAATTGTAAATGAGGCTGAAGATCCATATTCCAAGGGAAGGGAGGGTATAGCTCAGTGGTAGAGTATGTGTTTAGCATACATGAGGTCATGGGTTCAATTCTCAGTACCTCCATTAAAAATAAATAAATAAATAAACCTAATCCCCCCCAAAAGAATAAAGAACATATTCTAAGTTAGTGGGAGGTATAAGTTCACCTCCTTTGGGAAAAGAAGGACTAGAGGTCTTCCATGTGAAATGGAAAAATTGAGTCAGCCTCACTGCATAAGTCCAAGGGCTCTGAGTCATAAAAGTTGGATGAAAAAACACTGACAACTGCTGCCTGGGGCTACAACTTAGAAGGAGCTGTAACCCTGAGGATCCGGACACAGCCTCAGGACAGAGCTGCCTGAGGCTCACTAAGCAGTTCGGTAGATTCTTCATATCCGTACCGGGGAGGAGGCCCCAGCCTGCGATAGGAGAGCTACTTCTCAACCCCAGGACATTCATGGAAGTAGCCTCATAACCCCTTGTTGGAGAGGAAGGAGCCTAGAGAGAGAAAGAAAGAGAAAATGATGCGAAGAAAAAAAGAAAAAGAGATGTTCCCCTTATATAAGCCTGTGATCTGATACTCTAAAGTGCCTGAAGAAATCTAATGTTAAGGAAGAACCAGAAAAATAAACCTTAAAACAGGAGTTATTTTCTAATGATGTAAATAATTATGAAAGAGTTAGACAAATGTTTTAAAATAAGCATGGTTGGGATGCTCAAAGGCTTGAGGATGGAACACTCATAAAAAGAGCAAGATCACATTAAACAAGAAGTTATATACATAAAACAAGGCGGGTATTAAAAAGAATTAAATTGAAATAGTATAAAAATGTAATAAATGTAAAAATAAAATTACTAGACAAGATAAACTCTAAACAGAGCAGATTCATCTGAAAAGATTAATCCTGATTGATAGCACTGAACACTTTGCCTACCACACAGTAAAAAGATAAAAGAGAGAACATACAGGCCAGAGCAGTTAGTATCCCACAAGATCTATTAAGTTATTTTGCACTTCAACTTCACTAATCTCTTTGAAAACATGTCCTAGCATATAGACAATACAGGCAATGCATGGAAAGAATATTTGATATTAGCTGAGAATTTTCTAACACTGAAGAGAGTCAGAAGTTCTCAAATTAATAGTGCACTGTGAGTACCAAGCAGAATAATAACAATAAAATAATAACAACATAATAGATCTATAGATAGATACATAATAGAGAAATTTCAGGAAATCAAGGATAAAAGAAAAAAATATAAGCTAGAATAGCTTATAACTATATTCTTATAACTTATAACTATTGAACTATATTCAAGATTTTGTAATAACCTATAATGAAAAAGTATCTGTAAGAGAATATGTATATGACTGAATCACTTTGTTGTACACCTGAAACACTGTAAATCAACCATACGTCAATAAAAATAATTAAAGAAATAAAGAAGTGAGACTAAAGAAAAATCAGTTTATCTAAACGGTAAAAGTAATGTGACAGTGTATTTCTCATTATCAACAAGTAAGGACAGAGAAAGTGGAATAATAGCTTCAAAGTGCTGAGAAGAAAAACAATTATGAACCCAGAGTTCTATACCCAGCAAAATGTAATTCAAAAGGGCAAAATGAAGACCATTTTAGAAATAAAAAGACTAAATGAAGTTGCCACAAATGAATCTTATAATATTGACTTCGGTTAGAAAAAAAGACCCTTAATAAATGCCATTTTTTCTCTTACTGCAAGTAAATTTCAATAACTATTTACAGGGAGATTATATAAGTCTCAAAACTTTCCCGAGACGCTTTACAATCCACACTTGACCCTTTCCTTCCAGGGGATAAATACTCCATGTTGTCCAGTCTGTGCAGGATCTCTACCTTGCTGGGGTTGGCTCAGTGGGGACAGAACTTCTGACTGGTGTGCTCTCACTGCAGGAACAGGATCTAGATATTTCTCATTCTAACCAGTTTCTTGTCAGTTTACACCACTGCCTCTTCTTTTCTCTGCTCATTGCTCTTTAGTTGTCTGTTTTTCAAGCTTGTGTCTGTGCCCTTTTTCCCTTACTCAATATTTTGTCTTAATGTGTGAACCTTTGAGTCACCTGGAGCATTTATGAAAATGTAGATTCTTTAATCTAGCCCCAAGTATACTGAATTGGTGCAAAAGAACCTTATAACTGCATTTTAAGCAATCAACTCAGATAATTCTAATGCACATTAGAGTTTAAGAACCACTGCTTTTATGAGCTTTCTGCAAGCATTATCATGTATAGCTCTGCTTTTGACTCATTATAATTCACCAGTAAGTCACAAAATTTATATCAGAATCAAACCCATGTTCCATCTGCTGACTGTCCATTTCAATATAAATGTCCTATATTTACCTAAAGTAGTACATCCAAATATGAGCCCATCTTCTTACCCCCTTATTCCATGTAGTCACTGAGCTAAGAATGTGAATTACTTTAACCTCCTCTGTTCCTGCCTACATTTGTTCCCATGTTTTCTGACAGCCCCCAGCCCATTTATCCTGAGCTCCAAACATTGCTTACTGGTTCATGGACATGCAAGTCTGAAAATTCATACTCCCTTTTATACATGGAAGACTCCAAATCCAATCACACTTTGTTCAAAAGTAACCTCTTCCCTCTTCCTTGAAGCCTCTTCTCACTCCCCAGCTAGAGAGTGAGAAAATAAAACCCTCTGTGTTTCCACATCGAGGTCTCAATCACAGCACTTTCCGTATGATTTGGAAACTGCGTGCTTACACTTGTCTTCTCCACTAGTCAGGGAGCACCTGCAGGAAAGGTCTGATCAGGGCTCCTTTGTTTTTATATCTCAAGGTTGAGTACAGAACTTAGCTTGGAACTTTCTTAATATCTGTTTATTAAGTAAGGGTATAAACACAGGAACAAACTGATAGATACTTCCAATCTACAATCAAGTTCCAAATCAGTATATGTATTTTTTTAAAGGATTGTTTAAGTTTCATGTGGAACTTTCAGATTCCCAGAAAACTCTCATCTTCCATTCTGTAGGAAATGAACATATTAGCGACCCTCAAATAACAAACTCCAAACAAAACATCTTATGGCTTTTTCAGATTCCTTTTTCAATATGAAGTTACAAACATCAACACAATATAGGGTAATCCTTCTCCTCTAGAGATAAGGAAGAAGTTTATGGACATGGTTAGACCTTTTCCTGGTTACCCACACCCCGTACTCCCCATGTAACTGAATTGATTTGATGCCCTTTGATTTTAAGAGTCTTTTGATATTCACAAGCGTTGGACTAAGAAATAGTGAAAAGTATACAGTGCAACAGTTTTCTCTCCCTTAATCCTTTTCCAACACCGTTACATTCTTAAAGTAAAATAAAATAAAATAAGGACTGGTCCTGCTTGAAGACTCTTCAAGGTTTTATCAATCTTATGTTGCTCCACAGGTTATCATAGGAATTAGGACCACAGCTATATAAAGACAGACATTCTGAACAATGTTTCTATAAGAAACTGAAAAAAGAAAAACTGCCAAAGGAACATTTTAAACTCCTTATCTAATTTCAAATCCCTTAAAATATTAAAATAATCCACAAAGGATGGGAGAGCAGAGAACATCTGACATTATGACCTTGCTCTTTACGTCTTCTTGACACCTTTGGTGCCTTGTGACATAAATCCATTAAGTCCTGAGGTTTCAGGTATTTCTTGACATCTGGCTACATTGGGGACAGTTTCAGATGGATAAATACCAAATTTATAAACTAGGCAAAATATGAAGCCCAAATATTCTAAAACAAATTGAGAATTGTTTGCTGTATGGTTCTGATAATGGATAGGGCTTTGGAAGAGCATTTGAGAATAAATACTAACTAGAATAGCTTGTACTTCAGATGCCTGCCAGTAGAGGAATCCAGAATCATCCTACAAGTCCAACAGAAGTTCCCACCTTTTAAAAATTATAGTATTGATTTACTTCTCTCCCTTACTGCCAGATACTATTTACATTGACATTGGCCAAATCCCCCTCACATCAGTCATCTCTGTGGAGATTCTGGGATTCAAGAATGACCCTTGCATGTTACCTTTAGAAAACAGCAAAGAAGTAAAAAAAAAAAAAAAATGTATATTGAATATGTAGCAACAGTGTTTGACTCTTCATTCATCTTCTTGATGAATACCTTGAAAATCCCATGTAAGGGATTTTTACCCACGTAAAGAAATACTTTTACAAGATACACATCACGGCCATTTAACCTACCCTAACGTCCTATGCTCTTCTTAATGCAACATGACTGAAAATTGATCATCTCTTGTCTATATAATAATCACTCCCTAGTGTATGCATGGAAGGGTTCATTAATGTCAGATCAAAATTCAAAGACCACCAGTGCTGATAAAAACAAGTAGAATTTACTGCTCTCCAGGCCTCTGCTTTGAGAAGCAGGTATGTCACTCAAGAGACAGGTTCACAAGGTCTTGCCAAGTTAAAAGCAAGACTGGATATAGCATAGAAAGAGAAAGATTTTCCCAAATTAAGATTCTGAAAGTCATGAGTTGAATGAATAGGAGAGAATTATAAAGTCTTTTGGGGACTGATCATGGCACTGGTTTACCATGGGCCCAGAGATCATACATTTACATTAACAGAGATCATCATTTTCCACTTGCAGGACAGACTGCAAGTTCATAGGCCAGGACTTTGTTTCAACTGGCTCTGCATACCAACATCATGCCCCTTGTGTCATGCTGGGCACATAATAACTGTAAAAAATAGTTTCTGAGTAAATGAGTGGATGCACAGAGGTTATGCAGATGCCCCAACTTTGCATCATCCTCAGAAACCTTTGCCTCCAAGAATGATTATTTCCACGTTGAGCGTAGTGCTGTGCTTTTCCATGTCAACACTTTATCTCCAGGAGATTTTCCACTTTTCTGTGGGTCTTTGCATGGTTTATAACTGATTCTTTGTCTTCAGTTTATTTTCACATTCTGTTCTCTCTGGACCCATATATAAATCCAGTACAAAAAGACCTTTTAAATGAAAATGATGTCAAATACTGAGAGAGTGTCCCCTGAGGACCTATCTTCTATTCCAGTGGATTAAGGCTAGAATTTCACTCTGTTTTTATCTCTTTGTCTCAGTTCCCATCTTGTTTCTGTTTTAGTCAAGGATATTAAGGCTTCTCCGTCTTTCTTCTCACGTGTTCATAAAGAAAACTAAATACCCACAATTAATCCTTTTCTCTCAGCAGTTTTTCTGTCAAAGAGCTGCTTAAGCAATCCAACAAGTACTTTTAGGGTGCAGGGCTAAGTACAGGTCTGACAGATGCTCTTTGGCTTCATAAGCATTTTTGATACATCAGTAATTCTTAAATAGGTCTCTAAACTAGGTCTCTAATAATCATATCATCCCTGCATATAAGTTAAGATGCCTCCATTATCTTAATGTGTCATCTCTCCTCCTAAAGGAGCATGGGTGTGCAGGGAGTAAACCACAGTGTGGCACAAAGGAACAATGAAAACTGGGGGATGACGGCAGAAAAAGAAAATCAAGAACCAGTTGGAATATCAAGGTGTCAGTTGCAAGAGGTGATTCAGAGGGCAGAACAGGTGAGGCCTGACAGCAACAAATGCACCAGAGAATCCAGACAAGAGTGGCTATTTGAATTCCTTGCATATGGGAGTCGGGGCGTGGCTGGGAGTTGGATGAAGGTGGTCAGTGTCAGAGAACTGCCTGAAGCACTGAGGCACAGCTGTGGACTCAGACTGTGACTTCAGCCCCACTGAAGAAAAGATGGGGAGGACAGAGAACCAAACTAGGAAGGGCATTGTCCCGAGCTATAGTATGAATGGTGCTTTTGATACACGTATCTAAATTGGTGGTAATCTCTTGGAAACTGCTTTTGCTGGTCCCATATGTATGGTAGGTAGAAAAAGCACTGAACTACTAATAGGGAGACAGATTCCAGGACTGCCTCTCTTACTCACTTAGGGCTTTTGAGGCAAATGCTAAATTCACTTCAAATAAAAAGACAATTAATGAATGCTTTGCATAAGGAACAGCAGTAGGTAATGTGGTGGATAGAAAGATGATTAAGTTCCTATCTTCTAAGGGCTCAGAAATAAAGTGAGGGAAGCATTCATGCCCAAGTGATAATGAGACTGTGTGACAAGGACTACCATGGTATAAAGCACAGAGAGAAAGAACTCGGAAAAAAAGAAGTGTTAACTCAGGTGGAAAACATCTGACACTAAACTTTCTGCTGAAAGAATTTGAGCAGAGTTTTGAAAGATGGAACGTATGTTACTGGGCAGGTATGGGAGAGAAGGGTACTTTAGCAAAGGAAAGTGCACAGGCTAAGGTACCAGGCAAGAGATTCACTGTGACCTGAGCTCTGGTTTTAAGGCAGATGAGGGCAAAACAGTGTGGCGATAAGACAGTGCATGGAAGAGGGTAAGATGGTGAAAAGATTTAGATTTCAAGCTGAGGAAGATGATCTACATTGTAAGTGATGAGAAACCCTTCACAAGTTTGGAAATATAACTGATACATTAAAACAAAACAAAACAAAACAAAATGTATTGGAGGGTGGCAAGCTACGGCAATCTAGACCTGCCCTATCTGACCAGGGCGGTGCAATGGGCCTAGAAAGGAAGGGATGGTTACTCATAACGCTAAAGAGGATGAATCAATAGGATCTGAAAAAAAAAATCAGAAAAGAGAAATAGTAACTTTTTGGAGCAGTTATTAAGTCTGTGGCTGTTAAACCGCCTGTGGAGGGCTTGGTTCCATTCCTTGTCTCATGAATCAGGTTGGATTGAAGAAGAGGCTATTGGGTGGGCTTTCTGCAAGAGTCCAGAATGCAGTCAGCAGGAAGTGGGTCATTTTAATGCCCAGATATTCTTATCTGCCTTTTTCCTGATCTCCTCCTCCCTTCAGTCATGGAGGTCCTGCCTCAATACCCTGCGTGCTTCAGGAGAGAAATAAGTTTCTCCAGGAGCAGGACACAGCTGGGGAAGCCAGGCACCCCCTCAACCACCCTACCTTCCACCACCAGGAGAGGCACGGCCGGCAGGTTCAACCTCGCGTGCCACGTTGGGAGAGGGGCGGCGCTAGTAAAGTTCCTCTTACCCTCTCTAATGCATTCAAACTCATCATTATTTTGGGGGGGCTCCAATGGAGGGCTGAATCTCTCCTCAGGAAACCAGGACTTCTACAAAGGTTCTCTCACTGTCCATGGGTCAGCGCCTTCCCGGTATTCCTGGACCACAGCCAAGAGGGGCTGAGGCGGGTTCACCGACTCCTGCTGGTTCCACGGCCTCTGTCAAGGTCTGTCTGCCTATTACCCGATGCACAGGTGGGCGAGACTCCCTCGGGTTTCTTGCCATACGGTTCTGAATCCCACAACTCCCACAGATGCACTTTTGCTTATGGATGGATGTCAAATTTTAGTTGTTAAGGGGTGGTTGTGCAAAAAGCCGGGGCATTTTATGCCACCATGATGCTGACGTCACTCCACAGTTCTTATTTTAAATTTTTTATTGGGACTTGGCCTTTCTTTGGAGACTCAAAAAGTATTGTGACAGGATTTCGATCTAAAACAAAACCGGAGGATCTGAAATGGAGAATCTCACGCATGCGCCCTCAGAAGAATGAAAGCTGAGAGAAAGACTTACTGTAAATGCCTGATTTACCTTATCCTCTGACCAATGAAGAGCCGCCATGAATCGCTCCCCATCCTCAAGCCAATGAGCTTCCCGCTCTTTGTGCTCCTTACCCATAAATAGCAGCCCACCCCAAACTCGCCGCACGCTCGCCGGTCTCTTGCTACGCCTCTGCGGTTTGGAGTCGCTGGTCCTGTGCTCTTCCCAGGTGAACTTAATTTCAGGTAATTTGAGCTTGCCTCAGTTTACCTCTTTATTTAGGTTGACAATACCTTATATTCGCTTGAACAAAGTTATTTTTTAAGCAGTGGGCGTGTGACAAAACTAAAAGCAAATGGAGTAAATCTCAGGATTTTTGTAGGAAATGCTAAGAAAAAAAGGAATGTTCTTTTTATGCATTAATCATGATTTTTTCCCTGTATTTTCTGATGTTTTGAAATATTAAAAATCTTGCTGGCTGGAGAGTGACTCCCCCTCCCAGGGCTATCTAGCCCTTTCTGGGAGACAACAAAGCACTCTAGCCAGGAGCATGTTTTTCCGTATACAAACCAACCAAGCAACCAACCCTGAGAGTATAGTCCCAACCACCTACTTACCTGACTCTCAGGCACAAGCCAAACCACTATTTTCTCTGCCTAAAATCATCCTAAGTCTAGGAACTAGAGACCATCCCTGTAGCCGAAATCCTGCTGTAATTATTCAGACAAGCCTGTTTTAAACAATTTTCTCTCACTTGCCTTGCTTTTCTTTCCATAACCCCACTAAAGGCTCTGGCCTAGACTTTCCTCTTGCCATTGAAAAGTAAGATTGAAAAGCTTGCCACCTGACCAAAACCTGAAGCTTCCTCTGTGGCCCTACATGGTGTGCAGTGACTACCCTCTGGGATCTGTGAATATACACCTAGTTTACCATATCCAACATTTACATTCTTTGAACGCTTTACCCATCTACTTGAAACTAAAAGGATAAAACAGGTATAGTAAAATACCCCATGAAGGAAGACACTGGAGCTTCTAGGCAACCATGTGTAACGCTGAAACGGAGCTTACCCACAGCAAGAGATGAAATGGTCCTCAATCTTAATGACTTTATTTTTATTCTAAATCTAACCATGGGTGAAGCTGCTTCTTGAGTTTACAGTAATGTGAGCAAAAAACTCCACTTTGTTATTTAATCCAATCTGCTTTAGGCTTGTTGCCAGTTGCAATGCAGACAAACCCACCTGATGGACAGCTGAATGTGATGGATCCTAAATTATTCAGTTGGCTGAGCAGAAGTTAGATGGAAGCCATGAGGGACTGATTAATTTTACCCTGGTATTTAGTAATTTTTAAAAAATAGTAGTAAGACAGTAGGTCAATGTGTTGCCTGTTTTATTTAGCACTAAAACAGTGTCAGTGAGGCTGCAGCATACGAGGTTTGGAAGTAAAAATTCAGGATGGACTTTGTAAAACGTTGCCTCGTTTGTTTTTTTTTTTAATCAGTTTCACTTGGAATGTACAATAAAGATTCAAGCTATTAACAAGTTTCTACCGTGTAGTACAGGGAACTATATCTAATATCTTGTAGTAACCTGTAATGAAAAAGAATATGAAAAGGAATATATGTATGTATATGCATGACTGAAACATTATGCTGTACACCAGAAATGGATACACTATAAACTGACTATACTTAAATAAAAATAAATAAATAAAAATAAAATTAAAAAAATGCAAGCTATGACTATATATATACATATATATCTCAGGGTAAAACTTTAGTTGTTGCTTGTTGTTTCAGCCCAAGCCTGCCAGATATATTCTCCTGGATATATATCACCAAAAATTATCTGAACAAACTCTAGATGAACAGAAACCAAATCATTATCTGCTTCTCTGTTTTCAATCTTTATTAATGGTACCAGCACTTGACAACTCACTTGGCTCAAAAATGTAGAGACAGGTTTGACGCTGCACCTTCCCTTAGTCTGCATATGTTGTTGGTGTCTCTTATCAATGCAGCCTCTTCGCTCCCAAGGCTGCCCTCTGATTAATGCCTTATTATCTGTTGCCTCTAATGATCTATAAGATGAAATCTCTATCTTTATTTGGTGTCTTTTTCTTACACTGATATTATCCTCATGTCATAGCCATATTAAAATTCCCTAGTGCACAGTTGCCTTAATTGCTTTCCTGTTCAAACATCTTTTAATATCTCCCACAGCCAATAACACCAAAAAAATCAAATATGTACATTATAGTCTGCCAGTTGAGCTTTTGTGTAATGTGACTGCAATTGAACTAAATTGTCTCCTGCTATTCTCCCATACATACACCCAAAGAGAAATAGTCACGGTTTGACAAAATCACCCCGTACTTTTCCTGCTTCTGTGTATGCTGTTCCTTCTGTGTCAAGTGTGTCCCCTTCTGTCAGTCTTTTGTCCTTCAGTTTCTAATTCATTTTATCTCCTCTAGGACCCCTATTCTATTTCTATCTCAATTATTAATAGCAATTTGTACCTTTCCCAGTGTTGGTTGTCACATTCTGATTTGTAGTTAGTGTTTTTTTTTGCCCCCCCACAAACTATAAATACCTTTGGATAAGAACTATAGGAACTACGTCTTCAAATACGCATCCCAACTCCAAGTTAATGCTTTATAATTTTAACAAGTTGTTTCCATAATATTTTATAGGCATGTTTAAATAATGTAGTCTCTTGACAGTTTCAGAAATAAGTTAGAATTATAACATATTTAGTTAAATTTATGGGTGTTTATATGTGTATGTGTGTCATAAAGTGATTCTGAATGTCAATTCCAAAAGTGAAGCTACATAAAGTCTTTTGAACAGTGGAAATACTGCCATGTATCTGACTACCAGGTGTATAGCGAATGCAATGTCAAAGAAGATAAAATGATTCGTATCAAAGCTTCAAAACTGCAGTACTCAAAGGAGGCTTCATTACTCAGTTGAGCCTTGAAAAGTCAGTAGGCTTTGGCTAGGCAGAGGGGGAAAAGTCAGATGGGACAGGAAAGGCGTGAATGAAAGTACAAGAATGAAAATAAATGATTATGGCGATTTCGTAAAGGGAAGGAAGGAGCCTTGTCTGCTGACAGCAGAGACCGAGTGTGAGGGAGGAGGAGTAGTAAATAATGTGTAAGGTCACGTTTTAGAGGGCTCTGAAAAATGGTAGATTTGGGCTTGATGTAATAATAATTGATTGTGCTTGTGAAATGACTTATACCTTACAATGCATAACAGATTTCTTTTTCATTTAAACTTGAATTTGTAACAGGTACTCTGTATTATAGATGAGAAACTAAAACCAGAACAGTTGAGAATCTGCTGAACATCACACAGCTAGTAAAATGCAGGACACCTGACTTACTACTCAGCATTTTTTGTGTCTGCACCATGTTATCATCTGCATTTTTAGGCAAATGATAGAAATAACTGGTATTTTAGGAAATGTGTTCTGTCTATATTGGAGACAACTCTGTAGGAAACATCCAATCTACAGTGTAGAGGCCAAAGATATTTTCTGTATCTGAAACAAAATAGAGGGTAATGGAGCAGGAGAGTGAACACAAGAACAGTAGAAGTTGTTTGAATAAGATATTTGTGAGGAGTATTATTTGGAAACAAGAAACAGTTTCTTGTGATGGCTGCTTTAATGATGATAGCAAAGGAAGATTCCTCTGCCTATCACAGTCAGAATGGGTAATTACATTTCCTTTCTAGAATAGTGATTAACATCACAAGCATGCATCCCTGTTAAGAAAGCAGATATGAGCACTTAGGAGAGGAGAGGAGCACTTAGGAGAAAAACCACAGGTCAGATAGCAGTGTGGATTCAGTGTAGCAGTGATGAAAAAAAGAAAGTATTCTTGAGACTTTTGCTGGGGTGAAATGTGTTTCTCTATTTTGGAAAAGACAAATGAATTCTTCCCCGCAACGCTGAATCAAATGTGGGTAATGAGCAGATGAAATATGAAGAGGGGATAAAAGGGGGACAGGGTGACCTGGGGAGCATGGATGAGTCAGCTTTCGCACAGCAGTAACGTGGCCGCCACTGATGATAAACAGAACGCGTCAGGGGACTGAGATGCCGGCCCTGTGCTGAGAGTCCCTGTCAGAGTTATAAAATGTATTAAACAAATACAACTAAACAAGATAAAAAGATATTTTAGTGCCTCAGGAATCAATGAGTGGGCTTGTTTATTTGCTTGGTAATTTTGTTCTTTGGTTTTTTACTTGTTAGTTTTAAAAAAAAATTTTATGAAAATAGATGTCTAAAGAAAAAAGTCAATGAATATTAAAATAATTATAGGGAATAGGGAATTCAGAGTTACTATCAAAGGCCCCTTTTTAAAGGAGAGAGAACATAACAGTAGGGGTGCCCTGTGTGCTAGTCTTCAGGTCAATAATTTTATTTTGTAATTTCTTATTTAAAAGATGGAAATTGCATAAAATTCCAGTAGTTGAAACTTTCTGAAGATATTATCAAAAATGAGAGCAGTAATAAATTCACTTTTGATACGTTTTAATAGAAAAAGAATCACAGTTGGAAAGTGCCAGCCCATTTTGAGATCCTGCTCTTTAAAATGTAAACATTAACATAAAATTCTGTGGATTAACTACTTTTCAACTGCTTTGCACCAAGTTACTGTGCATTTAAAGCATATTGCACAGTCATTTTCACTGAAAATCAATCCAGTTTATCAGTAGCCTTCGTTGATGATTTTGACTGAAAATGACTAGAAGTAGTGATAACATGTGGTAGTATGAAGAAAGACAATTTTCATTATTTGATACAAACATGTCAAAAAGCATCAATATTAATAATCTCTTAATGAGTCCATGTACTTTCCCTCCCGCTCTGGATCCTGAAGTGCGTGCTAAGATGATCGGTTCCATGTTTACTTCTTTTTATCCGTGATAGCAGACATTTGCAGTTTAAAAAGACAGATCCTAAAAATGGTGAATCATGGATCTCTGATGCAGCATTTTCATTGTCTCAAGATAAACAGTATCTAATAGAGCTACTAAAATTTTGTTACTTTGAGGAATAATCTCTGATCCACATTTCAGAAATCAGTATCAGCATATAAGGATACCTAACCTGAAATAAAGGTTTTTTTTTTTTTTTTTAATGAACCACATTTCAAGGGCCGATGAATATTCAGGAAGAGTTACTGACTTAAAACTAGTAATATCTTATATCTGGATGGTATAGATGTTGGGGACATTGTGATGTACATCTAGATAACTCTTCAGTGAAGGACTTAATGCCTCGGATGCTGAAAGTGCTGTGCAAAGACTGTCCTTGGCTGTCAGTCCCTTAAGGAATTGTCTCAACTGCAGAGAAGCACCTCCTCTAAGATTGCATCCATTTCCAGGTTGATCTACATCAAATATCAGGGCAATAGAGGTGTGTTAATTCCTGGCCATATCAACCTTACTCCAGGCAACTCACTAGATATATTCTAGCAGCAGAGATATTCATGGGGTTGATGACAGTTGTCTTTGGGACTGCATTGCAGCCTAGCTTCTTCCTCTAACCAATCTTGCTTCCTTTCCTTTCTTTACACATGTCTTGTGTCTAAAGGTCCTCCTCACTAAGCTTCTGCACGGTGCACTCCATCTCTGGATCTGCTTTCCACAGGACTGAGTCAGAGCAATTGTCATTAAAAAATAAACCCTGTTTTCCTCAGGAGTTAGCTAATTAGCTTAGTAACTCAAGCACAAATTGAAATGCATTTTTCTTTCTTCTGTATGTGAGAACACAATTATTTGGTTAAAAGTTTAAACCCAGGGTTAAATTGAGAGTATGATTCATTGAAAGCATTGAGATGAAAGAATAATCTGATGTTCTGGTGAAGTCATAATTTTAGCAGATGTTTGAGAATGCTGAGGAATCACTTGTTGGAATGTATTTCTTTTGTTAATGTGTTGAGATTTACTACCCTGATAAAGTTACAAAAGTAATTGGCTTTATCAAGAAGTCGTAGCCCTTAAAATCTCTTTATCTTGTGCATTAGTTTTCATTGTTGTGTAACAAATAACCACAAATTTACCAGCTTAAAACAACATCCTTATATTGTCTCACGGTTTATGTAGGTCACTTGTCCAGATATATCTTAATTGGGTCCACTGCTCAGGGTTTCACAAGACTGAAATTAAGGTGCCGTCTGGAATGGACAGAGATGAATCCATTTCCAAACTTATTTCAGGTTGTTGGCAGAATTCAGTTCCATGTGGTTGGAGGACAGAGTCCCCATTTTCTTGCTGACTCTCAGCTGGGGACCATGCTCAGCTGCTAGAGTCCACCCTCTGGTCTTTGCCATATGGCCATCTCCACAGTGTGCTCACAACCTGGTATTTGCTTATTTAAAACCAGCAGAAGAATCTCCCTCATTTTGAATCTCTCTTGCTCTGAATTCCTCTCTTCAGAAAGAACCTGGATCCTCTTTTGAAGGGCTCCCTGATTAAGTTAGGCTCAGCCAGGCTGACCTCGCTTGATTAACTCAAAGATAATGTGTTAGGAGCCTTGATTACATCTACAGAATTCCCCCACCTTTGTGATACCCCAAATAACCTAATCAAGGAGAGAAATCTCATCATAATTTATAAGTCCTGCACATACACTCAGGTGAAAGGAATTATAAACAGCCTTTGTACATAGTGTGGGAGGGGGGATTTCAGAGTCCGTATTAGAATTCTGCCTACCACAAATTGGTTTTGTGTTTATAGACACCATATTTTCACATAAATTAACTTCTCATTTCTGCTTGTTTAAACTCATGCTTTAAAGCTTTGCGAGATACTTGACATACATTTTATCTGATGTGTGTGTGTATGTGTGAATTATCTAAAATTAGAAGAAAAAAGGAAAAATCTGTGTGTGGGAGGTTAATGTCATTTCAGTATCCTAGGAGTCACAGGTCAACCTAAAGATTATTTAGGAGAGTGAACTGTTTGACTCAGTTTCCTATTAAGATTCCCAGACATAATGATGTTACATGTTAAATTACAGATTTTCATTTGGTATAGGTTCAGATAATTGGTAGAAAAGATAACTCAGAAGTTACAGTTTATAACCCTGTAAGTCAGTAACCAACTGTGTATGTAATCTATCAATTTTATACATTCATACCAATTTATACATTATACTCTACATAGCTCCTCAGTTTCTCTTTTAAATGAGTCTCAATATTGTACTGGTTCCCTAATTAATAAATTATTTAAGTAAATCTTTGACCTCACATATTGACCTGAAGGTCATTACAATTACAAGAATTATTTATATAATCCAGCTATTCACCTGAGACTTGGCTATTTTTTACACTCTTGCCACCAAAGTCAACCTAAGTTTGACCAACATTGGTAGTGGGTATGTGTCTATTTCCCAACACTTCCTTTCAGTTTTAAGTTGACAGAAAGTCCTTCCCAGAATGAGAGATGATTTCGAAATAGGATGGATTGATGGATAGATGAGCGTGTTAAGCAACTATGGTAAGTGTTCATTACAGAATAAGTGATAGGTATATGAATATTCCCTGTATACTTATTTTGATTTTTCTGCATGCTTGAAAATGTTAATAATGTAGAAAAAATTTTAATATGGACCCAAATTCAAATTTCTTAAAATATGTTTCTCTACAAAAATAACAGGTATTCCTCACTAAAATTACTTCTGTGGAATAGTCATATGACACGCTAGAAATGTACAATTTAAAAAGCAATATTTTCAAAGAATTTTACATCAGTTATACTTAATATTAGCCACAGGATTTGTACACTACTTCTCTATATAATTTTTCACTTATTGTAGAACTTAGTTTTTTCCCCAAAAAAGGGCAGCAACAAATGGTTAAGTGACATAAATTTGGTTACCAGTTCAGTTTGTAGGATTTGTTTTATTCAGTCATATAAACACTCATTTTATTTGGGATTTAAGAGCAAGTTGTACGGTACTGTGATTTTTATTCAAAGTTGTGTTAAGAATAAGTTTATGGGGAGATATAACATGACTCAGTACACATGCAATGAGAAATTCAGACAACCCAGCCCATGGGTAGTTAACTGTAGCATTCATATATTTTCCCCTGAACTGTATAGAACTTATTTCTCAGAAGAGAAAGCTAAATGAAAATAGGAAATTACTTCTTGCCACTCACTTTGTTGTAATTATATGAGTAATTTGAAAGTAACTACTGTTGTTCAGGCCTAATCCCATTAGAGGCAAACATACATTACTTACAATTTTCAGCAAAACATTATTCTTAATGATACCAGCCATTAGAGTCCTATATAGATCTTTATAACATTTGCCTTTAAGTAAGTGTATAAATCCTGAAGAAGCCATCATATTCAGTGTATTATATGAAATATTTTAACCACATGGTGAAATATGAAAACAGTTCACTGATGGCTCTTATTTTCGTATCTTGCTGTCTCAAAGAATCAATGAGGAAGAGAGCCATGGAGTAGCAAAATATGTTACCCAGTCATGAAGAAACCCTCTCCCTTTTTCTCTTTCATCACTTTCACACTTTGATGTTGTGTTGACATTATTACCAATGATGTCCTTGGACACAAGCAGGAGAAAGTAATCCTAAAGCTATATATACATAAAAATCATTAAAAATGTTCATGCTGTGCAATTAGAATAGCAATGATTCTCAAAAGTTTTGTGTATCTTAACCCTATTAAAATCAAGCCTAAAGCCTCTTCATTTTGCCTGAAATGCTTAGGTAGTCAATACCTCATATTTGAATTCATGGCTCATGATTTTCAACCTTTTTTTTTTTTTTTTTGCATGGCAATATAGCAAGTAAAAAAGGAACAGTGGAGCAAATCAGCTGAGATAATGTTAAGTCGTAATAGTTCAAGGAAATAAAAATTAGCAAACTAAGAATGGAATCAGGTCACTTCTTAACCATTGAGTTAATAGCAACCAAAGTTGCATTTGATCAAGACCTAGTATAGCTCAGTAATGCATGTTAAAAAAAATCATATATTCGCTGTTGGTTATTCTTCTCTGAAAGGTTACTTACACACTTGATTATGAATGATGAATATGAAGGCAGGTGTAGTTTGAGTACATTTGGAGACATACTCAATAGCACTGTCAGACCAAAGCTTATATATAACCAATAAGCAAAAATCTAAGAGATTGCAGATACTGCTGTAGGCCCAGAACTATGCAGTTGCAAGGAATGCAAAAGAACTTTAAGGAAAAGACCGTCTTCCAGAATTTTGCCACCTAGTTGAGAAAAATTGAAAGTGACAGCTTAAACGACACTGCTTGATGTTGATACAACTGCAATAGAATTTGTATGTTTTTTTTTTTTGAAAAAGCCCCATAATTTAGCTGACTCATAAACACACCAAGTATGATACGAAATAATTGTTTTTTAAAATTCTTTTCACATTTTATATTTTCTATTTTTTAAATCAAGCTATAACATTTCTAGTAGGGTTGATTATCTGATACAGTAATTCACTAGAACAAACAGATGTCAGAATAAGGAGGGAAGGAGAGCACTGAAACCACCTTTGACAATTCACACTCATGTTACTTGCACGGTGTTTGTGAAGCAGCAGCACTAGTTGGATGGAGCACACATTCTAGCACTTGATCTTAGATGGATGACTGTCCTTTATGTTGTAATAAACTCTGACTCGACAGTCACATAGGCTGCCATTAAAATCCCAGCTCTGCCACTCACAAGCTATGTGATCATAGAAAAACTACTTTCTGTCTTTGAGTTGGCTCTTTCCCTCAGGGTAAATTACATTTTTTTTCAGGGTGAATAAATGAGGAAATACGTCTGTGGTAGAACAATTCCAGTACTCGTTAAATGGTAGTACCTTCCCTTAGGCTTGCTTCACCAGAATTAGGTTTAAAATACATTTAATGTTTTTCCAGCAATGTGGCAGACTAGATATCCTGGAAAAAGAAAGAAAATACAAAATTTTATCTAAGCATCTAGCAGTACTTAGTTTAAAAAGGGTAATGAAGGCAGAAATGAACACTTTAAATAGCAATAAAAGAATCTCATAGGGAATAGCAGAAACAAACACAAAAATGAAGGTTAGAAAAAAACAGAGGTAAGTTAGGGCAGATGCAAATGCTATCTTGGGGGCTGTTTGCTGATTTTAATAACCAGATTTTAACAGCTGTGTCAATAGAAAAGCAAGTCTCCACATGGCAGGCAGTCAAAGCTGAGGCTCTGTTTTAAAGCCAAAGGCCTTGAAGGGCTGTACCCTCGGTAAAAGAGTAGACTAGATAAAAATCTGTGCCAGAAAAGAATATGATTAGGAAAATTGAGAATTTATAACTATGTGCAAATCCTCATGTTGTGCTGATGTTTGTATGTACATTATCATTAGGATTTGAGAAATCCGCAAACTAAGATAGTACCATAAATTTGACTCAGATTAAGTGTTAAAAGCAAATTCCTTCTAATGGGACACATCTTCAACCAAGGTCATTTAATATTCCCACGGTTAGTCCTGCTAAACACAGGATCATCAACAAAAATTGTAAACACATGAAAAAGTAAACCATAAGCGCAAAAGTTAGAAAACTTTTAAACAGCCACAATAAAATTTCAAGAACTAAAATTAGTTGAATATAGATTTTAAGACAGGGCATAGGAATCAGCCAGTTGAAAGCTGGGGATGTGGAATGATGTTCATTTTTATCGTTAAGAAGCCATGAGCAAAGCTCAGAGGAGGTAAACAGGATGCTCAGTTTTGCTGGAAAAGAGGTATCATGTGTGTCAATTATTGTCATCATCGTCACCCTGGAAGTGTAATGTAAGACAGTGAGATAGTAAGTATTGGGACTGAGTGTGACGTCCTGGCTCTGTCAAACACCGTGGCCTTGAGAAAGCTACTTTTACTCTCTGTGTCGTCATTTCCTTACTTGTGAAATGAGGATAATAGTGTTTTTATAAGGACAGAATGAAATTATGAAAGCACTCAATTAGTTGTTCAGTACATATCAGTAAATATTCAACAGGGATCTTCAAATATATTCATATTAATCAAGTGTGCATTCAAAACATTTGGCTCTGATAAAGTATTAAACATTGGTAAACAAAGCTGGTTAAGAAGAAAAGAAATGGTCAGGTGGGAAAAATACTCATATAAGCTAGCAGTTATAATGTAACGATTTTATTTGCCTTAATGTAGATGCATATAAATTGAAACTAAAATCTGGAAGAGTGAAAGGCAAAGATTTTGTCATGATGTAGTCAGCTTCAACGTGGAAGGAAATATTCAAGCTGAATCAAAAATGGTTATTAAGAATTTCTTGACAGAAGAGAAAGGAATGGAGACAATACTATGGGAAACGTTAAAAAAAACCACACACACACACACACACGATTATATCCAGAAAATAGCAGGTAGTGCCTTGTGGGTGATGTTTACTGTATTAAAGGGAATATGGAAGAAAATTAAAAATGTAGACTAAAACAGCATTGATATGGCCTTGTACGTGAATCTTGGGAAGCTAGAACCAGTATTAAGTGTTAGAGGGTTTTAAGTCTTTGTTTATTTCTCACATAGACTTCAATTTTGAGAGTTCACAGCAAAATTGAGTAGAAGATATAGAAACTTGCCCTATATCCCCTGCCCGCTACATATGCACAACCTCCTACCATCAGCATGCTGTATCAGGGTGGTACCTTTGTTAACAGTGAATTAACATTGACACATCGTTATCACCCAAAGTCCATAGTTTACATTAGCGTTCTCTTTTGGTATTATGCATTCTAGGGGTTTGGGCAAATGAGTAATGATATGTATCCACCATTATAGCATCCTCCAGAATAGTTTCACTGCCCTACAAAATTTCTGTGCTCTACATAGTCATTCCTCCCTCCCTCCTAACCCCTGGCAAACATTGATCTTTTTCAAATTTCTTTATTTTTGCTTATTTTCAGAATGCCATTTAGATGGAATCAATTATGTCAGATTATTTCTTTTACTTAGTAATATGCATTTAAGTTCCCTTCAGGTCTTTTCTTGGCTTGAGAGTGCATTTCTTTTTAGTACTTCATAATCCGTTCCCTTGATGCACCACAATTTATCCATTTACCTACTGAAGGACATCTTGGTTGATTCCAAGTTTTGGCAGTTACGAATAAAGCTACATTGAACATGTGTGTGCAGGTTTTTGTATGGACATAAGTTTTCATATCCTTTGGGTAAATACCAAGGAGCATAATTGATGGATTGTATAGTAAGTGTGTTTCATTTTGTGAGAAATTTGCCAACTGTATTCCAGAGTGGCCATACCATTTTGCATTCCCACCAACAATGAGAGTTCCTTTTGCCCCACCATTTGGTGTTGTCAGTGTTCTGAATTTTGGTCATTCTAATAAGTGTGTAGTGGTATCTCACTGTTGTTTTATTTTTTCCCTAGCTTTATTGAGATATAATAGAAATATAATGTGTAAGTTTAAAATGTACAAAGTGATGATTTGATACATGTATATATTGTGAAATGATTGCCACAATAAGACTAATAAACACCTCTATAACCTCACATAATTACCATCTTTTGTTATTGTTTGAGGGAATGAGAACTTTTAAGATCTATTCCCTTTGCAGCTTTTACATATATATTACAGTATTGTTAACTATAGTCACTATGCTGTACATTAATCCCTAGAATTTATTCATCTTAACTGGAAATTTGTACTCTTTGATCAACATGTCCCTATTTACTTCACCCCCTAGCCCATGACAGCCACCATACTGCTCTCTATTTCAGTGAGTTTGGCTTTTACAGATTCCTCCTTGTAATGAGATAATACCCTATTTATCTTTGTCTAATATATTTTACTAGCATAGTATATTCAAGGTCCATCTATGTTGTCCCAAGTGGCAAAATCTTCTTTCTAATGGCTGAATTATATATATCTCCACTACATTTTCTTTATTCATTCATACATGAATGGGCCCTTAAGTTGTTTCCACGTCTTGGCTACTGTGAATAATGCTGCATTGAAAATGGGCGTGCTGATATTTCTTCAAGATAGTGATTTCAGTTCCTTTGGGTATATACCCAAAAGTGGAATTGTTGGATCATATAATAGTTCTATTTTTATTTTTTTGAGGAACCTCCATACAGTTTTCCATTGTAGCTGTACCAATTTATATTCCCACCAGCAGTGTACAAAGGTTCCCTTTTCTCAGAACTCACTGACACTTGTTATCTGTTGTCTTTTTGATAATAGCTATCCTAAGAGGGATGAGGTGATACCTTATTGTGGTTTTGATTTGAAGTTTCCTGATCATTAGTGTTGTTGAGCATCTTCTCATGTACCTATTGGCCATTTGAATGTCTTCCTTGGAAAAATCCCTATTCAAGTCCTGTGCCCATTTTTTAAATCGGGTTGTTACTCCCTTTTTTTTTTTTTTTTTTTTTGCTTTTGAGTTGTATGAGTACTTCATGTATTTTAGATATTAACCTCTTATCAGATACATGGTTTGAGAATATTTTCTCCCTTTCTGCAGGTTACCTTTTCATTTTGTTAACTGTTTCTATTGCTGTTCAGAAGCTTTTTAGTTTGACATAGTCCCACTTGTTGATTTTTGTTTTTGTTATTTGTGCTTTGGATGTCATATCAAAAAGGTCATTACCAAGATCAATATCAAAGAGTTTTTACCTGTAATTTTTTTTTTAACAGTTTCGTGGTTTGGGGTCTTTAATTAAATATTTAAGCCTTTAATGCATTTGGAGGTAATTTTTATAAGTGGTGTAAAATAGGGGTCCAGTGTCATTCTTTTACATGTGATTATCCAGTTTTCCCAGCACCATTTTTTGAAGAGATTACCCTTTCCCCACTGAGTATTCTTTGCTCCCCTGTCATGTTAGTTGACTGAATATGGGTCAACTTGAGTGTATTTGAGGGCTCTCAATACTGTCTTATTGGTCTATGTGTCTGCTGATTCTTTGATCAGAAATTTTAAATTTGCTGTTGAAGGCCTGTAGTGAATTTCTCATTTTTGTTATTGTATTTTCAACTCCAGAATTTGTTTGCTTCTTCCTTATAATGTTTATCTCTGTTAATTTTCTCTGTTTGATAAAGCATGGTCATCATGCCTTCCTTTACTTCTATAATCATGGCTTTCTTTAGTTCTTTGGACATAAAATGACTACTTTGAAGTCTTTGTTAAATCTGATACCTGGCTGAATACTCTCTTATCCCAGGAGATGAGTTATACTTTCCAGTTTCCTTGTGCTGAGGGTAGAGGCAGGGCTGTCCCAAAATATGCCAAAGTGGCATATAGATTATTTTGAATTAAGTTAACTTAAGAAATAGCTGATGCAGGAGAGGTACTTTGACCTCTCTGTCTCCCTGAAAGCAGAAAATAAATCTCATGTAAAAGGTGCCCTCCCTGCCCAAGGAGGTAGAAGGACACCCTCATCACCAGAGATAGGGAACTCAGGGCTAAGAAACCTGTATAAACAGACCTTGTTACTTCTTTACTGACAACTACCCAAACCCAAATTTTGCTTCAGTTCTTTCCTAATTAAGCACCCAAACTGAATTTCTTTGTCCTGTCAGTTCTTCTCAAATGTATTGTTTCTTTGTCTAAACAGAATAAAAGCCCCCTGCTTTGCCCTTCCTTAGGTGCCTTTAAGACCTCCAGGAGCATGAAGTAAAATTTTTTTCTCCTATTAATCTGTCGGTTTAATTATTAGATCTGCCAAAACTCAAGAAGAGTAGGAGGGGGAATTTCCCTCTCCTTGACATTTGCATGACCCATATTTTTTTGTTGGAAATTCGACATTTCAGATACTATATTATGGCAACTCTGGGTACTGATCCCCTGCCTCTGGCCTTGGGGCATTTTATTGCCATTTACTTGTTTAGTGACTGGCTGTATTATTTCCCTGATGTCTCCAAGTCTATACCCTCTGCTTTGATGTGAAGTCTTTGATTTTGTAACTCAGGGGACGCAGCCTTGGGTATTCCCAGAGTCACCAGTAACGTGAAAGTGGTTTTGGCAGGGCTGTCTTTGACTGTCTTTCTCTGACCACACTCAGCTGTCAAGCACCACTAATTGCTGCCTGATTGCTTTATTATTTTAAACAATTCCCTGCTTGACCAAATTGCTTCACAAACTAACCCCTTTGAAAGGATAGTCATGGAGGTCAGTGTTTGAGATATTTTCTGACCAAAGGAGGGCTCTCTCCCTATTTCGAGAATTCTCTCCAGAAGACCAGCCAACCCACAATTTAGCCTATATCTCAAATGAATCTATCAGTATCCTTCTGACTGCCTTTTAGCACAACTTCCACTTTTTTTTTGAGAGTGCCCATAGTCACGTTTCAATTAAAGTCAGTTCCTTGGAGAAGGAATTTGAAGCTCTCTGTTGTATGGCTTGCTTTTCTACCCCAGGGGAAAAAGATCTCTGAGCCCAGGTTTTAGTGTTGGGAGAAAGAATAATGGTGCATGTCTCTCTGAGTGAACTCCCTCTTTAAGAGCTTAGTGCTCAGTGGATTGAATGACAGTAGCACCAGGTCTCCTTGGTTTGCCATTGCCATATCAAGAGAAGGAACCTCCACCCCACAATCTGGAACAAGGACCATTAGGGCCCCCCTATTCTTAGTGACTTCACACCCAAGGTAGAGCCTGTGTTCAGTGAGTTAGGGTATGGGCAGGAGAAGGGAGCCCCCACCTCTTGGCCACACGCATGCCCAGATTGTAGCCTCAGCAGTAGGTATCTGGGACCTGGATGAGAAATGCTGACTTCATGCCCCTCTTGACAAGGAAATGGTGGGAAAGGAAAATTTTTTTCTTCCTTATACCAATCTAGAGTGGAGTTTCTATGTCACTGAGCTTGACCAGGGAGGGAGGACATGCATCTTGGTTCAAACACCAAAAACTCTCATAAATATTACCATATTTTAGTAGATTTTCTTGGATAAATGTTCTTCACTTGCAGTTTGCCCTTAGGGCTATTTTCAGAGATTTTAAATGTTTATCTTTTTAAGTAATTTTTTCCAGTTTCATTGGCAACTGAGTCTGTGGAGCTCCTCACGCTGTCACATCAGATGTGGGACTTTAATAATTTTATGTCATGACCCAGTAAACAAACACATACAGACACACACAATTGAAACCAGATTTTACAGAACAGTACTTTTCCTTACCAAGTGTGATTATGTCTGATGTTTTTCTATTCTGCTTTGTTTAATTAAAAAAATGTACTAGTTGGCGATAGCTAGATTGATTTTTCTACCCACTAACAGATCGTGACTAACATTGCAAAACACTGCTCAAGTTGATTTGTAGTCTTTGTTTATTTGTCCACTCATTTATTCTTTTAATTCAGTCTATAATTATTTAGCATGCTAGTTCAGTTTTCATTTTTGAAAGTGCAAATATGAATGAAATACAATTATTTATTCAGAGGAGCTTAAATGCTACTTGGGGAGCATATTAAGTATGAAAATGCTATTGACAAGAAACATACCATTGGAAACTTCACCAGAGGAGTAACGTAATCATACCTATGTTTCAGGAAGTTAAGTCTGGTGGTGGTGTAGAGGTTGGATGGGTGATGGGGAGAAACCACAACTGGGTATATCCATTTGGAGGCTTTTGCATTGTCAGTAAACATAGTGTGAACCCAAATTTAAATATTATGGTAGAATCAGGTAAGAGACAGTTGAGGGATGGAAATCTCAGAGATACATAACAGATAGAGCCGATACAGTTCAGTCAAAGGATTTTAGGATAAAGATGTTTTCTTCTGCAGTGGAGGGTACATGTGGCATTACTTAGTTGAGGTGGGGGTAGGAGGAAGAAGGAATATGTTTAGGGGGAAGTGCTGATAATTTGTTCATAACTGAGAAGATGTAAACTGAGGAAAGCATTAACTGAAAAGTCTGGTAGAAATTATAGGAATTTAACAGAAAGTGATACACCACTGAGTGCAAATACAAATTATTCCACAACCCTGATATTTATGAAATTAAATTAAAATTAAATCATTTTGACTTAATATGTATTATGTAAATATTTGGCACTTGTTTTCGTGTCTTTTAGTGTAATGCATATTGTCAGTTTCATTTAGTGTAAAGTAGTAATCTATTTACAAAGAAAGCATTAATTTAAAAAGTTAGTGTACATTATCTCAAGTACAGTGGTTATATTTGAAATCATTTATGAAATTTTTAAAAATTGCAAGAGAAGACCATGTTATCAATGTATTTTGATTTTAGAATAATAACTGAACTATTTCAAAGTAAATGACTGCATATAGACATTTACCACAGTGATCTTGATGCTTCAGGGTTTATTAAAAATAGAGGGAAAGTAATATTCATTTGTACTTGTTTTCTGTAGCTGAAATAACATCTGCTCTTGATCACATAAGTAAGAACCAGTTTCAAATTCCTGCATAACTTACTATGTGAAAATGAGAAAATAATTTTTCCTTAAACCTTGTTTCTTCATCTAAAAGTGAAAAGTAATACCAGCTCCCTCCTAGAGTTACTGTGAGGATTCAGTGCAGAAGCCAAATAAAGGGACCAGCACCCACACCTGGCCTTTAGTCGGTACAAATGAGTAAGATTCAGGAAAAGACCTGCCTCTATACCTCAAACTTAGTGCAAATGAGTGACCTGCAAAATTGGACACACACAGCATTTCTGGAAGCAACGCACGGCAAGCATTAGCCCTCCAGTTTAATAGCCACGTTATCATGGTGCAGAGTGACTGCTGTCTATCTTGTAAATAGTATTATTGCTCAGGTCACGTCATTTTTAGATAACAGTAATGGCTGTAATGCTCGAATTTTGTAATGTTCAAAATTTGAGGATGAAAATAACTACATTAGAAACTGCGGTCCAGTTTAATGTTTATCCATTAAAGTGGTTTATATATTCCTATAAGCACTCTAACCAGGTCGTATTATTAGGAACTGTTTCATAATTAGCAATTACCAAAAAATGTCAGTTTTTGTTAAATGATTACATGGATGGTGCTAATATCTATAGAACAAAGTCTCAAATGCAAATTTCTATTTAATTTTGTACAATTTTAAAATGGAAACATTATGTATATGGAATTACAGATGCCAAAATTTTTTAAGAGATTAGCTTAAATATCTTAACATAAGCTATGTTACTACAAAGAATATTTCCTGATAAATTTGAATAATATACTTCTTGGAATCAGTATATGAAAATATCTGTAAAGGCCCATTGGAAATAACCTATAAATATACTAAATTTAAAGCCCTAATTTTCAATTAAATTAAATTTCAATCAAATTAAAGCCCTAAGTTTCAACTAATTTTGCAGTAAGTGAACTATACTTTATATCTGTATCTATACATTTCTGTATTTCTCTATCCAATACTAAATGCAGAGATGGTGGTAGATGATGCTGGGCATGAAATGGAGTTCAGAAATAGATAAGGAGTATTTTATTTTCTCACATCGTTAGAAGGAATGACTTACAATGGGAGTCATAAAATCAGTTAGTAGAAAGTCGATCATGTCATTAATCCAATACACCGTTTGCTGATGTGGAACTGTTTGAGTCTACCCTTTGGAACTCAGGAAAGGTCTTAGGAGGCCTAATGAAGCCTATTTCCTACAAACATGAAACAAGGGACATGGAAAGGATTTATACCTGGGAGGGCCCCACAGGGTCCTCCTTGGTTTCAGAACTATATTCAGGTACCCATGGGTTCTATAGCAAGTTTAATGACATGTATACCTCCTATGTATGAGGAGACCCAGGAAAACTGAGTAACTCTGAAATGGCTCTGGCCACCACCTTAAATAAAATCTCTAACTAAACACAAAAGAAGGTGGTGGGGGTGAAGGTAAAAGCACACTAAACAAGGGTAAGATTGTGCAGATTTAAGTCATTGCCTTCTCCACTGATAAGCGTTTCTGTATATTTAGAGTCATCCTCCTCTTCCTGGTACAGAGAAAGAGACACTCCTACAGATGGACATTTGCTTATAAATGTAAATGTCTCTCAAAAGAAAGGCAACTTTGATTCACTTTTAAGGTCTTTTCCTGTATTTTTTGTTTCTTAAAAATAATCAAATTACTTAAAATAATCCTCATGCCAGAAAGGCATATTTTGGAGTGATATGTTCTCCTTCCCTTTCTTTAATAAGGAAGCTTTATGTTATTTATAGCAGAAGTTTAAAATTCGGTATAATTCTAAAAAGTCACTGCTTCTAGAAAACTTTGATCCACTCTTCTGAATTTTTTAAGATGAAGCACAGAAACCAAGCCTGGGATCTTCAGGAAAGAAAAAATGTTTATGGTATTAAAAAATAAAATTCAGCTGAGTAAATTTGATCTAATTTGCTTTATTCCACAACACATGAATTGGGCAGTATTCCTTCTAGGAAGTAGAAAGTTGCTCCAAGGGGCTGTACAAAATGGAGGCTTTTAAGGGCACAAATGGAATGGGGAAAGGAAGTGAAAAGCAAAAGAAAGGATTATTTCAGGCAACGTCATCTTCCTTTGGGGGAAGAGTAGGAATCTATCCTACAAGTCACATCAGTCACTCATGTTGATCCAGAAATTTCAGACTGATTGCTTTAAAATTCCACTCCTGGAAAGGCTGTTTAAAATTCCACTCCTGAAAAGGCTGTAACTGCAAATAGGTTAGGTATTAAGTTGTGGTTTGCTGACGTGAGGCTAGCACAAGTTGCTCCATTTGGGGACTGTGGTTTCTTTTTTTAACAGTGAACATCAGTGAGCTATGCAGTGTGTTCTTCTTTCATATATTCTACTAATTTTTTAAAACAAAATCCAAGCAGAACAAGTATGCCTGGAGCTGAGAAACAACATCATTGATGAATAGCTCTATGCATGAATAATAAAAATAATGGCCATCATTTATTAAACTTATGTCACATCACATTTCAGTCAGATCTCTTAAATGAACTGGGGAGAAAGCTTTAACCAGAAATGGGGAGGATTTAGACTGGTTTCCAGGAGGGAGCAAGAAAGACAGAAGCCTAGGGTCTAGAACTGTATTTCCTGAGGGGATAGAAGAAACTACAAGTACCGCTCTTTTGATACAAGGGCTGATGGATCAGGAGATTGTCTCAGCCTGGATGCCGTGGTTGTCTGCCCTTGACAGACACCAGCACCTGCTGGTTGTGAAAGCTGTCATCAGCACTTGGGGAGAAGTCATCATCAAACAGCGGTAGCACAGTGGTGCAGTCCTGTCCCCTCTGTGATTATGCATGTATGCAGGCTTCCTCTGGCTCCAGTGGCATCCTGGGGCCCTGTCAAATGAGAGGACCTGAGCAAGGGATGGCATTGGCCTTGAGGGAGGCAGAAATATGAGCGGACAAAGGACTCTTCAGGAGGCTCCTGGGGCCTCAGGAGGAGCTATGTCAGTCCCCCAAAGGCAGCATGGGAAGAGGAAGAGGATGGCAAATAAGAGACACCTCAGAAATCCCCTCCCTTTTAGAGCCAGAGAGAAGGCACAGGATGGTCCCAGACTCAGAAAAATAGACGTGTTATAAATGTATATCCAGCCTATAATCTTAAATTCAGGTTTTGCACAAATCCCTGTCATACAGACAGCTACCAGTGCATTAGTTATTATTACAGTTTTGCCATTATGATGTTCAGACCCAATTGCTTAATGACATAATAATGTAGATTTCCTTTGTGAGACAAATCTTTTTAAATGCCTGTGTTTAACCTGACTTCCCAGTTACACACCTTTGTTCCCTGGTACTGATAGATAGGGGTTGTGTAGTCTCAGGGATTCATGAGAAGCAGTGACATTGTACTAGTGGAGGGATTTGAATAGAGACAAGAATTTGAACTATACAAACTGAGAGAAGTAACAAATCACTGAGCCTGTCCTATCCTTGAGCATCCCTAGCAAAGTTTTGTTCTGTCTTAAGTCATCCCATATGCAATTATAAATCAGTGTTTTGTTTTGAAAACTAGGTCAAAAATTAGAGATGTCAGCTATTGCTGATGATGGGAGAGGATAAAAAACCAAAGCAATCAGTAAAATTTGACTTTCAGAAGAAAAACAAAAATTCTGGTTGCATCAGGTAATTCAGTGTTGAAGCAATAGTTTCAACTTATTGTATATGATGTGAATGGGCCTCCTGTAGGTTATATGAGGAAACAAAAAAAAGGAGGGGCTTTCTAAAATGACTTTAGTCAGCGCTCTGGTCTGTTCAAAATAACACTCATCTAATTTAAAAGAAAAGCATTAGAGAAAATTGGAGAGTCATTTTAATTGAGATTCAGGAAATGTATAACTTTTCAAGAGAAATACAATTCAAGAGAGACTCAATAGGTGTCCCTTCATCATCATTACTTTTACTTCATTACAGTCAACTAAGTTCATCTTTAACCTTACTAGACTTAATTCTGTAAGATTGGGTATGGCAGCGGCAAAATTTATTTCAGTAGATACACAGAAAATGTATCCTATATTTATAGAATCATTGAGAGTTTTCAGAGAATCATTTTTGTTTTTCTTATATGTTGCCATTCTTTGTGGGGGAAGTGATATGCTAGAGATATGTTCACATTGGAAATCCAAGAACTTAAGACATCACCATGTAGAATATTAAGGGCATACATTATCTCTAGTTATTTCATTCATTTACTAAACGTACTAAATCCCTACGTTACATATCCCTAATGGGGGATACAAAGAAGTGTAACAGATGATTCCTCTATTCAAGTAGCTTGTAATATACTTGGGAAAATGAGCTATATAGACAAATAGCTATAAAAACAGAATCATTTAAAATTTGAAAAGATACAATATATCAATACTTAAATAAAGGCCACAGAAAAATAAGGATTTTATAAACTCACAGGAGAAGGGAATCTGTGAGGTAAACTGGTCAAATAGTTGAAACTTACACTTTAAAAGAATCACTCTGGCTATTCTGAGGATAGTCTAGGTAGAAAGAAACCAGTAAAGGAACTTTGCAGTAATCCAGGCTGAAGATGCTGGTGGTTAGATCAAGATGGCAGTGGTAGTAATGGTGAAAAGTACTTGGATTTTTGTTTCTATTTTGTAGATTGCATCGACAAATCTGCTAAGGGATCAGATGAGGTGTGCAACAGAAACAGGGGAATCAAAGTTTGCTGGAAGTTTCTTGGCCTGAAAGAATGCAACAGTAAAATTGCATTTACTGAGATGGGAGGACTTTAAAAAAAAAAAAACACTTTAGGGAAAAATTCAAGGATCTGTTTTGAGGTATGTTACTGATAAAGATGAATACCAGCATGCAAATAGTGATGTTGAGTAGATAATCGGTTACGTGAGCCTGAAGTTCAGGGAAGAGGCCTAGGCTGGAAATACAATTTTGGGTTTCTTCAGAGTCCAGATGGTAAGTCACTAGATTGGTGAAATCACCTAGAGAGGGAGAGTGGGTAGAACAAAAGTCTGAAATTAAGTCCTGGGGTACTACAATATTAAAAAAAAAAAATTATGGAGATGAGAAAGGTAACTGAAGGAATCTAAGAGTGCCAGTAACAAAGGAGGAAATCCAAGAAAGTGTGAGGCTCTGAGGGTGATGTGAGCCCAGTGGTTCAAAAAAGGAGGAGTGATGAACTGCACTGATGGACACAGGTTAAGTGAGATAAGGAGTAAGAACTGACCTTTTATTGAAAGCATGGAGCGAGTACAGCAACCCAAGAGGCAGTGGTATTAGATGCTTCATCTGAGGGGATGCTGAAGTCATGGAGAACCACACCAGGGATGGTACAAGAAAGAGTGACATTAAACTAGCTGTCAACAGGAAGTTATTATGGTGTCTTTAAAATGACTGTATCAAGGAAAAATAGAGGTGGGAGATTGTGATGTCATGAGCTTCAGAGCTGGCATTTGGATGAGGACAGTGAAGAGTATAGGGAGGCAGTAGTGAGGAGGTACCTGCGCAGGTCCAGGCCCAGTGATCTGTGGAGTCCTGGGGATGGGAGGTTTAGTGCTCTTCCTTCAAGGCTTTAAATGTCTACGGTACCCAACCAACCACTCCCCCATGGATTTTTAAATACCCGCTAAGAGGGTTATTATGGCCCTGGTTGAAGGCCACTGGACCTGGTTCCAAAGCTCTTTTGCTCGCCTTTTTTTTTTTTTTTTTTTTTGGCACTTCCTCAACTCTGTGACCTTTTCAGACTTGTAAAGTTCTATGCATATCTATACCAAGATTATTTTTACATGGCCCCAACAGTTCATTGTAATTGAAGTTGGCATGGTTTCCAGGAGATTCTCCTTCTTTACCTAGTGGTTTGCAAGACTTCTGTTTTATTGATTTATATTTTTAGCCATGGACTTCTTTACTCAAACAAGTTATATAGAAGCACAAAGGAATAAAACAAATGAAGTAGGGTGTTTCTGTTTAAGAGTTTGTGTGGGGGGGTGGATGGGGGTTGCTGGGGGAGAGAATAGAGTTAGCAATTTGAAAAAAAAATAACAAACTTAATACAAAAGGATGACTCTCTAATAGAATTTCAGACCCAGTGTGTGATGACAGATATTTATAGAAATTATCCCTTCCTCTATGTGGTACTCCTTAAATTATACTGCCCAGTAGGATACCTATTCTGCCAACATCTGCCAAAGCTAATGCTGGAGATTACTGATGTAATCAGGACGGGGATGTTTAATGGCTTTCTCAGTGCTTTTGGTACATAAAATACAGCTGGCAGATCTCCTGTGTCCTTTGTATACTACAGATCAGAATAGTCTAGATCTGAAGTTCACAAAACACTAAACTGGAGTAGGGATGTGAATAGGGGTGTCTCTGTTGAAATGGAGCTGGAGGGAGGTGACAAAGACTCTCCTTGACCAAACTGTAGACAGGTTCCCCTGTGCCCTATTCTCAGCTAGGACTTAACGTGGGGCCTCCACACCCATCCTTGCTGAGTCCAGCCCTGACAAGAATCCTGCTAAATTAGTTTAGAAAGAATCCTCTACTCTTGATATCTGTTAACCTTGGCATGACTTCAGTAAGAATCCTGTTAAATCAATTTATTAAAAAATGTCCCTACTCTTGTTGTCTCCTCTTAGTAATTCTTCATCCACTGACCCTCTCACCTTATTCTTGGTCTATAAATTCCCACTGGCCATTGCTTTTGGAATTGAGCTCTTTTCTTTTTCCCTATTGCGATAGTTTCTGAATAAAACATTCTTTACTACTTCAACTAGTATCTAGCTCTGGTTCTCTATAACAGTTTCTTGGCGTCATGACTTGGATATGGATTGGAACCACCATTGGACCCTCAGACATGACCTCTAGACCTCTAGGCATGCACCAAGACCTTTTGTCTCCAGTCTGCTTGCTTATTTGGTTATCTCGAGGTGAATCTGATTACAGATTCCAGTGCTCCAAATAAATATCCATCAAAGCATGTAGAACAGATTTTGACTGATAAGAATCAAATATACTCTGGAAGTTGAGTTAGTCTCAGACAAACAAAAGCTAGATTAGGGTCACAGCCTCTCTGTTCATAAGTATGAAGATATCATTAGTCAAGAACATGGAATCTTCTTAAATGATTGAAATCCACCCCCACTTTGCAAACTCCTGCTGACTATATGCTTAACCACTACACCCTAATACTATCCACTTTCTTTCTCACTGACAAAGTTTACAAAACACTCACTTGAGCTGCATTGGCCCCTTTGGGGCTTCTGGAATATCCCCAAATTAATCTGCCTAAAAGGAGCCCTAGAGTAAAAAGGAAAAGAAAATTGGACACAAATGGTCTGCTTATTTCTCCTGGTATAAAGAAGCTGAAAAATGGCTAAATAATTCAAGCCTCCTTCAAAACTATTGAGGCTCTTCAACAGTGTCTTCAGAAAATAATTTTCTGACCCAGTAAGCTGTCTAGAGACCCCCATCATGCAAATATTTCCCTCCTAGTCCTCTGTATCCTTTTTTTCCCCCAAAATATTCTCCATCAGTCACACTTTAGCTCCTCAACTCCCTGTAATCATATAGTTCATCAGGCCCCCATCTTTTGCATATTAAGCCTGGGGACCTTGGTATTGGTTCATATTATGTGCCATCCCCAAGGGTTTCCTGATCTCTGAAAGGAAAGTGAAAGATTTACTGAACAATTTAGAATTGTTCTAGAAACATATTCTCCTGGATTCCCCAATTCATATCAACTTAACATACCTATTGGTTGGGCCCAGAGATGCCTCCCTTTGGTTTAAAAAGCCAAATGGATCACCCTTGAACACCTTCAAAAGAGTTCAGACTACTCGATTGCCATTGGAAACTGAGGGAAGTAAAAGAAAAATTACTAGGGACCATTCTACAACAAAGAGATAAAACGGTGGCTGTTACCACTGATTGGAGGTAACATGGAAAGGCATTCAGAGCTAGTAATGACTTCCCAAACAGCTTCTGACTACAAGCTTCATAAATGGTATCAGACCGGAGCTCCATGACATATTATGGGAAAATATTAACTGGCAAAATGCAAGCATTTCTGAGGTCCAGACATTAGCCCAGCATTACAAAAGTAGTATTTCCCAAAACGGAAAATACATGATGCAACCTTATGGAGATATTAGCCCAGCATTACAAAAGTAGCATTTCCAAAAAATGGAAAACACAATGCAACCTTATGACATTGGAATTAAGACAGTCAGAAAAACCTGAAAAATTTAATCTGTGGCAACCTCCAGACTCACAGGTTCTCATTGATGAAGATACTTGCCAAAATTTTAAGAAAAAAAGATACTGAATCTGGGATTGTCTGGACCTCAAGAGAAGAAGAAAGCCAGAGTCTTTTTCTCGTCAGAACATGATTGGCTCCCCTCGGAGAAGGTAAATGCCCAGTGCCCTCAACTGTCACTGATCTTGCAAGAGAAAATAACTCTGCAAGTTGAAGGACACTCCAAGTAACTCATGTTGTGGGAGCAGCACTTTCAACTTGGAACACCACTTCGTTTCCTGTCTCCCTTCCTCAGTCACCAAACTTTAACAGTGATGGGTTTGATAATTTGCCTCAGGATTTCTTTATCTCAGCCTCTTACTATTTCTGTCAGACCTTTCAAAACTCAAAAACAACTTCTTTCACAGTTCTACCACCCCAGTAAATCTGTTAGGAAGGGATCTTCTCATGAATTACAGTGTCAAAATGTATTGTGCCCCTGAAGGACTCCTTTCTACAGGTCCTCAACTCCTCCTCTTGATGCCTGTGTACCCTATGGACTTTGTCCAACTTGACTGAGTTTCTTTGCCCCCTTCCACCTAGCACTTACTTGACTAAAGATTTAAATCAGCTGTTAGATAAAATTCTTATTTACAGCCAACAGATTACACCACTATTGGACACATGCAGGATGCAGAACCACTCAAAGTGGAAATAGATTCTTTTACACCCCTCCTCAGGATTCCTCAACATTGTCTAAAACCAGAAGGACTTGAGAGGCTTTGCCTGATATTCCAAAGTTTATTAAACCAAAGACCTTTGTCTCCTCTTATAGCCCATGCAACATTCCCATTATTGGCCATTAGGAAAACAAATGGGATAGGATGTCATTTCGTTGAAGACCTAACATCTGTCAATAATGTTGTCAAATATAGATTTTCCTTGATGCGTAATCCTACCACTATCCTGTCTGCTACCTCTTCCAGCGCCCAGTATTTCAGTCATTGATTTATGGTCAGCTTTTTGTAGTACTCTCCTTCACAAGGAATCCTAACACTTCCTTGTCTTCACCTGGGAAAACCAACAATATACCTAGACTGTTATGCCTCGAGAATTTGCTAATGCTTCTACTTACTCTTGCATGCCCCAAATGCCAATTTGAAGGTCTTAAAAAATCCCAGGAGATGTCACAGTAATCCAGTATGTAAATGACCTTCTTATATGTTCTGACAGTTCTGACAGCTCCCTTCTGGACACTGAACACTTTCTTAAGGCATTAGCAAGAACGAGCTTCAAGGTAGCCAGAGACAAAATTCAGTTATGCTCTCTGGCTGTCTGATATCTCGGTCTTAGCTACGGGAAAAATTCTGCAGACCAAGAATCTACCATCCAACATTTTTCTCTCCCTGAAACAAAATGACACCTGAGAGATTATTTTTTTTTATCTTGTGGGATATTATAAGATGTAGATACCTAATTTTCTTATGATTGCCTTACTTCTCTGTGTTATGACTAAGGAGTCATCCCCAGACCCAGTAATCTGAAGTCTTCTATCCAGAGATGCTTTTGAGAACCTTATGGGCTCTCTGCTTTCACCTTCCCACCTTGACTTTTCAGTTACTCTCTGCCTTTTTCCTCGTTTGTTCATGAATGAGAGGGCCATGCCCTTGTAGTATTATCCCAGAGGCCTAAGAGATACCAGCGACCCAAGAGATAATACAGCTTGGCCTTAGACCTGGTATCGGGGGTAGCCCTCTTGCCTGTGAGCTGTGGCTACAACTGCCAAGCTTGTCCATGCTATCTCTGAGTTTGTATTAGGTCTCCGCTTGACATAATTGCTCTTCAGGTTGTAAAGATCCAATTTCTTAACATACACAGTACTATTCTGCCTCTTGGTTTACTATTCTTCATTTCTCGCTCACTGTACATTGCTGTCACAAACTTAACCCTGCCACCTTGCTTCCTTTACCCACTGAAAGAATCTCCCATGAATGCTTCACTAATACCAGATAATTATCTTACCCTAGGCCAGATGTATCAGAAAACTCCCTCTCCAAGTTGATCTCATTATTTCTGTTGATGGCTCCTCCCTCTAGAAGGAGTCTGGGATATTTCAGGTTGAATATGCCTTCTCTGATCAAAACATATCTCTTGAATATCAAGCCCTGCTAAATGTTAAATGAGCTCAGATGGCTGAATTAATTGATCTCACTCAGGCTTGCATAAAAGCAAAGGGAAAGAAGGTTAATATTTATACTGACAGCCACTGTGCCTTTAGGGTAATGCATGATTTTGGTATGTTATGGAAACAAAGGATTCGTGAAGTTAGCTGGTATCCTGTCTAAAGTAAACCTGAAGTGACAGAACTTCTAGAAGCATTGTTGGGGGAGAGTATAGTTCAGTGGTAGAATGTGTGCTTAGCATGCATGAGGCCCTGGGTTCAGTCCCCAGTACTTCCTCTAAAAATAAATAAACCTAATTATCCAGCACCCCCCCCCAAAAAAAAACTGAAAAAAAAAGGATATAGAATTAAGAAAAGAAGCATTGTTACTACCCCAGCAGATTGCTATAGTTAAAACTGAGGGGCATAGTATTAAAAAGATCAGACAAGGCCCAGGAAGACAAATTGGCTGATAAATATGCTTAACTAGCAGCCTCTTTCCTTAGTTGGTTTCCAAGTCTTGGGACTATGCCCCTGGATCCTGTTTCAAAGCCCTGTCTGGTGGAATTACTCACCCTGCCTTGAGGGAAACAGCTTACTTAGAATGGCTCCCAAGGAAATAACAGATACCTGCATGACCTATATAGCTTCAGGCTCAAAAAGAACCAAATGGGAAAGGTGGAATGTTCAGTCCACTAAGACTTTGGAAACACCAAGATGGCTCTTAAAACCACTTGATGGCTCTTAAGTCGATTGCCCAAGACATGGTGTATAGTTTACATGATATGACTTATCAAGGAAAGGCCAAAATGATGAATATATTAAACAAACAGTGGTTTGGACCCTTTTGCTTTTATTTGGACCAAGTAGTTGCCACGTGCTTCATATGGCAAAAGCATAATCCTGGAAGAACTATGTGTCCTTTGTGGGACAAGGAAGGGAAGTAGATTCTCCCCCATCAAACCTTCCTTCACTCAAAAGTAGATTTCATCAGATTACCAAAATCACAAGGATACCCACATATACTCACTATAATCTGCATGTTTTCTAAATGGTTTAGAGGTTTTCCCCTGCCAAAATGCATCAGCAACATCAGTTGCCAAAGTTTTTTTAGGATGAATCTTCCCCTCTACTATTACTAGTGACAGAAGATCGCATTTCATTGGCAGAATTATACAGCAAATTGAAAAGGCAGCGCACATTCATTAGTCAGTCTCCACTGCTCTTACCATTCTCAGTCATCTTTGCCCATAGAAAGAGCCAACAGTACCTCGAGACCAAACTAGCTGAACTATCTGAAGAATTGAACTTATTACCCGGGCCAAGAGATTCCTCTTGCACTTATGACTCTCAGAATTTCACCCCTATCTTTATATAAGCTGTCTCCTTTTGAAATTATCATGGAAAGGCTCTTGATGATGCCTTATTCATCTTGGCTTGCAGAAGCTTCTAACTTGACACAGTCTGACATCTTTAGATACCCAAATGTTAGTAAAATATATTCAATCTTACATCAGCAAATCAAGACTGCCTTCCCTTTAGAATTTCCTAATTATCCTTTATATGACTTAGAAATATGTGATCTGGTATTCTCAAAATGCCACCATTGGAAAACTTACCTTGAGCCCAGATGAAGGGACCTTATACCAGTTTACTCTGCTCAAACTCCTGTCAAATTATAGATTATTAAACCTTGCGTTCATATTTCACAACTGAAGAAATACAGGAGCTATTCAGATGGGAGAAGTATTCTAACCAGAGACCTTAAACTGAGGCTATATCAAGAGTTCCAGAAGCAGACAAGAGCCAGAAGCAGTCATCCTAAGAACTGCCAAATAAGTAGGTGACATCACAAGGTAGTCATCTTCTGCCCAAGGTCACAGAAGAAGACTCACCTGGATTCCCCTTCCTTATCCCCTGCTCCTTTATCCTTGCCATTTGCCTGGAAACTCTCCTGCTCTTTCTGACTCTTTTATCAAGATGTGTTTCTACCCACGATAACTCTTTACCTGCAGCATGACCTTTCCTTGCCTAAACTTAGTCTTCACTTCATTTTTCTGCCCCTAAATTTAAGATTTCCTGCTCCTCCCTCTACTCCCTCCCCTTTCCCTACCTCTCTGCAAGAGTTTTTCACCCATAGAACCTTTGGCCATCCTGGGCCAAACTTTACCTAATTAAGCATCCTCCATTGTAGCAGGCCTGCATATCCTTTAACACTTTTCTCGTTGAAAGGTGGGCCCTATGTTCTCTTTCTTAATTGCAACCAGTAGAATGTGGCTGAGGTGATGCTGCCTAACTTCTGTGTCTAGGTCAGTGTCCTGCATCTTTCACCTGATTCTCTTGAGATACATACTCTGTGATAAAGCAGTCATCATATAGAAAATCCACCTACCAGGGAGATACGTAATAGACTATATGTAGGCACTTCGCTTGACAGTCCCAGCTGAGCTGCCAGCCAACAACCAGCATAAACTGCCAGTCATGAGATGTTGATTGTCCAGCTCTGTCAAACTGTAATTGTGGACATGACCAACATGGGACTACACCTGTATGAGAAAGCCTCAGTAATTAAAATGCATCAAAAATGTATTCCAAGCCTACATACTGAATGTAGTTAATAAAGAAAATTCCATTTGCTACTCAGTATGTTTTAAAAATCCACCAGTGTCAGTATGTATAAGGCTTGCATTATTATATTCTCAGAGCCAAAGTTATACAGAATCAAAGTCTGTAAAATATTCTGCTGGCATTTTTGGATTACTTGGTAATTCTGAGTAATTCACTCAATATATGAGGATCATCAGAGTTCAGGACAGAAGAATCAATTTTCTTTCATATTTTGAATTCCTTTGACATATGATTTGGTATAGAATTCCTGATAAATACATTCTTTTTCTAGGAAAATGTTTATTGATAATTAATGGAGGAGATCTATTTCATATTTCTTTTGAGACTGTTTTTAAAATTAGCACTTGAAGAAATACCCCAGCATAAAAGACAGAAGCTGCTTCTAATTTGAAACAAACACCTAACAGTATATTAGGGGTACTGATTAAAGATGAACTCAGCCGTTAAGTTTGAAGCAAAATTACTGCTTTCTTTTTGTTTCTTCCATACAAACATTTTGCCATACTAGCCTCTTTTATTCTCTTAAAAAAATACTGGGGAATAAAAAAAGCAGACTGAATCTTGTGTCATATATTTTCCAGTGGTACCCATAGCCAAACTACCGCAAAGATGTTAAAAACATCAAGGTATTCAATGAAAATACAAAATTAAATGAAATGCCAATCTGAAGAAATTTATTTAATTATTTTAATGTTTTGTTAAATGCTTAGAGAATGTAGAAAGGTAATCTGGAAGTCAACTTGGACTTGGATTGAGAAGAAATGAATAGATGTAGGGGAATAAAGCAAGAGTTGAGCTTCTAACTTACTACTCTGAAAAGGCTGAACAGTTCATAGTTTTAGTATTCTCACTTGTATCATAGCAAATAATATTTTCAGTGTATCTGTAAAATACTAACATTAGTATTACTACTACTACAGTAGAGTCTACTGTCATTAGGATGATACCCCCAAAACTGAAAGCAAGTCTTTTTGGCATCTAAATTAAATTGTATATTCAGTAGGATGTGATATGCCCCTGTTCTTCCTTACCCTCTTTGTGAATCTAAATATGGACATGTCATGTCTCCAATTAAATGTGACTGGGAACTCTGCCTGCAGTTAAAGACAAATTAGACTAATGAATTTTGTTTTCAACTTAGAAATAATTATGATGGCATTCTTGCAGAAAACTCAAACATTTCATTTTCGATCTTTATTGAGAGTTTTCCTTTGTGTCATCTAGAATTTTAGACTTTTGTGTTGATTGTAATTGCATATAACTGATGATTGAATTACTTAATCTGTCAAAAGCAATCATAAGTGAGGCAGTAGAGGATGGAGCTTGTGTAATTTTAATAGAAATTATTTGGTTGCTCTGTTTTCATCAAATTACATGCGGGATACTATTTAAGATGATAAATTAACAAGGACACAATATAATAGTTCAATTACTCTGAACTCTATATATTAATTTCTGCAACCAAGAAAGAATGAAGAAAATTTTACTTGTTAAATGCCCATAAAAGTTATGAAATCAGTTTATTATATTTTAGGTGGAATATACCTGGTGTGTATTTAGTTAATTATCACCTACACTAGAAACTTGTGATGTAGAATATCTAAAATACACTCCTAGTTGCAAAGACTCTGAGCAAACTCCAAATGTTATGTAGAACAGATGAACATACAGAACTGAATGAAGGAAAATCAATTTCCTACCCAAGAGGTAGATTTTTCAGAGTAAACAGGTAGAATAGTATAATCTACTGCCTGCCAAGTAAGTAGAAATTCATTTTTGCACTCGTGATTGCAAAGGGAATATTTTCAACTTGAACAAACTGGGAAAGTTACGTGGAACATTTCATCAATTAGTGGAGGAGCAGAGCTCTCATTCATGCCCATAGCTGTGTTTCTTTGGAGTTGATTAACCCATTTAAAAAGCCTGTTGTTTATGAAAAACAAACTTTGAAAAGACTCCATACATAGATGTAATTGCCTTATCCAGTGAATAAGGATGAAGATTGGCAGAACATAAAACAAACTCTTTTAAAAATATTTTTTGAACTTTTACAAAATCTCTAATTAGAAATAGTAATTAATTATATATGCCTGTATTCCCCAGAAGCCCAAGAAATACACGAAGGCTCTCTTGTTTTCCAAGAATACTTAAAGGCAAATTTATATTCAGTAGTTACTGAAGGCATCACCAACTTGTTACTGATTGTGGAAACTAAAGTGCTTGGGGATTTTCATTCTTTCTATGTATACTTAATAAGCATCTCTCACATGCTTGTCACTGTGCTGGTTGGTTGTTGGGGATACAGTGCTTGAACAGGATGACCATGGTTCCTGCCCTCATTGAACCCAGGCTTATGGTGATAACAGACATTGTAGGACAACAACACGGATCATTTCTAAAGAGAATATTGGTGTAGTATTGTTATAGGAACATACTTACGGCTTTCTAGTATGCTTCCAGAAAGAAATGACATTTAGGTTGAGACCTGAGGAATGAGTAGAAGTCAGAAGGTGCAGGGACGCTGCACTGTTCTGCTCAGATCACCTTTCGTGAATGAAGGACTTTTAACTCCCCTAGCTGGTGAGAACACAGATGGCTGACCGCACCAAGCTGTCAGGCCTCTCCAGGAGTTGCCTGCACTTGAAGAGAGCTACTTTATCCAAAGACACCCCTTCTTCCCTGGGTGGCTACCTGCATCCAGTGACTAGCCAATGCAGAGATATAAAAGCAAAGCCTTCTTACTCCAAATTGGGATACATCAGAAGAGTTAATTAAGTAAGAGCTTGAATGAATTTTTATTGAGTCTACATCACAGCTCAATTTCTTCCTCTGCCAAATCCTGAATATTTTTCTTTCTTCAGCATATGGTGAGTCCTGAGAGCACTCCTTGCACCATCTGGCTCTGACTGGCCTCTCCAGCAACTTGTTGCCCTCTACACTTCCTTAGCTTCATTCTCTCAGCCATGCTGGCCTTCGGTGGCCCTGTGTCCACGTCCTGCTTTCTCCTCGCCAAAGGACCTTTGCCTGTGTGGCTTCTTATGCCATCAGTCCTGGTCTTCTCTTCCCTTCTTATCCCTCTGCAGCCTTCAAATCTCTCTTCCTGGTAGAGTTTCTCTGACCTCCATGGCTGGGTCAAATTTCCTCATTATATGTATCAGAGCACCATTTACTTCTTGTCATAGTTGTTACAGTTAAAATTTCACATTTTTTTTGTATATGTAGTTAATACATTAAATAAATTAATGAATAATAAAATAATTAATGACAAAGCATACTGACCCCATTATTACATAGGAGGTAATGTTTCTTTGATTTGAACATTCAGCTCACACAGGACTTTATTTTTTTTTCAGCTTTTATAGAACCTGAGTCAGGTGATTTTAGATCTCCTTATTCTGCTTTTCACATGTTTCTAGATGCCTTAGAAGTTTACAGTGACCCCCTTACAATGCAAAATTCAGAATGAATTAATTATTGATAATGTCTCTGAATAGCAGTGTTGAAGCTCATGCTTCAAAATATCCAGATTTTGCTTCCTTATTGTTATGGCCATTTTTTCCAAAAACTTTTGATTTCTACATAATTAAGTTCTTCCTTATGGTTTAGAACTAACTCCAGAGAGTGGTAACCATTCGGAGTATAAACCTATCGGTGAGACAGTTAATTTAAGCAAATAGATCAGTGTGGATGATAGTTGTTACTGCTCTGTCTTGCTTCCTGCCATTTTTTATTATCAGTACAAGGGCGTTATTACCTCCCATGGTTTATGTCCTGCCACGTAACCTATAATGTAGTTGCTTTTCTCATTACTTTACCCAAACAAATTGAGACCTGTTACCACAGACACAAAAAAGTTATCCCTTGTATCTGTTCATATATTTTGCATCTCTAAACATTACCCAGTATTTTTGAGAAAAGTCTTATGATTTGAGTTTTTGTTTGCCACATGTGATATACAGTAATCCAAAGTATTTTTTGAAAACTGTATTAACATAATTACTACTATCACCTAAAATAATACTTACATCTGGTTCTTTAATAAAAACAAAGACTAATAACTTTGAATACTTCTCAGAAAGGTAAGTGATTTTTTTTTAACCTAAGAGATGACAGTCTTCCACCACAGTCTCTTTTTTCTTAGGTAACCACAATAATTCAGACTTGATTATACCTTTTGAATGGATATTAGGATTCCACACTGCTATCAAATACCAGTAAATTACATCTCACCAGTGAAATTGCCTCATTTTTGTTGTTCTCCTAAAAGCACACATTTTGAAAGTTGATCACATGTGCAATGAAGAATTTCAAGGTGCAGAGAAATCTTACCCACTTACAGCCTTCTCACAGTTCCAAATGGCTGTTTTTAATTTGCAACTTTATAAAATAGATTTTTTCTTTTTCCTTTTTAAAAATTTTTATTTTTTTGAGTTATAGTCAGTTTACAATGTTGCATCAATTTCCAGCGTAGAGCACAATTTTTCAGTCATACATGAACATACATATATTCATTGTCACATTCTTTTTCACCATGAGCTACCACAAGATCTTGTATATATTTCCCTGTGCTGTACAATATAAATTTGTTTATCTATTCTATATATACCTGTCAGTATTTACAAATTTTGAGCTCCCAGTCTGTCCTTTCCCACCCACCTCCCCCCTGGCAACCACAAGTTTGTATTATATGTCTATGAGTTTGTTTCTGTTTTATATTTAAGTTC
This sequence comes from Camelus dromedarius, assembly GCF_036321535.1. Taxonomy (NCBI): domain Eukaryota; kingdom Metazoa; phylum Chordata; class Mammalia; order Artiodactyla; family Camelidae; genus Camelus; species Camelus dromedarius. Next base: position 87,236,960 of record NC_087472.1, on the reverse strand, counting down.
ATTTGTCTTTTTTTTTAAGATTCCACATATGAGCAATCTCATACGGTATTTTTCTTTCTCTTTCTGGCTTACTTCACTTAGAATGACATTCTCTAGGGACATCCATGTTGCTGCAAATGACATTATGTTGTCGTTTTTTATGACTGAATAGTATTCCATTGTATAAATAAGCCACAACTTCTTTATCCAGTCATCTGTCGATGGACATTTAGGCTGTTTCCATGTCTTGGCTATTGTAAATAGTGCTGCTGTGAACATTGGGGTGCAGGTGTCTTTTTGAAGTAGGGTTCCTTCTGGATATATGTCCAGGAGTGGGATTACAGGGTCATATGATAAGTCTATTCCTAGTCTGTTTTCCACAATGGCTATACCAAACTGCATTCCCACCAGCAGTATAGGAGGATTCCTTTTTCTCCACAGCCTCTCCAGCATTTGTCATTTGTGGACTTTTGAATGATGGCCATTCTGATTGTAGTTTTGATTTGCATTTCTCTAATAATTAGTGATATTGAGCACTTTTTCATGTGCCTATTGATCATTCATATGTCTTCAATGGAGAATTGCTTGTTTAGGTCTTCTGCCCATTTTTGGATTGGGTTGTTTGTTTTGTTCTTATTAAGTCATATGAGCTGCTTATATATTCTGGAGATCAAGCCTTTGTCAGTCTCATCTTTTGCAAAAATTTTCGCCCATTCTCTGGGTTGTCATTTTGTTTTGCTTATGGTTTCCTTTGTTGTGCAAAATCTTGTACATTTAATTAGGTCCCATTTGTTTATTCTTGCTTTTATTTCTATTGCTTGGGCAGACTGCCCTAGGAGAACATTTTTGAGATGTATGTGAGATATTGTTTTGCCTATGATTTCTTCTAGGAGGTTTATTGTATCTTGTCTTATATTTAAGTCTCTGATCCATAAAATAGATTTTTAAAAAGTCAACAAGTGCTCATATAGACACTGAATCTCTAAAGCAGAAAGAAATGAAATATATGAAAAAAGTTATAAATCATATATAAATATATGTATGTTTTCTTCCTTTTATTATTTTTGAATACCTGATTAGATTGATCCTCAAGAATGATCTCTTCATTCTAATTTCATACTTTCATTTGTGTATTCACTAATCAATATTTCCCAAATTCTAATATGAGTCATTTACTCAAATAGGTGTTAGATCTTGTGCCTTAGGAACTCATATTGTCAGTGAGAGAAATAAATATGATAAGAGGTAATATTGCCTGTAACTTAACAAATATCTTATGCATACAAAGAACTAGAACAGGAGTTGGTGGAGTAATTCTTTATTGAATAAATGAATGAAGAATATTGCCAAAATCAATTGCCTTCCCACCAGGCCTGAAAAGTGAACTAATCATAGACTGTAGGGGCCTGTATAGTCATCTTGTTAAGTACTTCTTAGTGACAACATATACAGCTTCATCTGCTCCCAGCCTTATCAGTTTCACTGTGGCACAATAAATTCTAAAAATTAAAACTCTTGTGGTTCTTCAAATAGAACATATTGTTTCATGTATTCTGTGTCATCTATACACATTGTTCTCTCATCCTGGAATTCCTTCATCATCGTCCTATATATGCCTTGCAAACAACTATTTAACCTTAAAACCTCAACTTAAAATGTCTGTTAATTGAAAGAATATATAGAGAAAGCAGGTGGGGAGTTTGCAGATATAAACAATACATAAACCCAGTGGAGCTCACATTCTGTGGAGTTGTGGCAGATTGTTCTTCCCAAAGATGGCTGTCAACATGCTCTTGCACAGTACAATCTGGCACCTTGTCCTTTGAGAGGAAGAGCCTAAGTCTACACCTCTTGAATCTGGACAAGCTTGTGACTATTTTGACAAAGTGTGATCAAATGATGCTGTGTGACTTCTGAGGCTGAGTAATAAATGGAAATTCAGTCCTGAGATGTTCATAGAACTCTGATGCACTGTGTAAGAAGTCTGACTACCTCAGAGCTTCTGTGCTTTGAGGGGCCACATAGGGGCCTTTCTGTGCATAGAAAGGCCACAGGTGATGATCTGGCAGATGCTAAAATCCCAGCTGACAGCCAGGATCAACCACCAGCTGTGTGAGTAAACAAACATCCAGATAACCTTAGCCACAATCCTCAAGTCACTGCCAGCTTTTCAGTCTTCCCAATTGAAACCTCAGATATGGTGGATGAGAGACAAGCTATCTGCACTCTCAGTTCAAATTCCTGACAGACAGAATAAATAAACATAATAAAATAGCTGTTTTAAGGCACAAAACAACTTTGGTTTTTTAGGGTCTTTTATGCAACAATAGTAATAACACAAAAAGTAAAACATATTATTCCCTTTTGCTGTCTAATTTTCACAAAGCTTGATCTTCTTTGTATTTGTCTTTAGTAACTGGCCTAATACCTCAACTAAAATAAACATCTGTTGATTACCCACTGTAAGTCAATAGCTTAAATGTTTTAAAAATAGAAAATTGCATAGTTCTTTAAATTAATGACTGTATCATAGTTTTGATTTTGATTTATTTTCTGGTATTAAAGGAGAGTGACATCTTGTGTTTCTTGTACATAAATATAGCAATTTTTTCTATTAAAATTATATCCTATTTGACTAGAAGAACATTTATCTTGGGGGGTTTTGTTGAATAAATAAAAGAATGAGTTATTTCAAAATTATTTTTCATATATTGATTTTAAATACTAGATGATGTGGGATTACAAAAGAGAGTCATTAAATTACACAGAGAAATTTTATTTGTTGCCTAAGGAATATATTTCTAACTGGCTGGGCATATAAGTCATAATCTTTAAGAGTAAAATAAAAGTTTTGGTTTCAGTTATAATGGAATAAGTAGACTCAAACCTGTATTCTAAGTGAGTGCAACTAAAAACCGTGAGTTCAGGAAGGAGTTATTGAAATACTCTGAAAAGTAATGATAGCGCAGAGTTGGGTAGGAGATCCAAACACAGAGTAATATAATTTACTGGTGGGTTTCCTGTTTATATTTTTCCTTTATTATGCTCAGACCTGGAGCCAAAGACAACCAAAAACCCAGAATTGAGCACCATTTGTGAACAGAAATAGCTCTAAGCAGTCCCCTCTTTTTCTTATCCAAGAAATGAGCAAGAGTACCACTGAGAGTTATAGAAAGTGGAGAAGATGTGAAGTTTTATTTTAGTTTTTTTTCCTCTACTCTTCTCTATCACCCATCCAGTCCCAAGGCAGCAAAGGAAGTTGCAATGGTGAAATCAGTGGCACTGGTTAGGCCCTACAGCTCAGAAAGAAGGGAACCTTTCTCTGTGACCAGAGGAAATGTGGTACCAAGATTGTGGGGAAAATCCCATGTACCATGCGAAAACTGAACACTAATCAAATTAAACTTGGAGTCCCTTATATTAAAATCAGACAAAGTAGCCAAAGATGCTCCATAACAAAAAAGAGTTTACCAAGGACATAATAATAAAAATGTGTATGTATGCATCTAAAAATAGAGCTCCAAAATAGAAAAACTGATAAAATGTAAAGAAGACTTGGACAGAATCACACTATATTTGGAGAATATGTGAACCCCCCCCCACAATAATCAGTATATTAGGCAGGAAATCAACAAGGATATATTTGAACTAAAAAAGATTATCAGACACTAAAAAAGATTATCAAAGCAATGAATAATTCTAAAAGGAAATGAAAAAAAATTTCTTTAAAATAGCATCAAAAATAATAAAATATTAACAGGTTTACCAAGGAGGTGAAAGACTTGCACATTGAAAACTACAAAACATCACTGAAAGAATTTAAAGACATAATAAAATGGAAATATATCCTGTTATCAACAAACTCCAGCTAGGAAAAGCACAAAGAGATCTATACCTAGATATTTCACAATCAAATTGTGAAAAGACAAAGAATGGAATCTTGAAAACAGCAAGAGTTGATTCATCAGATACAAGGGATTTACAGTAAGATGAGTAGTTAATGTCTCATCAGAAACAGTGGAGGCCAAAATGCAATGGGATGATATATTCAAATATTCAGTTTTTTATATATATATATATATATATATATATATATATATATATATATATATATATATATATATATATATAGTTTTTTTCAGAAGCTTTTCCATTATAGATTATTACAAGGTATTGAATGTAGTTTCCTGTGCTATACAGTAAATCCTTATTGCTTACCTGTTTTTTGTATAGTGGTGTGTGTCTGTGTATCCCATACTCCTAATTTGTCTCTCTCCTCCCCTTCCTCTATGGTAACTGTAAGTTTGTCATCTGCCTGTGAATCTGTTTCTTTTTTGTAGATAAGTTCATTTGTATTATTTTTAGAGTTCACATATGTGATATATAATATTTGTCTTTCTCTGTCTGACCTACTTCACTCAGTATGATAATCTCTAGGTCATCTATGCTGCTGTAAATGGCAGTGTTTCATGTTTTATGGCTGAATAATATTCCATTGTATCTATACACCACATCTTCTTTATCTAGTCATCAGTTGATAGACACTTAGGCTTCTTCCATGTCTTGGCAGTTGTAAATAGTACTGCCATGAGCATTGGGGTGAATGTGTCTTTTCAAATTAGAGTTTTTGTCTTTTCCATGTATATGCCCCAAGTGGGATTGCTGGATCATATGTTAGCTCTATTTTTATGTTTTAATCCAAATGTCTCCAGCTTTGTTCATTTTCCTTAGGATTGCTTTGACAATTCTGGGTCTATTGTGCTATCATATAAATTTTAGGATTATTTGTTCTGGTTCTGTGAAAAATGCTATGGGTAATTTGATAGGGATTACATTAAATCTGTAGATTGCTTTGGGCAGTATGGCCATTTTAACAATATTAGTTCATCCAACCCAAGAGCATGGGCCATCTATCCATTTATTTGAATCATCTTCAGTTTCCTTTATCAGTGTTTTATAGTTACCAGCATATGAGTCTTTCACCTCCTGGTCAAGTTTGTTCCTTTTTTTTTTTTTTTTTTTTGCTGTGATTTTAAAAGGGGTTGTTTTCTTATATTCTCCTTCTGATATTTCATTGTGAATGTAAAGAAATGCAACCAATTTCTTTATGTTAATTTTGTGTCCTGCTACCTTGCTGAAGTTGTTTATCAGTTCTAATAGTTTTTGTGTGGAGTTTTTAGGGTTTTCTATCTAGAGTATAATTTCATCTGCATATAATGACAATTTTACTTCTTCCCTTCTAATTTGGATCCCTTTTATTTATTTTTCTTGTCTGATTGTTATACGGCTAGGACTTCCAGTATTATGTTGAATAAAAGTGGTGAGAGTGGGCATCCTTGTCTTGTTCCAGAATTTAGTGGGAAGGCTTTCAGCTTTTCACCATTGAGTGACATGTTGGCTGTGGGTTTGTCATAAATAGCTTTTATTATGTTGAGATATGTTCCCTCTGTATCTACTTTGATGGAAGGTTTTTTTTTTTTTTATCATGAATGCATGTTGAATTTTATCAAATTCTTTTCTGCGTCTATTGAGATGCTCATGGGTTTTTGTCATTTATTTTGTTGGTTGATGAATCACATTGATTGATTTGCTTATGTTGAACCATCCTTGTAACCCTGAAATGAATCCAGCTTGATTGTGGTGTATGATCCTTTTTAGATATTGTTGGATTTGGATTGCTAATATTTTGTTGAGGAATTGTGCATTTATAGTCATCAAAGTTATTGGCCTAATTTTCTTTGTAGTGTCTTTGTCTGTTTTTGGTATCAGGGTGATGGTGGCTTCATAGAATGACTTTGGGAGTGTTCCCTCCTCTTTAGTCTTTTGGAATAGTTTGAGAAGGATAGATATATGATTTTGTATGTTTGGAAGAAGTTCCCAGTGAAGCTTTCTGGTCCTTGACATTTGTTTGCAGGGAGTTTTTCTTATTCTTATTCTTATTCTTATTCTTATTCTTATTCTTATTCTTATTCTTATTCTTATTCCAGATTCTATTTCACTTCTCGTGATTGGTCTGTTCAAATTGTCTGTTTCTTCTTGACTCAAGTTTAGCAGGCTGTATTAGTTTCTAGAAACTTGTCCATTTCCTCTAAGCTGTCCAATTTGTTTGCATATATTAATGTTCATAGTATTTTCATATTTTTTTGCACTTCTGTAGTATCAGTTATTTCTCTTCTTTCATTTCTTATTTTGTTTGTGTGGGTTCTTTTTTCTTCTTGATAAGCCTGGCTAGAGGTTTGTCAATTTTGTTTATCCTTTAAAAAAACTGTCTCTTGATTTTATTGATTTTTTTCTTTTTTTTTTCTTGCCTCTATTTTATTTCCTCTCTGATCTTTATTATTTCCTTTCTTTTGCTGACTTTGGGTTTTGTTTTTTCTTCTTTTTCTAATCCTTTTATGTGGTAGGTTAGTTTGAGATTTTTCTTGTTTCTTGAGGAAGGCCTGCATTGCTGTGAATTTCCCTCTTAGAACTGCCTTTGCTGCATTCCATAGGTTTTGTAAAGTCGTATTTTTATTGTTGTATGTCTTGAGGTTTTTCTCATTTCCTCTTTGATTTCATTGTTGACCCATGGGGGCTTTTTTGGTAGCATGTTGTTTAGTCTCCATACTGTCGTTTTTGGTTTTTTTTTTTTTTTTCTTTCTCTCTTTTTACTTTCTGTAGTTGATTTCTAGTTTCATACCGTTGTGATCAGAATAGATGCTTGAAATAATTTCTATTATCTTAAATTTGTTGTGGCTTGTTTTGCATCCTCCTTTGTCTATCCTAGAGAATGTTCTGTGCATGCTTACAAAGAGTATGTACTATGTGTGGGGGGTTTTTTGGATGTAGTTTTCTGTAGATACCAATTAGGTCCAATTGGTCTGTTGTGTCATTTAAGACCTCTGTTGGCTTATTGATTTTCTGCCTGGAAGATCTGTCCATTGGTGTCAGTGGGGTGTTAAAGTCTCCTACTATTATTATATTCCCATCGTTTTCTCCCTTTATGTCTGTTAATATTTGTTTTATATATTTAGGTGCTCCTATATTGGGTGCATATATGTTAATGAGTGTAATGTCCTCTTTTTGTATTGATCCTTTTATCATTATATGGTGTCCTTTGTTTTTCTTTATAGCCTTTGTTTTAATGTCTGTTTTGTCTGATAGGAATGTTGCTACCCCTACTTTCTTGTCATTTCTATTTGCATAAAATATATTTTTCTGTCTCCTAATTTTCAATCTATGTATGTCTTTCACACTAAAGTGGATCTTTTGGAGGCAGCATATTGTAGGTTCTTGTTTTTTTATCCAGTCTGCCACTCTGTGTCTTTTGATCAGAGCATTTAGTCCATTGGCATTTAAGATAATTTTTGATAAGTATATATTTATTGCCATTTTAAACCTTGTTTTCCAGTTGATTTTGTAGTTCTTTGTTTCTTCTTCTTGTTTTTCCTTTTGTGGTTTGATGGTTTTCTTTTGTATTATGCTTGAGTTCCTTCTTTTTGTCTTTTCGTGACTCTATTGTATGTCTTTTGATTTGTGGTTACCCTGATTTTCAAATATGTTAACCCATACTATACCTACTTGCTTTAGATTAAGAGTCATATAAGTTCAAACACATTCTAAAAGATCTACTTTTTTTTATTCCCCTCCCCTACATTTTGCAATTTTGATGTCCTATTTCACTTCGTCTTTATCCTTTTGCTGTTCATTGCAGTTATAATTGCTTTTGTAATTTTTTTTTACTGTTTTTTAATCTGTGTACTGGCTTATTGAAGGTATCTTCAATCTTTTAATATATTTGCCTTTCCTGTTGTTTTCCCCTTTCCTATAGATTCTTGCTTCTTTTCTATTTAGAGAAAACCTTTCAATATTTTTTGGATTAGGTTTAGTATTGCTTTATTCTCTCAGTTTGTGCTTGTCTGAGAAATTCTTAGTTTCTCCTTCTATTCTAAATGATAGTTTTGTTGGGTAGAATATCTTATGTTGCAGGTTTTTCCCTTTCAGGACTTCGAATATATCATGCCACTGCTCTCTGGCCTGCAAAGTTTCTGTAGAGAAATCAGCTGATAGCCCTATGGGGTTTCTTTGGAATTGACTGTTTTTCTCTTGCTGCCTTTAGAATCCTCTCTTCATCTTTAACTTTTGCCATTTTAATTATGGTATGCCTTGGTGTAACTCCATTTGGTTTCATCTTGTTTGGGACCCTCTGTGCTTCCTATCCCTAGATATCTGTTTCCTTCTTTAGGTTTGGGAGGTTTGCACTCATAATTTCTTTAAATACATTTCTGATCCCCTTCTCTCTTCTCCTTCTTGGATCCCTGTTACTGAGATTGGCACACTTTGAATTATCCCTTAGGTCTTGTATGTTGCTTTCATTTTTTAAAATTTGTTTTTCTGTTTGTTGTCCTGATTGTGTGTTTTCCATTATTCTCTCTTCCATAACACATTCATTCCTCTGCACTATCTTTCCTGATAGTGATTGAGTTTAGCTCAGTTTTTGTCTGAACAATTTAGTGGTCTAATTTTGATTGGTTCCTTTTTTATAGTTTCTAGTTCCTTGTTACAGTGATCTGCATTTCTGTCAATAATCTTTCTTAATTCCCTTAGCATTTTTATTACCTCCTTTTTGAAACTGGGGGTCTGGTAGGCTGGAGAAATCTATTTCATTGCTTGTTCCTTCAGGGGATTTCTCTTGTTCTTTTAATTGGGAGCTGCTGTGGATTCCTTCCCAGGGGCTGTTCACCAGGGAAGGTGCAGTTTTGTGATGCTGCTCACCACCTGGTTTGTGGCCAACAAAGTCCATTGCTGCTGGTACTACACGTGCTGGCACTTGCTGCTGGCACCACACCACCCCCACTGGGAGAGAGCTGATAATGTGCTCAGTTGTCAGCCCTGCCCCCGTAGTGTGAGTGCTCACAAAGCCCATCATGGCTGGAGCTGTGCCCTGAAGTGAGCACACTGACAGTGGGGCTCCTATAAGGGATTTACACCCCATCCTTCACACTGAAAATGGGATTCCTATGGTGGACCTGTGTTTTGTCTTGTGTGCACTAACAGTGATGACTGGACCACACTCCAGCACCTTGGGGCAGCTAAACCAAGTCCTTTCCTGGTGTCTGTTTGCTGAATTCTGAGTTTCAGCACCAAGCTCCTATGCACAACAGCAGGTGCATGTTTTTGGCTGGGAAATGCAGTGACATTGTGGCCATCAGTGTCAGTCTCTCTCTGCTAGCAAGCCAGCAACTGCACATCCTCTTGAGCAAATTCCAGACTACTCTAGATCCCTATCTGTCCCTTCAGATCTCCCACTTGGTGAAGGGGGTTCCCAAGGTGAGAGAACTTTTCCTCTTTCACAGCTCCCTCCCAGGGATACTGGTCTCATCTGAATTCCTTCTTTTGTTTGCTTTTTTGTTTGTTTGTCCTACCAGGTCATGTGGGGATCTTTCTTGTAGCTTTGGTTGTGTAACAGATCCTCTGCCAGCCTTCAACTGGTATTTTGTGAGAATTGTTCCACACATAGATGTATTTTTTTGTTGTATTTGTGGTGGGTTGTGAGCTCCATATCCTTCTACTCTGCCATCTTGATCTTCCCTCTGAAATACTTTTAAAAAATTAGTGTGGCAAATGGCTTCAACATTGGATATAATCAAAAAAATATAATTTCTTGTGAATTATTTTCAACTCCTCTTTGTTAATATTTCAAAATGAGCAAAGTATTTTTAACATTTGTTCTGAGGCTCACATTAGTTATTGATAAAAACCAGTTGAAAATATTTCTCTAAGCCTGAAACACTCATTTGAAGATATTAAATTATTTGGATTTTAATAAATCTAATAGCTTGCCATACTTGCAGTTAACTGGTAGAAAATGGTCTGATGACAGTACTGTAACATATTCAAAATGGCCAAGATCCTGTGCTCTCAAAGGTGGGGACTCCAACTATAATTGGTGATCATGCATTTCACTGCTTATTGCCTTTGACCTAAGTCCATAGAATGCATTCATACATACCCAGTGCCTTTGTAAAGTTCATTTCTATGGTAGATAGGGACCATCCTGAGCCTCCACAAAGCACAGACTGGCAAATCATGCCGAAACCATTCTTCTGGCAGTTGTAAAATGAAGAAAATCAATAAATTAAGTTCTGCCTTCCCAAATTCATAGTTCTCCCATCTTGCCCAGCACCAGTGTGGGAAGTATGCAGTATGACTTGGGGATATGAAGCTCTTATCTCTCCAGCCACCAACATTCAGCAGTCTGAGTTGAGTGAATATAATTAAAGTTCATTATGAAAAATCTACCTTACTCAAACAAATTCTCTAGCTTGCAGTGAAGAAAATTGAAATACTTAATACCAATTCCTAGTCAAATATAAAATACCAGGGAGCATTTATATTAAACCAGAGTATACTTAAAATATGTTGCATGTGTTCATGTGAGAGAGGCTGAAGTGTTCTGTAAGGTCTGATATTACAAGGGCAGTAGGAACAGTTACGATAAAGCAGGCAAATGAGATGGAAAATGGAATTAATGTGTCACTCAATCATCTCCACTTAGTTAAAGCGTTTTGTAAGCTAGAACTTTTAAATCTTATTGAAAAAAATCCACATATGTTAAAAAAAAATTCATTGGGATGGCCATTGAATACCAGTAGAAAAATTTTCCTAAAGAATCAGTGTCTAGTTATTTCCTTTTATCTCCAACTTTCTTTGGTCTTTGCTTTGCAGACACTGTACTTTAACAAATATACTAAATGTGTAAAGTTTGTGCACAGAAGCAATGCTCCTCTGGCTTAAGCAGCAAAAGAAGACATAATATGATTTTCCATCTTAAATTTTGTTTCACAGTTGAGCATAAATTGCATTAGTAAAACTGAGCCACATACTTTTGCTTGATATATTACCTCCTCTGACTTGTCAGCCTAAAGCCAGTAATAGATTACTTGAAGAAGCTGAGCCTTTCAATGTCAATGACACCATCCACTTCAGGTTCAGTGATGACCAACATTATGGGAAACTTCCAGATCCTATCATGCCCTCTATTATCAGTGTGACTTGAGACACTGAGTAGAATAAGAGATGTGTGAAAAATGCTCTTTAGGAAAAGAGAAAACCGTAGCATGCTAAATCAGTATCCAAGGTGAAAATGTAAACCTTGAAGACTTGGCAAAATCATTGTGGGTTTTAATCCTTAAAAAAATGCAAGTGGTTGTAAACTACATAAGAGGAATAATTTTTATGTTACCGTTTAAATTATTTTCCATTCAGGGTAATCATTTGGCAGGGCATCTTAACCAGTCTCCACTTGTTTACTAAGAACTAGTAGCTTGTATTTAATGGGCCCTGTAAATTTAACCAGCAGAGACTATAAAAAATACAAGGAAAGATTTGTAAAATAAGCCCCAGTATTAGGATAATAGGTAGGATACCTGAGGGTTTTGTTCAAAATGGCTGATTGTGAAATAGCCTTTTTAACTTGTTCATCTCTTTACATAGAAAATGAATGTTTTCTGTGCATACTTGAACAGCCTTGTGACATTGCCTGACAAAGCCTTCTATTTTAAATTAAATTACTATTGGTGACCACAGACACGTTCCAGCGTAACACCCTGTTGTTAATATCACTTCACTGTTTAAGGGAGCTGAGTGTAGAGTCCTCTGTACAGTAGGGGAAAACATTGTTAAGTAAATTTGGTAGTTACGGAACAGGGAGAAGAAGAATATGTCTTACTGACTGTTACTAGCTGTTGAGCTGATGGTTTTCTGCAACATCTTTTTAGGGAGAATATGTTTTCCTAAGTTCACATTCCATTGTGGACTTTAATACACATATTACTGAGACACAGATCCCTAAACATGGACAGTAACCTGTGATGTCAAAACCTATGGACATCAGGGGAAGCTGCAAACGTGTGGGCTCAGATGCAAAGACATTCCCTCCTGACCTGTCTGCCATTGAGAATTACCCCAAGAACAACTGTCACCAGTGTGGCAGGTTGGATTTTGTGTAAAGTAAGTGCTTCAAGTGCTGGCTCAGCCTCCAGGTATTTAAGGTTTAGCAAGATCTCGCATTACATCTTTTAAGCCACATGTAAAGGAGAATCGCCTTTACAGTGACAAATTGTGATTGTCATTGTAACTTCTCTGTATCTTCTGTGTGTAAACTGCTAATCATATTAAGGTTGGGAGGAACTAGAATTTGAGATTAGACAAATATGGATTGTATAGTCTTCTGACCTGTATGTACCAGTAGGTTATATAATTCCTTAAGGTCTCGATTTACTCATATTTATATCACAGATTTACTGTGAGATTAAGTAACGTAAGTAACACATACACAATATTTGGCACATCATTAATTCTCAAGGTATGTTAGCTTTCTTCTCTTTCTTGTATCTTTTCTAGTGACAAAAAACAAAATACATCAAGTTGTAAGTAAATGTGAAACTTAATTTCTGAAGTATGTGAATGAGTACCATCTGTGTATCTGTGAATCAAATTATGGGTTTGACCTTAATCTCAGGTTATTGACATTCTTGTTATAATTAGAATGGCTTTGGCAAATGGATGCTTTCCTTAGCCTCCTTTTACTTACTTTCTTTTTTTTTCACTTTAAAAAAATGAGGTAGACTTTGCATCCACTCACATAAGTTCCTTCATGTCCCAATCATTCCACCCTTTCTTTTGATTTCAGTTATCATGAATTAGTTTTGCCTGTTCTGCAACTTTATATGAATAGAATCATGCCATATAATGTATTCTTCTGTTTTTTTTCCACATGATGTGAAATGTTTGCAGTTCATTAATACAGTCCACATATCACTAAGTTGTTGCTTTTTATTGGAGAGTGGTATTCAATTGTTCAAGTATATCAGAGTTGTTTATCTATTCCCCCTCATTTTTGCACTTATTTTTCTGTTAGTATTTCAGTTTAGAAAGTAGAGTGATCATTATTGAGTAGGTGAAAAGATACAGGGATTGTTAAGATGATTAGTATTTCACAATATATTCCAAAATAGGTGATAAGTACGGAATCAAATCTGTCCCACCACCTGTTTTTGTAAATAAAGTTTTATCGGAACACAGCTTTGCCCATTTGCTTATACATTGTTTATACCTGCTTTCATGCTACCAAAGCAGAGTTGAGTAGTTGTGACAAAAAAAATACATATATAACCCACAAAGTTTTAAATACTTCTGTTTGTCTCTACACAAGAAGTTTGCTGATCCTTGTTCTAGAATGATTATCAGACTAAAGGATGCTACACAAGCTCTGCACCTAGTCAAAATGTCTTCACTGACTCAAGTTACAATGTTAGGTTTTGATTTTTATTTAAAATCAATATAAAATGGCCAAAGGCCATGGAAATAGTACTCCTCCATCTTTCATAAGAAAAAAAACATAATTTTAGGTCATTCACTGTCATTATGTAGTACAGTGTGTCTTAAAATATTCAAAATGAAAAATTACCTAGAAATTATCAAAAAGATACATTGTTCTGAAACAGTGGTACATTTTCCTTTACCAAACTATGAAGATTTGGAATGCACAGTATTTTCTACCTTGCCATTCTAGAAGAGTTAAATGCTCTATGCTAAGGTTTTATTATAATTATTTATTTTGATTGTTTACTGATTCTGAACTATTGCTTTCATATTTATTGGTGTTATACATGTTATTTATTTGTGTCTCTTCTGGTGAAGTAAATCAAATACATGGAATAAGGAATGACAAAATTCAATTAACATGGAAATATATGCATAAAATAGAATTGTTAAAACACATCAAATCATCAGACAACACTCACAGAAAATTATGAGTCTCACACACACAAATTGTCCTAATCTGATTTCCAAATACTTACCAAGAAGCTCTAAATACACAAAAATTTGACTGAGTATAAATATGAGTATTGGCCATATTTACCAGTATTGTCTCCTCCTCTTCTAGTTGTTGCTGGTATTTTCTGTATCACTAAATTAACACAATAAAAAATAAGAGTGAACAAATATTAAAAGTTAAACACAGAAAACTGAAAATCAAAGATAAGATAAAATGGGGGTAAGATTGATATTTATAACTTATATTCTTCTTGAAACTTGATTTTATTGCTGCTGTCTAAATATTCTGGTATATTAGTAATTAAGCATAAATATTCAGGGTAGTTTTAAATATATTCATGACCATATTAATAGATACTTTACATTAGTAGTCAAAATATAGTTATAACTGAAAAACACAATAAATAATTTTGATGTTTCAGGGGGTAGGAAAATTCTTGGCCACCAATCTTGTCACTTACTTCTTAGGAAAGACAAAGTACCACATTGCAAAGTATACCCTGAGGGCATTATGCTTCATTAAATAAGTCAGAGAAAGACGAATACTACATGTTTTCACTTATATGTGGAATCTAAAAAACAAAACGAATGAACAAGTATAACAAAATAGAAACAAACTCACACATACAGAGAACAAACTAGTGGTTACCAGAGGGGAGAGGTGAGGAGGGTAGGGCAAAATAGATGAATGGGATTAGGAAGTACAAACTATCGATTATAAAACAGGTAAGTTACCAGAGTGTGATGTGTAGCACAGGGAGTATACTCAGTATTTTATAACTCAGTGTAATGTATGATCTATAAATATGCCGAATTATTTTGTACACCTGAAACTAATTTTATATTGTAAATCAATTAAAAAATACAATAGTACAGGTGAGAGGGGTCACATATCCCTGGGCCTGGGGGACAGAGCTACTAGAAGTACTTATGCAACTGGAGGAGGAGAGTTCTAGGAAGAACGGACTTAGACATAAATGATAATTTAGCACCAAAAGGCCAGGTGCTTCTGTGGATCTTTCCATGAGCCCTAAGGTGATAGGGTGGCTCAGCAGTGGAGGGCAGCTAGCCAAATCCTGTGGAACTCTGTAGGAAAGGCAAAGGAAAACATACAAGTGTCCTTAACATGCAGTCCCGTTTTCATGCTGTCTGTGCTGATTGTTTGCAGTATATCATTGGCCTTATTAAATTAGCGTTGTTAATTTGAAAATTTTGGTTTGGTTGGTTTGTTTTTATTGAATTCATAAACTGATTATTTTTATAGCCGCATGAAAGCTGTAAGCTAAAGATACGCTTTTTTAAAAAATATATTTGTTTGACCATATTTAAGTAACTGGCTAGAAGTCCACAGAGGGAGACTGAAGTTAACTTTTTTCCTTTCCTTAAATTGTCCTAGCAGTGACCAAGTTTGAGAAAGCATGGCTTTAAAAAAGTAACAAATACTATTAAGATGGTCCCCATGACAGCAGAATAATAAAGAAAGTGTCCTCCCAAAACAAGCTTGAAAATACAAATCAAAGCAATACCAAGACATTTTCCCTCACCTGTCAGATTGGCAAAAAAATCAAAATTTGATCATTCACCTTTCTGTGGCATTATAAAGCCCTAGGCACTGTCCTACATTCCTAGTGTCAGGGAAAAATGGTACATCCCTACGGAAGAAAATCTGGCAATATTTATTAAAACTACTATTTGATCCAGCAGTCCTACTTCAAAAAAAATCTACCCTGCAGATACACCCACATATGCACAAACGGACTCTTTGAGCTGAGTGGATTATTGAGCTAGATCAATAATTCTGTAAGGAATGGGGCATGATTTTTGCCTTCCCCCAGGGGATATTTGGTAAAGAGTGGAGACTTTTTAGTCTGTCACAAAAGAGGGGAGGGGGTTGCTACTGGTATCTAGTGGACAGAGACCAGGGATGCTGCTAAAAAGCCAAGGGTGCACAAGATGGCACCCCTAACAAAGAATTTTCTGTCCCAAATATCAGTAGTACCAAAGTTGAGAAACCCTGATAAAGGTCAGTTCTTTAATTGGTATGGTTCTATAATTCATATCTTCTGTTTTGCTTTCAGATTTTAGGGACAGCTTTTGCATTTTTTGTCAACATTTATGGTTCTGGGTTGTTTTGGTTTGATTCCTCTGTAGTAACAATTAAGTTAGATTAGAAATAACTAGTAAGTTTAAATATTTTAATAATTACAGCGTCTCAAGGGGGAAAAAAATCTTAAGTGCCAAAACAAAAGCAATTATAAGCATTTATTTGCTGCCTTTTATTTAGCTTTTTGTATCCCTGCACTGAAAATCTAATTTAGAACTTTAAAACCTGCAAAATACAATTAGTGCCCTTTGGAGTTTTTGTATCTGATGAAAATCTATGTTGTTATATCATAGTTTCCTTTCTGGGAATATTTTAAAATTTGTTTCTAGAGGGTTCCTTAACACAGATGCTGCCTAAACCAAGTGACAGCACATTGAGGCAAAGAGATTGTGTACCTTCCATGAAAATTGTGAGATGTATGATTCATGCCTGTGATCACTGTACTTGGAACCCAGAATCTTTTAAAATGTTTATTAAAAAACATCCAACACATAAAACAGAAAAATATAAACTGTCTTACAAAAATACTGAGCTATGATGACTAACATAAAGTTTACATCTACCTCTCAAAGAATATATATACATTTTATACTTGAGAAAATTTTCAAATCCTTTCTTTTTCTTCAAAAATGGACTATACAGAAACCTATTTTTAGACAATAACTTTCCCTTTCACTCTCCATATAAAAATATTTTGAAATGGAGTAAACCTCCATAAGAAAATAACCACTCCCTCATTTCCTTCCTCTCCCTTGCTTCAGGCTCTTTCTGTTTCCCTTTAGCCTATTATTTCCATTGTATATACTAATTTACTTCCAGAGCTACAAATACTGTATATAGTTGATATCTGCATGTATTTCTGTTTAGTTATTGAAGCCTTAATGAGAATGACAGTGTCAAAATGAAGCTGAGAAATGAGAAGCTAATTTTAGTTTCAGAAGCATTGAACCTCCTATGAAGATCTGTCTCTATGGTTGTACTAATACTGATGATAAGAATATTCACTGGTAAAAGTAGAGGTGATTATCAGCTGGGAGGAGAGGGTAAGGCAAGTAATAACCAAGTGAATATATTTTTCATGCTATATATACATACCTCTTGTCTATAGCTCAGATGTATTGGATATTAGCGCCTAAGAAGAAGGACAGAATCATGATTGACAAAAATCACGATAAGCTGACATTCCACATTATGTTTTAAAGTTGATCTGTTAGAGTCTTAGTATTTTATTTGCTTGAAAAGTTTGAAAAGTCATATTCTTAATTAAGAAATATGCCATTCACTGCATTCCTAATTTGGACAGAATTTGGATAGTCCTTTTATGTGGATTGGGTTGATAACAACTGTCAGTGAATTTTCATCTGGTTGTTGGATAAAATCAATCTTTTATGATAAACATAGCTGACAACTTTAAGAGAATAAATGCAGGCTTCTAAAATAAGTATTTAACAAATTCAGAGTTAGAAATCCTGAGTGCTATTGTTAATAAACCTTTTAATATTGGAGAAAATTTCTGCCCTGTTTTAGCAAATCCTTAGACACTTCAGGAAATCTGTACTCAGAATAAGTATTTATTTAACCTCAGTTGTGTTTGGGATGTAAATAATTAATAACCTATTTTTTTCTATCTTACAATATGCAGTGGTTAGCACAGGCTTGTCCTCTCAAAGCACCTCCCATTGTCACTTGTCTCCTATTCTCTGAAGATCTTCCTGAACCACTGACTGAGACCAATAGATTCCACCACAGTTAAATTTTCTTGCTGTAGCTAAATTCAGAATATGGGGTAGATAATTTTGTTTCCACAGCCAATATCTAAACATACTTTAAAAACATATTTCCTATGATTTATATTTCTATTTTCATTCCTTTATTCATGTGGTGAATAGTAATTGAGGGCTTTTATTAAAATGAAAAGTATGATTCCTATCCTCATGGAGCTTAAGATGAGTAGAGGAGAAATGACAAACTGCCACTGACACAAGTTGTTTTAAAATGATTAGTGTGGTAAAAAAAAATAATAATAAAATAAAATGACTACTGTGGTTAACTGCTACCATCAGCAAGCAAAGGTGACTATGAGACCACAGGTCCTAGCACCCTGACTACTGAGGATTCCCCATGAGGAGAGCAGTACAGCAACCCAAAGGGTGAGACAGAGTTAGCTGGATGAAAGAGGGAAAAATCATCTCTAGGCACCAGAGAAGCTTGTGGGAGTTTTCCATAGTGGAAACCAGCTTAGCCCATTTGAGAAAGAACTTACGTGGGTGGAACCGAGGGAGTGGGAAGAACCTGTCTAGAGATTAAAGTGGGCATAGTTGGCAAGACCATAGTGAAGATTTGGGGCTTCTAAGAATAACAGAGGATAACTAATAATTACTGGATTTTTAAGTATGAAAATAATGTGTTCTTTTCATGGTAAATTGAGCAAAGGAGATTCAAGGAGACAAGTTAATGAAGTTTCCACAGTAGTTCAGGCCTGGTAGTGGCTTGCACAAGGGTGAGAGGAACACATTAATTAAGAGCAAGTAATGCCCTACTGTGTATGAAACAGGAGCTTTGTGAGCAGTCATGACTGGTAACTAGAATCATCATGAACTTACCACTTTAGTACTGTATTCACACCATTAACATATATACAAAATATTTAATCAAACAGGTTTCAAGAATTGCAGAGTAATCTATCTGTCCATCTGTCTAACAAAATAGTGTCATAAAACAATAATGGTAGTAACCATTTGGATGTGCCAGAAAAGTCATTTTATTAGACAAAAGGTATCCCATCCATACATTGTCCCTATATAATTACCATTCAACCTAATGTATGTATTATAGTGCCAACATATCATGCAGTGGGAGCTATGTTGGCCAAGGTTGCCTATTATTTGGGTGAATTAGGAAATGACTGACTTTTAATCAATATGGTAGAATATCAGTAAATTTAAAAAGCAGAGTACTTGACTATATGTGATAAATAATTTAAAACTGTTGAATTATAACAAATTTATTTACAAAATCAATAAACACTTTAATGTGTAAGAAATATTTTTTATGGCAAACTCAACAAAAATACCAAGGTATAATGGAAATTGTCATCCATGTTATTTCCCTAAATATCTGTAGTTTTCTGTGCTTTAATAATAAGCATATACACTTGTTTAATAGGAGAACATAATAAGTATATAAAAAATGAATGGAATCACTGAAAACACATTTGAATTGGGATAAAGATTACAACGTATTCAAAGAAAATGGAATGATAGATGAACTACAAAAAGCTATTTTCTTTGAATATATAATTAAATAATGCCATCTGCATACTCTTATTTATATAAAATTGCATGTCTTTGAAGAGATTTCATTTACATGTTTTTACTCCACTTTTGTAAGGTCATTTAAAAGATCAGGCATTTTGATTAACTTCAAATAACTATGTTTTCCTCTGGTATGGCTGCAAGAACACTAAGCAACAGCATAAAAATTGAGAGAGAAAAGTGACCATACACCTGATGCTTTTCTTACACATTTTCTTAAAGATAGAGGAATGAAAGATACAGGGACTTCTGAAACATCTTTTACATGAGCTTTTAGCCATTAACATCCAATTTTAGACTCTACCCAAGAATGAGGCTTCATGTTTTTGTACTTTCTTTTCATAGAGTATTATTTTATGTAATTCTTAGAAAATGCACCAAAAACGGAAGTTGGGCCCTCTAGTACATCACCATCACAAGATACCCAACTAGAGCTTTAAACGGTAATGTAATATCTAACACTTATGGAACACTCTCTGAGAATCAGGCACTTTCTAAGGATTCCACAATTTGCACATTGAATCCTCAGAAATAACCTGTGTAGCAGATACTGTTGTCATCTCCACATTACAGTTGAAGGAACTGAGTTTCTAGTGAAGACGTTTTCTCAAGGTCCTACAGAGACCAAAGGGAAGAAGCCAAGGCGTTTAACTTCGGGCTTCACAACCTAGGACTTCAGGCCTGTCATACAGCACAATTACTGAGAAGGTGCCATCAGCATCATCATCATATGTGCAGAACGTAGTCTGTAACCTGTGAAACACAGTGGAGTAGCCCTCAGGGTCAGACATCAGAGGAAGAGGAGCCAGCAATAGAGATGGAGAAGGGACAGCCAGTATACTATTAAATTAATAAAGCTAGTCATGAAAGCCAAGAGCAAAGAGAACTTCAGCTGGTCAAACGGTAAATGCTGCTGATGGGTTGAGTGAGCTCAGAACATAGATCTGACCATTGAATTAGAGGTATGATAGACAAAGTTGGCATTCTTTTGAAGGGTGATCCTACTAAAGTGAGAAGGACAGAAGCTTTAATGAAGCGAGCTGATCAAAGAAAACAATGTGAGGAGGGGTGGAGCAAAGGGTCAGGGTCTGGAGGCCAATGTGGGATCATGTGAGGACCAGTAGCAGACTTCACAGGAGCCTTTGTGATCACAAACCAAACCTGACGTGGGAGTTTACATTCAACTTACAAACCAAGCACAGCAAGATGACTGGCCTTGGATGAAATGAGACCAGCATGACACATAAATCAGCAAATCAGACACACAAAAAAGACAACAAATTAGTCAAAGAACAATGTCCTTCAGCTATAGAACACTGGGGAAATAAAGAGTCGTGAATCTGATGTGCAGCTAAACAGTAAAACCACTCCCTTAGAGAACATCCCACAGAGAAGAGTCACTGAACTAATCCCCAGAGAGGCACGGAACACCTGGATCACAAGTTACTTAGGATGAAGAAATACAAGTAGAGGGAAATTGTACCTGCAGAGAATGATTTATAATCTTATAGAAGTGACAGGGCGAAACAAAGACTAAATATCTACCAAGAATAATATCCTGGCAGGGAAATACCAGCTGATTTAAATAGAACAGATGCATAAATTAAACATGTTGGAAAGATGTTCATTGAACCTGTTGACAGCAGCCTGTGTTTTGCTCATTTTAGCATCTGCGATTGAGCTTAGTATCTGGCAGTAAAGATGCACACTCGATTGTTGTTGAGTGATAACAGTATTAAAGTGATCATTGTTGAATGATAACAGTATTAAAATCGTCAATGCCAGTTAACGCAGACAAATGTGTGTGAGCACTGGGGGTGGAGAGAGCAGAGGAGTCCTGGCATTTTCATTTAATAAGGCTTGATGGTTTTCCTGGACTGGTGGGTTGAAAATGATGAAGATAAAGGGAGGCTGATAGAAAAGGAGTGGTGGAGATTATTATCTCTTACTTATTACATTTACATAGGGGAGCCTATTCACTGACAAGAAGGGAAAAGTATGGGAGAAAAGAATGCCAGCTTCAATCTGCCTCTTCCATCATGGTTCACCATGGGAGAAAAAAAAGCAGCATATCAAATCAGTGACTTTGGGTGAAGAAATGGAACATGAGTACATGATCAGAGCCTTCTCTTTCTTTCCCAATAACTTGATTCCAGGAATCCATCCTTTCTCCTCCTCCTTTATGCACAGTTTTTTTCCTGCAAGAAATCTAAAACTGGCCAATTTTACATTCAATTGTGGAGGAAGGTATTAAGCCCATTGTGTCCAAAGTTCCAAACCTCTTTCCAAATCATCTTTATAAATAATTAGCTGACATTTTAATCTCCATCTGCCTTATGTCTACATCTACTTCTCAGTTGGTTTTATACTCAGATGAGGTAAGACAAGGGTGTGATCAATTAATGACTAATGATCACTCCTAAAACCTAATCACAGTCCAACCCACAGAATGAAATATTTTATTTCTACCATAAGAGAGTTAAGAAACTATAAGAAGTACAAAATAGCATGAACAACATTACTCTTTTGGACACTATTTAATGTGCTGAGTAAACTGAAATTATACTCAAGGGGAAATATAGCTGGTTTCCCTTTGCATATACTAAAGAACAAAATCATATTCAGAGTTACAACTAAGTTCTTCCCTTCAAAAAGAAATAGATTTCTTAGATTCCACATATGAATGAAAACATGGTATTTGTCTTTCTCTGTCTGACTTAAAAATAAGTCTTGGCCTACTTAGCTAAGCATTTGTAGCTAAGCTACAAAACTTAGCGTATTACTCTCCAGGTCCATCCACGTTGTTGCAAATGACAAAATTTCATTCTTTTTTATGGTTGAGTAGTGTTCCATTGTATTTAAATACCACTTCTTCTTTATCTATTCATCTGTTGATGGACGTAGGTCGCTTCCATATCTTGGCAATTGCAAATAATGCTGCTATGAACATTGGGGTGCATGTGTCTTTTTGAATTAGTGTTTTTGGTTTTTTTCTGATATATACCCAGGAGTGGAATTGCTGGATCATATGGTAGTTATATTTTTAGTTTTTTGAGAAACTTCCATGCTATTTATCATAGTGGCTGCACCAATTCACATTTCCACCAACAGTGTGCAAGTTATCTTTTTTCCACATCATCAACAACATTTGTTATTTGTGTTCTTTTTGATGATAGCTATTCTGACAAGTGTGAGATGAAATCTCATTGTTGTTTTGATTTATATTTTCCTGATGATTAGCAATGCTGAGCATCTTTCCATGTGCCTAATGACCATCTGCATTTCCTATTTGGAAAAGTGACTGTTCAGCTCTTCTGCCCATTTTTTAATCAGGTTGTTTATTTTTTTGATGTTGACTTGTATGAGCTGTTTATATATTTTGGATATTAACCCCTCATTGGCCATATCATTTGAAAATATTTTCTCCCATTCTGTAGGTTGTCTTTTTGTTTTGTTGATGGTTTCCTTTGCTATGCAAAAGCTTTTTAAGTTTAATTAGGTCCCATTTGTTAATTTTTGCTTTTATTTCCTTTGCTTTAGGAAACAGAGCCAAAAAAATATTGCTGTGATTTATGTCAGTGTTCTGCCTATGTTTTCTTCTAGGAGTTTTATGGTTTCTTGTCTTACATTTAGGTCTTTAATCCATTTTGAGTTAATTATTGTATAAGGTGTTAGAGAATGTTGTAATCTTATCCTTCTACATGTAGCTGTCTAGTTTTCCCAGCACTGCTTATTGAAGAGACTGTCTTTTCTCCATTGTATATTCTTGCCTCCACTGTGTTGTAGGTTAATTGACCATAAGCGTATGGGTTTATTTCTGAGTTCTCTATTCTGTTTCACTGATCTATGTGTCTGTTTTAGTGCCAATATCATACTGTTTTTATTACTGTAGCTTTGTAGTATAGTCTGAAGACAGGGAGCATGATTCCTCTAGCTCTGTTCTTCTTTTTCAAGATTGTTTTGGCTATTTGGGGTCTTTTGTGTTTCCATACAAATTTTAAAATTATTTGTTCTAGTTCTGTGAAAAATGCCATTGTTATTTTGATATGCATTTCCCTGACAACATGTATAGACCCAGAGGATATTGTATTATACTTAGTGAAATAAGGCAGACAGAGAAAGATAGATACTGTATGTTTTCACTTATCTGTAGAATCTAAAAAACAAAAAACAAAATAGAAACAGACTCACAGTTACAGAGAACAGACTAGTAGGTACAAGAAGAGAGAGTAGTGAGGGGAATGGAAAAATAGGTGAAAAGGATTATTAAGTACAGACTCTCAGTTATAAAATGAATAATTTACAAGATTGTAATGTGCAGTTCAGGGAATATAGTCAATATTTTATAATAACTTTGGAGTATAATCTATAAAAATATCAAATTTACTTTGTTATAATATAATACTGTAAGTCAACTGTACTTCAATTAAAAAAAAGTAAACCAGTTTTTTTTTTTTTTTTAAAGTGATAAGGGAAGCATAAGCAGGGAGACTTGGAGAGTGCAGGCAAGTTGATTCCCTACACCCTTGGAGTAGGGGCAGGGAAAGGAATCACATTATTGCCAAGTGCCTTTAAGGAGCCCAAACAAGGGAGAGGTCAGCTGATATATCAAAAATTTAGATACCGTGAAGAGAGAGAAAAAACGTTAAAGTTGGATGGGGACTGATCAAATCTACTTCTCTATGGCAAGACATACTTCAGGAGAACAAAAGCAAGTGTTCACAAAATTAAGTGTCTTTAGCCAAAACATAATGAACTTGTTGAATTTGGTAGCACTAAGCCGGAAATAAAAATGTTTCAGGTATTTTTAGGTAGTAACTTTTAATCAATTCCTGTTATCAGATTTATAATTTCTTCAGTTTACAACCTGACATATGTAGAAGTCAGTAAAGTAGTGAGAACATATAACAGTGTTTTCTACATGCAAACATTCATTCTACCTTCCTTTATATATAGAATCATTTTCCTTCATCACAATAGGTTTCCAGTAGAAATCAAGCTTTGAACACTTAACCCCAGTGTAGTTTCTACAGTGATGGATAAAGATAAGCCTGCAATCTTTCCATTTAGTTATTTTTAGCATTTAGTATTATTTTTCGTTATGAAAATCAATGAAACAGTAAAATTAGGTCGATATCAAAACATATATTTTCAGGACCTATTTGAGAGAGATTATTTTTCTGTTTCGCCTTTCAAATTTCCAAAAATGATGTTAGAGCCTTCCTTGTAGGTTCTGTTCATCTAGGAGAAAGTGCAGGGGTTTTGAGATAATAACTTAAAATTTTTTTTTCAATTTTATTGAGATTGGTGGGGAGGAGAAAATTTCCCCCTCTACCTCTCTTGAATTCTTGTGGCTGGATTAATAATAAAATTGACATAAGACAGATTAACAGAAAAAGAAAAAAATTACATTTATTCACAAAGAGATCCCATAAAAATGGACCTAAGAAGTAGCCAAAGCAGGCAGCTTTTATATTTTTTAAACTAAGAAACAATAAATTTATGAGAAATCGACAAGACAAACTTAGGTTTTAGGTGCTCAATTAGTGAAGAATCTAAACAGAATTTGGGTTTGGAGTAGGCAATTAAAGAAGTAACAAGGTTTGTTTATATAGGCTTCTCAGCTAGAATTCTCTATCTTTGGCAATAAGGGTGTCCTACCTCCAGATTCAGGGAGTGTACCTTTCACTTCAGAAATTTTATTTCCTGCTTTCAGTGGGACAGAAAGGAGTGTCAGAGTGTCCCTCTTGCGTTGCCATTTCTTAATTAAGTAACTTTAGTTCAAAATAGTAAATATTCCATTGAGACACATTTTGGGGTGGCCTGCCCTGGACCCCAGCAAAATATAGTTGACATACAGCTCACTTTTGATATGGTCCTGATTTTACTGTTTCATTGCTTTTCATAATGAAAAGTTTTTTCTTTCCCACTATACCCCTTTCTTTTTTTTTAAACAAAAACTTTTTAAAAATCTATTTTTATATATAGTTGCTAACATTTGTAAATCTCAAACTCCCAAATTTATCCCTTCCCACCCCCTTTCCCTGGTAACCATTATATTGTTTACTAACTCTGCGAGTCTGTTTCTGTTTTATAAATGAGTTCATAGTGTCTGTTAGATTCCACATATGAGTGATATCATATGGTATTTTTCTTCTCTTTCTGGCTTACTTCACTTAGGATGACAATCTCCAGGTCCACCCATGTTGCTGCAAATGGCAGTTTTATTCTTTTTTATGGCAGAGTAGTAGTATTTCATTATATAAATACACCACAACTTTCTTATCCAGTCATCTGTCGATGGACATTTAGATTGCTTCCATGTCTTGGCTGTTGTACATGGTGCTGCTCTGAGCATTGGGGTTCATGTATATTTTTGCATTAGAGTTCCCTCTGGATATATGCCCAGGAGTGGGGTTGCTGGATCCTATGGTAAGTCTATTTTTAGTTTTTTGAGGAATCTCCATACTGTTTTCAATAATGCCTTCACCAAACTACATTCCCACCAACAGTGTAGGAAGGTTCCCTTTTCTCCACAGCCTCTCCAGCATTTATTGTTTGTGGACTTTTGAATGATGGCTGTTCTGACTGGTGTGAGGTAATACCTCATAGTAGTTTTGATTTGCATTTCTCTGATAATTAGTGATATTGAGCATTTTTTCATGTGCCTATTGCCTATTTGTATGTCTTTATTGGAGAATTGCTTTTTAGGTCTTCTGCCTATTTTTGGATTCGGTTGGGTTTTTTTTTTTTTGTTATTAAGTTATGTGAGCTGTTTATATATTCTGGAAATTAAGCCTTTGTCAATTGCATCATTTGCAAATATTTTCTCCCATTTCATAGGTTGTTATTTTGTTTATGGTTTCCTTTGCTGTGCAAAAGCTTATAAGTTTAATTAGGACCCATTTGTTTATTTTTGCTCTTATTTCCATTGCCTGGGTAGACTTCCTTAGGAGAATGTTGCTAAGATTTATGTCAGAGAATGTTTTGCCTATGTTTTCTTCTAGGAGGTTTATAGTGTCTTGTCTTATGTTTAAGTCTTCAAGCCATTTTGAGTTTATTTTTGTGTATGGAGTGAAGGAGTGTTCTAACTTCATTGATTTACATGCTGGTGTCCAGTTTTCCCAACACCACTTGCTGAAGAGACTGTCTTTTCTCCATTGTATATTCTTGCCTCCTTTGTTGAAGATTAATTGACCATAGGTCTGTGGATTTATTTCTGGGCTCTGTATTCTGTTCCATTGATCCATATGTCTGTTTTTATGCCAATGCCATGCTGTTTTGATTACTGTAGTTCTGTAATACTGTCTGAAGTCTGGGTCAGTTATTCCTCCAGCTTCATTCTTTTTCTTCAGTAATGCTTTGGCAATTCTGGGTCTTTTGTGATTCCATATAAATCTTAGAATCATTTGTTCCAGTTCTGTAAAAAATGTCCTGGGTAATTTTATAGGGATCACATTATATCTGTAGATTGCCTTGGGCAGTATGGCCATCATAATGAAAAGTTTAAGGTGTATAGCATAGTGACTTAACTTATATATAGTAAAATGATTATCACAACAAGTTTAGTTATCATCCATCAGCTCATGTAGTTACTAAAAAAATTTTTTTTCTCCTTTTGATGTGAACTTTTAGAATCTCCCACTTTCTTAGCAGCTTTCAGGTGCTTTAGGTAGTAACTTTTAATCAGTTCTTAGTATCGGATTTTTAATTTCTTTAGTTTACAACCTGACACATGTACAAGGAAGTAAGGTAGTGAGAACATATTACAGTAGTTTCTACATACAAACATTTATTTTATCTTTCTTTATATGTAGAATCATTTTCCTTTATCAGGATAGATTTCCAGTAGAAAGCAAGCTTTGAACACTTAACCCCAGTTAGATTTCTACAATAAAACTTAATCAACCATTAAAATTCACTTAGGTATAGCACGATAACACAAAAAAATCTTTTCACATCTGAATGAGATTGGTCATCCCTGGGGTACTATAAGTGTCATTCGTCTGCTTATTAAAATTTTGTTCCATTTGAATCATGAAATACTTAAATTTATTTTAGCCCATAAAATTGTCAGTTAAATGTTAAACATTTGAACTCTGAC
Organism: Camelus dromedarius; assembly: GCF_036321535.1. NCBI lineage: Eukaryota > Metazoa > Chordata > Mammalia > Artiodactyla > Camelidae > Camelus > Camelus dromedarius. The sequence goes on along the minus strand of NC_087472.1, from coordinate 87,209,638 downwards.
ACAATCCACTCTAGTATCTACTTCCCTGATTTGCCCATTAATCAGTTTTTGCTATTAGTTGAAGAAAGGAAGACTTACAGGATTTCATTTATTAAGCATTGCATTTCTAAAATTGCTCTAATTATTTTACTAGAGCAAGTTCTGGATCCAGGTTATAATATTCCCAAGATAAGAGGGATTGTTTTCCATCTGTCCAATTTTAATTTGAAGAAATAACTCCATAAATTGAAGAGTAATTGAGAAAGCTGGCAATAGAATAGTCTGTGCTTTCCATGTGCATGTATTCCAATTTTATTTATAAATTTAAGCCCTATATGATTAATTTGGCCCTGTTTACAATTACAAAATTAAAATTTACTCAAAAGAAATAACAACTATTCAAAATAACATCATTAAAATTTTTAATTGTATGACCTAATAATACTGTCTCCTTTTGCAGAATGTGTATTACTAATGTCTAGCTGGTAAATAAAAAGGATGTAATTTATGTGAAATATCAAACTTTGTGTAATTTCTAAGAACCTATGAGTTATAGTTGGGTGCAGATGACAGCAGATACTGATTTCATACTTCTTTCTCCACTTTTAAGGAAAAATAATAACTTTTATCTCTTCCAGTAAATATAAGAGTAGAATTATTCTGACAGTGGCTTGTTTTTGTTTTGTTCTTTTTTTTTTTTTCATTTACTTACTTAACAAATATTTGATAGTTCCTGAGCTCTACCATGTATTGTTGAGACTATTGTTTGTAAGAAACAGCACCCACTGAAAGTTCTGTGTCCTAGGAAATGTCTTAGTCATGAGGAAACTGGGATTATTAATCATCCTATTTCTAGTCCAGTACACTGGAGCGTAGAGGTTTCTGGTCTCAGGGAATTTGACTTACTGACTAGAAAGTGACTGGGGCTCTGTCTTAAAGAGTGGAGACAACATTATGATGGTAGCAGTGAGATGGGGGTGTGTGACAGCAAGAGCTTCCCTCTCCATTGTGTCACTAGGCACAGAAAAAATATTTCATGTATAATAGATTCTTAATAAGTACATTTGGATAGATAAACAGATTTATTAAATCATTAGCAAATGAAGTATGGCAGAGACTGCTAGATACCTCCCCAATATTTATTTCCTTCTTTCTCCTTTTTTAATGATAGAAAATCCCCCAATTCTATCTGAACATGCCAAGAGACAATAGTTCCCAGCCTAATTTGCAGCGAGGTGTGTCCAAATGACTGAGTTCTGACCAGTGGGATGCAGGTAGATATGACATGTGCATCCTCAGGTCATGACTTTAAAGGGAACCAGCTTGATCTTCACTACAGATGTGACTGCACAGTTGACCATGCAGATGAGGGCAGCTTAGTGGGTGTTGGAGCAGCAAGGGAAAAGGAACCTGAATCCCTGATTGTCTCAAGAGGCATAGACACTATACTCCCTAAACCACCTGCAAGACCAGGTTTTCACGTGAAAGAGAAATAAGCCAGTCTTATAAAATCACTGCTAAAATAGCTGAAGTACATGACTAACATGTACCAGGACTTACTGGTTTTCTGTTTAAAAGATGTTTCTGCCTCTCAAGTTTTCATGGAAGCATGGGAGATCATGTGCCTAATTGTTTATGGTGTAACATCATCTGCGTGGAATTAGATTGAATTGGGGCTGGAGGTAGAGAGGGCGCTATCCATATCATTCAGCAATTTCTTGAATTGTTAAAAATGGAAATTTTAGTAAAGTAATAGAATATCCATTATTAAAATATTTAAACTGCTCTACCCTCTCTCTTAATACTCCTTCAGTTATATCTCATTTACATTCTTTTATCATTGAAATACTTAGATCAGAGCCAGAGTTGATAAAACTAAGATCAAAGTAAAACAAAATAGATATAAATGAAGCAAATTAGGGAAGAAGTTTTTGTTCTTGCAAGGAATTGCATATTCAATTTTGTGGTCAACTTGCTTTTTAAATAATACATAAACATAGATTTTTCCCCCTTGAATGTAGTGATATGCTGCTATAAGAATTTCCCTTTCGATGTAGATTAGGCTTATTCCAGGTTAATTCATCTGAAAGTAAGTTGAAAAGTAAAGTTTGCATCATTGGGATTTGGTTTTGCCACATCATCACATGAACTTTTTGAGAAGTCTTAAGACTAAATGTCAGAGGAATTACAGGGAGCCAAGTTCACTGTCTGAAATTCAAATCAAGATGGTTTTGTCCTTCTGTACTTGTGGACAGCTTGAGTCCTTACTAAATTCACTTGCAGGCTGGCTCGTTTGCCAAAAACCCCTGAAACCTAAAGCTGAATTTGTTTAAAATAGACCTTCCACTAATTATTATTATTATCAGTCTGTATCTTAGAAACAAATATTGCTTGCTGAGCACTATACAAATCTCAGAAGAATCATCATTTTAGATACCTGAAGGAGAAAGAGATTTCCTAGCTATTATACTAGAACTTTAACTTTTACTTACCTTTTTGTTGGTATTATACTAAACACAAACATTGTGGAATTAAGCTTGACTTCCTAGCAGGCATCAGATACATCTAATAGTGACTGACAGACATAAATCACTCCACTACCCCCAGGATCAAAACATTTCATTACCAAAATGCTGACCTGAAAAGATGAAATGCCCCAAATCAATATCTTGATGTACATTCAAAAGTACAAAACTTAATAAGAGCAATTCTGACTTGTTCAAAATGTTGTGTTGTCCATTTTGTTGGTGGTATATGTTTTATTTCAAGTGAAAAATCTCATATTTGGAAAATTAGATAAGATATTTTTAATTATTTAGAGTCAAAATTAGATGCCAAAACTACCAGTAAAAAGCTATAATTTATTATGATTGATTATTTTTAAAATGGGCATTATATCTAATTTATGTCAGTTTTTCTATTTCTATAAATAAAAAGGCATTTTATCTAAGCTTGTGTTTCTAAAATTAAGGCTATAACACATGGCCTCCATCATATTCCGTAAAATCAAAAGAAAATCGAAGAAATTAAAGTAGGCTTGAAGTGGAAATTGCAGTTATTACAGATTTTCTTCTTTTTACTGTTGACAGAATCACAATCTATGTCTTATAAACCTACTAATAATTTTAGTTAATGTCATTTGTGGCTGTGACAACCAAGTGAAGACAGCAAATGTAAGAACTGAGCACTCGTTAAACACTGCTCAAATGATGTATTCTATAAGGAAAGTAAATGGACAATCAGCATTCTGCAACTGAAGCAAACTGTTTAATGGTTTAAAAAATATTCATGATTGTGGTTCTCTTACCCTTAACATTTTTATTACAGTTATCTGAGCTCCTTCTTAAAACACTGTATAATTGGTCAGTTCTAAGGTAAGAATTGTTCACAAAAAATTCTTTATCATTATGCTTGGATTCTTTTTTCTTTTCTGTTTATATACCTATTATAGGTTTTTGGTTTGTGTTTACCTTGAGGTCTTTGTCTAGCAGTCTGTATATACATGATTGCTTTTGAATGGCTGATCTCTTAATTTTAAATGCATTTTAAGTACCTTGCATTTGTACTCCTCTCCCCTCACAATTACTGTTTTATATTTTACATCTAATTGTTTTGTTTATCTCTTAACTGCTTATTGTAGATACAGATGATTTTTACTACTATTGTTTTTTGACCTCTCTACTAGCTTTGTGTGTAGATGACTGTCTACCTTTATTGTATGTTTGCCTTCACCAGTGAGCTTTTTTTATTCCATAATTTTATTGTGTCTAGTTGTGGCCTTTTCTTCTTTGCTTGGAGAGGTTCCTTTAGCATTTGTTATAAAGCTGGTTTGGTGGTGCTGAATTCTCTTAGCTTTTGCTTGTCTGTAAATTTTTTTATTTTTCCATCAAATCTGAATGAAAGTCTTGCTGGGTAGAGTATTCTTGATTGCAGATTTTTTCCCTTTCATCATTTTAAATATATCGTTCCACTCTCTTCTGGCTTGTAGAATTTCTGCTGAAAAATCAGCTAATAGCCTTATGGGAGTTACCTTGTATATTATTTGTTGCTTTTCCCTTGTTACTTTTAGTATTGTCTCTTTATCTTAAATTTTTGTCATTTTGACTACAGTGGGTCTTGGTGTGTTCCTCCTTGGGGTAATTATGTATAGGACTCTGCAGTTCCTGGGCTTGAGTGACTGTTTCCTTTCCCAAGTTAGGGAGGTTTTTGCCTATTATCTCTTCCAATATTTTCTTGGGCTCTTTCTCTCTCTCTTCTTCTTGGACCCTTATGATGCAAACATTATTGTACTTGGTGTTGTGTCAGAAGTCTCTTAAACTATCCTCATTTCTTCTCCCTTTTTTCTTTCTTCTATTCAGCAACAATGATTTTCACTACTCTTTCTTCCAGCTCACTGATCCATTCTTCTGAATCATTTACTCTGCTATTGATTCCTTCTTTTGTATTTTTCACTGGTTGTTGTTTATATTTTCTAACTGTATTTAAAACTTCTAACTTCTCACTCTGTGCATCCATTCTTCTCCCCAGTCCCTTGATCATCTTTACAATCATCATTCTGAACTCCTTAGGTAGATTGCTTACCTCCACTTCACTTAGTTATTCTTCTGGCTTTTTATCTTGTTTCTTTGTCTGGATCATATTCCTCTGCTGTCTCATTTTGTCTAAGTTGCTTTTTGTGTTTATGTATGTGGTAAATTCATTGTTTCTTGACCTTGGAGAAGTGGCCCTCTGTAAGAGGTGTCCTATGCTTCCCAACAGTGTACTCCCCTCTTGTCACATAAGCTATATGATTTAGAGATTTCCTGTAAGAGGCTGTGTGGGTTCTTCTGTTGTGGCAGGCTGACTATATGCACTGTCTGGTAGTCTCAGTTAGCCCCTACTCTTGTTGGTTGCCAGGTCCTGTCTTGTGTAGATGCTGTTGGCTCCTGTTTAGTGGGGCCTGGTCATGAGGTGGCTGGTTGTAGAATACTGCGGGGCCCCGGGGCTCACTGGTGGGCAGAGTTAGGGTCTCAAAGGCTCTCGGGCTGTTGCCCACCCACTGCCAAGTGAAGCCAGGTTCTGGGGTTAGTGCCAGTCTACCAGCAGGCAGAGCTGGTTCCTGGAGTCTGGCTGCAGGACCCAGGGATCCCAGAGCTTCTTTCATATCATTGGTAGGGGTGTAGGGTCAATTCCTGATACAGTTGGCTGTGAAGTCCAGGGTGTCCCTAAGGTTGTGCTGGCCTGCTTGTGGGCAGGGCCAGAGCCCAGCTGGTCCCGGGTTAAGGTCTCGCCTGAAATGTAGAACTGTAGATTTTTGTTTTGCTTCTGGTGTCTGTCTCTGGTGCCTGAGGCTGGTCTAGAGGCTTGTGCAGGCTTCCTGGTGGGAGGAGCCAGTGCCTGTCCACTGGTGGGTGGAGCTGGGTCTTGGCCCTCTAGTGGGTTGAAGTGTATCTGGAGGCTTGTCTCAAGGTGGCTCAGTAAGTCTTTAGGCTGCCTGTTTGCTGCTGATGGGTGGGGTTGTGTGTCCCTACCCAGTTGTTTGGCCTGAGGTGTCCCAGCAGTGGATTTAGCAAGCTATTTGGTGGGGCCAGGTCTTGGTGTTAATGACGCAAGCAAGATGTCAGCCTCCAGGAGCGTTTGTGCAGATGAATACTCCCCGATATGTCTACCACCATGTCTGTTTCCCCAGGGTGAGCCACAGCTACCCCCTTCCTCCCTAGGAGACCCTCCAAGAACAGCAGATAAGTCTGGCCTAGGCTTCTATGAAATTACTGCTTTTGCCCTTGGTCCTGGTGTGAGATTTTTGTATGTGTCCTTTAAGAGTGAAGTCTCTATTTCCTCCAGTGCTATGGTGCACTTGCAGTTAAACCTTGGTGGCCTTCAATGCCAGATACTCTGGGGCCTCCTATTCCTAGTTTCAGACCCCTGGGCTGGGTACCCTGACGTTTAGCTCAGAACTCACTCCTGTGGGAGAACCTCTGCAATATAATAATTATTCTCCAGTTTGTGGGTTGCCCACCCAGGGGGTATGGGATTTGATTATAATATGCAAGTGTGCCCCTCCAACCATCTCGTTGTTGCTCCTTTTTGTTTTCAGACGTAGAAGATCTTCTTTGGTAGGTTCCAGTCTTTTTCATCAGTGGTTGTTCAACACATAGTTGTGGTTTGGTGTGCTCATGAGAGTAGGTGAGCTCCGGGTCTTCCTACTTACTTTTTGGGCTGCTCTCCTGTGGTTACTTTGACACTTAGTTTATATGATTATTCTTGAGGTATCAAAAAATAAACTATGTTGTGAAATACAAAACTTCCTTGGTATGTATTATCTTGTCATTTCCTGTGGTGTTTATACATAAAGAAACAAGAAACTAATACAAAAATAAGTGTATATATAAATGTATGAACATACACACATTCTGCCCAGAAAAAAAGGTTGACAGGAAACTGGTAAAGAATATACAAGATGATGGAGATGACTACTAAATAATACACAAAAAGATACTACTACAAAAAATATATCTGAGATATAAGTACTAGATGAAAGAAGACGACTAGATTAGTACATAGGAAATCTACTCCAAGAATATAATTATATTACTAATTCAACTGACCACTGTGAACATATGAATTTGTTCACGGTGATAGTAACAATCTCTATTTTTATAATAATTTTGGAAAACTTAGTGTCACACCGTAAGCAAAGTACTTTGTGTTTTTACACTTTAAATATTTTTCTTATTCAAGTAGTTCCTTACTGAAACTACTTATTCAAATCTATATTTAAACTAATTTAGTAAAATGTTTCACATTTTAATTTTTGGATTACTTTTCCATTTATAAAATGAATAGACTGTTATGTTTTTAATTGTGAAAAAATATAATTTTAGTTAATTATCTCAAAAGTAAGCTTAAATATGAGGTTACATATTTATAAGAGATCTATCTATCTATATCTATATCTATATATATATACTTATATGTAGATAGAGGAGAAATTGTCAGTGATCTTGTGGGAAATAAAAATATAATTTTATCTGTACAGATAGTGATTACACAAAGACATGGTATTATTATTTTCCTTGCCCCTTAGAGTATTCTGGGGCTGTGTTAGAGTCCAAATAAATAGGAATATTTATGTTTCTAACAAATATGTCAGATATTATACTTCAATTAAGTCAGATGCACAGATAATATAAGTTGAATTTGTGGGTAAAGGGGAATCATAATACAGAAAACAGATTTTGCAGTTTATTATATTGTGTTTTTGTGGCATGAATAATCATATGTCAACCTAAACTACAAAATTGTTAAATATGCTCAGATTTATGTGCATCTGCAATATCTAGCACATTTGTAATTTTAAAAATGTCTAAAATAAATTTTTTTTCTAAAATTTATAGGTTGATATCAAACACTCTAGACCTGGAGTACACATGAGAAATAAACAATAAAAATACAGTGAGATGTAACTTGAGAGGGTTAGAATGGCTGAAGAAAATCTATAAGCTTTTTGGATTATAATTAGCTTCACTGGCTTAAAGCATTAAATTGAAAATTAGTATGATGAAAGTTAAAATTAGTATCATGTCAGGTCTGCTCCTGTAAGTCCTTAAGAAATTAATGCCCCGGCAGTGGAAGCATCACTCAATCACAGTGAACTCATGTTTCATTGTATTTCCACTGTGACAGGTTGTGGAGTCCTTTACCAGTTATCTACCCAGTGGACAGGAGAAGAGAAGGATGCTCAAAGAGAAATAGTGGCTCACAAAACAAAAAAAAAAGGACTCTAGACCCTGGGTTTGAAGATAATATGGGTGATAGATACAGAAAAATAGATATATAAATAAAATAAAATACCAACAGATGATCCAGTTGAAAAGAAAAAGCATGGAGCTAATCTCCAATGATCTACTAAGTAAATAATGAGGACTGGGCTGTACAGAATGTGTATAACTCACATCTATACATTATATCAGTGTGCTTCTTAAAGACATTGTAGGTAAAAATTACTAGTGTATCTTTCAGCTCTTTGATAAAATGATTCAATATCTAGTACACAATCTGTTTCAGAACACTGAAACTGTGTTTCGCTACTATAATCCAGCATACCCTCAATTAAGACCTCACATTTAATTTAATAATCAAGTAAGTACCAAACCAAATGAATAAAGGGAACATGTCTCCATCACTTACAACTTTCTGGACCTTGTGCTGAAACTTGGGTGTAAAAAGACGTGCAAGAAAATTTGTACTTTTATGTTCTCATGTGCCTTGTTTTAGATGGAAATTTTCTGCTGTGCATTTTTAATTTGGGGAAAAGAAAACTGTGTCTGCCAAAGACACAGGCAACATTACTGTTAAAATTCTGACAAGTAATATCTAAGGCTTTATTACATCACTGTGATCCGATGACTGAGTATTATAAATTTTAAACTTCATCTCTGTGGAAACTATACAGTCAATTATCTGCGAGAAATAAAAAAGAAACAGTTTGACATGTTTCTGAAACAACTTGAAAATAATCTAATAGTTATGAAATATTTATATATGCTATATATTTTTTAACCCAAGAGTAAGAATACTGCAAATGAAAAAAAAGAGTGACATTATTGTCAAAGGCACTGCTGGAAATGGGGATTTTCACTCTATTTGTTAAAACTAAAACTATATAAGCAGTGGTTTTGGCTTCCATCCAGGCTGGCTTTTAGAGAGTTGAAAGGAGTATTGCTTCCACCCTTACAGTAAAAAAGAGCCAGAATAACTTCAAATTACATGGATTTTCTTGAGCTACCAGAAAGCTGAGGTCACTGGTTCCAAATTTAAGGAAAGACCCTGTCTGCAGGGAGAGATAAGAGATGAGTATGTGTTCACCTGAGGTAACATAATCAGAGAACAATAAGATGATTTCAGCTACAGTCAGGGACAGCTGGTAAAGACCAAGTGTGGCCTGGTGAGACAATGTGAACCCCCTGCAGGCATTGGGAGGAGTCCATGGACTCTTGCATGTCTTTTCTCAACAAACCCCAGCAGGTATTCACAGAAAAGATTGGTAGGAGCCCTGAGGAATAGCCATTGTGGTGCAAGTCCAAGAGGAAAGCAACAGTCATAATGAGAGGGGCCAGAAACTCTAACCTTCTTTTCCACTAGCTCCTGTACAAAACAGTAGTCTGAATCTGTGGGGAGAAGGACAAGAAGCACTGCTGATCTTAATGAACTGGTCAACAGTCATGGCGTTTGGGATCATTGAATAGGTGTGAAAACCCTACTCATTGAGAAGAGGATGATTGTGCATTCAGCCTCTGGGTACAATTTGGAGAGGCAAGATAACCAACAAGTCACATCCCTGGCACTCAGGTAAATCGTACGTGCCTCTGACCCTTAGTCACAACACCACCACCCCCATTGCCAAGGTAAGAAGTTTTGAGTAACAAGTGACAGCAGAATGGAACAGAAGAGGAATAAGTGTGCCAAGGAACATTCTCTAAGCCACATTTTAAAATGGCACAATATCCCCTAGTCAAGGCCATGTTTCATCAAGATTTCTATCACTTGGTCAATGCCAGCATCAAAAATCCTATAGTTCCCCAGGCAGACATGTTTGATACTATTCTCTGGATACTGATTATCTCTCTCTGGATACTGATTATTTATTATCTTAGTCACTAATATCCCAATTTACAAGGGGTCTCTTTGCATGTCTCTGACTATGATTTATTGTTAATGATACACACAGTTGAACTTGTTCATCATTTGGAACATAGAATCAGCAATGGAATATACTGTACTCAGATAACACGTATGTTTTCCCCCTCTGAGAATATAAATTTTTTCATGTGAGACATCAATAAATAAATTCATTACCACAAAATCATGAGTTTTGTATATGCATAGCATGTAAAAGAAACCAGTCAGACCAGTGTTAGTTAAAATAATTTCCCTTCAGTGTTCTTAAGTGTTTAATCTCTATATCCAATTCATCAGAATTATAAATTTACCTTTTGTGTTCATCGTCTGAAAAAGTACCAGTGTTTTGTATAATTTCATAAACTTGGCACTAACATCAAAATACCTATACTCTTGAAGGTAATGCAATATCTATAAAACATAAAAATTAATTCTCATGTGATATTTGCGGAATACAAATTTAGCAGCATTATTAATTATTTTTCCTTTAGTGTTTTTCAGCTTATTAAAATCACTTTTAAATTCAGCAATCCCACTTCTGGGTATTTATCCAAAAGAATAGAAATCAAGATCTTGAAGAGATATTAGAATTCCTATGTTCATTGCAGCGCTATTCATAGTAACCATTTGTGGAAATAACCTAAATGTCCATTAATGGATGAATCAATAAAGAAAATATGCTATATACAACAATGGAACACTATTGAGCTTTAAAAAAGTCAGAAATTCTGCCATATGCCCTTACATGGATGGCCCTTGAAGACATTATGCTAAATAAAATAAGTCACAGAAAGACAAATACTGCACGATTCCATTTACTTGAGTCATCTAAAAGAGATTCATAGAATCACAGTGTGAAATGGTGGTTTTCAGGGGCTGGAGGAAGAGGGAAATGGGGAGTTACTAGTCAGTGAGCATAAAATTTCAGTTGAGTAAGATGATTAAGCTCTAGGGATCTGCTGTACAATAATACACCTATAGTCAACAATAATAATGCACACTTAACATGAGATCTACCTCAACAAAATTTTAAGTGTCTTACCATAGTATTTTTTAAGAAATCACTTTTAAATAAAATTTATAGTATGTTAAATTGCAAGTATACTATTACCATTGTATCTCAAAAGGTATCAATCAGCCCTCTTTAAAAAGTCTACCCTCATTTCTCTGGGAAATTTCGTAAGGGACAGCTGGAGTTTCTCACATAAGGAACCATAAAACTCATGAGTCTATCACACTTTATAGAAAGAGAAATTATATTAAAACTCATTAGTTTCATTTAAAAAACCACTTTGATTTCTGGTGTATTTATTTCCACTCTGTAACAGGTCTGGGTCTCCATTTGAAGTCTCAAAATTGCTGCCAGAAATCACTGTTCATTTCCTTAACTGATCCAAGATGGAAATCAAAGGTTATTTGTAAAAGAAAGGAAAATTCTCACTCTTGTGGAAACCAGAAGACAGAATGATTGATAGCAGTTTCTTATGTCATACTAGATTGGGAATTCTCAAACTTTACTATGTATAAAATTCACCCATGAAGCTTGCTAAAAAGAAAGCCTGGCAAGTCCCAGCTCCTGATTTTCTGGTTCATTCAATCTGGCTGGTGTCCAGGAAGCTGCCATTTTGAGGAGCAGCTTTAATTAGCCACTAAGGGGTTCAGAAAGAGATGATCATGGGGGCATACTTTGAAAAACATTGTATTTGTGACTGGTATTAAAGGTTGCAGAAGTTAGGAGTTTTGTTTTTTTTGTTTTTTTACTATCAGTAACAGTGGGAAATTTAAAAAAGTGGTATCTTCCTTCAAGATACTAAAGTATTGTTGGCTGTATTATTGGCTGTATTCTTATTCTTTGTCATAAGACATACAGTATTCAAAAGTATTTTACCGAAGGTGATACTTTTTACTAAATGATTAGTAAAGACAAAAAAGAAAGCAATTTTCCCCTTCTTCAGTATACTCGACCTTAAAATTCTTATAATCCCCTCAAATGTTAACTTTATTCCTTAATAAATGCAAATTTATCAAGTTCACCATTACTAAATATACCACAGTTAGTAATTAATAGTAACTGATTATTAAGCCTTTAATATATGCTGGTTTCTGTTCTAGATATTTGGCTTGTGTCATCTCGTTTAACTATCAGAAAACCCCATATAAGTGCTGTAAGTATTCCCATTTTATAAATAGAGAAATTGAAATGGTAAGGTTAAAACACTTGCATAAGGTCACAAATACTGTAAGATATAGTAAAAATATAATTTTTTACTGATAACAATAAAACAGTATGAGGTGAACTAGGATATCTATACAAGACTTTTTACCTTCCAGTTTGTCTTTATGAGCTCTACATTTCTCATGACTCATTGTTTTGATAGATACCATACAGTTAATAAAAAAGGAACATTTTTTCTAAAAAATAAACAGTATAAAATATTATGTATGTGATTAAATTATATATGTAATGAAATCTTGGTATAGATCCATAAGACTCATTTGACTCTTAAACCTAATCTTTCTGTTTTAATCAATACATGATTCTTGATCATTCATAGCAAAATAAGAAAGATTGTATTTACTAGTTTAAAATCCATTAATTTCCTTGCAGAGTTATGAAAGAATAATGTAGTTGACTTCATATTTCAAAGGTCACAAGTATAAATCTGATTAAGTATACATTTTGTGAAAAATTCACCTCTTTTTTCATTATACTACAGTAATAGATTGGTCCCTTTTAAAACATTTTTAGAACACAAAACAACAAGAGCTGATTCAAGTAAACCATACATCTCAATCAAGTTTAGAAAATATCATTTAAACTTACTAGGGCTATTTTATCACTAAAAACATACTTTGACATTTATGTCATCTAAGGAGACAAAAACATCCATTCTTTACATCATCGTTGCTTGTAATATTTGAATTAAAAAGCAGGATATGATGCTATCAAAATCAATAAGCTCGTTTAAGTAGAAATCCAGTGACATGTTTGTGCCTATAACTGCCACACCTAAAAGGACAATGGCAGTTTTCCCCTAAATTTACCATAAGACTTCTTTAGTTTTAATTATACTCTTGAAGAATGAGAATCAATGTTCTTGCTAACCTGTGAAATTGTAGTTCAGTGTTCAAAACTACCAAGAAATAATAAAATCTGAAAATTGAAAATAACTTTAAGATTTTATTGCATTCACTTAGTGTCTCACTAATAATAAATATTCCATAACATTCTTGTGTTTTCTGTTCTTGGCAACATTCTGAACAGGAAAGTGAACACGGTAGGGATAATTTTGATGTAAAATAAGGGGAGTAAAGAAGTTAGTAGGCATGTATGTGTTTGAACAACAACAATAGCAACAACAAAGCAAAAGAACAACATAGAGATCCTGAAATGCTATTTGAAAGACATTGAAAATCATAAACCAAAGAGATTACAAACTTAAAAAAAGTTAAGAGAATTAAAAGTAAATAATCTAGGAGGTGTTTTGATAATTTTTTCCAAAGTAAAATAAGGTTTTTCAAGGGAATGCATGTCATCTTAGCTACTTAGCCACTTTGAACTCTTCTGTAAGTTCAGAGTTTGGCACATAGTATGCACTGAAAGAATAAATGGATGAATGAATTCCTGAGAGCCCTGCCTACGTGAGATCAACCTAATATTGGCAGAGTTTGGAAGAGAAAAAAAAAAAGAGTACTTCTTGGAAATTTCAGAATGCTTCTGAGATCTTTCATTATCTCATTTTCCTCATTATGAACATCATTTTACATTGTATTCTTAAGCAGACAGATGCATAAAAACTAATTAAGAGCTGGTAAAGTAGCGAGTGAACTTCCTAAAATCGTGTATATATGTCTGTCTGTGACTATATTAATGTAAAATGGCTGGGAATGGAGGATGTAGATAACCACACATTAATACACAGGCAAAAATCTCATAATAAGTGATGTTTACAGTCTACCTGGCTTGGAATTCACACTAAAATAAATGAATAAACTCACTGTTGAGCATGGTTATTGTCTCCAGAAAACCAGAGTCACAATGAGTGTTATAAGAGTGAATGAAGATCCTGAAAAATGTCTCTTCTTCTTTTAATTTAAATATGAATGTATATAATTTGTTTCACTTTAAGAATCTCAATAAAACTGGAAGGAAAAAAGAATCCTTGAGTGGAGAAGATAGCAAGAAGAAAAGAGGCTCACATATATTTTGCATAGTGAACACTTAATCTGCCTACAGTAATACTGTATGCATGGCTTTCTAATTCTATGCTTCACAAGGAGATTTCATAAATTGAGGAAATACTATTGGGTAGGAAAGTAGTCTGTATGCTTCATGCAAACTGTGGAAATCAGTGAAGAAATAAATGGAAGGAGATGAACAAATCAAAATATTGTCAGATGGGATTAAAAGAAACCTATATACTGGTCACAGGAGACACATCTAAAATATATGGATACAGAGAGTTGAAAGTAAATGTACAGGTTAAAAAATTCTCTGTAAATATAAACCAAAAATAGTTTATAGAGTTAAATTTATAGAAAACAAACTAGACATTAAAGAAAAATGATTACTGAAAATAAATGGAATTATTTTATAATTATTAAAGATTAAGTTGATCAGGGAGATATAGTAATTCTAGATTATAGAAAAAATCTCTTGTGGCAGTTTTCTTGAGATGTAATTCACACACTGTATAATTCACCTGTTTAAAGTGTACAACTCTGTAGTTTTGAGTATCTCTTAACACAGTTGTACAACCATCACCACAATTTTAGGACATTTTCATCACCCCCACAAGAAACCCTGTACCCTTTAGAGATCACAGTCCATTCCTGCTAACTATTCCCTCCTTCCTTGCCCCAGCCCTTGACATCCACTAATCTGCTTGTATAGATTTGCTTATTCTGCGCATTTCATATAAATGGAATCATACAGTATCTGATCTTCTATGACCAGCTTCTTTCACTGAGCAGAATATTTTCAAGATTCATCCATGTGATAGAATGTATCAGAACCCATTCCTTTTTACCGCTGAATAATATTCCATTTTATATGGATATGCCACATTTTGCTTATCCATTTGTCAGTTGGTGGACATTTAGATTTTTTCTGCTTTTCGGCTATTATCAATAATACTGCTGCGAACATTGATGTACAGATTTTTACGTGAATATATGTTTTAATGTGGACTTGCTGAGCTATCGGGTAACTGTGTATGTAACCTTTTTAGGAAATAGCCCAACTGTTCTGCACAACAGCTGCACCATTTTAGAATCCCACAAGCAGTGTCTGTGGGCTCCAATCTCTCCACATCCTTGTCAACACTTGTTATTATCTGCATTTTGATTCTAGCCATCCTAGTGGGTGTGACGTGATATCTCAGTGTATAGTTTCCCCATATGTCCCCTTAACCCCTGGCAACCACTGATTTACTCTCTGGCCCTCTTGTTTTGCCTTTTCCAGAAGGTGATATCTCTAATCATACATGATGTTGTCTCTTGACTCTCTCATTCCCTCCAGCATAAGGCACTGGAGATTCACCCATGTGGTTGTGCAGCTTTTTTGTTGCTGAGTTGCAGTCCCTTGCACGGATGAACAACTCTAGGAGCCCCTGCTCATATGCACAGTAAAGTTAAAAGGATCCCTTGCACAGTGAATCAAAGACTAAGCCTCACCCCTTGTTGGGGCCCTTTATATTTTGGGAGGCCTTTTCTGAGCCTCCCAGGGCACTAGCATTGCAGGAGACCCAGCCTGGCCTTCTTGTAGGTCCCTTTGAGCTGCAGAGCTGAGCCTGAGGTCAGTGAGCTGGAGCCCCTTGAAAGCAGAGACCCATCCAGGATTAAAATTTCTGTGTTGTGTCTCTGACATGCTTTTCGTGGCAAGAGGCCTCTGTGTGAGAGCTGCAGTCCAATGAGACAGGTGAGGCACCAACCACTGGAACAGCTGCTGCTGGGAAGCTTGGGCCTCTGCTGCCCAGCTGTCTCCCTTCTCAGCAGGGAGCCCCGGAAGCTCCTTGGGCTCATGAATAAAGCCATTTTCTCATTCCCTTATGTGTCTTCATTGCTGGCTTGCAGCTTTGAGTATTTGCCACGTCTCCTTTTTCCACCACCCCCAAGTATAACAGTTTTCCGATTCGCCATTACAAGCACAGGGAGAATATGATGTACTGATAAATAACTCATAATGAATTTGCACCTACCAGGTTTATTATCTACATCAGAATCCACAAGGTAGGCATAATCACTTTATGCAGGAAGAAATCAAGGTCCTAGTAAGTCTATTTTTAGTTTTTTAAGGAATCTCCATACTGTTCTCCATAGTGCCTGCAACAAACTACATTCCCACCAACAGTGTAGGAGGATTCTCTTTTCTCCATATCCTCTCCAGCATTTATTGTTTGTGGACTTTTGTATGATGGCCATTCTGACTGGTGTTAGGTGATACCTCATTGTAGTTTTGATTTGCATTTCTCTGATAGATAGTGATGTTGAGCGTCTTTTCATGTGCCTCTTGGGCATCTGTGTTTCTTCATTGGAGAAATGTCTGTTTAGGTCTTCTGTTCATTTTTGGATTGGGTTGTTCGATTTTTTGTTGTTGAATTATATGAGCTATTTGTATATTCTGGAAATTAAGCCCTTGTCAGTCACATTGCAAATATTTTCTCCCAGTCCATAGGTTGTCTTTGCATTTTGTTGATGGTATCCTTTGCTGTGCAAAAGCTTGTAAGTTTAATTAGATCCCATTTGTTCATTTTTGTTTTTATTTCTGTTATGTAGACTGAGCTAGGAGAACATTGCTACAGTTTATTGCAGAGAGTGTTTTGCCTCTGTATTCTTCTAGGAGATTTATGGTGTCCTGTTTTATGTTTAAGTTTAAGCCATTTTGAGTTTATTTTTGTGTATGGTGTGAGGGAGTGCTTTAACTTCATTAATTTACATGCGGCTGTCCAGTTTTCTCAATACTACTTGCTAAAGAGACTGTCATTTCTCCATTGTATATACCTGCCTCGTTTGTTGAGGATTAATCGACCATAGGTGTATGAGTTTATTTCCGGGCTCTCTATTCTGTTCCATTGATCCATATGTCTGTTTTTGTACCAATACCATGCTGTTTTGAAGACTATAGCACTGTAGTATTGTCTCTGTAGTATTGTATTGCTTCCAGTTTCGTTCTTCATTATTGCTTTGGCAATTCTGGATTGTTTGTGATTGCACGTGAGTTTTAGTATTATTTGTTCTAGTTCTCTGAAACATGTCCTGGGTAATTTGATGGGGATCACATTAAATCTGTAGATTGCTTTGGGTAGTATGGCCATTCTAACCATATTAATTCTTCCAGTCCAAGAGCATGGAATGTCTTTCCATTTCTTTAAATCATTCTTAATTTCCTTTATCAATGTTTTATAGTTCTCTGTGTATAAGTGTTTTACTTCCTTGATCAGGTTTATTCCTAAGTATTTTATTTTTGGATGTGATTTTAAAAGGGATTGTTTTTTAACTTTTCTTTTCTGATGTTTCATTTTCAGTGCAAAGAAAAAGAAATGCAGCAGATTTCTGTATGTTAATCTTGTATCCTGCTACCTTGCTGAATTCTTTTATCAACTCTATAGTTTTTGTGTGTACTCTTTAGGATTTTCTCTATATGGAATCATGTAATGTGCATATAGTGACAGTTTTACCTGTTAAGGCATTTTATATGCAAATAAGAATGATTTAGAAGGAGGAGAATTGATGCAGGTAGTGATAAAGGAGAATTGCTGGAGCCAGTAAGGAAGGTATCTAGTGGACAGGTAGACAGAGTGACCTAAACAGAAGTTCTGACAGTTTCTTCACAATAAAAGGAGGTAAGACAGGTCACAGGTATATGTGTCTGGGTTGTCAAGATGGTGAGTGTTTTTAGAAGTTCTCATTTGATTGCCTCTGTATTCCCAATAAGTTAGAACTGTCAACTGTTAAGATTGAGGATATGGGAGGAAGTTTTGGCTGTATGAGCAAGAGAAAGATGTGAAATGGTCAGGGTGAGAAGCCTTAGGAAATGTGAAATGATTGGAAGGTATAATTTGGGACATAATATATATTATATACTATATATGAATATAGTGTATGTACTATATAGAATTCCATATATTATGTATATAAAATTCTGTTCTATATACATATATAGAAAATATGTGGATATATGTCTAATTATATATGTTACTAATGTTTCTATATTCTATATATTATAATTTCTTATATACGAACTTAGCATTCTTAGAACTCAGTCCTCACAAATAAACCAATGTCACATGTGGAGAGTTTGCTAATGTGCCTAGGAGTTGAGTGCTTGGATACAAGATGAATGTCTCATCATTTGCCCTTTTTCTTCTATCGGTTTTCCTTGGGAGAAAATTTCTGGTAAATATCAGAGCACCATTTATATATGGTAAGAAGGTAAATGTAGCTCAATAATAACTCCTATTATAACTCAATAATAATCTTTCAAGGAGGCAGAGGTCCTGCCCAGTTGCTGTAGGAAAGGACATTTTAACTACCATAATTCAGGAAGAATAAACAACAAAGGTCATGAATGGTTATGCCCAGCCAAAAGAAGGAAATCTGAGAATGTTTTTTTAAATACAATGCATCCATTATTTCCTTTATATGAGATAACTAGAGAAATAAGAAACTAATTCATCCCATAAGATTAAATGTTGATTTGCTCACAGAGCAAGTGATGGTAGAGTATTTTATTCATGTGAATTCTTATATGTGACGCAAAAAGCCCAACCTAATTGTCTAAACCCTGGCTCATTCACACACATGGGCTAGTGTAAAGTCTTGTTCTAAATCACAGAGTTTTCAGATGTTTTTCTTTGCAGCACATTTGTAGCAATAGCTGATGGTGACACTGGACATGATCTTACTATTGAGATACCTCCAGTATTCTGTACCCAGTGCATGTAGAGGCCCCATGACCAAATGAATGAACAATTTAAAAAGCAAAACTTAGCTTTCCCGTTTGACTAACAGAAATTTTGATACCAGGAATCACATTTCTAATATAAATTGTACCCCTTGAATTGTACCTTGGCTACAATATTCCTTAATTAAATACTATTCATATCCATTATATAAATATCTTGAGTTAGAAAATATTATTCCTTTTAATTTGATAATTTTATACATACATTACTGGCTCATTTTTTTTAATTTAATAAGCATTTATATTGAGCTTATATGTTACTCTTCTCAGCACCATAAAAGTACTGATTTCATCCTCATTAAACTGTCTGCATTAGGTATTATTATCACTTTTGTTCTAAAGACAATTAAACGGAGGCTCATAAGTTTAAGGTGTGTCTAAAGTAATCAGATATTAAACAGTGAAATGGTTTGAATGTAGGCAGTCTGACTTAAGGATCTGGGCTCTTACCTATTAAATGATACTGTTAAAAATAAAATATAACAGAAAAATTGATAAATAACTAATAAAATAAAACTTTAAAACATTGATATATCACTCAGAATTATCTTAACACTGTTTGGTGTCAGGGAGCAAAGACTAAAAAGAAGCTTAGTTTCTAGGAAGTTTACTGAGGAGTGCTTTCAGGAGCAAAAACTGTGGGCCAAGAGCATGAAACAGGATTAAGCAGAGGATGGGCTGTGATTCAGTCCCCGCCCCCCCCCCCCCAAAGTCTTAGCTGACTTCAAGTGAAGAAGCTCTGAATCTAGACAGACTCTTTAAAGTAGTCCTTAATTGAAGTGTTGGAATCAAGATTTTATATCCCTGCATCAACCAGTCATTGGATACAATCTACCTGTGGAAAAAAGTCCTAGCCTTGGGCAAGGCTGCTGTCTTCAATCAAGGGCAGTTCTCCAAAAGAGCTGACGCAAGCTCTCAACAGGCAGTACGTCCACTAACTGGGTTTCAGTTTTGAAGGATTATCCGGGTGGTACATCATAGCCTCCACGATGCCTTCCAAAGGTATAGGAAACACTTTGGGAAGCATAGTCCTAAGCCATGACCTTTTAGAACACTTTACATCACACCAGGTCAAGAGCAATATGTATTTTGTAAGTACCCTTTCTCCACTGGGGCGTAGTGAGTGTGAGGGATTTTCAAGGCTGATCAAGGAAGAAGATCTGGTCACTAGGCGGCAGTAGCATACAAGGAGATTTATTCAGGCAGCACTTTGATAGGATATGTTCAAGGGGAAGTCCCTCACTGCCTGAGACTTTCCAGAGGCAGCAGGGCAGGGCTTCCCCCAGAAGGGGAAAGGGCACGGTAACTCCTGGGAGAGATGGGGAATCAGCCAGGAGGTTTATGTGTGTAGGTGATACTGATTGCTCAACAGCATGGTGGGGAGTCTTTCAGTCAGAAAACTGAAGGGCAGCAGTGACTGAGGTCTTTAAGAGCTACAGAGTTTATCTTATTTAGATTCAGCATTTGGGTGCAGTTTTGTGGAGGTATGCAAAACAGGAAAGCTCTAAATGGCTAAAGATCTGCTTTATTTGTGCTATCTTAAAAACAGTCAGATGTATAAAAGTGTAAGTTTGGTGCCAGTAGGCTTTTGAGATGATGATCTTTGCCTACTGTGAAGAAGTAAACAGTACAGAGCCAAGGTGCATAAGTCATC
This sequence comes from Camelus dromedarius, assembly GCF_036321535.1. Lineage (NCBI taxonomy): Eukaryota > Metazoa > Chordata > Mammalia > Artiodactyla > Camelidae > Camelus > Camelus dromedarius. Next base: position 87,189,380 of record NC_087472.1, on the reverse strand, counting down.
TTTGGCTCATTTATATAATACCTGCTATCGCTCTTGTCCGGGTCCTAAAACCTAAGGACCATGACCATGATATTCAGAACATTCAGTTTACTGGAATACAATTCCTGTAATTTTAAACTTAATTTCAAAATATGATCAATGTAATGATGTCATTAGCATTTTTTAAAATCTTTAGATGCTGCAAAACTAATAGCAAGTGAATATTCTCTGTGGCTTAAATTGTGTTTTTTATTATAGAGTGTAAATTTTGCTGTGTATCTATATGATCTACATTATTGATTTGGCATTTCATCTACTATAGACTTACTGAAGTCTTAAAGTATCCTAATATTAGTGTGTTTTCGTCTATTATTTTCTCCTTGCATCTCTTGTGGTTGCTGTGTTTTTAGTACATAGTTATTCATAACTATTATATATACAGTTTGATTGTGACTTTAGCATTAAAAAGTAGCATTCTTTCCCATGAAGGATGCTTTTGGCTCAAATTATACTTTATTTGATATCAGGTATTCCTTGATTGCTTATTGTTTCTCTTTGCCTGGTACACCTTGGCACATTTATTTTAGCCTTTATGAATCACTTTGTTTACTACAGAATATGCTTGTATTTTAGATTGTAAGTCAAATTGGATATTACATTTAATAGGTGGGTTAAGCCTATATCGTTTGTGACAGAGTTGAGTTTGAAAATTATCATTTCTGGCTCCTAGTCAAGTGCTCCACTCTACCAGTGGCTTCCAGCCCTGGATCCTTAGAACCCTGCACCCCTGGGGATACTTGAAGGAAGAAATATGGGCATTATTTTAAAAGCTCAAGTAGAAATCAATTACCCATTTCCCTGTGAAAAGGCCATGCAGGTAAATGGAAGGGTGAAGTGTGTTAGCTGGAATTACAGGAACTCAGTGAGGAACATAACTACTCCTTTACTCTCTACAGAAACTCTATTGAATAGTTTCAGATCTTAATAAGAATAGGTGAATGATTATTACTCATTCAACAGAAATTGTTTGAAAGCCAACTCTTTCAGAATACCAGCAAAAATCAAGATAAAGATTATCTTGGTTGAAAAAGGGTTCTGAACTGTTACACTGAAGTGTGCAGAATTTTTATATGTTTTATTTTTACTGTCATTAAGTTTATGTAAGATAAAATATGCCATTTTATCCATTTTTAATGTATATCAGAGGCATTAATTACATTCATAATGTTGCATATCTGTTATCACTATTTCCAAAACTTTTTCTTCACCTCAAACATAAATTATGTAACCCCTATTCCCCCCTCCCTCCAGCTCCTGGTAACCTCCAATGTACATTCTGATTTTATGATTTTTTTCTTTTCCAGATATTTCATGTAATATTTATACTTTTGTTTTTGGCTCATTTCACTTAGCAAAATATTTTAGTATTTGTCCATGTTATAGCATGTATTAGAACTTCATTTCTCTTGGGGCTCAATAATCCATCATGTATATATACCACATTTGCTTATCCTTTCATCTGTGGATGAACATTTGGGAGTTTTCTACCTTTGCCTTTTATAAATGATGGTACAATGAACAATGGCACACAGTATGTGAGTATTTTCAGTTATTTTGTGTATATACCTAAAAGTGGAATTTATGGGTCATACAGTAATACTGTGTTTAATTTTTATGTGTTCAAGTCCTTCACACATCTTTTTGGTTGGAGTGTTTGTCTTTTTGTTGTTGTAAGATTATATATATCTTTTAAGATTATATATATAATCATATGTGATTATATACACCCAAACATGTATGTTCTAGGTATTAAAATTTTATCCTGTACATGGTTTACAAGAATTTTCTCTGATTTTGTACGTATTTTCACTTCAGTAATAATGTCTTTTGAGGGGAAAAAAAGCTTTTAATTTTAATTAAGTTCAGTTATCACTGTTTTATCTTGTGCCTCATGCAAATTTCAAAAATAATTCAGCAGATGCAATGACATAAGTTTAGTTTCCAACGTTGCTAGAATTCTAAAGTTGCACAGAACTAATAATGCCATATTATGCTTTTAATTTATGTTTAAATCATGAGTTTTCCAGTGTTAGATTATTTCTTTGGGCCCTAAGGGCCTTTGTCACTGTGAATCAGCATGATTGGCATGCCAAAATTAAGCACAGAATATGACAAATAACTGTCATTCACTTTTACAAAAAATGTATTTTTCTGCATGCTTCTGACTTCATAAATAGGGATACAATTAAAAACCCAGGAAGACAATTATGGAGAAATATAAAATAATAAAGTTGTGGTGGAAGTATTAGCTAGTTTAAAAGTAATACCTTGTATTCTCATTGACACTTACATCACATTTGTTATAATCAGACTGGCAGTTAAAAATAAAGGAAATGGGTTTAACAGCGTGGCCAAATGCTCATCTGTTACACAGATGACTCAATATGTCACTTCCTGGCTTTTTGATAATTGCTGATGTTAATAAAGCACATCAGTCATTACCATAAATAATGTAAGTAATGCATTTTTAACACTTATATCTGGCTAGATTATTGAAAATTATTGTATAGCTTTTTATAAACAAAGTTCTATGCTGTCTACCCAGTCTATTTTTGGGCCTCTAGATAAGCCCACCTGTATAACTTGATGTATACACACCCACTAAGGTCACACTTGAATAACTTAAGATAAAATAAAGTTCATGCGTGTAAATGATTACACTAGTGGTCATCCAAGAACAAGAAGCTTTGAGTGCATTCTGTCATGCTTCAGTGCCACAGCCAGCATGGAAGTGAAATTCCCCAAATGGATAGTCAGAGAAATAGGTATTTGGTTATGGCTTGTTGATGCATCCTTGAGTCTCCATCCAGCCATTCCATCCCATTCACCTTTTGTAGTTGGTAGGCATTAAGACACAGATAGACCCCTGAAACTTAACTTTCTCTATATATTGCCTTGCATAATGCTCAACTGAAAGTTCTGACAAGGGCTTGCTGTGTTCCTATTGCTATAATTGGTACATGTCCTTGCCTGGAGTCTTCTCTTCCTAAACTGAGACAGGAGAAATCCAAAAGAAGTTGAGAGTTACAATCCACTCCTGTTGGCTTATCTTGTCATGGGTAGGATATTTCTGCAGCAGTCAAAAGTCTTGAAATAAACTATGGTGCTTGTTGGCTCATATGTGCATTTATTTATATGCCTCATCTGTTATAAAAACTTTTAAAGGTATCACAAAGAGATGAAACGCAAGAAACTGTGAATTACAGGTAATTTTTTAGAAAGTTGAAACAAGATTAGAGAAATCACCTGAAGTCAGGGATGAGCCACAGTATGGCCACATCACTTGCTCTGGATAAGCCAGAAGGTCCTTCTAGCAGCTGGTGTATGGCGAGTGGCACAGTCATCCTCCATGGGATCAAAACCAACCAACTGCTTAAAAGAGTCAACCATTCTTCCTGATACTAACATATAAAAGCAGTCTCTCCCAAAGTTTTCATTAAAAAGATTGGAAAGCCTTTGATAACATTTTCCCTGAACATCAAGCTGAATACCTTACAATATTTCTTTGTCATCTGATGTTGTAGATAGATGACATCACAACAATCTTTGGTTAGATGAAAGAGGATGTGGATATTTTTAAGTACAGGACTTTTGACTCAGTTGATTTAATCATTGAGTAGATTTAACAACACCTAAAGGAATAGATACATTCTAAGACTTTCCTTTAATTGTTTACTAGTATTATTTCTTCAGTAGAACTTTGAGGTTTGGGATACAGCTAGGTGAGCAGTTAGTGAGATAATATTCTGTCTGTTTACTGAGAAGCCATGTGCAAAGTGATTCAGAGACCCAGCTTTGCAGACTTGGGTTTTTATGCCAGCAGCATCACTCAGTAGCTCTGTGATGTTGAGCAAGTTGCTAAGCCCCATTATGCCTCAGTTTTCTTAGCTTTAAAAACAGAGATAATGCCTTTTTCTGAAGGTTCCTGCCCTGGGTTGGCTGAGCAGGCTCTGGCATCCAGAGAAATCTCCTAGGAAAAGAGTTGTGGTTATTGGCAGTTGGAAGATCACCCAGGTGAATTCCATGCAGGAAACCAAAATAATCCTGGGATAAAGATGAAGTGCTTTTGTAGAGTAGCCTGTCATAAGTTACATCTTAAATAGTAACTATTGTGTATCACCTAAATCACAGCAGTTCCGTTGCAGGTAAACAATATACCATGACTAACAGTTGAGTTAAAGGTTGAGTTCACATTCTCATGTGGAAATTGAGGATCATAACAAGGATTTGTGCCTAAGTGGAAGGCAACCCTCCCCACTCAGGAAGTTCTTGTGAATGGGTTCAGAATTCTCCTCAGGACATAATTGTGAGCCCGCTTTACTGCACAGACCAGTGGGTGACCAAGGCCTCCAATCTGCTCCAAAATTATAGCCAGGAAGATTTTTAATTTGGGATTTTAAAAATTGTGGTACAATCAACATAACAGAAAACTAACGGCTTTTAAAGTGTACATCTGATTGGTATTTAAAAGCACATTTACAAAGTTGTACAACCACCATTTCTAACTCCAAAACTGTCATTTCTACAAAAGGAAACCTTGTATCCTTTTAGCAGTCACTCCCTAAGGCCCTCTCCTCCAGACTCTGGCAAAACCAATATGTTTTCCATACTATGGGTTTACCTATTCTGGACATTTCACATAAATGGAATGATACAGTATCTTTCCCTTAATGTTTTCAAGGTTCATGTACATTGTAGCATGTCTCAGTATCACTTTTCCTCTTATGGCTACAAAGTAATGCCACAGTTCATTTATTTATCCATTGACTGGCATTTGGACTGTTTCCACCTTTTGACTGTTGTGAATAGTGCTATGGTGAACATTTGTATCAAATTTTTGTTTATCCTTTTTCAGTTCTTTTGTACTTAAACCTAGAAGTGGAATTGTTGAGTCACATGGCATTCTGTGTTTTTAACTTTATCAGAACATCTGTCTTCCAGAATGGCTGCTCTATTTCACATGTCTACCATCTGTTTACAAGGGTTGCAGTCTCTCCAGCTACTCACCAATACTTGCTATTTTCCATTTTTTTTAAATTACATGAAGTGACATATCTTTGTGGTTTTGATCTGCCTTTACCTATTGGCAACTGACATCTGTCATCTTTTCATGTACTTGGCCACTTGTATATCTTATGAGATATATGATTTACAGATGTTTTCTTCCATTCTATAGGTTGCCTTTTTACTTCCTTGGTAATATCTTGTGATACACAATTTAAAAAAAAAATTTTGTTAAGATCCAATTTATCTTTTTTTCCCTTGTATTGCTCATGTTTTGAGGTCATATCTAACAATCCATTACCAAATCTGTAGTCACTAGGGTTTCTTCTAATATTTTTATAGTTGTAGCTCTAATACTTGGGTTATTGGTCCATTTTGAGTTATCTTTTGTATATGCTGTGAGGTAGAGTTCCAAATTTATTTTATTTTATGTGGCTATTCTTTTTTATCAGCACCGTTTGTTGAAGAGACTCTCCCTTCCCCATTGAATGGTGAATTCTCTCTCTTCCCCAGTGGCGTTTGCATCTTTCTCATATACCTACTCATACTCTTCTTCTGCCTTCAGTGCTCTTCCCCACATTTTTCATCCTCTAAACTTTAGTCATCCTGTCTTTGGATACCAGCTCACGTGACATCTCTCTCTAGATCTTCTCTGCATCTGTTAAGCCTGAAATGTTTACTTGTCTTATTGGAATCATGTGGCAGCTTATACACACCTTTATTATAATATTTGTCACAGTTTTGCAGCTAATGTTTGTCTTTCATGCTGTATTATGAGATCTTTGAAGGCAAGGTTTGTGTGGGTACTTGTATGGCAAATGGGACAGAGCAATCCTTCAGTGCTTGTCTGCTGGACAATTGGACTATGACTAACATATTGTACATATCTAGAATTCAGAGTTAACATAATAGAAATAAAGTGGAAAAGACTCTTTGAATCTAAAAGGGAAATATTTCTAAGATAGATGTTAGAAGTGGAAATAGCCAAGATGTCATGAGGAAAAAAAGATGCTAGAGAAATAATCTAAAAGTTTGATAATGAGTTTGCAACTCCAAAGATTCTGTCTTGGAAAAATAGTGGGGTGTGGGTGTGTGTGTAGAAGGAGGGCACAGGTCGAGATGCAGGATCTGAAATGCTGTGAGATCACTCACATCCACAAATTTCCCTCTGGGTGATATATGATGCATCTCACTATCAATCTGCCACTAACATCTCTAATTTTGTGATTTCTGTAACATCTAAAGGCACATTCACATCGTCTGTTAAAGGCAACAAGAGAGAGCACAGTCCTATCATGGAATAATTTTAAGATATTTACAGATATTTAAATGAGATGTTACTAATTTAGTACCTTTTGTAATGAGTACGTTTGGCATATATGTTAAACATTTTTATTCTTCTTGTCAGTCATGTTTCCCTCTAGCTCTTTGACGATGCAGGCCACATTATGAGGGTTTTTCACCAAGGAATTGTCGTACAAGAAGATACATAGATGGTGCCTAGTAAAAAAAACAAAAGAGAGAAATAATAAGTTATTAGAGAGAAAGGAAGATCCTTTTCATATAAAAGGGAGATAGAGGAAGAGAGAGGAGACATCAGAGGTTGGTGTCTCTTTTTGCTCCCGTTTCTTATATTGAATTTGAAAAGGGAAGGAGAATCAGTAGATGAGCAAAACAAGATAACTGTTGGAAAAAAAAAAAAAAAGACTGCAGAGGCAGTTTTGTGCCACATTGAGTTTGGGGATCTTGGTAAGAAGCTCCTGTGAACACATGGTACCCAAATCCGAGTAAAGTGTGAAAAGTAGAATCTCAGGCAGAGGGAATTAGAAATAGAATCAAAGGGTCTCCTGTGGCGGCTGTGTGGGATTGATCCATAAGTTCCTTATTGCCAAAATGAGGTCATATGAAATAGCTGATGGTGCAGGCTAGAGGTTTTGCAAAATCAAGAGTGGGTCAAAAAGCCCAGGTGGTTGAAGACTACTGGGCCAGGTCATGCCTGGTCTGCGGTTCCAGCAGGAGTTATAGTCAACTTCATGGGATTTCTCATGATGCGATAGAGCCTGACCAGCCCTTAGAACTTGTCTATGATGGGAGAATAGCCCAAGCATTTCACCAGCCTTGTATTTGAATAGAGTAAGAGGATTCAGCTATGGATCTAGAGCTGCCTCTCCCATCACCAGATACACTCCAGCTGTCTACTGTTCGTTCCTACCCACACCACTGTATGAAGAAAAAGGGAAGAAAAACTCTGAGAGTCTGAACATTTACCCTAGAGACAGTGAGTTTACTGAGGAGAGACTGTTTTGAATGAGAAAAAGATTGCAATACCTTTGACTGACAAGTTTATGGATTTTTTTCTAGCTACAGGGCGGGAAGCAGCTTAAACCAATTGTGGGGAATCAAAAAGACAAAAATTATTTCATAATTTATTTTTAATGGTAACATACTGATCCAAAGTATTTTCATAGCTTTCATACCCATGTAGTGCTTTATTTTTTGATCTGTTTGTTTAAGGTTTCCCCCAAGAACATCTAATACATTTAATATAGTAAGTCATTTTTGTTTACTATCTGATAGTTTAACTTCTTTATATATATGAAAGTCAGCATGCGTTTCTAAAATAACTAAGTGAGAGGTCTACCATCAAGAGATTAAGGAAGGAGCTGGCACATTAGTGCCCATGGGTCAAATCCAGCCCACTGCTTGTTTTTGTAAATTAAGTCTTACTGGAATGTAGCCATGATCATCTGTTTAAGTATTATCTGTGTCTGCTTTTGCTCTAAAACAGCAGAGTAGTTGCACCAGAGACCATATGGGCTGCAAAGCCAAAAATGTTTACTATCTGCCCCTTTACAGATAAAGTTTGTCGAGCCCTGGCATGAGGAATCAGTCATTGCAGATATTGGATATATTTTTATTTTATTGCAGCATCAACAGTCTGTCTCTACAGCTTCTATTTGCTAAGGGACTTAAATCACAAATATGTTAAGATATTTTTAGAAGAACATTGAGTATTTGCATAATTATGTAGTTTAATTAGTTAACAAATGGCTGTTTACTTCTTGGCTGTTTTACAAAATAAACCCTGGATAACAGAAATCAGGTAACTTGAAACCATTGTGATGAGACAAGCAGCAAAAAGAAGAAAGTCATGTTTTCTTGTTTCCCCAAGTGTCCTGGTATAATGGAGTTTTTTGTGCTTCTCTTTTAAGACACATTCTGCTATTATTGAACACAATAAGCAGTGGAACACTAATATCCACTAATACCCTAGCCGTGGCTTAAATTATCCTCTGGGGTGCAGAGAGGAAAATTAAAGTCACCCGGTGAGCATGTGCGTTTCTGAAAAACAAGTAACATTTTCAGGCCACCTTAATTGGAGGCTTCTAAAAGAGAGGCAGTAAAATCTTTAAAGCTTCAATTCTGTTGTTTCTAAAAGATGAAACAAGTAGAGGTAGAGAGAGCAAATCTGGCTTGCACGTCGAGCAGAACTCCAGGATGTCAGAACTTGCTGGAAATCAACAGAGCTTTCCATAGACACAGGTTGTGAGGACCATAGACCATGCTGGGTTATCATGACACTCTGATTTTCTTCTTCCCTCATTTTTGCTATTCTGACCTTTCGGGGAAGAAAGTCAAACAACTGAGTGAGAATCAAATAAGTAATGCCAGCTTCTTGAATATTAAAAATGGAACAACTGAAAACCAAGAAAGAAAATATCATAATGTAATGTTTGAGACCAATGCAAGCACCCAGTCCCACATGTGCTGTTTACTACTTTCTTTTATTCTCTTATGCGGTGATGCAATCTGGTTTAGAGACTGTGGTAGCATAATATGAGTTCATGATATATTTGCACTTGTGATACCTTAACCAAATTAATGTCAAGATTCAAAATCTGCCCAAAACACCTCTAGGCTAAAGATTTTGCAATGTAGAGATCTTTACATGAATCCAAGCTAGAAACAAATGAAGTGAATAATAAGCGATAGTCATTTCCCTCAGTTCAGGCAAGATGCATGGCCAGAAATAGTTCCTCTAGGCACTGCCACTAGTTGATTTTAGATTATTCAGCAATTCAGTTGTGTGTCAGTTCATATACATTTAATCAGTTAAGAGAAGAAACAAAATCTATATGAGTTTTTTTTTTCATAATGGTTAAAAGTTATTTCAGACTCTTAGAGCTAGAAAAATAAACCTTGAAATTTTATTTTAAAAAGCTCCCTTAGATGTCTGCACTTACACGATGCATAATATATTTTAGAAAGTTCATTCATTTAACACTTCGCAGTGAAGTGCTTTTTGTTTGAAAGGGATGCCAACTAAATGAATTAAATAAAAGAAGACAAGAATGATTCAAGGATGAAAAGGGCAGGAAAAATTGCAAAAGTTAGAGCACTACGTTGAAAAGGTTGAAGGAGTCTGGAGCCAGCAGCTGAAAGGATGAGTTATTGATTCAAGTCCAAGTTCAGATGAATCATTGGAGATTTGTTACAACTTGGAAGAGGATACTCAGAATGAAATCAAGTACCAGTATTCAACTGGTCCACAAAAGATTTGAGTTGATTATTTACTTGTTTGATTTCTTTTGTGTTTGGTAAAGAACTTCAACTTCTAGACTAGGATTTTCTAATGCTAGTAAGTTTCAGAACTGATAATCACCCTGCTGATTTATCAATTTGTGTAAAAAAAAAATGAATCTCTTCTATATGTTCCTTTCTGTATGTGGATTACTGTTTGTTTAGTTTTGGATAGTCAAGAATATTTCTCAGATATTTGCTTGAGGTCATTTATAAGTCATATCTGTTAGTCTCAGAACAATTCTTCTAAAAAGAAATTACACATTTTTGGAAAAGGCAACATTTCAGTCACCCACAGGCTGTGCACTGATTTTAGGACTCCTGTATTATATTTGATTCCACTGCCTCTCAGATGGTAGAGTTCTTAGAGCTCTTTGGTGTTCTCTAAGACATTAAAGGGCATTCCTCCATTGACTTTCTTCCCCATCAAGATTTAAAGAAAAAAGTACATAATAATAACTTTACAATGCTATCTAAAATTTTCATTGGCAGTAAAAGAGTTACAGTCGCTTGGCAAACTGTAGGTACCTGTGAAAAATAGTTGTGAAGACAAGCTGAAGGCAGACATCTTGGGTTCAGGTCTTGCCTCAACCCCTTATTTGTTGCCTAGTCCTAATTTATTGGTGTCTCAGTTTCCTGATCCATAAAATGGAATTGAAAACAATATTTTCACTATAGGTTTGTAGTGAAAATGGTTTGAGAAGATTCTTAGGCTGGTTTGTAGCACATTTAGAGATGACCAAAAATTGATAAACTACTATTTTTAAAAATTATTGTTTCTGCATGCTGTGTAGATGAAATGCAGTGAAAAAACACATTATGTGCAAAATCACACTCTCTACATTTTTATATTTATGTTCATAGAAAATTGTAAAGCCGAAGCCCAAAAATTAGCATAAATGCCAACAATTTGGCATTTACATAATAGTACCTATCTTTTAAATCTGGGTAGAGATTCTGCTTGATTCAAGCAATCTAGTGATTAAAATATTTATTAATTTCAAATGTAATTAATTTGACGTATTCTTAGAATACACTATCGTATCTTAGTGTAGTGGAAGTTGATTGAAGCATGATGAATAACCTTCCTGAGCACAGAAGGATGAAACTGAACAGATACCTCTGTAGTGAAGTGAGGAGGTATGATCAACTGTGCAAATATGGAAAGAAGCTAAAGAGAAAAATCAATACTTTTGTTTGAGTCAGCATCTTTGTGTACTAGGTATAGGCAAGGTTGATGTTCATGTGATTAACGTCTTGCCTCGCACACATTCTTCATTCTCAGCATGCTTGCTCAGTGTATTGGTAAAGCAGCCGTTGGTAAACAGATGACTAAGCTGCATATCAAAGGAGTGATTTCATTGAGCCCAGACTTTTGCATCTTCCCATACATAGAAAAGTGCTAAATTCATTAACTTGAGATGTCTGATTTTCTTTAATTAATTGTAATCTTTTGATGTTCTGACTACCTGGTTTTTGTTGAAAAAGTTCTGTACATTCTGGTTCCTCCCTTACCTCTTGGGAGCCGTCCCTCAGAGCAGTCTGAGAGGCTGCCTCCCAGGCCTGTGTCCTCAGAAAGTCCACTGAATAAAACATAGCTGTCAAATTGTAGGTTGTACATTTTTGTTTTTCAGTCGACAAGGATAGATCTTAAGTGTTCTCGCTACGATAAAAAAAAATGAAAATAAGAAGTCACCTGCACAGAGAGGATTGATTGTCTAATTGATTAATAAAAAATCCTTTGTTCACATTTCTTCAAGAAACATGACTAAAGAAATGAGAAAAAAAATTTGAAGGCATTTTTTCCTTTTCAGGTTTTTATTGATCCTGAAAGTAGCAACTGAATGGCTTCAGGAAGTTCAATAGAACTTTCAACTAACTCCTAAGTCAGGAGGGGGTAGGGGAGGGCAATGGAAGTGGATTTCAGGGTCAATCATGGGGGATGAGTCCTGGAAAAGGCTTCGCACTCTCCACTAGAGCCGAGAAGTAATCCCTTCTGAGATTGAGAGTATAAACTTCAAAGCATCTCAATTCCTGATTGGATTAATATGATTTGGACTGCTGGCTCACCTCTCTTAGCTGACTGCTCTATTACTTTTTTTTTTTTTCCTGGTATGAAAAGAAACTATTTCCCAAGGTCACAAATTACTTCTAGTATTGTGGTTGGTTGTGATATTTCAACAGTCAATCTCAGTTAACTGTCTCAACTCTAAACCTTTATCTGGCTGAAAACAAAACTAGAGGAAATACATGTATATAATCTTAACTACATTTAGTTTTCATAATAATTTTGATATAAAATGTGCAAAATTGTTAGAATTATATTGTTTAAAGTGCACTGTTGATAAGTGTACTGTGACAGTCAGTGCTCATTGTGATGTATTTTTTAGCATTTTTTATTTTATGGTGAGGAGATTACTTCATCAGTTCTTCAGAAAAATAGTGAACTTAGCATTAACACTTGTTAAACTTAAGGAATTTTAATGTATTGTCTGAACTGACGCAGGGTATGTAGTTAAATCAAATGTGGTTTGTTGAATTGAACACGTATATATTTTTGTACGAATGTTATCTAGCGACATACGTCTCTGGAGGGCTCCATTTGTGATCAATATGTGTTCAGCTCCACTGGAGAGAGCTTGTGACACTCTGGAATCTTACTTGTGCTGGTATCCCAGCTTCATTACTATTTTATTTGTGCATATTTGGACAAGTAAATTAAGATCTACAAGCCTCAGTTTCATCATCTATATAATGTGGGAAGATGCATTATTACCTCTTCTGAGTGCTGTGGGAATTGTGTATATGTGTAAAATGCCTGCCACAATGACAATAACAGAGTAGACAGTAAGTATTAGGTAAGATTATTTATCTTAATGTATGCTGGTAAAGAAAATAAAAGATTTGGTCTTGGCTCACAAAATTTGTAGTCACACTGGGGAGATGCAGTTGAAAGGTGGCCACCCTCCTCCAGCCCCCATGATACATCTATGTCAAATTCCTGGAACTTGTGAATGTTACCTTATTTGGAAAAAGGATGTTTACAGATGTAATTAATTTAAGTTCTTGAGATAAGGCAATCATCTTGAATTATTCCTATGGGCCTTTAATATTGTGATAAGAGTCATTATAAGAGAAAGGCAGAGGGATAATTGATAAGAAGAAAAAAGGTGGAAGTGATTGAGGCAGTGTGACCATGAGACAGAGAAGGGAGTGATGGAGACAAAAGCCAAGAAATGCCTGCAGCCAACAGTAGCTGGAAGCAGCATGGAACAAACTCCTCCAGAGCCTTCTGAGGGAGTGTGACACTACTGACACCTTAATTTCCAACTCTTGCTCTCCAGAAGTGGGAGATAATAAATTTCAGTTTTGAGCTACCCAGTTTGTGGTAATTTGTTATGGCAGCTCTAGGAAACTAATATGGGAAATGGGACAAGGCTACATTTCTAGTGACAGTTGATCAAAGAGTACCCATTATAGTAAGTTATATCCTTTTTGTTGTTGTTGTTGCTTCAAATTACAAAATAGTTTTACCCTTTAAAATTTTGCAAATTAAGTCATTTATTCATGCATTCAGATGGTAATTACTTGGTTCTGATTATATGCCAGATCAGTGCTAGGGGAACAGATAAGAATTATTACCCTGAAAGAGCTTGTAAACTAACAAAGAGTATTTTCATGGAATAAAATTAAATGCAATGTAAAAATCATATCTAAGTCACTTGTGGACTTTGAAATAGCAATAAATAATTTGGAAATTAGTTTTGAAATGTATCATAAAGTTTATTATTTTATGAAGGTAATTGAAGTATATATACACATATATGTGTATGTGTATGTCTTTTCACAAATAAATTTTTAGCAAATTAAATGCTAAAAGAGTACCTGTAAGCATTTTTTAAATTGAAATATAACTGATGTACAGCATTATGTTAGTTTCAGGTGTACAGCAGAGTGATTCAGTTCTATATGTATTTTTTTAGATTATTTTTCATTATTGGTTATTATAAGATACTGAATTTAGGTCCCTGTGCTATATAGTAAGTGTCTCTTGATGATCTATTTTATGTATAGTAGTTTGTATCTGTTAATCCCATACTGCTAATTTATCCCCCCTTCTCCTCTCCATTCCCTTTGGTAACCATAAGTTTGTTTTCTATGTGAATCTGTTTCATTTGTATTATTTTTTAGATTCCATATATAAGTGATAAATAGTTTTTGTCTTTCTCTGACTTACTTCACTAAGCATAATATTCTCTAGTTCAACCCATGTTCTGGCGCCCTGTACTCCACATAATAAGTATTAATTTGAAAAAATCACAAGCCATCTTAAGCATTTTTAAGTGTACAGTTCAGTAGTGTTAAGTATGTTCACATTATTGTGCAACAGATCTCTAGAATTTTTCATCTTATAAAACTGAAATTCTATACCCATTAAACACTAATTCTCTTTCTTTTCTCCCAGCCCTTGGCAACTACCTTTCTACTCTCTGTTTCTGTGAATTTAACTATTTTAGGTACTTCATGTGAGTGGAATCATACACTATATGTCCTTTTGTGAGTTGCTTACTTCACTTAGTATAATGTCCTCCTGGTTCATTCATTTTGTAGCATGTGACATTGTTTTTATCTTTTTTTAAAGGCTGCATAATACTCCATTGTATGTTTATACCACATTTTTAAAATTTTACTTTTTGTTGAAGTATATACTGTGTTAGTTTCAGGTGTATAGTATAGTGTTTCGGATATGTGTATATATATACACACACACACATATATTCTTTTCAGATTCTTTTTCATTATAGGTTATTACAAGATATTGAATATAGTTCCCTGTGTTATATAGTAGGACCATGTTGTTTATCTATTCTGTTTATAGTAGTTTGTATCTGTTAATCACAAACTCCTAATTTATCCATACCCCTCCTTTCCCTTTCGGTAACCATAAATTTGTTTTCTGTGTTCATGAGTTCATTGTTCATTTCTATCATTTTCTAAATAAGTTAATTTCTATCACTTTTTTAGATTCCACATATAAGTGATAGATAATGTTTGTCTTTGATTAACTTGACTTAATATGATAATCTCTAGGTCCATCCATGTTGCTGCAAATGGCATTTCATTCTTTTTTATGGCTGAGTAGTATCCCATTGTGTGTGTGTGTGTGTGTGTGTGTGTGTGTGTGTGTGTGTGTGTGTGTCTGTGTCTGTGACTGTGTCTGTGTCTGTGAGACATTTTTTCTCTATCCATGCATTTGTTGATGGACATTTAGGTTGTTTTCTGTGTCTTGGCTATTGTAAATAGTGCTGCTATGAACATTGGGTACATGTATTTCTTCAAATTAGAGTCTTCTCCTGATATATGCCCAGGAATGGGATAGCTAGATCATATGATAACTCTATTTTTAGTTTTTTAAGGAACCTTCATACTGTTTTCCATACTGGCTGCACCAATTTACATTCTCACCAACAGTGTAAGAGTTCCCTTTTGTAAACACCCTCTCCAGCATTTATTATTTGTAGACTTTTTGATGATGGCCATTCTGACCAGTGTAAGTTGAATACCACATTGTGAATTTGATTTGCATTTCTCTCATAATTAACGATGTTGAGCATCTTTTAATGGACTTTTTGGCCATCTATATGTCTTCTTTGGAGAAATGTCTATTTAGGTCTTCTGCACATTTTTTGATTGGGTTTTTTTCTGATATTTGTTTGTATATTTTGGAAATTAATTCCTTGGCAGTTGCATCGTTTACAAATATTTTCTCCCATTCTGTAGGCTGTCTTTTTTGTTTTGCTTATGGTTTCCTTTGCTGTGGAAAAGCTTTTAAGTTTGATTAGGTGTCATTTGATTAGGTCTCATTTGTTTATGTTTCCTTTTATTTCTTTTGCCTTGGTAGACTGGTCTAAGAAAATATTGCTGTGATTTATGTCATTTTATCTATGATCTCTTTTAGGAGTTTTATGATGTCATATTTTATATTTAACTCTTTAAGCTGTTTTGAGTTTATTTTTGTGTATGGTGTGAGGGAGTGTTCTGACTTCATTGACTTACATCTAGCCGTCTAGCTTTCTCAACACCACTTGCTGAAGAGACTGCCTTTTCTCCATTGTTTACTTAAGAAACTGCCAAAGCAAGAGGGACACTCTGATTCTCTTTTGTCTCCCTGGAAGCAGAAAGTCTCTTGTGTGAAAGGCACACTCTCTGCATCTGGAGATAGGACATCCTATCATCAGAGGAAGGGAATCTGGGCCGAGAAGCCTGTATAAACCTTGTTACTTCTTTAATTGACTACCCCAAACTCAAACTCTTTCTAGATCCTTCATTAATTGAGTACCCAAAACCTTACTTTCTTTGCCTTGTCAGCTTCTCACAAATTTATTGTTTCTTTGTCTAATAAGTACAAAAGCTGCCTGCTTTAGCCACTTCTTAGGTCCTGTTTCTTTGTGACGTCCATCAGTTTGAATTAAAATGTTTCTTTTTCCCCTGGTAATCTTTCTTGTATCAATTTTATTATCAGTCTAACTGTAGGAACTCAAGAGGGATGGAGAGGGAAATTTTCCTCTCCTCATCAAGAAAATTCCTTTGGAAACTGTCCAAACTTTTTCTGTCTTGCTTGTACTTAAGGAATAGGTTAACCAGCATAATGACTTAACATTTTATGTGAAAGAATTTGTGCTTGTTTAAAGAAATTGCCTCCACTTCTCACAATCTGTCATAAAAGGTCTATATCTTGTATGTTTAATCTTGTGGAATTTAAGTATAGATTTTAAAATAAGAAGGACATTCCAAAGATGCTGAAAATTATAAAATGGAAAAAAATTCAGGTAATTAGAAAAGATTGGGATACTATTTAAAATATGAACAAACATGCTTGAAACTTTGCAAGTCATAAACCTTTTCAGAAGAAATTTGAATATCTTACACACTTTAAGATAAATATATTTGCAGCAATTAAGTATAATAATTTTGGTTGATTTTATTTTTTTTTTTTACAAGACAGACATTTGAGAGGTAGCATACTCTAGACACAGACTGAATTAAATTACTCAGCTATAATTCCAGGGAACACTTAGGAAATACTGTGCTGAGATTTTTTTTTTTAAGTTGAATTCATTTGAATAGAGATAAATGAAACTTCAGGATCACACAGGTTGTCTATGCCACAGCCAGATTAAAACGCTGGACCCTGTATTTCCAGGCCCGGAATCTTTCTGCTGTTCCACATTGTTTAAAATTTTTAACAAAGAATTCTAAGTTGTTAGAAGAGTAGATTGGAATTTCCTAATGTCGCAAAAACTGCTTTTGGTATTTCACATTTATTTTCTTCCATTTTTACCTCTTTGCTGATTACATATAATTGCTCTTTGATGCATGATGATAAATATGTCACAGCCATGGCAAGGATATATAATTATGATTGTGTTGTTTTAAATATATTTCATTTGTTCATTTGTTTATTCAGTTAATGTTTATTGAATGTCTACTCTGTGCATGGTATAGTGGTAAACACTCAGAATATAGCAAATCAGTTGGACAGACATGACTCTACATTAGTGGCACTTACATACTAGCAAGGGAAACATATTAAGCGTAATGATAAGCTTAATTATAATCAGCATTATTTCATTAGAGCAGTGATGAATTACATAGGTGAAGTGCAGGCTGGTACGAGAGCATACAACAGGGGATGCTGAAAAGCCAGAGTCAGGAATGGCCTCTTTGAGAAACTTACCTCTACAGGATAAAGAGTAGACAAAAAAGTAATAGGGAGCAGAGAAAAGTAGAACAGAGAAAGGAAGAACATTCATTCCTAGGAGAAGCTCAGAAAAGGCCCTTGTGACTAGAGTTTAGAGACTAGGGGAATGATCACAAGATTTTATGTTGATGAGTTGTGCAGGAGCTTCACAGATATATTAAAGAGTTTGATGTTTATCCCAAGAGCAATGCAAAGCCACTGCAGTGTTTTAAAGAGGAGACCTGTATCATCAGATGGATTATTTTGAAAGAATGTAATAAATGCTACATGGAAGATAAGTTGGAGGGTGACAAGACTGATTTGGGAGGATCACTAAAAGGGTTACTACAGAGTATAGATTCTAATAATGACTTGAGTTCAGGTGATGACAGTGGAGATAGAAACAAATGAATTCCAGAGATGATGATTTGATTGGATGTAGATGGTCAGGACAGGGGATGTATTCAAAATATTTAATGACTGGTCCATGACTACTGTCAATCAGAATTGATATCAGCAATAAACAGTAATCATGGCAGTATCATTGTGGACCACCTGGATGTAAGACCTGGCTGGTGAACTTCAGTGGATGGTTGCACGTCTTGTTTTGATGGGAATAGTGGGAATAATTTTGAGTAAACAGGTAAAGGCTTAAAGAATAACTACTATTTTAAAAGCAGGTTAAAGAGACAAGTTAAAGGTATAACTGATTTCCTTTTAGTCATTCTGCTATGAAAATTCCAATCAAGGAGCACATTGTAAGGCTGAATAAACTATATTCCATAATAATTTTGTTTTTAAAAGGAGAACCTTCTTTTGAGAAGTTCTGCTTGCTTAAATATTCACTTCAATTAATTAAACTGAGGGGATATGTTCCCTAAAAAAGGACTTAATCATTTTTGCACTAAAAATATTATGTCTGTTATTGTTATAAAATTAAACAAAGCTATATTAAACTCTATTAACACTGATAGTTTAACAATGACTTTAGAGGTTGCTGAAAAAGTCATTTTTAATTAAAAATTACAATATTAAAAAGTGCAGTACAGATCCAAAGAAAAGGTAAAGTAACTTTTTAAAGTACTTTGAGTTAAAAAATGAATATCCCAATATTGTATCACTTACAGTTCCATGAAGTTTTCTTTCCCTTTCTAAACATTTATTTTCCTTAAAAATTCTAGTGTATCTTCAGATAAATTCATATTTGCCCTAAAATAGCCAATTTGGTATCCTATAAGCATTAGACAAACAAATAAGTGGATCATATGTGTTTTTTACACTACTTTTTTTTTCTTCTAATGAAAAACAGTAATAGCATAGAACATCTAGCGTAGAAGTCACAGTCAAAAAGCCTGGGTAACAGTAGTTGCAAAGTCTGTGTGAAACCCAAATTGATTTGAACACAATACTTACTTTTAAGAGATTAAACTGTACAGATCTTTACCACATATTAATAAAATGACCTTGTCAACTCCTCTGACTCATCTGATACATGTTGCTGAATTAGGCTTGGTAACTGTCTTCTTTGAGTGTATGTGGCCCACTCCTATGTAAAAGTAAGAGTTTTTTGTGCAGGTAGTAATTTTATTTGGGGAATCTCAGTTTTCATAATAGAATGTCAACTCTTTACCTGGCATAAAATCCTTCAGTAACAATACAATAGCACCTCTCAAGAAGTGCAGTCTCAAATTCTCTACTCTTCAGCCCCCATCAAAATTTGATACAGGAAAGTAAAGCTTAGAGAACTTTATATAAAGCACTAGTTAACTGCATATATAGGAATTGTTATCATTCATTATAATAGCATGCACCGATAGTGTTAATAATAATATTTATCGCTAGAGTTGTTAAGCATAAAATAATGTTGTTACCAGGGAAGTTTTTAGGAAAACCTACCACCTTTAGTTATGTTTTACTCACATCTACTACCCAAGGCTATTGCTAATATGCTAACATGTACCGTGGCAGAAGGATTGCTCGGGTAACTAGAATATTGTTTTCTTCGTAACAATGATAAACTTACTTCCAATAATGAAGAATTTGGTGATTCATTATTTCTAATAACTATATAACAGATTATGCCTGTGTTTTCTGATTGTTAGAAATCTCAAGACAATTTGAAATATATAATAACTAAGTTGACACTTATGTTTGGTGTATGCTCTCGGTACCTATTGCTGCAAAACAAACCACCCAAAAACTTAGTGGCTCTTAAATATTATTTTTCCAAGAGTCTGCAGATTAATTTAGGCTCTCTCATACACTTTCAGGTAGAAGGAGGCTGGGCTGGAGCCATCTGAAGGCTCAAATAGGGTAGTTATCAAAGGTGGCTTCTTCAGTGACATGTCTGGCAACTGAGCTTGGGATGGCTAGCCCAACTTTGGACAAGGCCAGCACTCCTTTCTCTCTTTTCTCTCTCTCTCCCTGGCCCCCCCTCCCCGAGCTTCTCCATATTGTTTCCTCACAGCATGATGGTAATAGGGTAGTGGAACCTCCTGCATGACTGCTGGCTTCACCTAGAGAAAATATCCCAAGGAAACTGCGAAAGTAGCCACAAGTTTTCTTCTGACTTAGCCTCACAACTAAGGCAACATTACTTCCCCTCCATTTTATTGGTTTAAAATAATTCGCTCATTCACTCTTGATTTAAGGAAAGGGGTCTACAAAAGCACATGAATAGTAAGAGGTGAGTTATTGTGATCGTCTTTAGAGACCAGTTACCACAATACAACTAGAATTTCCTTTTTCTTAAAGTAAGTTTTCTATTTTATTACTTTATTTGTATTTTTCTTAAAAGGTGCTTTTGAGATTTTATGGAGACTTTAGGTAATAATAAGCGATAAAATAATATTTGTACAGACGAAATAATAATACCTCTTAACACAGGCTATGAATGAGAATTGTTTGAGTTAGTACATGTGTGAATAATTCATATATAAGGTCAAACTATATTATTGGTAAGTTTGAAAATAGTTTATCATGGGAGTTCTTGTTTTTCGTTGGAATCCTAAGGATTTTTGCTTCAGATTAGTGCTTTTAATGTCAGTCAAGTGATGCGTGAGTATATGACAAGATAATAGAGAGGAACTGGGTGAACTGAACAGAGGCAAAGAGAATTATGTCACAGTAAAATATCTGAAGATTCTCTACATGGTTCTATTAAAATATAATTATCTGAACCTATTAACATTTTATGTTTCTGTTTCAATCTCTGTGTTTCTTAGAAATATCTCCTAATTAATACATCAGTACCTAAATCTGTATTTCATTTCCAGTTGGAATTTGATAAAGAATGAATTGGAAGATTTTTAAGATTTCTTTTATGACTCTGATTCTAAGATTTTTCTCTAAAGAGTCGATTCTCCAGTCCCACTGCTGCCCAATGCATAAAGTGTCACCAGAGAATTCTTGGTGATGTGTCTTCCTCTTTCTTCTTCCTGTTCTGTTGTACAGTTTTTGACTGTATAGTAAGGACTTTAACTTGGTGTCATTTGGATCTTTTTGATCTTTTCGCTTAAAATTACTTCAAGTGTTCCTACTGTCAGAAACCAAAGGGCTTCTTACTCTACTTAATTTGGAATCATCCCGCTTTTAGCTGTATTTGGCCATACGGCAGGCCAACCCCCACATAAATTGTCCTCTCTTTGGCCTCTATATCACTACATATGCCATTTAATCTGCCTAGAATGTCATCCCCACTTTGCAGTGTCACAGCATCTGCCTCACTCATTAAAAACCTTCTCAAGGCCAATGACCCTAATTATACAGTGAAACCTTTTTATCTAGCCTTTTCACTGGTCTAAACACTTAAGCACTTAATGGGAACATCTATAATTTGGCTCTATAAATGTTTTCTCCATATGTGTAATTTTTTTTTATTCTTTTTTCACTCTCATTAAATCAAACAGCTGACTTCTGGAAACTTATCTTTTATTTCCCTTCAAACTCTTCACTGCATCCAGTAAAGGTTTCAGCCTTTAGAAAATATCCTACAAATATGTTGACTAAGAAAAATCAGCACTAGACCTTGGTGAACTGTTGCTCTCTGGGCTTCAGTTTTTTTGCCATTTACAAAAATGAATACAGTGAAGGTAATTTACCAGTAGAAGAGTGTTTCTGAAATCTTTGAACAGAGAATACTCTTCAGCAATTGCATGAAATACTGCCACAATTACAGTGATTTCTGGATGCCAGTCTGTTACAAATCTGCCACCTTGGAACAAAAGAAAATACCACTTGAAGAAAACTGGTTAACAAAGTGCTGTGCAAGGCCAAAGTGCCACCTACTCCACCGTACATCAAACAGTGGACTTTTCTTTAATCTCCTGATACTAGAAAAAAATAATTTTGAGAAAATTTTAGCTCAGGAAAAACTCTTTGAAAAAACAAATGGATTTTCTACAAAGAGCAGCTTGCTTCCAGCCTGGAATGCCTATTCTCTTTTTTCTAGTTGATCTGGTAGGATTTAGAAGGTTCTGCCAGCTGGATTCGCTAGTGTAAATCAGTTTAAATAAGTGGTCATTTAGCACTATAAAAATCCAGAAAAATTTTATGAACGAATAGCTAGGAAAGCATTTAACTAATCTAATGACAAAGATATAATTAATTAGAAGAAGAGCAGATTTCGATATTAAATGCCAACTGAAAGTTGAACAAGTGATACAGTCAATTCATTACAACAAAAAACCCTAAATCTTGAAAGATTTTTATAAGGAATACTTTAAATAATTAGTATGGTGATTTAATAATCAAAAATATTTTTGATAAATTCTTGAAAAACTACTGATTTCCGTCATTTAAAACAGTTCCAATGCCCTATAGTGCAAAATATTTAGATAATACTTCTCAATTACTGTTATTATGAAATTGCTTTTTTTCTTTCTGGAATGTTCCATATGTTTTACTCTTCCCTAGATTAGCCACTTTTTTTTTTTTTTACTTTTTTTTATTGAGTTATAATCATTTTACAACATTGTGTCAAGTTCCAGTGTAGAGCACAATTTTTCAGTTACACATGAACATACATATATTGTCACTTTTTTTTTTTCGCTGTGAGCTACCACAAGATCTTGTGTATATTTCCGTGTGCTATACAGTACAATCTTGTTTATCTATTCTGCATATGCCTGTCAGTATAGCCACTTTTCATCTTTCTGATCTCATCTACTTTATTTGTCATTTTCCCAAATATAACTGTTTTCTTCCTGATATCCTCTTCCATTGCTTCTTTGTATATTCTTTTGAAACACTGCAATTTATAATTGTAAATTTATTTTGTATTTATTTCCTTACCAACTATTTCTCCAACTAAACCTTAAGTTGAGTGAAGGTAAGATGACTGTCTCTCATTTATTTATTTATTTATTTATTTATTTATTTATTTATTTATTTTTGACCTTCTGTACCAGCATCTAGCACAGTGCTCAACTCTTAGTTTGTGGTCTACTAGTAAATACTTGTTGAATGAACTAAAGAATTAAAAAAAAAGTGATAATCCCTCATCATGTTATCTGATACTACCAAAACACTAATTCATTTTGATAAATAAAAATGTAAATTAAAAAGAGAACTATCATATGATCCAGCAGTTTCACTTTGGGGAATATATCCAAACAAAACAGAAACACTAACTGGAAAAGGTATCTGCACCCCATGTTCATAGCAGCATTATTTACAATAGTCAAGACATGGAAACAACCTGAGTGTCTATAGATGCATAAATGCTTAAAGAAGTTGTGTGATATACATATTATTATTCAGCAATAAAAATTGAGAAAATCGTACCATTTATGACAACATGGACAGACCTTGAAGGCATTGTGCTATGTGAAATAAGTCAGACAGAAAGAAAGACAGATACTTTATAATCTCACTTATATGTGGAATCTTAAAAAAAAAAAACTCATAAAAAAAGAAATCAGACTTGTGGTTACGAGGGGCAGAGTATGGGGTGAAGGGACACTGAAGAAAGGTGGTCAAAAGATAAAAGAAGTTCTAAGATGAATAAGTGCTAGGGGTGTAATATACAACATGATGACTACAGCTCTGGGAAAAGTAGGAAAGTTGTTAGGCGAGTAAATCCTGAGAGTTCTCAACAAAGGAGAATTTTTTTTTTCCTTTTTTCTTCTTTTTTTGGTCTTTATTGTATCTATGTGAGGAGATGGACGTTAGCTGCACCTGTTGTGGTCATCATCTCACAGTATGTAAATCAAACTATCATGCCTTAAAATTATGCAGTGATGTATGCCAATTATTTTTCAGTAACAGTGGAAAAAATGTATGATTTGAATGTTGTTTTTGACTTAGGGAGGATTATTGGGGCCCTAAGATACTCTCCAGTGAATGATACCAATTAGATGGGCAGCTTGTTTTACTCTCCCTTCTCATTCTTTACAGTGCTGTCATAAATTGCTTCATAAATTGGTTTATAGGGTGACAATTTTAGCTATGGTTTGTTTGTGTAAACCTTTGAAGCTGGATTTTATTTATCACAAAAATTTTCCTCTGGAACCAGATAATGGATATTCTTACCGACAATTTCCTACCCTCCTCCTCAATGCTCCTGCAAAAATGATAAAAATGAGTTTCAAGGTTGAATGAAGCCACTGCAATACTATCTAGGCATTGCATCTAGTGGTTTGCACTCTTGTTAGTGGCACATATAGCAGTTGGTATGTCGATTCCAAAGTTAAGTGATCGGTGATATCCCGGAAAGCTTCAGTTATCATGCAAGTCAATTCTCTCAGTGTAGTATATATATCAGTTCAATCCAACCTTTCAAGTGTAGCCTGATTTTTTTTTTCCTCCTCGAATATCTGCCTCACCTTACTGGGAAGAAAAAACAAGCAGAGAAAATAAACATGTATATTTTCTAGTTTCCTACCCTGTCTCCTCACTTTTCTAATTTTTGTAACATTTTAATTTAGAAGCCTGTGGAAACAAAACATTTGCAAGAATGGCTAGTATTTGCTATCTATAAATATACACATTGACATTAAACGTGTAGAAGATAGTTTTCTAAAATCATTAGAATTATATGTACATCTTTATAAATATATATATATAGAGAGAGAGAGAGAGAGAGAAGAGATACTATCCCCTATTTTGTTATGTTGGGTAATTGGAATACCTTTCACTTAATAGATTTAATAATCATCAACAATGTTTTCTAGATTCGTAACAAAAATTCTATACACCATAAAGAGGTTAGGAAACATAATTTAATTCTTAAAATAAATTTAGTGAACAGAGATCTCTGTAATGATTAATACAAGAAATGAAAAAAGTATTTACTATGTGAAGTTATGAATACTGTTTTCAAAATAAAGGAGTACAAAACTAAGATATTTATAGTATTCAACCCTAGGATAGTTTCAATTAAATTAATGAAACATATAGTTTTGTATCTATAAGGGTTTCACTCTCTGGTTTACAGATGCATGTTAGTTTTAATTTGCTCACTTTTAAAAAATTAATTTAATCAGTGCATTTATCAAATGGAAGTCTGGTCTCTCTATATGTATAGCTATGCTAATACAGTAGCCCCTGGCCACATATAACAATATAAATTTAAATTAATTAAATAAAATTTAAAATTCAGTTGTTCTTTTGCCTCAGCCACATTTCAGTTGCTCAATAGTGGTATGTGGTTAGGGCAACCATTTTGGTGATACTGTATTTTATATGAACATTTCCATCATTGCAGAAAGTTCTGTTAGAAAGTGATGCTGTTGAGTTGATTCAGTGATAACCTAGGCATATGGACAATACATTTCAATGCATGTTTATAGGTATTATTAACAAGGTAAGATTTTTTTGATAAACTGCTGTTTGGGTCTACGCTCAATTTCAGTGTGGAGGGACGTCCCCCTCACACCACCAAACACCTAAATTCTGACATTATTGACCTGGACATCGCATCACATTCCACAGGTTAAGGACAAGACCCCACCACCACCAACAGCCCCCACCATACATACACACTTCAGACATGACTTGCAAGTCCAGGTTGTTACCTGTACTTCTGACTGACTAGCTGTAAATCAGAGGTTCCCACAGCCCACTCCTTGAGTTTGATTGATTTGCCAGAGTGGCTCACAGACAGACATTCTACTTACTAAATCACCAGTTTATTATGGTTTATTGCAAAAGGATATAACTCAGAAACATCCAGATGGAAGAGATGCATACAGTAAGGTATGGGGAAAGGGCATGAAGCTTCCATGCTCTCTCTGTGAACGCCACTCTCCTCAAATTGCCATGTATTCACCAGTCTAGAAGCTCTCTGGGCTCAGTATATTTGGATTTTTTATGGAGACTTCATTATATAGGCATAAATGATTAAGTCATTGGCTATTAGTGGTGATTCAACCTCCAGCCCCTCTCCCCTCCCAAGAAATCGGGGTGGGACTGAAAGTTCCCCTGGCAACCAGCCCCCATCTTTTGTTATGTATAATAAGACACCCATTTCACAATTATGGCTCTGAAGTGATTTCAGAAACTGAGGACAAGAGACCAAATATTGTAGCAAAAGATGCTTCCATTGCTATTACCACTCAGAAAATTCCAAAGGGTTTGGGAGCTGTGAGCCAGGAACTGTGGACAAAGACCAAATATATATGAGAAATATATTTTGGTTATGTGAGTGACCAAATATATATTTATTATAAATCACAGTATCACAATTGCAACAGATAAAATACACAAATTTCCATTACTTAGGAAAGTTACACACAAACTTTTGCACAAGCTCTTAGTCATCAAATGTTATTATAAATAATTTGGGAGTTTGATAAAATATATTCACCTTCATAAATACATTGATTCTGTGTTATCTCTGAAGGAGGTTTAGGAAACTGGTTGTGATCTATCAAAAAAGCTTTTATATCCACTTTTAGATCCTATATCTGCTGTCAACCAAACATTAATCAGTCTAAGAAAGAAGTGGGAAATTTTATTCGAGCCAAATTGAGGATTATAACCCTGGAAGAGCGTGTCAGAAAGCTCAGAGAACTGTTCTCTGTTAGAAGCCAAGACACAGTTGTATAAGTTTTTTGATATAGAGGAATGTACATTAAATGATGTACTATTGACAGTCTACACGGTCCAGATCTAGGCATCACTGTGGCCCCTTACAGATCAAGAAGAAATGTTATCTTTAAGAAGTTGTCTTATTGATGCTAGGAGAATGTTGCTCTTTGTGGTTGAGCAAGTGTTTCTGCCAATGGGAGAGGTTTGGTTGATGCATAATGCAGATGCACAGTGCACAGTAGGAGGGGGAAAGAGGGCCAAAGGGCAGAGAAAAATTTTTGTTTAAATTTTTCTTGTCTTGCCATAAAATATGAATTTTATTTCACACTACGTACCAAGGACAACAACATCTCAGATAACCAGAACCTTCCAGATACTAGTAAATCTCAACCTGGAAGTGTTACTGAACTCAGGTTCAGCTGCTAGCCAGTCTAAAAAAGCCAGTACCTGAGAGGCAGCTGTTGGTTAGAAAGGAAAGGTTGCTTCATTCAGGAGGCCAGCAATGTGGGGAGAAGGCAGACTCATATCCAAAAACCAACTCTGAAGATTCTGCTCCATCATGAAAGTTTTTAAAGGGAGAACCATTTAGGGAGGGGGCGGGGTGGTCAGAGTCTTTGTTATCTTCCACTGGGTGCAGGCTTTCTTCTGATTGGTTGGAGGTGAGGTAACAGGGTGGTGTTCCAGGAATCTTGTGCTCAGCCTGAAGTCATCATCCACCACCAGGGTAGGGGCCTTAGTTCCTGGAGAAGAACTCAAAGACATTGTTATGTATATTCCTTGAGGAGGAACCAGGATCCTGTCCTAGGGCTGCGCTATTGTTTCTTGACCACTCCTCCTTTGTTTCGCATTCCCTCCCTTCCCTGATAAGCAATTATTTGAACTGCTCTTTGGAACTCAGGGAAGGTGAAGGAAGCTGAAGCCTTTTTTCTCCAAATAAGAAATGGGAAACAGGGGACATGGAAAGGATTTGTACCTGTGAGGGTCCTGTGGGGTCCTGCTCCATTTCAGAAGTTTGCTGAAGCTTTGCCAAAGCATAACAGTCCAAAGTTTTCAGCTGTAAGTAACATGATGTCAGGCATTCATTTGGATGATTTTACAGAGTTGTATGCATAAAACCATAGTGATAAATATACTGGTGATGTACCTATGAATTAGTAATATGGATCTGAAAAATAAAAGCATACCAAAAAATAGACTAAGCATATATTCTGGAAACCAGAAACTAAAATAGTTGGAAAGATGTCTTTACCTGTGCAGAAAGCTAGATGGCCACTTTTCCACAATGCCTCATGAAATGTTTTTATCTTGGTGAATTAACCACAATATGATCTATGTCCCTTGGTTTTACAATATATAAATGTTTAGAATCACTATAGAAATATTTAGACCCATGAAGACTAAATTTGTTTAGTCAGCTCACAAGAGACAGATAACATTGAAAGGAAACAGAATTTTGCCACCCCCAAAAAATGCCACTTTGGTATGAGGATGATTTTGAACTAAAGACAATGAAAACCCAGCAGATTCAGGAAAAACTCTTTACCTCCCCATCAAGTGCTTACATTTGCATTGGAAAGGGGACCTTACCAGGAAAAGAGCTATTGTTAGAGGTATCTTTTTACTAGAAACTTATTTGCAAAACAGGTCGACCTTTGTTTTTCATGTCTCCTCTGTCTTCCTGTGAATGGCCTTCCTTCTCTTTGTGTCCCCAGACTCGCACCCCTTTCCTTAGCTCAGGATATTATATCAACTTCAGTCACCTGGCTGCCTTTTGGGTCTCTTATTTTTATGGGGCGTCCATACATATGAAATTAAATTTGTTTTTTTCCTGTTAATTTGCCTTATGTCATTTTAACTGTTTGACCAACTGCAGAACCTGGAAAGGTAGTGTTGAATGAAATAAATTCACACAATGTGAGAGTTGTGGGTTAAGTTTTTTTGGGGGCAAAATGAGGACTATAGCCCAGGAGACAGCATCCCAGAAAGCTCTGAGAAAGTGTTCCAAAGAGGCAGGGGGAAAACTCAGTATTATATATGATTTCAGTGAAGAGGGGTACATGCAGTCAGGCACATGTTTAGGCAGAGGCTTGCTGCTAGTCACAAGGAGCAGACGTCACCCTTAGTGATTTTAGTGCTTTTC
Organism: Camelus dromedarius; assembly: GCF_036321535.1. Taxonomy (NCBI): domain Eukaryota; kingdom Metazoa; phylum Chordata; class Mammalia; order Artiodactyla; family Camelidae; genus Camelus; species Camelus dromedarius. The sequence goes on along the minus strand of NC_087472.1, from coordinate 87,160,845 downwards.
TGGATATGAGGAGATGCAATAGCTGGGGTCATAAAATCTTCTGAGAATACCCAACTATCTGAAGGCCTGTTCAGCCAGTTTTCCCAAAGCACAGAGTGCCTCATTCCTGACCTCCGTCCTGAACTCCTTTCAGGGTGTGTTGGAGGGCATCCAAGTAGAATTAGATGGCAAGTGCCAACGTGATCCAATCCTTATAGAGGCAGATGGCAAGTGCCAATTTTTAGTTATCAGTAGAACGAACAAGTTTTTTTCCCAGCAACATATTATGAGCAAAAAAATTGTCCAGTGAAACAGATGTGCACTGAATGATCATATTAGCACATTCCCTTTCTTTAGATGGAAGGCAGATTGTTTGAAGGTTGCTTAATCAACACAAGACCAAGTTGAAGGGAAGACAGTGGCTTGATCAGACATTTGATGACATCAGACTCTGATAAATATACTTGTCTTTGGCCAGGCCAGTTGAGATTTTGTTTCCACTTACTGGGGAGTGTGGGGGCAGGGGGAACATCTCCCTGTGCTTTGTTGGACACTATGACCATCTGACACTTGTCAGGATTCCCTGCCTCTTGAATGGCATTCTCTGTCTCTACACAGGTGAACACTTTCTGTTACTTTACTTTTCACCAGGAACACATTTTTTTTCTTTGTTTTGCAAAACTTCTTTCACCTCTGATTTGTTTTATTTTATGTTGCATTTATGCTACCTCTCAGAAGAAACAAATGTGTGATTGTTTATAAAACTCCTTCACTTGTGCTCTGCATACACATATATTGAAATAAATTCTACAATGGAAAGTATAATGAAAGTATAAATGCTACCCCAAGGAGAGATGTATTTACAAAATCAATATCAAATTGTAAAATAGACACTTCTGGAAAATTTCCTTGAGATCTGGTATTTAAACTAAGATCAACAGTCAGTGTTTTCTTAATAAGTCAGATATAAAACTACTGATGTTTATTCTGTCACCAGCATAATTAATTAACATTTGTGAATATTTTATTTATGTATATATTTTTGAAACACACATTTCCTCTCACCAGGAAGTTTATGTCTGAAGAGAAACAGCATGTCATGATTAATGAGAGATGTTTATTGGACAGAGCACTGGATTGGAAGCAAGGAAAAAGAATTACTTACACTCTCTGGGCTTTTGTTTCATTAGACGTGAAATGAGGAAGTTGGGCTTTATTAGCTTTGTCACAGCTTCTAACATTATGGTGTTATAACCTTAATAAGAAAATGAAGCAATCACAAAACATAGGGTTAGAAAATCAAATCAATGTCACATCAATAAATGAGTGTTACTGTACCCTCAAATAATTCTGTTCCATCTTGGGTATTTTAGTTTTTGTAATATCTTCTAAGTAAATTCCAACGAGTAAATAATCTGACTCTCTTGCAAGCTAGGTGTTCTGTTCAGTGTGTTAATCCTTTTTCAGAACTCTAAGGAATCATTTATTAAGGAAAGTAATGTTCTAGGAGAGTAAATGGCATTCTGGTGGCCTTAATTTATGCAATTAAATTTCTTTAAATGTGGAGAAATGTCGAGGCTTGGGAAAACATTGAGAGAGCAAGAATATTTAAGGAGGATAGCTTATTTTTTTTCCTTAAAAGAATATATCATAAAACTGTTTATAGAATAATAAAGTTGCTGGATAATTTACTTTAGAAAATCTAAACATTTTGATAAAGACTTCTGCAAATACGAACACTGATGTGTGAAGGGAAACAGAATACGCCACCCCAAAACGTGCCACTTTGGCATGGGGACTGTTTTACGGTGAAGGCAGTTGAGACCCTGCATGTTCAAGAGAAGGTTTTTACCTCTCCCTTAAGTGCCTAAAAGCATTTAGATAGGTGGACTGTACCAGAAAGAGAGCTGTTACTAGAGATGACTTTTCACATCAGAAAGACTTACCTGCATGACATGGCAAATGTTTGTTCAAAAAACATTTACTCTTTTCATCTTCTTGTGAATTGTCTTCCTCCTTTTTGAAGTTCCAGACTCCTATGCCCTTCTCCTTGCTCAGGGTGGCATATAAGCCTCAATTACCTGATTGCCTGAGGGGTCTTATGTCTTTGTCAGGTTCCCGTTGGCACATAAAATTTGTTTTTCTCCTGTTAATCTGTCTTATGTCAATTTAATTATTAGATCAGTCAAAGAACCTAGAAGGGAAGAAGGGAAAATGTTCCTCCCTAGCACTTATAAAATACACAAAAGCATTCTGGGGCAAGGGGAGTCTGGAAAATAACTCCTTTCACCATTTGATAATTATCCTGGCTCAGCTCTAGAAACAGTTGCAAAATTATTCTCTCCCTGACTGGCTGTACCAAATCCTAATACAGGTGGAGAATTTGAATAAACTATGAATTGATCTGTTATTTACACATGATTTGAATGGACAAATGATTATTGAATCTACTGGCTTTCCCTTTCTTTGTGATTCATCTTTCAAATGAAGAACACTCCAAAACCTGGTAGTTCTCATCCATTCTCTTTGTTGTTACAAAAGCCTTTTCTTGGTCACAGTGTTTCTTCATTAAAGGGCTGTGACATGGGCTTAAAAAGTCTTAAAAGGCACATGAAGGCATCTAGAGGCAACTAGGACGTTAACAACTTAATCATTTGTATGAAATTAGGAATAAAGGACACCCCTGAAAAGCATAAAACTCTCCTCTTCATCTTTTCTTCCTTAAAGACTGCTTATTATGGAATAGGGGTTTTTATGGTGACTGAACGAGGTATGATGTGAAGATTTTCAGGACTCTGTTAGTTTCTGAGAGCACTGACTTCTGACTTCAGAGCCAAGTTTCCTGAGTTTGAATCGAGGTTTAGCCATTTACCAGCTATGTGACACTGATCAGATCCCTTAATTTCCCTGTAGCCCGGTCTTCTCAACTGTAAAATGAGGATAACAGTATTACCTCAAAGGGTTATTGTAAGAATTAAATGAGCTACTATTTGTAAAGCATTTAGAATAGTGTTTGGTATATAGTTAGTGCTATATAAGTGCATATGAAATAAAAATTAAAAATTGGAAAAAATATACAAACATTTCCTTCTCTGAATATAACTTGAAATGGGGCAGAGCTTGATTTCAAGATGCTGGAGGGCATCTTGAGAGCACTAAAGCATCCTAAAAGTCAGTGTGCCTAATGTTCTTTGTTTTATATTGACTGTCACAGAATATTAAAGGATGATGGCTGTAGTAAGCCCAAGGTAGAGATTGAGGAAATGATTTGGTCTTATTAAAAATTTACATCTTAGATTAGATAATATTTTTACAGAGAAAATAGACTTTATTCCTACATTTTCAAGTTACCACAAAGCATAAATTAATGGAGTCTAAATTAATGAGGTTTAGCTGAGATGTTTTAAGCTAGCAAGATCTGACACATAAAATTGAAATTGTACATGAAATTAAAGCGCACAACTCATTTGGGAAATGATTCATTCTTTTTGTGTGTGTTGCTGAGGTTCTATTTAGCACATCAAAGAAGACTTTGCCGTTTATTAGCTATGTGACTTCGGGAGAATTACTCAGATTATCTAAAGTCTTTTCTTCATCAGTAAAACAGAGTCTACAGCTCCAGAACTTGTCCCTCAATCCCCACTGCATCTCATTTTTCTCACGGGGCAATTAGGAGCACAAAACAGTTTTGTATACAGTACAGCTATAGGGATAAAACTGAGTGTCGATCTTAATTTGGGTCTCCCTGACAGCAGAGTATGCAGCAAGTTTTTAGGAATAGGATATTTGACCATGTTATCCATGGAAGGATAAAGGAGAGAGCAGGCAGTGTCAGACTGGAAAACCAGTAAGGAGCTGGTCTTCCCTATGGACAGATAGGCTCAGTCTCCCTGTGAACCTTATGAGGAATTATATAAAATTCCCTGTGGAATTGGCTTCCCCTCCAAAGGACAGGAGGCTGGAGCATTTCACTGTGGACTCCATCCTCCATTGGTTGATGTTTTTCCTTGAGGGCATTAAAACCCTGATTGGACTTATCAGCACGCAGGAGGAAGCCTTGAGGCAGAAAAGCAGAGAGGCTATATGTGTGCCCTTAAATTGGCACCTTGGGAGTGTGTAAGATTCAGTCCACTGCAGCTGTAGGTGAGGTCAGAGGTGGGCAGGGGATATGTGGTGCAGACAGTAACAGCGTCTGCTACCACACAGTGTCTGCTATGCCCTTGTGAGTAGAATTAAATTCGAGTTATTGCATAGAGAGATGTTATTCACTCGGGTCCATCAATGCCTTTCTGTTTGCTGGGTTTTGCTGCAACAAAGTGCTTACTCACTCTGTTCTTCAGAGCAGGGCCAGGCTTCTCTCATCAATTGTCTACTATCCTTTAATTCTCCTGTTTTCCTGAGATGGAGTCTTCCACTCTTATGTGTGGGAGGCAGAATTTAACAAGTCTGTGTCGATAGAATCTGCCCTGCCCTGGTCACCATTATTGAAGTTGGGGTTTTTCATCACATATGTATCTAGCTTTCCTCTGTTTTCATGATATTTATCATATTCAGTCATAGAAAGATACTTGAACTTCTGCATTTTCTTCCCCTACCTTTTTCCGTATAAGACTGTGAACTATAAGAAAGCAATATCAATTAATTCTAAATGCAAGTGAATAAATTTTCTACAGCCTTCAGAATATTTTAAAAGTCTATATAGTAGTTAATGTTAGCTGTCAACTAGGCCACAAGATGCCCAGATGTTATATTAAACATTATTTCTGTGTGTGTCTGTGAGGGGGTTTCTGGATGAGATTAACATTTACATCAGTAGACTGAGCAAAGCAGATTATCCTCCCCAATGTGGATGGGCCTCATCCAATCAGTTGAAGGACTGAATAGAATAAAAGGCTGAGTAAGAAAGCATTCTCTCCCTATGCCTGTTTTCCAGCTGTGACATCATCATCTGCCTTGAGACTTCAAGATGGTAATTTACACCACCAGCCCTCCTGGGTCTAGACTTCTCTCACTCCATAATTGAGTTAGCCAATTCCACACATATCTATATCTATCTGTCTACATATCTATTCCTGTAAATATATATAATTACACATTGTCTTCATTCTCTTTCTCCGGAGAACTCTGATAAATGCAGTCCATTTTAAATTCTAATAAGATTGAATAAATTTCTCATTGATCTATAATCTTCTATGGTTCTAGTTTAATTTGGTGAACAATACCTAGGGCATGCTAAGTAACTCTTCTTATACCAAAAGAAAAAGAAAAAAATATATATCTCTCTTAAATACTCTGATTTTCCCCTCAAAATAGCCCCCTCAAAATAAATGGGGTGTGAGAATTGCTGTTATACTGTGGCTAAAAATCCCAGCTAACAGCTTCATTTCTTTAAATAAATACCACTGGGATCTTTAGCAGGAAGATGGAGAATATTTTTCTTTCTTTCTTTTTTTATTAGCTAAACTTTTTTTTTTTAATTGAAGTATAGTCAGTTTGCAATGTTGTGTCGATTTCTCGTGTACATCATAATGCTTCAGTCCTACATATACATATATTTGTTTTCATATTCTTTTTTGAAAATATTTTTCTTATGATATTTTCATAGCACAACATTCTATTAAAAAGATATGATAAATATTCAGATATTCTAAAGTTATAAAATTTATCAAGTAAGTATAGATAGAATTAAAATTTAGAAAATTACTAAAAAAATACAGTCATTAGTTGAAATAATTAATGGACATCTACATAAAACTAGGGATACTATTTCATATATTCATAAAAAAAAGAGATGCCTGGATGGTGACTATAAAAAAATTGAAGGTGAATTGTAGATAACCAATGTCTTCTTTGTCTAATTTCAACATTTATATTATGCATTTCAAAGTATTACAGAAAAGTGAAACACTTTGGGATCAGAATTATAAATACTTACCTGGAAATCAAATATTAATTGTTTTTAGACAACAAATGTCATATTTTAAAAGTATCTTCAAGACATATGATAATGGTAAAGATCACAGTGTTAGCTGCATCCAGTCAATAATTTTTCCTTTGAAAAATTATCAAATATTTCATAAAGATTCATCATTTAAATATATTTAAAGGTCAGACATCTTTTTGTAAACTATATTACACTCCAACAGTTATGCAAAGTTTATAAACACTATAAAGTGTTTATAAAGTTTTTACTCGTATCATAAACTGATAATTTTAATAATTTTAAGCATATAAACATGAGTGAAAAGATGGATTATAAAACCATTAAAATACTGCTATCATGAATGATAAGCAAGTAGAATAATATTCCTCCAAAGATATCTGTGACTTAATCCCCCAAATCTGTGAATGTGTTCCTTTACATGGCACAGGGACTTTTGAGATATGATTAAGTAAAGGATCCTGAGATGGGAAAGTTATCCTGACTTAAATGACTGGGCCCAGTGTGATCACAAGTTTCCTTATGAGAGGAAAGCAGAAGAGTCAGAGTCAGAGTCAGAGAAGGAGATGTGAGCAGAGATGGAAGCAGAGATTAAGTGATGTTGCCCAGGCCAAAGAATGCAGGCAGCCTCTTGAAACTGGGAAAGGCAAAGAATGGATTCTCCAGAAGGAATGCAGCCCTGCTGACACTTTAATTTTAGCCCCATGAGAACAATTTTGACTTCTCACCTCTGAGTTACAAGGTAATGAATTTCTGCTTTTTTAAGCAACAAAATTGGTGAGAATTTGTTACAGCAGCAGTAGGAAATTTATTCGCTAGATAAATCTCCCATGTTATAGTACCAGTTTTATGTAAGTCTAAAAGATACCTTGCTTAGCTTAATTCAGACCCTGTACAGATAAGAAATATATATTTGTTAGGATTCTAATTGACCATAACAAGGTTATAAAAACACTCAAACTAGTTAAAATAAATACAGAATTTATTTTGCACTTTAGTAGGAGGAGAATCTTACAGAGCCCATTGTTTGGAAGTGTAGCTGAATTTTACAAAAACTAGAAAATCATTGGACACATAGTCTCACACTCACTCTGACTCTGGCTCTCACTCCCTTCTCATCTCCCTCTTTTTCATTCGCAGTGTGCTGTACCTTTGTTTTTATTCTGCGAGCCTACCCCAGCTTCCTTCCTGAACACTGACTTCCCCTGAAAATACTTAGGAGTTGCTAACCTGTAACTTTGGTTTATATAGAGCTTTAAGCCTCTGTAGTGCCAAGTGTAGTCTTGATTCATTATGGGAGTTCTGATATCTGTAGATACAGCCTAAAATGTCCTTATTCCAAATTCCCCAGAGAGAGATTCTGGTTGTGAAGTCTTCACTCTTGGACCAGTCATCTGTAGCCACACAGATAGAATCATACATCTCAAATATGGCTGTGTAAGCAAGACAGTCTTTTATAAGAAGGAATGAAAGTCGAGCCAATGGCAGAAATTTGACATACAGATATTTTACAAACTTATTTACACGACAATTATATTTTTATATGTACAGTGTTACTCAGTGTTGTGTTACTCAGCTACAGCTAATTCATTGAATCTTAATTATGTGGATTGATGCTAAGCTGGTATGAGTTGCACCAAGCACTGGCCTGTATGACAGTAGTACATACCATAAATCTTAAAACGATGGAGCAACTTCAGTTGTTTCTCATCGTACAGGTTATTCTAATGAGGTGATCCTGTCAAAATGTCTTCCTCACTGGTAGCTTAACATAAAACTGTTTTCCAGGACAGAGTTAAAAGAATTATGTGGTAACCTACAGTAAGCAAACCTTTGCTTCTTCCTGTAAAGTAGTGACATCCCTGCTCTTCGGATATAGAGTAATCATAAAATGACTCATTGGTTCCCCGTGATGGAAAGAATCTTTGAAAATAGTGACACCCAGAATGCATTACATCAGTGCCTATCATGGGTCAGAACCAAATATTGGAATCATTTATAAAATCTCTTTTTAACATTCTCAACCATTCTTCAAGGTAACTCTTTTTACTTCACATTTTATAGAGAAGAAAAACAATGGCTCAAAAATAAAACAACTTGCTCAGAGTGAAATGAGTAAGAGGTAGAACCTGGACTTAAACCAGACCTGCCTGGTCCAAAGCTAATATTGTATCCCCTGTATTAAACTACTCATCACTGTAGAGATGAAAACCTAATAGATTCTCCTTATGGGCTATAAAAAATAACTTACACACAGCTTGAACTATACAGATTGTCATTCAGTGCTACTATAAACATATTACAAAATGGACAAGAAGGAAAAGTAACACTAGATCAATATTTTAGTAAGATTTACTGTGTTATATTTACATTACTCACAAGTCACTTACTTAGAGACTTTACACCATCTCTCATTAGTTTCAGCTTTCCTCCATCCTCGTCCCAGCAGTGGCAATGAACAGGCTGCCAGATGGAAAGCACAATGTGTATCTGGAGAATAGGCGGATCTGTTTAGGAAGCTTAACTCTGCAGCAGGTGTTATAACAAAGGTAAGACTGTCCTCACACTTGTGACCAGATGTGCTCTGGGGGAAATCCAGGTTTTGTGGGGCTTGAAGCTTGTATGGTTTGTATGACCTCTTTAAGAGAAGAGAATATAAAATTGAAACTAAATAGGTATCAAAAGGACTATTGAAAATGGGAAAAGAAATCACAATGAATTACAAATTTTGAAAGCTGATAAATGCTGCAAGCACTACAACATCCTGAAAAGGTAAGTTGATCAGCTGCTTGAGATATCTGTGAAATGCTTTTATTTTCGATATTTCTTGTCTATGTACTTTTTTGATTCCCTCTACATGTGGCAATGGGTTTGTAGTATCATTTTCTACACATATTTCACTTGTGATAGTTAGTTTTATATGTCAATTTGAATGGACTAAAGGATGCCCAGATAGCTGGTAAAGTGTTGTTTCTGGATGTGTCTGTGAGGATGTTTCTAGAAGAGATTAGCATTTGAATTAGTAGACTGGGTAAAGGAGATTGCTGTCACCAATGTGGATGGATGTCATCCAATCCACTGAGAGCCTGAATAGAACTGAAAGGTAGGGGAAGGGTGACTTTGCTCTCTGCTTGAGCTGGAACGCCCATCTTTCCTGCCCTTGGATGTCCGGATTCCTTGTTCTCTGGCCTTCCTCAAACTGGGGCTTACACTATTGGCTATGCTTCTCAGGTGTTCCGGTTTAGATTAGAATTTCATTACCGGCTTTCCTAAGTCTCCATCTTGCAGATAGCAGATTGTGGGACTTCTCAGTCTCCATAACTGCATGGGCTAGTCCCTCACAATTAATTAATTAATTAATTAATTAATTAATTTCTTTCCTTTCTCTCTCTCTCTTTCTCTCTTCCTTTCTTTCCTTCCCTTCCTTCCCTTCCTTCCTTCCTTCCTATTTGTTCTGTTTCTCTAGACAGTCCTAATACACCAATTATTCCAGTATCATGACTAATTTGTCAAATATGTTTTCGTCAGGTATGTTTCACAAGTATCAAATGCAATTGTGCTTATCTGTTTGGAGCCACAGTGCACTGTGGTGGTGACTTCCTAAGCGTCCATGTAAAACCTTCAGTTTTAAAGTTTCAAAATTGTTGAAAAATCTTCCAGCTGAACTAATTCCAGTAGGCTCTATTTAATTTCTCACATATTAGGAAAGCATTTTTAAGGAGTGCTTTAAATTTGAAAGAATTTCTAAAAACTGCATGATATATAAATAAAATCATTTACAACCAACACCTGTATCTGAGATTCTTATACAAGTGCTTTACGTGAGAAAATCTGTCAAATCACATTTTCATTTAACTGGAAATACCTGGTCACAACATACACAAATTCCTTTTTTGTCATAGATACATATATATAAAATTTTCAGATTATTTTCTATTATAGGTTATTACGATATATTGAATATAGTTCCCTGTGCTATACAGTAAATCTTTGTTGCTTATCTGTTTTATGTATAGTAGTGTGCATCTGTTAATCCTACACTCCTAATTTATCCCTCCCCCTCCCCTTTCCCTTGGTAATCATAAGGTTATTTGCTATGTCTGTGAGTCTGTTCTGTTTTGTAAATAAATTCGTTTGTATTATTTTTTATATTCCACATATAAGTGATATATTTGTCTTGCCCTCTCTGGCTTCACTTACTATGATATTCCTTAGGTCCATTCTTCTTGTTGCAAATGGTAATATTTCATTCTTTTTTAATGGCTGAGTGATATTCCAGTGTGTGTGTGTGTGTGTGTGTGTACACACCCCAAATCTTAAACCAGTCATCTCTTGATGGACACCTGGATTGTTTCCATGTCTTGGCTATTATAAATAGTGCTGCTGAGAACATTGGGGTGAATGTATCTTTTCAAACTAGTGTTTTTATTTTCTTCAGATACATACCCAAGAGTAAGATTGCTGGATCATGTAGTAGCTCTGTTTTTCGATTTTTAAGGAACCTCCATATTGTTTTCCATAGCAGCTGAACCAATTTACATTCCCACCGACAGTGTAGGAGGGTTCCCTTTTCTCCACACCCTCTCCAGCATTTATTATTCGTAGCCTTTTGATGATAGCCATTCTGACCGGTGTGAGGTAATACTTCATTGTAGTTTTGATTTACATTTCTCTAATAATTAGTGATATTGAACATCTTTTCATGAACCTATTGACCATCTTTATGTCTTCTTTGGAGAAACATCTATTTATATCTTCTGCCCATTTTTTGATTGGGTTATTTGTATTTTTTGACATTGAATTGTATGAGCTGTTTGTATATTGTGGATATTAACCCCTTGTCAGTCTCATCATTTGCAAATATTTTCTCCCATTAATTAGGCTGTCTTTTTGTTTTGTTGGTGGTTTCCTTTGCTGTGCAAGAATATTTAAGTTTGATTAGATCCCATTTGTTTATTTTTGCTTTTATTTCTTTTGCCTTGGTAGACTGATCTAAGAAAACATTGGTACAATTTATGTCAGAAAATGTTTTGCTGTGTTCTCTTCTAGGAGTTTTATGGTGTTATGTCTTATATTAAGTCTTTAAGCCATTTTAAGTTTATTTTTGTGTATGGTGTGAGGGCGTGTTCTAACTTCATTGATTTACATGTGGCTTTCCAGTTTTTCCAACACCACTTGTTGAAGACACTGTCTCTTCTCCATTGTATATTCTTGTTCCTTTGTCGTAAGTTGACTAGGTGTGTGCGTTTCTTTCTAGGCTGTCTGTTGTATTTCATTGATCTTTATGGCTGTTTTTGTGCCCAATACCATGCTATTTTAATTACTGTAACTTTGTAGTATTGTCTCAAGTCTTGAACGGTTATGCCTTCAGCTTTGTTCTTTTTCCTCAGGATTGCTTTGGCAATTCTGAGTATTTTGTGGTTCCATATAAATTTTAGGATTATTCTAGTTCTGTAAAAAAAAAATCATGGGTATGTTGATAGGGATCACGTTAAATTTGTAGATGGCTTTGGGTAGTATGGCCATTTAAAAAATTTAATTCTTCCAATCCAAGAACATGGGATATCTACCTATTTCTTTGAATCATCTTCAGTTTCCTTTATCAAATGTTTTATAGTTCTCAGCATATAGATCATTTATTTCCTTGTTTTAGTTTATTCCTAGGTGTTTCATTTTTCTTGACATAATTTTAAACAGGATTTTTTTTTTTTAACTTTCTGAGATGTCACTATTGGTGTAAAGAAATGCAAGACATTTCTGTATATTAACCTCATATCCTGCTACACTGTTGAATTCATTTGTTAGTTCTAATAGTTTTTGTGTGAAGTATTTAGAGTTCTTTATATATAGTATCATGTCATCTACAAATAGTGACAGCTTTCCATCTTCCCTTCCAATTTGGATACCTTTTATTTCTTTTTTAAATTTTTTTGTCTGATTGCTGTGGCTCAGACTTCCAATAAATACTATATTGAGTACAACTGATGTGAGTGGGCATCCTTGTCTTGTTTGTGAATTTAGCAGGAAGGCTTTCAGCTTTTCATCATTGAGTATTATATTGATTAGGGGGCTTGTTATAAATGACTTTTATTATGTTGAAATATGTTCCCTCTATACCCACTTTGGTAGGAACTTTCGTCATGAATGGCTGTTGAATTTTATCAGATGCTTTTTCTATATCTGTTGAATTGATTATATGGTTTTGTATTTATCTTCCGTTTTGTCAATGTAGTATGTTGCATTGAATTACTTTGTGTATGTTGTACCATCCTCGTGACCTTGCAATGAATCCAACTTGATCATGGTATATTATCCTTTTTACGTATTGTTGGATTTGGTGTGCTAATATCTTGTTAAGAATTTTGCATCTATTCATTAAAGATACTGACCTGTTTCTTTGTAAAAGTGTATTTTTCTGGTTTTGGTATCAGGATGATGGTGGTTTCATAGAATGAATTTGGAGTGTTCCCTCATCTTCAGTCTTTTGGAAGAGTTTGAGGAGGATTGGTGTAATTACTTCTTTGTTTGGTAGAATTCCCCATTGAAGCCATCTGGTCCTGAGGTTTTGTTTGCGGGAAGGTTTTTGTTCTTGTTGTTACAGATTCTATTTCACTTGTAGTGATCAGTCTGTTTAAATTATCTGTTTCTTCTTGACTAAGTTTTGGCAGGCTGTATGTTTTTAAAAAGTGTCCATTTTTCTAAGTTGTCCAGTTTGTCAGCACATAACTGTTCATAGTATTCTCTTATGATTTTTTGTATTTCTGCAGTATTGGTTCTTATTTCTCCTTTCCTTTCTTATTTTGTTTATTTTTGTCCTCTCTCCTTTCTTCTCAGTGAGCCTAGCTAGAGATTTGCTAATTTTATTTATCTTTTCAAAAAACAGATCTCAGTTTTATTGAATTTTTGTATTGTTTTTTGATCTTTATTTATTTACTCTCTGATCTTTATTATTTCCTTCCTTCTGCTGACTTTGGATTTTATTTATTTATTTTTTTAATTTTTTAGGTGTGGGTTAGGTTATTTATTTGAGGTTTTTCTTGTTTCTTGAGGAAGATCTACATCTCTGTGAACTTCTCTCTTAGAACTGCTTTTGCTGTATCCCATAGATTTTGTAAGATTGTAAGATTGTCATTTGTCTTGAGGTATTTTCTGATTTCCTCTTTGATTTTATTGTTGACCATGGGATTTTTAGTGGCATGTTGTTTAGTCTCTATGTGTTCATTTTTTCCCCATTTTTCTTTCTCTGGTTGATTTCTAGTTTCACACTGGTGTGGTCAGAAAATACGCTTGAAATAATTCACAAATTCTTTTTTGATTGGCAAAGCAGAGCACACATACATACACACGTGCACACACACACAGAGTTTTATCTTCTCAGTATAATTGCTAAATATATTGTGCAGTTAAATATTCAGATATAAAGACTTTAAACAGAATGTCAAGGATGAACTCATCAGCCAATAAAGCTTTCTTCCTAAAGCAACTTGAATTTATATTCGATAGAGCATCTACAGCCTGCCTTACACTCCCAAGAAAAACTATATCTCTAACACATTATCAAGAATTACAAATCAGTCTTGTGCCAGTTTAATGAGGACCTCTTGGTAAACACTGGAATTGCAGTACTGTCTTTCCATCAGCCTGACAGAGTAGATGCAGTTGTGAAATTTAAGCTTTTCTTCAAGTTTGTAAGTCTTCCTTGATTGTGTTCTTGTTATTTATTTGCACTTCTGCTATTGCACTACTGAATACATCTTTTAATATTTCGAAACAATTTTACTTTTGAAATATATTTCTTACTCCATTCAATATTGACTGGATACCTGCTACTATATGTGAAGTCTTAGTCTGGAGGCCAATGCTGTCCTGGCAGAAAGGCCTGACCATCTTATGTAAAAATAGAAAATACAGGATGTCATCATTCATTGGTTTATTAACATGAATAAATTTGTCTCTAGCTAGTCATCTGAGTTGAAGCTGGGGTTACAATTAACACATCTTGATTTGAGAGATCGGGACAGGAGGAAGAGATCCAGTGCTCACAAACCCTGGAGGATAACACCATCTTGAAGGTGGCTAGAGCTGTCCTGAAACATCAGAGCCTCCTGAGAAAGTAGAGGTAGTAAAAGCAAAGAGGAGAGTCCATAGAACCATGGCAGGATCCAAGCAAACCTATTCTGCTCTCTCTGAAGTTCTTCAAAGCCCTGCTTTTGCAAACCATTCTTGTTTTCTAAAAAAAAGCATGAAATGGTTTGTTGCAAGGAACACTTCAAAGACTAGTGGCACTTGATTGGTTTTTTATGCTTCTACATCTTTGTGACTTACCACACAGGTGATTGGAACAATGCGGCAAAATCCAAATTTGATTTCAGCGAAACTCTTCAATTTATGCTTCCTGGCTTTCTCTTTGAGGCAAGCTAGGAGAGGGTGGAAAACAGAGTCCAAAATCCATGATATACTTATACCATGTTAGAGAGTTTTTATAAAAGGGATGTATAGCAGACTGGCCATAGCTTTTAGGCATTTATCTGCCAAACTAAGAAGATAATAGTAAGGAGGAGAAGATAGAAAAAGAACAGTTTATATTAAATGATACCTTATCATTTTCTATGGTATTGTGGCCACTAGCTTTCTTTCCACATTAAAGGGAGACAGTATGACACAGAAATGCAGGGTAAAGACTGTGGAGACAAACTGCCATGGTTCAAATCTCATCTCTGCCACTGACAAGTTGTATGAATGTCAGTAACTCATTTAAGCTCTTTTGTGCCTCAGTTTCCTCCTCTGTAAAGCAGTGGAAATTATAGTACCTATAGCGAATGTTTGTTAGGATTAGAAAAGTACATATAGATAGATGTAGATATAATCATAGTAGTTAGTCTTAATAAAGGAGCCATGCCTTACAATAGTTATTAGAAGACATGAAGAAATGAAACTGATCATCATAAGCAGATTTCTCATGAGCTTCAAATACTATACAGAGTGTTTCCAGAGGTACAAGTAAGTGGAGTTTACATTTGTACCATGCATCTTCTAGGCCAGCTTCCAAATAGATTTTTTCTAGGGTATGCATTATTTAAAAATTGAAAGGTAAATTTCAGTTAACACAGTGTGAGCATGCAAAGGATGCCCCCTACATGATTTTTTCCATGTTAGAAAATAGTCTGTTTTTCCAAAAGAGATGGGGTGGAGATTGGAGTTAGCATATTAAATAGGAGTGATAAGCAATAATTGAGACCTCCTAGATGAGTGCATTTCATTTATTCTCATTTACCTCCCATACTCACCCTGAAAGGTTAAATATTATCTGTATTTGACAAATAAGAAGCCTGACATTTAGTGAAGTTAATAAGTAACCCAAGGTCATACAACCAGAGAATGACATAATTGGAAGTTCAAGTCATGTTTATTCAATGGCGTAAAATAATGAGGAAACCTAGCATTTATTTCTTTCCTTCTGCATGTTCTATGTTAGGGACTTCATAGCACTGTCATCCACTGATGGCATAAGAGCTGATGATGTTGGTAGTATTTATATTATCATTCCATGGATGAGGAAATTGAGATTCAGAGGGGTTGAATAACCTGGCCCAGTTCCCACAGACAGGAAATGGTAGGTAGAAGATTCAGAATATATTCTTCATGTAAAATGGGATTATAAAAAGCAGCCGTATTTTGATGATGGCTTTTGATTTTTAAAAAGCTACATTTTTGAGAAAATATTGCATATTCTTATGATACATAAAACAACAAAAACTAGATTTTATGTAAAGTGATTCTTTGTTGTTACAATATTGTTGGAAACCTTGAAATAGCTCTACATCAATTTAAATGACAAAAATCAAAGGATGGCTTGCTCAAGATATAAAAAGTAGTGTGGCTTATATTCAAGAGAGAAGTCTCACTAAAAAGAGAAGAAATTATTGATTTATTGACAGTTTGGAAAATATTTAAAATACATTTTATAAAAGTAAAAATAGAATAAGCCTATTATATATGCCTTGTGTTTAAAAAAAAAAAAAAAAAAAGCTTTTCTCAGACCAAGCATTACGGTTATAGGATATTGTCTTAAGAAAAAGGATAATGCTAAAAATCAATTGAAATATGTAACCTTGGCTTTACCTTGAAATGTTTTCAAAGGGATATTTTAAGAAAGCTTTGAAAACCAAATTGTTTGACTTCTGAATATGTTCTTTTTGCAATAGCAGTTAAATAGGAAGAGGACAGTATGAGATGTGCAGTTTTGCCATTACAATGTGGAGGATAGAATAAATATCCTTCCCAAAGTTAAATGAAAATGCAAAATTAAATGGTAATACTTTTGTTTGGCATTGCTTTTTAAAAATGTACAGGGCAAGTAGTGCTTCTTATCACACATAATATTAGAAATCAGATTTTGAACTGAATTTGTCATTTTAAAGATGGCAACTGGTAATAAATATGTTTCTGGAAAGTGTATCATTTCAGAGAGCAGCAGAATGTTGACTATAAAAACTATTTCTTTCTTGCTTTAATGTAGACCTAACATAAGAACAACTTTATTGTCCTCACATTAGACATTTTATTTAGACATTAAACAGAAGTTTTCTGATGTCAGGCCTTTACCAAAGCTGAATAAAAGCTTGTTTGCAATTGTTTGGATGAAGCTTTCTTGTGCCAGTGTCATAATAGATCTCTTTCCCCTTGAGTGCTAACTTCTGAATTGCAAATTTTTAGAAATGTGTCTTAGCTGTAATTCACACTTGTAGGAACTAAATGAATACAGTCACTTTTTAGCAAGTAAAAAAGAACTTATAGCTGCTCTTAAACAGAAATACAGTGTATTTGTTGATGTTAAAATTGATCACTGTCTCTTATTTTCTGGAGCCACAAGCTTAACTGACTGCTACTATCAAAGGTCATGGGCAATAGGATTGAATTTAAGACTAGTATATTAAGACTCCTCAAAGTAGAGATAAAATTTACTAATAGGACTAGAAACCACCTTAATTGTAAGTTCTCAGTATTTAGTTTTCCAACATGGAGTAAACCAAGTTAAAGCATTGAACTCTGTCCATGTAATGTTCAGTGACATCTAAAGATTTGCCACTGTAAATGCTATATAAAAATATTCTTGTTGTTCAATGTTTGGAAATCATTTTAGGCCACCAGCCAAGATCAACATATTAAATTCTTACAACATATTGTTTCTAAAGTAATCTACAGATTGAATGCAATCCCATTCAAACCTTAGCAAGTTATTGTGTGGATATCAACAAACTGATTCTAAAATTTATATGGAGAGGCAAAAATCCAGAGTAGCCAACACTATATTGAAGCAAAAGAATGAAGTTGAAAGGCAGGCACTATCTAACATCAAGACTTATTATAAAACTATAGTAATTAAGACAGTATAGTATAGAGAAAAGAAAAATACATAGATTAATGAAACAGTACGGAACCCAGAGATAGACTCAGCTAAATATTGTCAACTGATCTCTGATCTCTGAAGGAATAAAGGATAATACAATGGAGCAAAGATAGTCTTTTCAAAAAATGGTGTGGGAACATTTGGATACTTACACTCAAAACAAATGAATCTAGACACAGACCTTACACCTTTCACAAAAATGAACTCAAAATAGATCACATACCAAAATGTAAAATACAAAACTATAAGTCTCTTAGAAAATAACCAAAGAAAACCTAAATAACCTTAGGTAATGCAGTGAATTTTTAAGTAACACCAAAGGTATGATCCTTGTCAGAAATAATTGGTAAATTGGACCTAATTAAAATTAAAAACTTCTGCTCTGTGAAAGTCATTGTCAAGAGAATAAAACAAGCCACCAAAGTCACACCAGATAAGAGACTTTTACCAAAAATATGAGAAGAGCTCTTAAAACTCAACAGTAAGAAAACAATTGAATTGAAACATGGACCAAAGACCATAACAGACACCCCACCAAAAAGAAACACAGATGGCAAATAAGAGTAAGTGTGCAAAAATGTTTTCCACATCATGTCATCAGAGAAGTACATTATTACAGCAACAATGAAACATCACTACACACTTACTGGAATGGCTAAGCTTCACAACACAGACAACACCAAAATACTGGCAAGGTTGTGGAGCAACAGGAATGCTCATCCATTCCTTGTGGAGATAACAGTGGTACAGTCACTTCGAAAGACAGTTTGGCAAATTTTTTCTCTTTTTTTTCCAGCTTTATTGAGATACAGTTGGCATATAACATTTTGTAAATTAAGGTGTACAACATGATGATTTGATATGTATATATTACCAAATGACTACCACAATAAGGTTAGTTAACACATCCATCACCTCACATAGTTACCATTACTTATTTTCATGGTGAGAACTTTTAAGATTTACTCTCTAGTCATTTTCACATATACATTAGAGTACTATGAACTATAGTCACCGCATTGTACATTAGACCCCAGAACTTACTCATCTTATAACTGCTTACCTTGTGTGAAACTATACCATTACTTTGTCTCCTGTGTTTTGGGGTCTTCTTTCACTACATTTCTGCTCCTTCGCCTTGTAAAATTCCCTGTAGTTTTGTTTTTACCTCTCTGCTTTTCTCTCACTCTGCACATTGTCCCTCAGATGTCTCACCACACTTACAGATCCAAATATCATCTTCCGTATAATTCCCAACCTAGATCTCCAGCTCAGTCTCTCACCCAGAACTTCAGTTCTACCACTTGAGCTATATCCTCTGCAGAGAGCTTTGATTCTTTATCCAAATTCCACATTCATCAAGTCTTGGTAATTCATCATGCTACCTGTTAATTCATCCCTCATTCTTAAGACAGAACAGTGACAGTGATGACTCAGTTTATACTCCTTCTCATGCTTTGCTCAACCCCCATCTCAACTTCGAGCCATCTTGTTCACTACTTACAGAGTTATAAGGCTAAACCACTGCTCGGATCACACTAACATGCTATCAGAAAAGTCTCAAAAGCTGAAAATTTTCTGTGGATTAAAATCTAAGCTTCTTGTTCTAGAATTCACATTTCTTCACCATCTGGTCTCATTTTAATGAAAAGAATGCCCTCAGGGGGAGGATTTCATTGAAGTGAACTGTGCAGAGGAACCAGTGGACTGACTTGCCAACAGCAAACTCATCACAGATGTGGCTATAGCAGAGGGCAATAGAGCAAGGTCCCCCAGAGGTGCCCATGTATAGAGTTCAGGGGATTGGGAAGGGCTGAAGAATTGGAGGGAAAAAATGATATTTATGTTTTCACGAACATCTCACTGAAATGAGTCATTTCCTTCAAGTATGAATATGGGCATCCAACCTCATAAGTAAGAAGTACCTATGACTGGGTCACCAGAAAACACCCTGCATATTTTTAAATCATGTAATAGCTGGGTCACTTCATCTGGAGATTATCAAAATTATGAGACCTCCTACTATATCTTGTTGCTCCGTGCATTAAGGAGCATATATACTCCTATATCACAAATGCATTTCATTTTTAACAGTATTGTTTCAAAATTATTGGTTTCCTTTGTTATCTTATATATTTTTGTTTATATACAAACAGTATTCAGCGTGTATTTTTTTAAGACTGCCAAAGGGATCTTGGACAGAAAATAGGTTAAAAGCTGCTACATTGTATCTGGCATGGTCTGGAACTTGATAACGCAGGAGAGTGGTCCTGTAGGTAGTTCTATAAATTTAAACACATTAAATTTATCTACATGTTGTTACTAAAATTTTCTTTTCAAAGTATATTATGGTCCTGATATTCACAAGCTGGAGGGCACTGAGTTGATTGGAGTGACATCCTCATAAGAAATTTAGAACTGACATGCGAGAGACACACTTCAGACGTATGGGTTTTATATAGGTTATTAAAGAGCAACTGGAGAATATTATTAGAAAAATAATGTGCAGCTTATACCACATTATACAGTGTTTAATTGGTACAAGTTAATTTTCATAATATTTCATTAGGAGTGAGTTGTCTCTTTCTTATGAACATACATGTTTTATAGCCATCTCTAAATTATATTTATGAATCATGTTATGTTATTGCAGTCAAAATAAATTTGAGAATTGCTGTTTCTAAAGTACAAGTTACCCACTTGGGACCAATCATCTTCACCTGAACTTCAGTCTTGTGAAAACCAAACTTGTTCCTGACTAAAAATAGAAATGTACTTGCCTCTTTCACTACTTCAGGTAAACAACTGGCCATAGTATTACATTTTTACATTTTGTTACATATCAATCCTGTAATAATGGACAGTAAAATGAGCTTTTTAAATGATAACTTTTATCCAGACCAGAGAGCTCTCTTTATGGTTATTCAGGAAAGAATCTTAACTTTCATCATGTCTTAAAGCATATCATTTACATTATTTCTGTCATGACTTTAAGAAAAATAGACGATACACATGGTGTATTTTCTTGCTTGCTTTGTTTTTGCTCCTTTTTCTCACTGAGATAATGCTGTGTTTATAAAATAAGTTTCCATACTTTCATGTCTACATCAACTTATTTTTTTTCTGAAATATGTTGGTAAAAAAAGATAATTCTGATCTCAGCATTTAACTGGGTTTTTAAACCTTCTGATTTTTTTTCCCTCTTTAAGTGATGTCACCTTCCTTAGGGTTTCTCAATACAATTATCATATTTACTTCTTTTTTCTCCCTAATCTCCCTATCTCTAATCATCACCAAATGTACGTGTGTTGGATCTTCTCTGGCACCAACCAGGAATTATCTCCCCAGCTGTTGAGGAAAGATAACTTTTGGCTGCCAGCCTTCTCTCATGTTTTCCTTAGCTGAAGAAAACCGCTTTACCTAAAATCATGCTTCCTTCCAAAGCTAAGCAACTTCCAGTCACTAACAAAGGAGGGATATAAAGACCTGAGCCGCTTGCCCCAACTCAGGGTAATGAAGGGTGAGCTCAACTCTATAATTCCCCAAACGGTTGGACTTTTTGGGACTGCATCATAGCTCAACACCTACCTTTCTCCAATTCTGTGTTACACTCTCCTCCCCCAATGCACACACAGTTGTTGATACAATAGCAGTTACTAATAAACATCTTGCATGCTACATTCTGTCTTCAAGATTTCTTCCTATGAAACCCAACCTGTGACAGAACCGTTTTACCTTTTCATTTCTGTTGAAACTGTCTTCCTTTTTCTCACTGATCTAGTTCAGTCTACCATTAATTTTCACTTTGAATAGTTACTCTTTATTTTTATTCCTTGCAGAGTGGGCTTTAAAATAAACAATGCTCCCACAGACACATGGATTTTGATTGGAGCTCACTGAAGGCGTACATTTCAACTTTACCCTTTTCTTAAAAATTTCCCTACTTACCCATATGACATCATACCCACTGAAGCATATATAGTTGGTGGTCCGTGTTCATGGGTTCTGCATCCGGGCATTCAACCAACCATGGATCAAAAATATTTTTTAAAAAAATCCAAAAAGTTCCTAAAAGCAAAATTTGAATTTGCCACAGGCCTGCAATTATTTACATAGCATTTACATTATATATATAACTATTTATATAGCATGTATATTTTATTAGATATTATAAGTAATCTAGAGGTGATTTAAAGTAAGTGGGAGGATATGTATAGGTTAGATGCAAATATTATGACATTTTATATAGGAGACTTGACCATCCAAGGATTTTGATATCCATGGGTGTCCTGGAACCAACCCCTTGCAGATACCAAGGGGCGACTGTACTGTTCCTAGCCCATAAATCCTTCATAATGGTTCCCACACACACTAATGTCTTCCTGCATCTCTGCATGAATGCATTGTTTATCAAGGGAGCATACTTAGCCTGTTTATGTCAGAAATATCTGGGAGATAGTGTCTCAAGAGTGTCCCTCAAATAATGGGGTATGAGATACAGTGAATACATACCCAGCTTCCTCACCCTGTGGTGTGACAGTTCTACATAAGGGTATTCTACATAGTCTAAAAAGGTCCTCAGTGAGGTAACCCAGGTTTCAGTAGCAGTCGGTTTGTAATTCCCCCCTTTATTGGCTTTCACTCTTCAGTGTCTTAATTTCCTACTTCAGAGTGTTTCCTGATTTTACCTTTCAGAAAAACTATTTGCATTCTGATTGTTGTTTCAGAGTTTGCTTTATGAGGAAACCAAAATAAGGTACTTAGATTGATAACCAATGATCTAGGACAGGGGTCAACAGGCCTGTGTCCCACATCTGACCTGCCACCTATTTTTGTAAATATTGAAACATAGCCACTCATGTTCATTTATGATCTATAGCTGCTTTCACACTGTAACAGCAGAGTTCAGTAGTTGCATTAGAAGTCAGATGTCCCGCAAGCATAAAATATTTACTATCTGGACCTTTACAGAAAAAAATTATTGTTACCTGATTTAAATTATTGCCGAAGGCCTCTAAATGATCTAGCAGATCTAGCTGCCCTATCTGTCCCTGTCTGCGTGTTTTATATATTACCTCTAGATTTCTCTTTCTAAAACTATTGACTCTTGGCTTTTGTGTCTTCCAAAATCTTCAATGGGTCCCACTGCAATAAGAAGTAAAACAAAACTGCCCTGCAAATTCTACCTGTATTCCTGCTTGTATGTCACTCTGCATTCGCTCCACATATGCACTCCAGACACACCCCTCTGTTCATTATTTACACAAATTGTCTTCTCAGTGATTGTAACAGAAATTGTCTTATTCTACAATAAGATTGTTTCATTTGCTAAAATGCCCTCCTCTACTCCTATTGGATCATCCTTCAAGGTCCAGGTAAAGCATAGTATCTCTTAAGAAGCCCTCTCTGACCCTCACTCTTGTGATTAATCTCTTTCCACCATGCTTCCCAGCATTGTGTTTAAAATTTCAATATATCAGAGTGTACCTTGAATTGAGATGATTTATGGATATATATTTCCACCACCAGATACGAATCCCTGGGAGGTAGAAGCCATATCATATCTATCTGTGTGTCCAGTGGTAATATAAAATGTAATTAACAAGCATGGATTAGAGTTCTTACCAGTCTGAAAGGATGCCTGATCAAGGTTTTAAGATTCCCTGAGATACTATGTGTTAACTACTTAGCTGTCACTGAATTATTGGGAGGTCCAGGAGGATCTGGAGGAGGGGATATAGTGGTTAAACTAGCAAGGGTTACACTATAGTGAAAGCCACTGTTAGACCATTTTAACGAACAGAGCATAATTGGTTGAATGCCAGCCTTGTTTATAACTACTGTGTTTATCAAGCATTTCCTAATTGTAGGTCCTCAGTAAATAATTGTTGTATACTTAAGAACAGAATTGAAATTGAGCACTTTTTTAAAAGACTGCTCACACACACACAAGCTGATGCACATCTTTGACCAGCATGAATAGGGAAAATTTCATATATGTGTGAAAAATTTATAGTGCCATTTTCCTTATATTATTTCAGATTAGTTAACAGCTGTTCAAAAACAATTACACTTACAGTGTTTAAAAACACGTACAAGGCTTCCAATAGTAATAGCAATAAAAAAAATGGAATTAGCCTTTCCTTGACTAGATCAATTTTTCCTGAGCATAATGGCAACATTAATTCAACTCTAAGGGAAAATTCTGGGCACAGCTATCGTAAACATGTTTTGCAAATATTTTTCAAAATAATGAGGCCTGCAAAACCTCTTATGTAACCACCAGCATTTACCCTAATCCACCCTCTCTTCACATTGCATGCTGATTTGCCTTTAGTTCCCTAAATTCCTTCTAAAATTTTCCATACGATTGTGTTAAAAGAGCATGTATTTGCTTATTGTAAATATGTCTTGAAATGTACAGCCTCGCAGTTGCTGATAAGACCAATACAAACAAAGTTATACAAAGGAAGAGCATATGAAATCCAATTATTTAATTCCTTTATTCATTTCAATAACTCCTAGCCCAGGAGTTTCTTTCAAGGTTGTCATAAACATTCCTAATTCAATAATGTTCCACAGTTCAGTGTGCCTCATATATTCCTTCTCCTAAGTAGCAGACCTTGCTGCCTTATATACAATAGAATACTGAGGTTCATTCATTATGGTTCCCATTCATTTTGTTTTGTCTAAAAATAGCCATGCCAATTCTGAGGGTCATGTGGCTCTTTACAAAAAAAGAGTTAAATTGTAGAGCTGTCATTTGATGATTAAAGTTAAAATTGAAATGTAGATTAATTTAATCAATTTTCATCTCCCAGATTACATGCAAAAATGGTGAAAGATACTATTTCATTGGAATATTTGGAATAGGGTTACTGTAATACATGGTGAATTCTTAATGGACTTTGTAAAGCAAAGTTCTTAAAAGTGATGAGAAGATTTCAGAAGATGCTAATGACTATTGTGGTGACGTTTGATATCAAGCACACTAGAAGCTGAGGAATGAGCCAGTGGACACTTCCATCACAGTGTGTTTTGTTACAGTGGGAGTGAATCATGGAGTCAAGCAGAGCTCCAACTTTATGCCAAGTTTATGCCTTTTTAAAATTTCCTTTCCGCTTGCTAATAGTTTTTAAATTCAGTCTACTGTCTTTGTGCTTCCTTCTTAACTCTGGTTTTCTCCACCGTTTGTGCTAGGTGTGGACTCTCCCATCAAACTATCTTTGTTTCTCTCATTCTTACTTAGTTCACTTCCCCAGTGTTCTCATTATCTTCCTCTTCATCCCACTCACTATACCTTGTAACTGTGTTCAGACTCACCCATATCTTCCCATTTAAGCTTGATCTGGTATTTCCTCAACTATTTCCTCAGTCAGCACCAAAATCCAGTCTGTTGTCTGCTCCTCCAGATCAGAAGAAGGCAAACAGGATATGGATGAAACCTCACAGATAATTTTAGACCATTATTCTTCCACCATCATTTGTCAGAGACTTTAGAAATTCATAATCTGAGATTACTCCTCTCTTTGTCATCTGTTTACTTCTCTATCATTCATTTTTTAAAATATAAAATCCAATCCCAGAATCAGTATTTTCCTTAGCTTATCTCTTGCCATCATCCTTGGAAATTTAAGCTAATGTAGTAGTAAAATTGTCTGGCAGTCACCTTGATAATTAGCATGGAGCTCATGGCCAACTATTTTGAAATGTCCCTTAAATCTCTTACGTATTTGATCTCCTTCAGTGATGCCGTGGAAGTTATCCAGGTCATAGTCTAGGTTACCCTCCCCATTGATTTTTCATAATTCCTACAAAATGGTAAGAAAGTCACAGATATGGGTTAGCCCTAAAATTTTGTGTGTTCTCTCTGCCCTTTTCACCCCTGCTTAGCCATATTTTTAATTAATCACACATTGTCCTAACATGGCACTTTCCAAAGGGCTTTTCATATCTTTCCCGGAGCCCTTTAATTCCTAAGCCTCATCTCTTCTCATCATATTGATTTTGGTTTCACTGCCTCTTCTCTGTAGTAATTACAGATAAGCACGCTTTTGTTAATGTTTACCTGGCCTCAACTTTGGACAGTTGATTTGAACAGCCAACAAATTCCTCTCACAAACACAAACAAAGACTAGACCTGATCTCACTCAACATGGGTTGCTTTGACCCCGAGTCTGGTGGACCTCTGAGAAACTATGAAAACCTTGAGGAAATATTTATACTCATATTTGTATCCTCAATCCAATTTATTGAGGATACAATAAGTTGATTGAACTTATGTGAGAGTAAAATGAACTTGGTGTGAGTAATCATTTTGAGAGTCTTCATAATTGGAGTAGTGTTGATAGGCTGGCTTGGCATACAAGTCCTACCAAATATACTTTTTTTTTTAAATTTTGCCTCTGCCCCAATTTATCCATATTCATCCTTACCACTCTTATCTATGACTTTGTGACTTCATGGCTAGACTACTACAGACATCTACCAAATTGATTCCATAAACCCCAAATAGTTTCTCTCTAATGTTAGAATGCTATATTAATTTTCCAAAGAACTATTTTTAGGTTATACCTCCACATAAAAATTTCCCATGACTCCCCACTACTTAGTGAATGATGCAAAACCTCACTGACACAAGTCTACCTTCACAGCCTCAACTCCCAACATTTCCCAGAGGCTCAGTGTCCCAGTTAATTTGGAAAATTCCATATTCTGAGAATTTGCTTTGTCACCCACTTTGCTTGAATTGAAAACTGCCTCTAAATTTACATGTAAATATACTCCTCATTCTCTTAGCCTCAGTTACAATGCTAGCTTCTTTAGATTGCCTTTCCTCAATATTCTAGCCAAAAGTGATTCATTGTCTTGCGGAGTTTCAACATTTATCAGTCCTGTGAGACTTGCCTCTCTCTAGTGAGCAGATTCTGAAGTGGACAGAACAATGCTCTGAAAGATTCTTGGCTACTTATTCTGGTGCATAAAAACAACATTTGGAGTTTAACAAATATTCAGGCAGGTGGAGATGAAGAGAGAGCACTCACCAGGATCCCAGAATTGCTGCTAGTTGTGTGCTTCTTACATTACAAGTTTGACTCCATTAACTTTCACCAGCCTTTGATCTCAATCCCTAAGGCCCTTTCTAGATTATGTTTGTTTGTTGCATTACTCAGATCATCTAACCAACTTTCTTTCTTCTGAAGCCATCAATGCTTTAATCCGAAGGAAAGACATACATTTTAAGATCAGTTGAAGCTTGGTGGAGAAACAGATTTATACAGAGACATTTTGGCAGCACTGATACCACACTGCATAAGCAGATACCTACTTAATGCCAGGTGTAATATTGGTTAACAGGAAGAGCATTGGTAAAGTTTGGCCCTTGCATTCTCAATTTAGCAATTTAGTGGTGTCTTTATTGGAATATTAGCATCCCTGAGAAGCAGTTGTTATATTTCTTTACTTAAAATAAGATAAAAATTTGCACGTACTATTGGAATATTCTAAGTCAACTCAACCGTTGATGCCTGGGGAAAAAGTAACCTATGAAACTGAGGCTGAGAGAGGGCAAGTAGATTGTTTCAAAATATATAACTAGTATTTAACTCCAAAGTCAGTGCTTTGAAATCTTTGTGATAAATCAAGTACAACATGGTATCCTTTTTTATATGGTTAGGGGTTTCCTTTTCTCTCTGCTAGATTAATAACAGTAGTAACAACAATGATAACATTTAATTAGTATTTATCATGTTCCCGGCACTGGCTTAAGCACATTAAATATTCATCACATGTTCTTCATTGAACAATCCCTGTCCCCAAATGAGAGAACTGACTTGTCCCAGGGATAGTAAGTTCTGGTGCTAGGGTAGGAACCTTTGCCTACTTATGCTGCTGCTAAGCAAAGGAAACTTCCTGCTGTTAGTTTTTATGAAGTTAATATTCTCCTTGTTTCCTCTCTCATTACAATATAAACTTGACCCACATTTAAAATTAGAACAATTTCATTAATAATATTTCAACTTTATTAGGTTTCACATATTAGGTTCAACTATCTTTGAAATAAATTACTTTGCTCTCTCATAAGGTCAAGATTAATGAACTGTTAATTTGAAAATTGTTATTTTATCTGCTTTTGTTGGGCAAAATGTTATACTTACTGTGGAATATTATTTTAAGTATATTGGGGCTTTTTGCATATAATTACTCTTAATTAAACAATTTACCTTTAACCAAAATTCCTGAGTAGACTTGCCTGTGTTCAATTTCATCCAACTAGAGTAGGACAGGAAACACTGAACGTGAGCACCATACTCAAACTCTGCTTCGGTGAGTGCATTTCATTTTAAAGAAAAATGTATGGTGTTATGAAATTCAACATGCCATGATATTGCCCTGTGTTTAAAAATAAACATACAGTTAAATGTAGTCAGATAAGATAAAACATATTTCTGTTGAAGAGAAAAAATAGGAAGTATTATTGGGTAGGTACACTAAAAGGATTTTTTGAAAATTCCAAATTATGTTTCGTTCCTTACCGAATATGATCTTTTCTTTTCAAAATCACACTCTTTGAGTTTCTTCATATTCTCCTACCTAATTGCAAGATGCACATCTCTCAGTTCACCATCTTCAGTTTTTAGTTCCTCCTTTTCCTAAAGAGAATATCTCTTATAGTATTGAGAATCATTTCCTACCTTTATTGTTCCTGGATTAAGCTGTCATAATTATATCATTTAGTTTCTTGAAAATGCTCAAATTTTAATATGTCTTTTTTTATTCTCCCTTCTATGCAGCAAAATCTTGGCAATTATTGTTTTCTCAAACACAATTTTTGACTCCCACTATTTGTGTTCATTGTACATTTTGTCATATCTAGTTCCAAACACAGACTCTGGCACATGTAAGGACCCACCAACACTAACAATGAATGAATAAATAACTTAATGAGTGAATGAATGAATGAATAATTTTCAGCATTTTAGCACTACATTCAGATATTTCTACCCCTGGTCCGATCTTTATCATACAATTTTCTAATTGGACCATGGCCCAAAGGGTTCCTTCAGCATCTGTAAGATAAACCCTTTCTGCAATTTCCCAGTGTCTTCTGCATTGATCTCTCTGACCCCTGCCACTGTCATATTTTATCTTCATCATAATATCTTAGGAGATTTTATTTTTCCTCCACTCCAGACTCTTGTTTTCCCTGTTATATCTATGTAAATTATACTTCTGAAGAGAGCACATAAATAATTTAAGACATTGGTTTAATCCAACTGAGAGCAGGAGACAAGAACAATTTAATGATCTTTTTTATTATAGTATGCTATTAATTTTTTTATGGAGAATTTCTGTCTTCAAATCCCATTTCTAAACTACTCATAGGATGTCCAATCTCTGCAGGCATGAGTGTATGTATTCTTTCCTGAAAATATATCTAAACTAATGCATAATTTATAGCCAGTATATAACCAGGGATACTCAAATAAAGTTTCTTCCTTCTTGATAGTTTTTTAAATTTTTTACCATCTAATTCTATACTGAGCAAGGAAACTGTCAAAGAATTTATGGCAAGAAGCCAATAAGCCTCCTCCATTTAAGTAACTGTTATTTACCATCCTGAAGCACTCAGAAACATGCATATTTTTTAATCCCACCTAAGCTGCTGAGCTGAAATATGTTCAATCTTGGATAACAGAGAATGAAGCATATAAATTTTGTCATAAAAAGTGCTTTGTTCACTTTCTAGTTTTCTTTAAATCTAAATCTCTATTGTAGACTATCTGCATGTCTTAGATTACTGAATAATGAGCCTTTCCTTTAAGGAACTTGAAAGTTACCACAGGGAGCAGGGCATGTTGCTAAAAAGGGTAGAAGGTATAACAGCTGGACAACATCACTATAAAAAATTATCTTGCTCTACTGAAGACTTTCTTGTTATCCTGCTGTTTATCCATGGAAAGCTTTGCTATTTCTTCAAAGCCCCAGGCTGGTTGGGCAGGCTCTCCTTTGTTTCACTTATCTATGCTGGTCTTTTCCTTGCAAGCCATGTCATTTTTCTCTGAAGGTTTCCATTTTTGTAATCTTAATGAAATCAGAGCATAGTTATAAAAACCTCCTCAATCCTAAGATAGAATAGTATAAAAGCATAATATAAAATTCACTATTGTACTTTTCTTTCCATTTATTCCCAATATATGTAAGTAATCAACAAACAACAACAAATGATAAAAAAATGTCCCTATGGCCTAGTTCTACGTAAGGAAATTCTCCAGAAAACTCGCAAAAAAGTCAAGCATACCAACCAGACAAGTATCATAGTAATGAAAGTAAATGGATCTGATAATTCACTGCTCTGAGAAGCATTTAACACATCATATTTTAAGGATGGCAACTTTGTTTTCAAGTGCAGTGAAGTCTATATGTCAAGAAAACCCATCACTCCTACAAGAATATTAACTGCTTTGAATCCTTTGTAAAACAAATTGAGGATTTGTATGTGTTTATGTTTTATGTATATAGTATACCTTATGTCACAAATTAATTACATTATACATATTGATTATATATTACATAGCACATACAATTATAAAATATATATGTTATATGCTACTATATGTATATTTCATATTATAATATATAATATAACACATGTTGGCAATGGATCACAGTTGAAATCCATAGTTTATCTAACCAGAGCCCCAAGACTCTCAGCTTATCTACAGGGCAAACTAGTTATTCTCAAAGACTGTCAGAATATGGCTATTTTTATTCCATCCTACTCAAGTACAAATATAATTTTAAAATATAATTTTCTCTTGGCAAAAAAGGACTCCAGGCACACTTTATAATCTTTGTTCATTGATTACTTTCATTCTCAGAGAAGTGTTTGAGTTGTGGAAATCTCATTAGAGCAAATCAGGAGAAAGAATTATTTGACCAAAATGTGTTGTTTTATTAACAGAAATCCAGGAAAAAAAAGCCTGATTTTTCTTGTGCATGACCAGATTGAAATAAAAACCTTTAGAATAAGAAATATAAATTAAATACAATGAAATGTTTAGAATAGGAAATTTAAACAACTCAACATTAATTGTTACCGAACGCAAAGAATCACTAGCTATTTCATTGTATACAAAAATAGAAATGCACAAGTCCAAGTATAAAGTTTCTGTCAACACTTTATGCTATGTATACTATTTCCTTTTCCCTAACAATGTTCGTTTCCTAATGATAGGGAGTCTGAAAGTGAAAGCCAAGGACATTCTTAAGTGTACAATTTTCCAACTCATGAAATGTTCATGAGCCAAGACCCTAAGGAATGCACTGTGCCAGGCCCCTCCTTTACAAATCTTTAAAGAAATCCATCATAATAGTGAAAGTCATGGAAAAGGTGGTTCTGTTTTTGAAGATCTATTGATAAAATAATGTTTTTTCCCTTAGAATCCAAAATAATTTAATTGATCCACATAATAAACATAAATTAGAAGTATTATCATGTATTATAAATAAGAAGCTGCTTCTGAGTTAAGAGATTGATCAGCCAGTATCCACATCCCCTCAGATGTAAAATAACAAAGGTGGAAACTTTTTTGATCCTTCAAACCTTGGAAATTTTCCTGGCCACACTGGGTGACCATAACATCATTCTCTTTTAAGGACATGTTTTCTCAAAGTCCTTTCCAACTCTGCACTGCAGCAGATGTCCTCCATGCCCTGCCAGGTCCTCTTCACATTTCAGTCTTCCCTGTAGGTCAGTGGTTTTATGAAAAACTGCTCCATCCTCCTTGAGGGCTTTTTCTGGTCACGGGAAGATGCTAACCCTCACATGCGTCAGGCCAGAAATAGCAGTTACAGCCTGCAGGAGCCGTCCTCAACTAATGACGGGTGGAAATTGGTGTAAAAATAACCCACCTTCCTTGCCCTTTGGTTGGAATAACTCTGAGATGAATTATTCCAGAGGTCCACAGTGGGATTAATCCCAGTTGCCCACTGTAGTAACCTGCTCATGAACACCCCCTGAATCACTATCCTCTCTTCACTCTTAGTACAGAATGTCTACCAATCCACATGGAGAAATACATTATTATTACATTAAAAGCTGTTTATAGTTCAAACTTTGTCATATCCTTTAGCAGTCACTTTTTCTGGTTAATACACAGCTACTCTTTGTGGTGTTCAGCTTATTTAAATGTTTTAATTATTAAGGTAACTGTGCATATTTTTTTGTTGCAAGAAATTCTAACAGTACCTAGAAATTTCATTTGTCCCCTTTACAACTCAAAAATTCTGCTCCTTCCTCAAAGGTGAACACATTTATAAGTCTGATGTATATTAATTTAAAGCTGATTTCCACTATTTTTTTCATACATAGATACACTATAAAAATATGTTGTGATATTTCTCACATACATTGGTTCACTAATCCTTTTTATTGTTTCAACATCTAAACCAATGTCTACTTTTATCTCAAACATTGTAGTTTTACCCCTTCAGGTTCATTTTGACTCTTTTCATATCTTTTATAACCCATTTGATTTTTATGTTATTTATTGAACATATCAAATATAGTTATAGCTGTTTGCATGGCCTTGCTTATGCGTTTTATTGTCTGTATCATTTCCAGGTCAGTTTTGATTGCTCAATTTTCTCCTAATTATTGGTTCTATATTCCTGCTTCTCTGCATGCCTGTTGATATGTGATTGGATGACAGACATTGTGAAATTGTGATTTTTGCCTTGTTCACACTTGTCCAGAAAAATACAGAGCTTTGTAAAAATTTTAATGTATCAATATCCTCAAGCTCTGTTTGGTAACGATATTAAGTTACTTAGAAACAAGATAATCCTGTGAGTTCTTGATTTCCGACTCTTGTTACTTAAGACTAGAACAGCATGAACTATGGCTTACCTCACCTCACTACTGAGACAAAAGATTTCTGAGTACTCTCACTGGTGCCCCATGAACGATATGCTTTATTGCTCTGACAGGAAGTACTCCCAGCCCTGTGTGGGCTCCACAGTTCTTTCTCTGTGCAGCTCTCTCCTCTCTGGTCCTGCCTCTTAAGAACCCTAGCTGCCTTGTCTTCTCCTGGCTCTCAGCTTCCTCTTATCCACTCAGAGAGACCACAGGCTCCACTTGGGCTCGAGGCAGCACACTGGGGCAATTACAGGCTCATGTTCATTCTTTCCCACCTCTCAGTGATCACTGTTTTTTATGGTCTGATGTCTAGTATGTTGAATAGTGTTGCCACGTATTTTATCTACTTTTTTAGTTGTTTCAGACAAGTGGGTGTGTAAATCCAGTCCCAGTTACTCCATCTTCAGCAGAAGTAGAAGTTATGTAAGTCATAAATAAAATCTGAATAACTGAAGCATGCAAATGTGTCAAAAGGAAAAAAAACTAACATTTCAAACGCATTAAAATTTGGATCAAAAGACTGGCAAACACATAAACACATGTACCTGTATCACTTTGCGCTTTTGAGAATTTTATATGAAGGGAATTAAAGAGTAGATAATGTTGACCTTTAAGATTGACTTTTTTTCACTCAGCATTATGACCTTGAGATTGATCCCAGTTGTAACATGTATACTTGTTTCTTTTTTACTGCAGTCTAATATTCCATCATTCTGTTGTATGGATCAGTTTTTCTAATCAATCCCTCATTGAAGGGCATTTGGTTTGCTTCTAATTTGGGGTTATTACAAATAAAGCATCTATAAACATTCAGTTGCAGTTTTTTTGTATAAGTGTAAGTTTTTATTTCTCAACAAAAACATATAGTAGAGACTTATTCAAGCATAAGTATAAATTAACTTTGTTACAAAATTCCCATTGGTTATCCAGATAGCCTGGGCCATCTCCCATTCCCATAATCAACGTGTGAGAGGTATAGTTGCTCCACATCCACACCAGGACAGGGGTTTTTTTTTTGTTTTTTTTGTTTTGCCCCAGTAGTTTTTAGAAAAAACCATTGTAGTAGACATGTAGTGGCATCTCAATAGTTTAAATTTCCATTTCCATAAAGGATAATGATGCTTAATGTGTTTTCAGGTTTTCACCTGCTTATCTGGTACTCATACGTCCTCTTTGGTAAAGCATGTGTTCAAGTTTTAGGCCAATTTTCTCTCACTACTCTATTTATTGCTTTTGACTTTAGAGAGTTCTTTTTTCTTTAAGGAGCAAGTCATTTTTCAGATATGTGACTTGCAAATTTATATCCCAGTCATGTGTGTAATTTCCTTTTCTTATGTGCTTTTCACAGAGCAAAAATATTTTAACTTTGATTGAGTCTAATATAGAGATGTTTGATTTTATGGGTTAAAGTCAGGTATAAGTACTTTTCACAGTGGAAGGGCGGGGCATGCATGAAGTTGCCAGAAGTCTGTGATCTATAGTGGAAGACAGATGACAAGATAGATCAGAGGGAACATTTTAAACTTCCCCCTTAGTTATTCCAAGTGTGCCTTGGTAGAACAGATGTCTGTTGCTTCACCGCAGCAATCTGGGGTGGCACCTTGAACCACAGCTGCCATCAGCTATCAGTGGGATCATTTCAAGAAAGCATAAAAGTTTGAGTTACTTGAGGCAGTATGACTCCAGGTGCTGTAACAATGACCCGAAGCCCCTAAAGTGAATTGAGAGCTGGCCTTTTATTAGTAGTGTTTTAACAGCATCTAAAGAATGGACTAGAAATAGAAGAGAGAATATCAGAGCGAATCACACATAGTTCAGCTAGGTATTTTTTCATGAAACTCAGGTAGTACGTGCACACACACACAAACCCTTGGTAGATATTGCTTAATATTTTAATATATATTATATATACATATATATTCTTATGATAAATGATGGAAAATAATTCACTATAGTGGACAATGCAATGTTAGATAATGTCACAAATTTAGGGGCTCACAAAATTTTGTGTATCAGACTCTTCCATGTAGTAAGTACATCTTTAAGAACAGAGGGACCTTTAGGTACTAATTCTGCAGGGTAAACAGAAGGGATAAATTTGTGTGTTTTTTTCTCCACAGCCCACCCTCTGTTCTAGGGCGTCTGCCTGGTGCTGCAACTTTTCCATTATGGTTGGGACCCTGCCCCATTCTGTGTAAGACGTGGGCAAAAATCTCAGAGCAGGGAGGTAGTATTATCCACAGAGCTTATAATCAACAAGACAGAAATCCAAATACAGATATAAACTACTAGGCAAGAAATCCGAAAGAACTACGTTCCCCAGAACATGGATAGCTTTGAGCAGAAAGCTGCCCCTGCTGTCAGTCTGGAGAGCCTGTAGGCTGCTCTGGCTACATACAGCTGAAGAGAAGGTAGGGTCTGGGGGTTTTCAGGCTACTGTTGTAGCTGAAGAAGAGTCCCACTCCTTCCCTCCTCCTTTCACAGGTATTCCCCAGACTTGCCTCTTTGAGGGACACTCCAGGACCCTTGGCGAGTCCCATCTACCATGAGCACTGCTACAGCTGTATCATGCACAAGAAGCAATGAAGGTGCCAAAAGAGCCAGGAAGGGAAAATTTATACACCTTATAAGCCCTGCCTGAAAATGAGTGCTTGTGAGGAGACCTTGTAAATAAGAAGGTGGCTTTTGGAAAATCCTGCAGTATAACACATGTTATAGTCCCCAGTGCCCTCCTTTCCTGGTATGAAGAGGTTCTAAGACATGAAGAAGGGAAATCCCAAACCAGAATTGCAGCCAGGGGTGGTTCTACTATCGTAGCCAGTGCATGTTACAGGGCCAAGTTCAACACCTTCTCTGAGGCAGATTTTTCACTGTTTTGAAGATGACAGTGTTCTGAGTAATTGAGGTCCAGGGTAGAAGTGGAGGGAAAAAGTATGTATCATGTTTGTGTTCCTGGTTACTTGAATTTTTTCAGTCCTTCCTTCCTTCTTTTCTTCCTTTCTTTCTCCCTCCTTTTTCTTTATCTTCACTTTCTCCTTTGCCTCTTTCCTTTCTCCCCCTCTCCCTCCCTTACCCATTCATTCTTCCTTTCTTTCTCCTGTCCTCCCTCCCTCGCTTCCTTCCTTTTTGCTTTTTTCTTTTTTCATTATTTTTAAAATGCTGTTTCTTTTATTCGAAGGTTTACATAGCTTTAGAATCTCTCTTTATGAATAATTTTGATGATATATTTACTGCTTTGTATCAAGTTTAAGATAGGAGTTTAGCTACTCTGTAAAACAATGTTTGCAATCCAGAACAAAACCAACTTGGTACTGCAATCCATGTTTCTTTGGAAATTGGAAAGAACTCAGTAGTAAAACTGTTTGCCTCAGTTTTTTTGCCTCAAGAAATTATTATAATTAAAAGATGGTAATTTCTTTTATTTCCTAATACTTTTTACTGTGTCCTTTTGTAACATTAAAGATATCTGTCTATCTGTACTTGGTTAGCTAATGAAGCATATCAGAGAAATTACATCTTAATCAATTAGATACCAGGCTCATTGGCTCATTTATTTCCAAAATATTGAGCATCTGCTCTTTTGAAGACTCGGTGCTATTGCTCAGGTTGCTCAGATTTTTGTGTCTAGAAGTTGAACATAACTGAGATAGCATGGTAAACCAGAGTGACAGTTAAAAAGGAGTAAAGAGGCACGAGTCCAAGTGAGAAGAGTCACCTATAAATGTCCCAAAGGCATGGCCTTTTGCTCACTTAATAAACCGCATGTTCTTCAGTGAGAATTAAGTTTAAATTAGCTTTGCAGTGGGAAAATCAAATGTGTCGAAGTGTTCAGCAGAGAACAGATCACTCACATGGTGTCTCACAATTGAGACACTACAGCCTGGATTGCAAATTGGGTTTTCCCTTTTACTCTTGAATCCTAGGTGAACTAAACTGACAAAAGTAACATGGGTGTTTTGGGCCCTTTTCTAAATACATTTGATCACAGTTTGCAAAGTAATTGTTTTGCATACTCAGTGGTAAACATTTCCTGCTTTCCATAATAAAGGAAGGATGATTCCAACGACAAACAAGAACCCAGAGAGTAGCCTTTGGAAAGTTGTTTGAAGGCATTTAAATCTATTGTCAGGGGAGGTTATAGCTCAGTAGTACAGTGCCTGCTTAGTGTGCACAAGGTCCCAGGTTCAATCCCCAGTACTTCCATTAAATAAATACATAAACCTAATTACCTCCCCCCCCAAAAAAAAAAAAAATCTAATCAGGGAATTCACAGTATTTGCCCAACAGGGTATGTAACACACACAATGGGCCAGAGGCTTTTATATCTTATTTTCTTCCTGTTATTGAGCAGAAATGTCTATACATGTTATCCTATGCCTGTCCCACTATTATATGTTTCATGAACTGGAGCCAGATAATCTGTTTCTTTTATTTCACAGGTCCACAAAGAGAAGTATTGTGCCTCAGTAATGTATTTAACTATATACTCTCTCATAGTCTCATCTGCACATTTTTATTTCAGTTATATCTCAATAAAACTGGAAGAAAGAATAATAAAAATAAAGGAGCCCAATCTTCAAATAATCTTTCAACAACTCTGTTTACTAGCTATGAGCAGGACAGGCTCACTTATATGAGTGGAAGAGCATCTTTGCATTAATCAACAACTGAGATTTTTATCTGGGGCATCAACTGAAACATCACTCTAAATCAAACTAAAATACACAATATGATGTTTACTTTAGAAGCATCTCAGGCTTTATAGCAGTATTCAGTGCAGGCATTTTAAAACATTAGATTTATGAAATATTTTCTTGATGACTTATTTTAAACATTTAATATATATGTGTGTATCAGAGATCCAGCGTAGTTTTAAAGAGAAACTTTTTGTGAATAACTTTTCATTGCTCAACTATTTCTTATTAAAAGTAACTTGTGATATAGAAAGTATGAAGCATTGGGCATTTCATTCTTACACAGTTGCAGATTATTCAGAACCTTACCCACTTTCTATTATATTTTGTTCTCTCTTTTTTTAGTTGAAGTAGAGTTGATTTACAGTGTTGTTACAAGGTACTGAATATAGTTCCCAGTAGGACTTACTGTTTTTCTATTTTATCCATAGTAGTTAGTAGCTGCTAATCCCAAACTCCTAATTTATCCCTTTCCCCCTTTCCCCTTTGGTAACCATAAGTTTGTTTAATATATCTGTGAGTCTGTTTCTGTTTTGTAAATAAGTTCATTTGTATCATTTTTTTAGATTCCACATATAAGTGACATCATATGGTATATATATTTTTTCTCTTTCTGGCTTACTTCATTTAGTATGATGATCTCTAGGTCCATCTATGTTGGTGCAAATGGCATTATTTCATTCCTTTTTTATGGCTGAGTAGTATTCCATTGTGTATATATGTGTGTGTGTGTGTATATATATATACGTGTGTGTGTGTGTGTGTGTGTGTGTATATATATATATATATATATATATATATATATATATATATATCCCATCTTCTTTATCCAGTCATCCATCGATGGACATTTAGGTTGCTTGTCTTGGCTATTGTAGATAATGCTGCTATGAACATCGGGGTGCATGTACCTTTCGAATTGGAGTTTTCTCTGGATATATACCCAGGAGTAGGATTGTTGGATCATATAGTAACTCTATTTTTTGTTTTTTAAGGAATCTTCATACTGTTTTCCATAGTGGCTGCACCAAATTGCATTCCCCCCAACAGTCCTACTTTCTAATATTCTGAATTTTGTCCCTTAAATTGCCACCTATTGGTTGGCTTAAAATAACAGCCATAATCGCAGAAGCCAGCACCTCTTTGTCTTTTTACATTCATGCACACAAATAAAAATACAAACACAAACATACTCAGAGGAAATGAATAAATTACAGTCTGACAGTTCCTCAAAAACAAACAAAAAGCATTGTTACCGTATTACTCAGCAGTTTCACTCTGAGGTATATTTAAAGAGAAAAGAAAACATGCATTCACACAAAAATTTGTACATGAATTCTCAAAGCAGTGTCATTCAAAGTATCTCCAAAGTGAAATAACCCAAACATCCAACATCTGAAACAAGGATAATTCAGATGTATATCCTACAGTAGCATATTATTTAGCCACCAAAAAAGAGTGAAGTACTGATACAAAATGGATAAATCTTGACAACATTATGCTAAGTGGAAAAAACACTCACAAAAGACTACTGTATTTATATGAAATACCCATATTAGGCAAATTTAAGGAGACAGAAAGTAAGTTAGTGATTGCCTAGCAGAAGGTAGGGGGAAGTGGGGAGTGACTGCTTATAGGTACATGGTTTCTTTCTGGAGTAATAAACTTTTTTTTTAATTGAAATATATAGTCAGTTTATAATGTTGTGTCAGTTTCTGGTACACAGCATAATAGTTTAGTCATACATATACGTACATATATTCCTTTTCATATTCATTTCCATTATCAGTTACTACAAGATATTGAATATATTTCCTTGTGCTATACAGTATAAACTTGTTATTTATCAATTTTATATATAGTAGTCAGTATCTGCAAATCTTAAACTCCCAATTTATCCCTTCCCACCCTCTTTCCCCCCCGGTAACCATAAGTTTGTTTTCTATGTCTGTGAGTCTGTTTCTGTTTTGTAAATAAGTTTGTGCCTATCTCTCTCTTTTTTTTTTTTTTTTTTTAGATTCCACATTTAAGTGATATCATATCTTTCTTTCTCTTTCTGGCTTGCTTCACTTAGAATGGAAATCTCCAGGTCCATCCATGTTGCTACAAATGGCATAGTTTTGTTCCTTTTTATGGCTGAGTAGTATTCCATTGTATAAATATACCACATCTTCTTTATCCGGTCATCTTTCGATGGACATTTAGGTTTTTTCCATGTCTTGGCTATTGTAAACAGTGCTGCTATGAATATTGAGGTGCATGTATCTTTTTGAATTACGGTTCCCTCTGGATGTATGCCCAGGAGTGGGATTGCTGGGCCGTATGGTAAGTCTATTTTTAGTTTTTTGAGGAATTGCATACTGCTTTCCATAATGGCTACACCAAACTACATTCCCACCAACAGTGTAGGAAGGTTCCATTTTCTCCACAGCCTCTCCAGGATTTATCGTTCGTGGACTTTTGAATGATGGCCATTCTGACTGGTGTGAGGTGATACCTCATTGTAGTTTTGATTTGCGTTTCTCTGATAATTAGTGATATTGAGCATTTTTTCATGTGCCTATTGGCCATTTGTATGTTTTCATTGGAGAATTGCTTGGTTAGTTCTTCTGCCCATTTTTGGATTGGGTTCTTTTTGTTGTTGTTATTAAGTTGTATGAGCTATTTATATATTCTGGAAATTAAGGCTTTGTCAGTCTCATCTTTTGCAGACATTTTCTGCCATTCTGTACATTGTCTTTTTGTCTTGTTTATGGTTTCTGTTTCTGTGCAAAAGCTTATAAGTTTAATTAGGTCCCATTTGTTTATTTTTGCTTTTATTTCTGTTGCTTGGGTAGACTGCCCTCAGGGAACACTGCTAAGATTTATGTCAGAGAATGTTTTGCCTATGTTTTCTTCTAAGAGGTTTATAGTGTCTTGTCTGATGTTTCAATCTTTAAGCCATTTTGATTTCATTTTTGTGTATGGTCTGAGGGAGTTTTCTGACTTCATTGATTTATATGCAGCTGTCCAGTTTTCCCAACACCAATTGCTGAAGAGACTGTCATTATTCCATTGTATATTCTTGCCTCCTTTGTCAAAGATTAATTGACCTAAAGTCTGTGGGTTTATTTCTGGCCTCTGTATTCTGTTCCATTGATGCATATGTCTATTTTTGTGCCACTACCATGCTGTTTTGACTTTTGTAGCTCTGTAGTATTGTGTGAAGTCTGGGAGTGTTATGCCTCTAGCTTCATTCTTTTTTCTTCAGTAATACTTTGGCAATTCTGGGTCTTTTGTTGGAGTAATAAACTTTCAAATAGAAGAGACTGTGAATCAGAGAAGGCAGTTGAGCTATGCTTAGACTCCTGATCCACAAAAACTATCAGATAATAAATTTGCATGTGTTTTTTGTAACTGGTAAGTTTAGGTAATTTGTTACACAGCAACAGAAAACCAATGCATGAAGAATAGTCAGACATTTTCCCAGATATTAACTCTTCCTTTTTCTCTTTCTTCATTCCTATATTTCACATTTAAAACCTAAAGTGGTTACCATCTGACAAAAAAAATTGATTCATGTAACATTTGAGTAAGTAGAATGGTTCCTTGACTGTCAAGGATGAGGGCAGGTGGAATGACATATGTGGAGCAGAGATGGTTGAGTGCCTTCCTCTGGACTAGTGATTACCATGATTGACAAGATGATCTAGATGCCCCTCCTTTTCAAGTTCCCCTCAGCTTAGGACTCTGTGGACCTATTCCTTGGTGTCCACAGTAACATTTAAGTCTAAAGTCATTCAAACCAGGAACCACCCCCCGCCCCCCCCAACACAAATGAATGGTGGAAGATCCTCAGTTAGGCACTTCCAGCACACATCTTGTCAAATGTGGCAATAATTTACTTTATGGATGAGGCACTCCTCCCTCTGGGTTGACTAAGAGCTCCCTGCCCCCTGTGGAATTAGCTCAGGCTTCCTGAGTCCTGCACTCTCTCCACTCAGGTTCTCCTTGACTTCAGCGAATAGAGAGACCTGTGCCTTTCCCTTTAAATACTCCAAAACCCAGCCGGGGACCTCTGTAAGAGTCTCTGTGGAAGACAGCAGAATCTGTAGGACGCTATCACTTGGGCAAACGAAGAAGAGAGGCCCAGCTCCCAGTTTCATCACTCCCAGAAAAACACCTGTCCTGGTGGAAGAATAGGTGGGACTCTATTCCCATCACATATGGACACCCTGAGAAGGCACTGCACTAAGTCAATAATGTCCTCCTGTTTCTCAGTGTGTCTGTAATCAACATTATATTTTCTGGTGACTCGATCTGAAACAGCATAATCCAGTTTATAATTCTTGGAGAGGCAGACCAACTCAAGTCATCATGGGGGATGATGGAGCAGGAGGTAAAATGAATAGATTATTGGCTCAGATAGCATTCTCCCATCTAGAGCTAAGTCCCAGTTCCCACTTTTGAAAGTGAAGGCCCAAGAAGGAAAACTGTGTGGAACATGAGGAAAAAGTTCTTCTCCCCAGCTCCTGATGATTTACCTGATAGATATCCCTAGAGTTTTAAGTCTTTCTCCTCCAGATTGATTGATATTTTCAATGACCACTTCTGCTGGCTCTCCACTTCACAGAACACATATTGGTCCTTTATGTTATTTCTTCTATTATGTAATATCTATATAACATAATTTTATAAGAATTGTCAGTTACAAAAGAAACAAATAAGTGATATTAGTTAAATAATATATAAAATATAGGTTTAGAGGAGATTTAGATATTATCAGAGAACACTATAAATATGTTATAACAATACTTAAGCATAAACAAACAGCAGAAAAGGAAAGATTTCTGCCTATAGAAGATTTCTGGTAATAAATTTAGAAGAACTGCAAGAGTAAGACAATTTTCATTCTACAGCCCATAATGGAGAATGTAAAATGATCATAATTATCAGAGTGTGAAGATCACCAAAAAGGATCACACATACATGTTACATATGTACTAATGGAAGTATAAGCATCCCCTCTGGAGTGATCTTGCCAAAGAACATATTGACCAAAAAATACTAAACTGATAGGGCTTCTACTTCTATTGATAACTGTTACACTGCATGTCAGGTAAACAGGGCTCCTTGTCCTGTTCTTTGTATTATACCATATGTGTGAGAATTTTTATGAAAAATGATTTATTATAAATATCACGCCTGTAACTTTGAATATACGATTGGCAAGGTATTATTTAGCAAAATATAAATTGCAAAGGAGGCCCATTTGAAATAGGAAATTGTAATGGACAATTACAAATTGAAACTCTAAGCCAAGCCACCTAGATTAGGTTAGGTTTGGCAGCCAATTGCACCACATAATCGGGGAAAAACTAATCACTGTCCTGTGTATAGTTTCCAAATCACGGGCAGCAAAAAAAAATGAAATTGCTCCGTGTATTTTAACAAGCAGGCTCTCCTGGATACAAACTCCAGATTAGTGTGGAAAATCAAGAAAGGATTATTTGAGCCAAGCTCACTCCACTGTTCCAAACTGGACTCTGGAATACATAGCCGCAACAATAAGAATAGTAAAATAAACGAGAAGTATGAAAAATGCAAACAGGTAACATTCATCATCAGTATGTGATTTCTGCATATGCATTGTCCAATAACTTTGAAATATCAGGACTTTCAGAAATAATCATCTCAGCCCCTCCTTGTAAAAAGCAAACTTTTTAGAAGAGAATGTATGAAGGAGGCTAAGTCGGCCTGGCTAAATGAAGGAATAAGTGACTGTGACTTTTCTCTGACAGCCAACCCCCTGGCTTCTGCCTGTCTTTGCTGCAATTTCCCCTTTTCCCATTAAGGCTGGGCACGACCCATTCCAAGCATTGCAAGAACTGAAGTAAGTGAACTCACCAAGGTTTTGCTGCGATCGGGCATTTCCCAGGAAGCCTTCAGTCACAAGAAAGGAGCTAAAAAGAGAACTCCAATAATGAGGACACAGGAGATAAACAACAAAGAATAAAGTAGTATGACACAGACGGGCCAGCAGCTGGTTTTCACCCTAAAAGGCCCAGTCAGGGCTATCTGTATCAGATACCCACTCTGTTACTCTCCAGGGTTCTCAGGGACCTGAGGACCTTGCTATGAGGAACATGGCTTGGGCTCAACACAGCGAGGCATCCAGGGCCTGACAAGCCACTGTGTGGACTGCGAGCAAGACCAGCAGCCACCTCCACGCTGGAGCTGAGCGCATGCGCAGAGTCGGCACCTGCTCGTGGGCCCGGGAGGCCCCCGACAGGAATCACCGGAAGTCACGGCCTGTCACTTCCTCCTTCAGAGCGCGGCGCTGTGAGGGCTTGGATCTGAGGCGCGGACGTGGCAGCAGCGGGAGGAGCCCCAGGTGCCGCAAGGTGTCAGGTGAGACTCTAAACGAGGACTGAGGGGACCACCCGCTCCAGGAAGGAGGAGGCCCACCTGATTAGAACCCCACCCTAACCCCGGGAGGCGCGGGCAGTTTAGGCCGACCTACCACGCACTTCTTCGGCAGTCTGGTTGAGGTGGTGGCCTCCCTGAGTGAGTCCTGAGGAGAATTCCCCCCAAACAGGACTGAGTCCTGAGGAGAATTCCCCCCAGACAGGACTGAGTCCTGAGGAGAATTCCCCCCAGACAGGACTGAGTCCTGAGGAGAATTCCCCCCAGACAGGACTGAGTCCTGAGGAGAATTCCCTCTGAGCCTCGGCCGAGAGATCAGCCCTGAGAGGCCCCGGGCAACGGGAGCCGGAAATGCTGCTGCTGACCTCGGCGTCCGGAGTCTGAGGGAGGGGAGGCCTTAGTCTGGGGTAGACGGTATCATGTCACCATAGGAAGGCGTCTCAGGTCCTGCAGGAGTCCCGGTGACGACCCCGAGTGAATTCTTAGGGTTCCTCAGACCACAGGACAGAGGATGTGGCACAGCGACTACACCCGCGGTCAGCTCTCAGTGTTCTGTCATGAGATTCTCCTCACTTCCATTTTGAGGGTCTCAACAGAGATGAGGCCTTGGTGGGGTCGGGGTGGCGGGGGGAGGAGTGGGGGCAGAGCTGAGGCAGTAGATGGTAGTGGGCACATTAGCAACCAGTGTCCAGTTTGAGGAGCACATGGGAGGATTGTGGGCCTAGCCAACTTGTGGTAGAGGGGGCTCTACAGAGCCCTTCCCCTGTGTCACCCCTGAGAGATCCAGGGAATGATGCAGACAGAGGGTCTCAGGAAGGTAAAGGATTTGTTTGAATAGACTATGTTAAGTCAGCAAGATCTCAGGCACTGACAGGTGTTAACTGAGTTAATTTGAAGGGCAAACTTACCACATAAAAGTGTGGTCGCACAGATCACAGGGAGTTCTTGGAGATTCCGAGCGCTGATAGCCAGTGTATTCACTGGGAAGTGAGACCTTATTGTGAGTGGACAAACTCTGGTCACAAGGATAGATCCCACACCATCCTTATTTTCAAGGTGAGAACCCCACGATAAGACCATCTGGACCATAAATTTTAGAACAGAGAACCCCCGTGGTGTTCCTTCCTGCCACTTAGGTCAATCCTAGAAGGTTCCTGTAAGACATGAGCACATGTCCGACAACTTCACATCATCCTTTTTGTTTTCAATGAGATATAAGCTTTGGTCAAA
This sequence comes from Camelus dromedarius, assembly GCF_036321535.1. NCBI lineage: Eukaryota > Metazoa > Chordata > Mammalia > Artiodactyla > Camelidae > Camelus > Camelus dromedarius. The sequence goes on along the minus strand of NC_087472.1, from coordinate 87,116,266 downwards.
GAGAAAGTCAGGTTATCTGAAGGTGGTTTCCCAGTTGCTTAAAGAATTCAAAGTGAGGACCCTGCGTTAGGACTGAGGTGAACCCCAGAACACAGGTGGCCTCAGAGTGTCCACACATGTCAGCCCTGGGAGTCTGTGGGTATGGATATCTGGGTGAAATGTCCCCTCACTTCCTCCTTGGTGGCCACTTGTAAGTGAGTCTTTAACATAAGGAGTGAAAAACAATCAGCAGAGAGAAGTCGCATAGAGTGCCAGGACCTCAGGTGGAGACACTGAGTGAGGACTAAGGGTACACCCGTTACAGTACAGGTGGGGTCTCCATGAGCTCCACTCTGCCTCTGTATTTAGCCCCTGGAAACCTGAGGCAGGAGTGGTCAGAATTCTCACCTTCTACCTTCATCTTCAGAGGGCTCAGAGAAGTGACTGTGTTTGTCTGAGTGGTGACCTAAGGATTTAAAAAAGGAAAGTGCAAAAAGGGCTTCCAGGAACTTACTGAGACACAGAATTAGGACCGAGGGTATCAGCCACTCTAGGACAGAGGGGCCCCAACAGAGGTGTACTCTTACTGTCAGTCCAGGGTGTTTCAGGTAGGGATCACCTGATAAGATGTTGCTCTTCTCACTTCTTGGGCTTTTAGTGAGAAGAATGTTTGAATACAGGGGACTCACAGCACATTAGGTGAGTAGAGGATGAGTCCCAAGGCCAGTTAAGACTTACATAAGGTCGAGGCTTGAGGGGCCTGACCACCACAAAATAGATGGGCCGTGAAGTGTCTAGCCCCACTGTCAGCACCGATGAGCCTGGCTATGTTGATTATATGAGATTTCTCATCCCTTCCTTCTCAGTTGTCTTGGGGAGGAATGACCTTTTTCTGGCAGGGGTGGCATTAGGTAGCAGAAGGTGTGGACAGAGACCCAACAAGTGGCCAAAATAAAGGCACTAAGCGAGGGCTGATACAATCATCCATCCCAGAAGTTAGGGCCTGTGTGTAAGTTAACTTTAGCCCAATTTCCCTCCTGGGAGGCCTTGTGCAAAGCTGTTAGGCAGAGACATTGCCACATTTCCTGTTCTCAGAGAGATGAAGGTCAGGGTATGAATGTGACATAGGATCCCAGGACCTTTTGTAAGTTAAAAGAAGGGCCCAAAGTGAGGCTTATGGGGATACCACTCCATAACAGATTGTCTCAAAAGAGCTCTATTTTGCTGTCACCCTTTGGAAACTCTGGATGTGACATTCCCTTAGTTTCTCCTCAAGGGTCAGAGATGTGACTCTTTGGTGTGAGGAAACAACATCGGGTCGGCAGAGAGGAGGAGCCTCACACATTGGCAAGTTGCAAGGTGTAGACCTTACTTGAGCAAAGGGCTGTTAACTCTCTAGAGTATAGATCAGAACCCATGATACCTCCTGACTCTATAGTCATTCCCTGGGAAGTCCCAAACAAGGATGTCTGGACATCTCGCCAGATCTCTTCATGTACTGGAGTCCTAGGGAGATGGCAGTCTTGTCTGAAGGTGACGGGTTCAAATCAGCAGCGGATAGAGTAACCAGGTAGTACAGAAGTCTGTATGGAGACACAGAGTAAGGGCTGAATGGAATCCACCCTACAACATAGGGTCATCAAAGAGCCCCTGTACTCTTATCAGCCCAGGGAATTCTAGTCAGAGATCACGTGACAAGATCGGTCTCTTCCTTCTTGGGGTTTCAGACAAGTGAGGTCCTTGGTATATGTGCCTACATCATATACATCATAGGAGGTCAGCAGAGGAAGGAGTCTAAGGCCTGTCATGGATTAAGGTGGGATCCTGAGTGAGACTGAAGTGATCCACTCACCCTAGTACAGAGGGAGGTCCACAATTTCTAGCTTCTGCTGTAATACCAGAGAAGCCCTAGTAGCAGTGAATAGACAGTGTCCTTCCTTCCTTCCTTCCTTCTTGTGTGACTCAGGAAAATAAGGCTTTCTTATCTGCAGAGGGATTGGCATTATTTTGCAGAGTGGACAGGCCTGTGATACCACCAGTAGCCAAGGCAAGGACTCTGAAGGAAAACTGAAGGACCACCAACCCCTGTAGATTGGGGATCACAGAGTATAGCCCTGCTGTATTGTCAGAGCTGAGAGGCTATGGGCAAGGTGTCAGGTGGACTTAACCTTTACCTTGTCCACATATCAGGAGGTAGAGAATTTGCTCTGAGGGGACAGTGTTACATCAGCAGAAGAGATCTAGGACATTATTGCATTCAAAGTAAGACAAGTAAATGAGAACTGGGGGGACCACTGACACCAGTTGTGATAGTATTCAGAGTGTAGCTCCTGCTGTCAGCCCAGGGAAAACCCAGAAGACCAGGGAAAACCTGCACTCTTCCTCCTGAGTTGTCTTAGGAGATGGGACTTTGGACTTAGGAGGACAGCCTCGTATTAGCATGGGTGAAATGATCCGTGTCCTATCTAATGCCAAGGTAATGAACCTAAGTGAGGACTGATAGGACCACACTCCTTGGAACAGTAACGGTGCTGTAGTGCCCACCACAACTGCCTAGTGTGATCCCTGAGAATTCTCAGCCTGGTTGGCTGCCTGGACCCTGAGGAGCATTCACATTTCCTCCATCATGTTTTGCAGGACAGAGCAACCAGGGGGTCAGGAGACCTGTGAGGCCCTATAGCACTGTTGTCAGGAGAAGTTCATTCGAGGCAGCTTTGATCAAACCCTCATTGTTGAGTTTACCAGTTAAGCCCACTCGTACCTGCCTTCTTTCCCTTAGGTGGTGATTCCCCATCGCCCATTCTGTTCTCCACACTCCTGCCAATTGCCACCCACAACCGTCAACATGCCGCAGCATCAGAAGACTCCACAATGCCCACAGGATCAGTGCCTTCAGACCCTCAGTAAGACCCAGGGTCTGGAGGTGGCACAGGTCTCCAGGGCTCTGGAGGAGACCCATCTCTCCTCCCGTCCTCTAATGCCTGGCAATTCGAAGGAGCCTCTTGAGGCAGCTGCATCCAGCCCTCCTGAGGATGCTCAGAGTTTCTACGCATCTTCCGTTGCCATCACGGCCACCTCATCCAACAAATCAGATGAGGTCTCCATGAGCCAAGAGGAAGAGGATAGTCCAGATACCTCACAGGCTGTGCCAGACCCCAAGAATGTGCCCATAGATGCTCTAGATGAGGATGTGGCTATGTTGGTCAGTTTCCTGCTGTTCAAGTATCAAATGAAAGAGCCAGTAACAAAGGCAGATATGTTGAAGATTGTCACCAACAAGTGTGAAGTCCACTTTCCTGAGATCTTCCTGAGAGCCTCTGAGCGCATGGAGATGATCTTTGGCCTTGATCTAGTGGAAGTGGATCCCACCAACCACCGCTATGGCCTCTTCATCAAATTGGGCCTCACCTATGATGGGATGCTGCACAGTGAAGTGGGCGTGCCGAAGACCGGCATCCTGATACTTGTCCTGGGCGTGATCTTCATGAAGGGCAACCATGCCACCGAAGACGAGGTCTGGGAAGTTCTGAATTTGACAGGAATATATTCTGGGAGGAAGCACTACATCTTCGGAGAGCCCAGGAAGCTCATCACCAAAGATTTTGTGAAAGAAAAATACCTGGAGTACCGCCAAGTGGCCAACACTGATCCTGCACAATTTGAATTCCTGTGGGGCCCAAGAGCCCACGCAGAAACCACCAAGATGAAGGTCCTGGAGTTTGTCGCCAAGGTTCATGGGACTGACCCAAGCTCTTTCCCACCTCAGTATGAGGAGGCTTTGCAAGATGAAGAAGAGAGAGCCAGAGCCAGTATTTCAGGCAGGGCTGTCTCTCCTTCCGTGGCCACTGCAAGTTCCAGTGCCAAGGCTAGCAGCTTCTCCCACACCTAGGGGAGTCGGGGGTGGTTTCTTCATGCATTGATGGAAGAGGCAGTTAGTGTTTGTAGAATTTAGGTCTGAGGTGTGGCTGAAAGGAAGACGGTGTATAACCCTATGTGTTCTTATTTTATATGATTAGTTTGAAATTTTAGTCTTATTTTTTGAGATACGTGTTATTCAAATATTATTTCTTTTAATATAGATTTAAGTAGCTTCAGGATCTTCAGATTTATAAATGTTGTTAACTTTACATTTAGTGCTATAATGAGGTTGTTTTTTTTTTAATGTGATACTGGGAATTGAACCCAGGACCTCATGCATTCTAATAAGCATGCACTGTACCACTGAGCTGTTACCTCCCCTTTCCCCCATAATGAGTTTAAAGTAAGAATTTTGTTAAAAAATAAAAAGTTTTTAAAACAAGCTGTGAAACCATCCATCTTATTTTGTCACCTGAAATAAGAAAATGGCATTGCTATAGGCGTTTTCTTAGAAATGTGATGGATCAGTTTTAAGATAGCTGGGATTAATAAGGAAAAATAGAGTTGGAAAAATAAAAGATATTAAAGCATTCTTATCCCTTTTAGTTCTTGTTTTATAAAATTAAATGAAATATACATGAATAAGTAAGAAATAAATGTTAATAAATTAGACCTTAGGCTCATTGGACCATTTATTCCCTAAACTTCAGTGAACACCTACTCTTTGGAAAGCACAGCACTAGTACTGGGAATGCTGAGATTAAGAATTCAGGCCCTGCTCATAGGGTTTAACATATAGAGCAATAATCTTTTAAGGATAATGGTGGATCTTCTATATCCTAAAGGACAAGTAAAATGAAGGAGTGAGTAGAGAAAGGTGGAGAATCCTGTAAGACTGTTAAAGTGTTAACTGCTGTTAGGTCCTGGCAGTTTGGGACTTTGGGAAACTTCAGATCCTTCAGTGGGAGTTGATTTTACATAAAACTGGATGATGGGCCGAGCTGACAACTGACCATTGCCTAGGAGAGCCAGTGCTCGTGTCATTCAAGGGAAAATTTCACTAAGCTGTGTTTAGTGTGATTTGGCAAATAATAAGCAAGAGTTAAAATTTTGGTGGGGATACATGGGTTGCATGGAAGGTACAGGGGAGGAAAGATAGTTTTCCCTCTACTTGTTTATTCTCTGAGACTCCCTTGTAAGAGAAAGATAACTTAATAGCAGAAAAGCATATTTAATTTTGTTTGTAAGTATAGGAGCATCCCAAATATGAGACTCAAGTAACTAGAGCAGGAATCTTTTATACCTTTCAGACGAAGAAACTATTTTTGAAGAATTGACGTGAAAAAGGGGTTTGGACTAGGGTTACTAGGTGTTGAAGAAACAACAGTGTTTATTTATATAGCCTTGCTGGCCCTAAATTCTTTGTCTTTGGTGGTAAGGATGCCTTAAACCCTTCCTGGTATAGGGAGGGTGCATTTCATAGGGAGATTTATCTCCTGCTTTCACAGGGACAAAGTAGGCTTAGAGTATCCTTCTTGCATCAAGTGTTTCTCAAGTACTTTCAGTTCAAAATAACCTATATGCTGAAGGGCAGTAATCTCTCCTTATCCATGATTTCACTTTTTGAGCTTTCAGTTACCCATGGTCAACTGTGATCCAAAAATATTAAACAGAAAATTCTGGAAGCAAGTAATCCATTAGTTTTAAGTTGCACACCATTCTAAGCACTGTGATGAAATCCCATGCTGTCCTGCTTCATCCCATCTGGGACATGAATCACTTTGTCCAGCGTATCCTGCCTGTTATTCCCTTAGTAGCCTTGTCAGATCAACTGTCACAGTGCTTCAAGATAAGAGGTTCAAGTACCTCTTACTTAATAATGGCTCAAACACAAGTGCAGTGATGCTTCCAATTTGGATATTCTTTTACTGTACCTAGTTTATAAATTAAGCTGTATCCTAGATGTGTATATATAATAAAGATAGTACCTATAGGGTTCAGTACTATCAGTCGTTCCAGGCATCCACTGCTGTGCTTGGAGCGTATCCCCTTGGAAATGGGGGGACTACTGTGTTAAGAACCCCTAAAAAGTGCAGCTGGCGGGGAGGAGAGGTGTTGGTCCTTGAAACAAATTCTAGGAAATCTGAATTACATCCAGCTGGGGATGACATTCCTTCCCCCAAATTAAAGAACGTAAACTCTGAGGGGAAATGTTTTCGCTTGTTTGTTTCTTTCTTTGCGGCTTCATTGAGATATAATTGACGTACAGCACTGTGCAAGTTTAAGGTGTACAGTAGAGCATAATAATCAGACTTACAACATGAAATGATTATTGCAATAGGTTTAGTAAACATATGTCACCTCTTATAGATACAAAATTCAGAAAACAAATTTTTTTCCGTATGATGCAAACTCAGGATTTACTCTCTTAACAACTTGTATATCTAACATAGAACAGTATTAATTGTATTTGTCATTTTTGTACATTACATATGTGGTATTTATTTATCTTCTAACTGGAAGTTTGTACCTTTCAACCACTTTCATACAATTTCTTCTCCCTCTACGCCCTGCCTCTGGTAACCACAAACTGGTTTCTTTTTCTGTCAGTTTGTTTGGGGGGGAAATTTTAAAGTTTTACTTGCTGATAAACATTTTTGTCTGATTTAATATACCATGTTCATAGCACTTTTGTGTTCTAAAAAAAAAAAGCCTAGATTTAGAAAACACACACTAATAAAAATGCACTCTCACACACCCAGGTGAGGATGTAGGGTTTGGAGTCAACATAATCACAGCAATAACTCTCATTCTTTAAAGCCCTACAATATTCCAGGCACTGTGCCTTGTATATTATATACTTCATACACATTACAACAGTCCCAGAAGACAGTACTTATCAAACCAAATTCACATAAAAGATCCTCAGGCTCAAAGAGCTTGTGATTTCACATGTCTAGTATGTAACAGAGCTGTCACAAGACCTTTTCTCCAAATTTGTCTGGAACCCACTATGTTCCATTCTTCCCATCCTGAATCAGACCTTTTGTTCCTTAAGTTATTTCTCTTCTCACTACTCCTTAATGTCTCTCAGGATATAGGAAAAAGGATATTGAAACCAGAAACTTAAAGTAGGTTTAAAGAAAGAAGGTTGAAATAAAAAACACAATTTGAGGGTTGTCTGTGAGCTCTAAGGTCTTGAGAGCTGACTCTGCCTCAGGGCTGGCATTTTTATCAGCTCCTGCTCTCTCTGCAATACAGCACCCTTCCCCTGGTCTTCTCCAATGAACCCTCTTGTACAAACTGGAAGCTGACCTGCTGGCCAGCTCTTTAGACCTGCTTCCAGTGGAACAAACAGTGAAATTCACCTGCCTTCCCCTGAGTTAGGGCATTCCAGCTCCCTGGTGGTCCCATCCCTTACCTGTACCCCTGTGATAGCAACATCCTCTTCCACATAAAAGGTAACCTGATGTTGAAAGTTGGACCTGGCCACCCACTGGGCTTCTCTGCCTCATTCTCAAAATGTTTTCCCAAAGAGCTGGTGAATATAGTGTGATTTGTCATAGAATCTGCTAATTTGGGGGATAGAACCCTGAAGTTGGAGAGAAGATTTTGAAACCACCTTGATATTTGCAATTGAATTCTAATGAGTTTTTTTTTAATAGACTTTATTTTTTTTTAGAGCAGTTTCAGGTTTACAGCAGAATTGAGCAGAAAATACAGAGTTCCCACATAGCCCTCCCCATCCACACATACATACTCCCCTACCCTCAGCATCCCTCATCAGTGTGGCATATTTGGTACAATTGATGAACCAACATGGGCACATGATTATCAACCAAAATCAACCATAGCTTACAGTAGGGTTTACTGTTGATGTTGTACATTCTATGGGTTTTGACAAATGCATAATGACATGTAGCCACCACTATAGTATCATACAGAATAATTTCATTGCCCTAAAAATCCCTTGTGCTCCATCTGTTCATTCCTCCCTCCCTCCCTCTCCCTAAACCCCTGGAAACCACGAACTTTTTATTGTTTCTGTAGCGGTGCCTTTTCCAGAATGGCATTTGGGTGGAATCATAGTTTGTAGCCTTTTCAGACTGGCTTCTTTCACTTACTAATGTCTTTCAAGTTTCTTCTATGTCTTTCATGGCTTGATAGATTTTTTTTTTTACTGCACGTGTGTTTTTAAATTTACATATATATACTGTTCATTGTTTCTAAGAACATTTAGAGCTTTAGCTTTTTAAACTTACATAGTTATCAAAGGAATAAAGCCAACCACAAAATAAGAATTAACTCAAAAAGATACATATACCCTGCTATTAACAGCAACATTATTTATATAATTGCCAAGATAGGGAAGCATCCTAAGTGCACATCAATAGATGAGTGGATAATGGAGATGCTATATATATATATATACACACACATACATACATGTAATGGATAGAACTCATCCATAGAAAGAAGGGTATTTTGCCATTTGTGGCCCTTCATTCACTGTTTTTTTTTCACTTGAAAAACCAGAATTTTTTAACTGGCAGAGACATTTCCATTACATCAAAAACAACAAAATTCCTAGAAATAAACTTAACCAAGAAAGTTACCTATACTCTGAAAATCAAAATGGCACAAAGAAATGGAAAGATTTCTTGCGCTGTTGGGATTGGAAGAATCCACACTACTCAAAGCGATCCACAGATCCAACACAAGCCCCATCAATATACTTGTGACATTCCTCACAGAACTAGAACAAACAATTCCAAAATTTACAAGGAACCACAAAAGACCCCGAACAGCCAAAGCAATCTTTTGTAGGTCTCTTTTTTGTTGTTGTTGTTCTCTTTTCTTACGGTTTGATGACCGAGAAGATCCTTTAACATTTGTTGTAAAGCTGGTTTGGTGGTGCTGAAATCTTTTACCTTTTCTTTATCTATGAAGCTTTTGATTTCTCCATCAAGCCTGAACGAGAGCCTTGCTGGATAGAGTATTCTTGGTTGTAAGTTTCCCCTTTGCATCACTTTAAATATATCATGCCGCTCTGTTCTGGCCTGTAGAGTTTCTGCTGAAAAATCAGCTGATAACCTTATGGGAGTTCCCTTGTATGTTATTTGTTGCTTTTCTCTTGCTAATTTTTATATTTTCTCCTTATCCTTAATTGTTGTCAATTTGATGACTGTTTGCCTTGGTGTGTTCCTCTTTGGGTTGATCCTCTGTGGTACTCTCTGTGCTTCTGGGACTTGGGTGACTATTTCCTTTCCCAAGTTGGGGAATTTTTCGGTTACTATCTTTCCAAAAATTTTCTCAGGTTCTTTCTCTCTCTCTTCTCTTTCTGGGACCCCTATTATGTGAGTATTAGTGCACTTCATGTTGTCCCAGAGTTCTCTTAAACTATCCTCATTTCTTTTCATTCTTTTTTTTTTTTTTTTTTCTGTTCTGAAGTAGTGATTCCCACTAATCTGTCTTCTAGCTCACTGATCTGTTCTTCTGCCTCATTTAGTCTATTCTTGGTTCCTTCTAGTGTGTTGTTCATTTCAGTGATTTTATTCTTCAGCTCTGTTTGGGTATTTATATGTTCCAACTCTGTGGTAAAAACTTCGCTCTGTGCATCTATACTCCTCTTGAGTTCTCTGAACATCTTGGCTATCATTACTTTAAACTCTTTCTCAGATAAATTGCCTATCTCCTCATCACTTATTTCCTCTTCTGGGATTTTATCTTGTGCCTTGGCCTGGGAGATGTTCCTTTGCCGCCTCATATTGTCTTTCTATGTGTTTGTGTATTCCTTCCACAGGCTTTGGGATTACTGTTTTCTTATTTCGAGTATCTGCCCCTGGTGGATGAGGCTGGACTAGAGACTTATGCAGATTTCCTGGCAGGAGGAGCCAGTGCCTTCCCACTGCTGGGTGGAGCTTGGTCCTGGACCTCTGGTGTGTAGGGCTGTGTCTAGAGGCCTTTGTGGCTCAGGAAGTCTGATGATGGGTGGGGCTGTGTTCCCACCCTGTATGTTGTTTGGCCTGAGGCTTCCCTACAGGCTGTTGGGTGGGGCTAGGTCTTGGTGCTAATGATCCAATCAAGATGTGGGTCTCCAGGAAAGCTCATGTAGATGAACACTCCCGGAATGTCTGCTACCAGCTTTTATGTCCCTGAGTGAGCTGCAGACATCCCCCACATCCCCAGGAGACCCTCCAAATCCAGCAGGCAGGTCTGGCCCAGGTTCCTATGAAATCACTGCCTCGGCCCTTGGACGTAGTGCACATGAGTTTCCGTGTACGCTTCTGAAGCGAATGGAGTCTTCATTTCCCCCAGTCCTGTAAGGCTCCCAGAGCCAAGCCCCGCTGGCCTGGAGAACCACATGTCCTGGGGTGTCCTTCTCTTCCCAGTGCTGGGACCCGAGCTGGGGAGCCTGACGTGGGGCTCTGTGACTTAACAAATCTTCAGCTTGTGGGTCGCCCACCCAGGGGTATGGGGCCCAGTTATATTGTGAGCATGCCCCTCCTACCATCCTGCTGTGGTTCCCTCTTTATGTTTCCAGCTGCAGAAGATCTTTTTTGCTAGGTTACAGTCTTTTTTCGATGGTTGTTTAGCATTCAATTATGGTTTTATTGTAGTCATGAGGAGAGGCAAGCTCGTGGTCCTACTACCACTCCGCCATCTTCTAATGATTTTTTTTTTTTAAGATTGCCTACTAAACACATATGCTTATGAACTTACCTATGTGGTACATTACCAAACCTTCTTTCATAAGTGATTATTGAGAAGTGAGAGACCTTGGAAATCATTGCACAGCAAACATCTTCTGAGGATTAATTTCTTAAAATCCCTGGACTCCTTCCAGGAGGTGAAAAATTGTTGATTGACAGACACATTATCTTTGGTTAACAGAAAAAAAAATGTTTCTGTATAGTTCTACAGCTGCTTGTGTAATTATGTGACCCAAAAGAAAATCCTGATTTTTCCTTGTGCTTAATGATACCTGGAAAAGTATTCAGACATATTCGGTCATCTTGAAGGTGGCAGAAATTCATAGATTTTTACCAGAAACCAACAGGAAGAAGAACAGTCTCATCTTATTAAGATATAAGAAGTTATGGTTTAGGTCAGTACAGAAACATACTACTGAGTGAAGAAGGCAAAATCTTCCTGGTGGTATTTTACTTGGTCCTTATGAAAATTTGTTGTGTGCATATGTTTGGGAGCAACCGTCTTATAGTAGGATCTCAAAAAAGTTGGAGAATTGCAAGACAATTTGGCCTCCTCAGGAACTCTAAGAGAAAATAAAGAGGGCGATTGTCATAAAAAGTATACTAGTCACAGTGTGTTAAACACTTACTATGTAACAGTGTTCATCCTTGTCGTCCTCCTCTCCTTCCTGGGCTGGTGGTGAGATTATAGTACCAAGTGCACTTGTAGTTTGAAAGATCCTATGACTAGCTCTTGCCATTGATCTGTGGGCAGAAGCAATATCTGCCATTTCCAAGCCAAAGTATTTGCTGTGCAGTTTAGCACCTTCCATGTTTTTTCTTGCATTCATTAGTAAACATGGAAATCATGTGTTTATAGGGTGGACCTACAAGAAGGAAGCAGCCTGGAGCCCTGTCTTACCTGTTAGTACAGAATGTCTGCCAATCCACATGGAGAAATAAAGTGTTGTTGTATTAAGTTGTTCACAATTCAGGTTTTGTATTTAGCGCTCACTTTTTCTAACACACAGCTGCTCTTTCCGGTATTAGGCTTGTTTGAGTATTTTAATTACTAAAATAACTATGCATTTATTGTTGTTGAAAGAAATTCTAACAATACTAAGAAACCACAGTTGTCCCCCTTTACAACTCAACAATTCCCCTTCCTCAAAGGTGAACACATTTAACAGCTGGTATATGTTATAAAACTAACTCTAATTTTTTTTTCATACATAGATATACTATAAAATTATGTTGTGATGTTTTTTCATGTACATAGGTTCACTAATCTTTTTATTCTTTTAATATTTAAATCCAGTATATATTTTTATCTCAGACATTGTAGCTTTCACTTCTTCAGATATATTTTGGGTCTATTTATATCTTCCATGTCTCTGACCAGTTTAATCCTTCTTATTGTTTTTGAACATATAAAATATAGTTATAACAATGGTTTTGATGGCCTTGTATACTCATTTCTTGGTCAGTTTTGATTGATTAGTTTTTCCTTATTATTAACTGTATATTTCTGCTTCTTTCCATGTCTGATAATTTTGATCAGGTGCCTAATATTGTGAAATTGTGATTTTATATTTTTCAGTTTTCCAGAAGAAATACACATTTAAAAATTATTTTTTTACTTTAAATATAGTTGACATACAATACTATGTTAGTTTCAGGTGAATTACATAGTGATTTGACATTTATATACATTTATATACAAATATTCACCAGGATTAAGTCAAGTAACCATCTGTTCCCAAAGAAAGTTATTACAATATTGTTGACCATGTTCCTTATGCTGTATGTCACATTTCTGTGGCTTATTTATTTTATAATTGGAAGTTCGTACTTCTTAATCCCTTCACCTATTTCACCCAACCCTCTAGCCCCTCAACCTTGGAAATCCCTAGTTCTCTATATCTGTGAGTCTGTTTTCATTTTGTTTTGTTTCTTTTGTTTTTAGATTCCACATATGAGTTAGATCATAGTATTTGTCTTTCTCTGACTTATTTCACTGAGCATGAAACCCTCTAGATCCATCCATGTTATTGCAAATGGCAAGAGATCATTTTTAATGGCTGAATATTATTCCATTATACATATTACTGCATCTTCTTTATCCCTTCATATGTTCATGGGCACTTATATTGCTTCTGTATCTTGGAGATTGTAAGTAATGCTGCAGTGAACACTGGAGTGCATATACTTTCAAGTTGTGTTTTTGTTTTCTTCGGGTAATAACCAGAAGTGAAATTCCTCAATTCTATGTTGTTCTGGTTTTAATTTTTTGAGGAGCCTCCATACAGTTTTTAATAATGCCTCCACTAATTTATATTCTCACCAGCAATGCAGTACATTTTTTTTGTTGTCTTCTTGATGATAGCCATTCTGAGTGGTGGTGTGAGTCAGTGCCTCATTGTGGTTTTGAGTTGCATTTCTCTGATGAATAATGATATTAAACATCTTATTCTATGACTGTTGGCCTTCTGTATGTCTTCTTTGGAAAAGCATCTATTCAGAGCTTCTGCCCATTTTTTAATCTTTTTTTTTATTTGATGTTGAGTTGTATGAGTTTTTGTATATTTTGGACATAAACACCCTATCAGATATATCATTTGCAAATATATTCTCCCATTCAGTTGGCCGCCTTTTCGTTTTTGTTGATACTTTCCTTTGCTGTGAAAAAGTTTTTTAGTTTCATGTAGTCCCATTTGTTTATTTTTGCTTTTGTTTCCCTTGCCTGAGGAGACTTCAGATCAAAAAAAAAAAAAATTGCTAAGACTGATGTCAAAGAGCATACTGCTTTTGTTTCTTCTAGAAGTTTTATGGTTTCAGGTCTTTTAAGTCTTTAATCCATTTTGATCTTATATTTGTGTATAGTGTGAGAAAGTGGTCTAGTTTCATTTTTTGCATGTAGCTGTCTAGTTTTCCAAATACTATTTATTGAAGAGGTTGTATTTCCCCCATTGTATATTCTTGCCTCTTTTGCCATAGATTAATTTACCACATAAGAATGGGTTTATTTCTGGGCTGTCTATTCTGTTCCATTGATCTATGTGTCTGTTTTTGTGCAGTGCCATACTGTTTTGATTACTGTAGTTTTGTAGTATAGTTTGAAACCAGGGAGCATTATTCTTCCAGTTTTGTTTTTCTTTCCAAAGATTGCTTTGGCTGTTTGGGAAAATACACTTTTTTAAAAAAATTTTTCATTACATCAAGATCTCAAACTCTTGTCCGTAATGCTATGAAGTTACCTAGGAACAAAATAATCCTTTTGATTCCTGCTTTGAAGCTTTGTTAGTTGGAACCAGAGCAGCATGAACTATGGCTTACTTCACCTCACTGCTGAGACAAAAGACTTCTGAGTACTCTCGTTGGTGCCCCATGAACGATACGCTTTATTGCTCTGACAGGAAGTACTCCCAGCCCTGTGTGGGCTCCACAGTTCTTTCTCTGTGCAGCTCTCTCCTCTCTGGTCCTGTCTCTTAAGAACCCTAGCTGCCTTGTCCTCTCCCGGCTCTCAGCTTCCTCTTATCCACTCAGAGAGACCACAGGCTCCACTTGGGCTCCAGGCAGCACCCTGGGGCAATTACAGGTTCATGTTCATTCTTTCCCACCTCGTGATCACTGTTTTTTATGGTCTGATGTCTAGTATATTGAATAGTGTTGCCACGTATTTTATCTTTTTTTTTTTTTAGTTGTTTCAGACAAGTGGGTGGGTAAATCCAGTCCCAGTTACTCCATCTTCAGCAGAAGTATAAGTTGTAGAAGTCATAAGTAAGATCTAAATAATTGCAGCATGCTCATGTCTCAAAAGAACTAATCAGCTTTTCAAAGAAATTAAAATTAAAAATTAGGATTGAAAGATACTGGCAAACACAGTAACATATATAACTATATAATTTGGCCTTAAAGAATTTTATATAAATGCAATTATAAAGTAAGTAAGGTTGAGCTTTAACATTGGCTATTTTCACTCAGCATTATGACCTTGAGATTGATCCAAGTTGTAACATGTATAGTTGTCTATTTTTTTTTAATTGCAGTGAAGTATTCTATTGAATGGATCATAGTCATTTAGCCTTTCCTCACTGAAGGACATATGATTTGCTTCCAGTTTTTGGCTATTATAAATAAAGTTTCTTAATACATTGAGATACAGTTTGTGTGTGTGTGTGTGTGTGAGCATAAGTTTTCATTTCTCTACAAAAATATGCACCAGGGACCTGTTTAAACATAAGTATATGTTAGCTTTATTAGAAACTTCCGAGTGGTTTTCCAGAGAATGGGGCTCATTTTCCATTCCCACAATCAATGTATAAGAGATCTAGTTGTTTCACATTCTCACCTGGACATGATAGTTTTACTATTTTTTTTTAAAGCCATTCTAATAGATGTATAGTCATGTCTCATAGGGTTTAAATTTACACTTCCTTAAAGGATAATGATGTTTAATGTATTTTTATCTGCTTTTCTGGTATCCATATGTCCTCTTTGATAAAGATTGTGTTCAAACTGAAAAGATTCTGCAAAACAAAGGAAACAATCAACAAAACAAAAGGCAATCTATGGAATGGGAGAAAATATTTTCAAAACGTATGTCTGTGAGGAGTTAATGCACATAATATTTAAATAACTCATATAATCAATAGCAAGAAACATTCTGATTTAAAAATGGGTAGAGAGCTTAATAGACATTTTCCCAAAGACATATCTATAGTTAAGAAGTATAGGAAAAGGTGCTTAACATCCCTAATGATTAGGGAAATGCAAATAAAAACCACAGTGAGATATCATCTCACACCTGTTAGAATGGTTATTATTATAAAGACAAGAGGTAACAAGTGTTGGTGAGGATGTAGCTAAAAAGGAATCCTTGTGCAATGTTGGTAAGAATGTAAATTAGTATATTCACTATGGAAAAATATGCTTATTAGTCAAAAACTAAAAACAGAACTGCCATATGATCAAGCAATCCCACTTCTGGGTATATATCTGAGGGAAATGAAAACACTATCTCAAAGAGAATTATCTGCACCTCAATGTTTATTGAAGCATTATTTACAAGACTCAAAATGGGGAAATTGCCTAAATGCCCATCAATGCATGAGTGGATAAAGATGTGGTATATATGTACACACACACGCACGCACACACACAAAATGGAATAGTATTCAGCCACGAGAAAGAAGGAAATCCTGCCTTTTGCAACAGCATGAATGGACCTTGAATACAAAATGTGAAATAAGTCAGATGGAGAAAGACAGTGTCTTTCCTCACTTAATATGGAATCTAAAATAGCAGAACTCATAGAAATAAAGAGTAGAGTAGTGGTTGCCAGGAGCTGGGGGTGGGGGAAATGAGATGTTAGTCAAAGGGTACAAACTCCCTGAATAAGATCTGGGGCTCCAGTGCACAGCATGGTCAGTATAGTTAAGTGCTGCACTATATGCTTGAATATTGTTAGAGAGTAGATCTTAAATGTTACCACACACACACACACACACACACACACACACACAAATTGTTAATTATGTGACAAGATGGAGATGTTAGCTGACCTTATTTTAGTGTTATTTTGCAGTATATACATGTACCTAATCATCACAGTGTACACCTCTAACTTAAATATATTATGTCAATAATACCTCAGTAAAGCTGGAAAAAATAAAAAGGAAGGGGAGATCAGTCAGAAATAGAAGTTGGGATGAAGAATGGGGAAGACTGAACTTTTCAGTCGGTGGTATCTATGTCACTTTCATCTCGGTTGTTAGCTCTTGTAAGCATAACCAAAACAAGTAGGGACAATCAGGGCTAGACTGCTGACTTTTTGACTCTTGTGACTCCTGGACATGGAAATACAGACGTATTGTCTGAATCATCGCTTTCACCTGCAGGCTTCTAGAGTAGCTTGTAATAGGGGCTACTATTGGTCACACAGTATAATCCCACACTTCCCAGGACCTGCCGTCTTCAATTCACCTGTACTGGCTACTCCACCAAAGTGTCAGCCCATGCCGAAAGTATAGACCAAGATTGTGTTCTCACCTCATTGTTGCTCTCACCATTGGGGCTTATGTGGATGTCACAGGGAAGAAAGTGGAGCTCCAGGCTTGAAGTCCCTTTCACTCCCAGGTGTAGAGTATGTATGGAGCAGATGAACTCTCATCAAATTGGACTTAACTTCTGCCAAAACATGACACAGAGCTTTCCAAATATCATTTTGTAAATGCTGTTTAAATAAAGCAGCTGTTTCAATTAGTAATAAACATTTAGGGATCAATAAAAATGTTCAAACATTAGCACACAACATTAGATGATCCGTACATTTGTTAATGAAAATATGGTGACACCAGCTCAACCCTGAAAAAAATGCAAAATGGCTATCCTCCATTAAAGAATTTCATTACAGAGGGACCTTGACTATGGTTCAAATGTAGTTGGTGTACACAGAGCAAAGGAGTCAGCCATGAGTCTTCAGTTTTTTAGTGGATTCTAGTAGTTCACAATACAAGGTGTAATAACTTTGAACTGGAGATAAAGGACTATTTTGGGGTGGTTTGAAAATATAGCCACAAATTCTTTGATACTGCCTTGAATATGGTGATATGCTGGGCCAGCTTTAGTGACTTTATCCTAACAAATAGTGTGCTAGAATGCAGCAGAACTGAAGCAATGTAATTTCTGATACTAGGTCAGGAAATTTCATAAAACTTCTGTCTAATCCTCTTTTTGGCTCACTTGACTTTAGAAGCAAATTGCCATCCTGAGAAATAGCCTGGGCTACATTGAGAGACCACGTGGGAGTGTCTAGCCAGCAATCCCTGCTTGAGATAATTTGTTAAGTAGCCACAGGAAACTAATAACATCTCCAAACCTCAGTTTGTTCAACACTTGTAATCTTCATTCCTTTAGTCTTTTTTTTTTTTTTTTTTTTTTAATCACAGTGAGTAGAAAAACTGACTAATTTCAGCTTTATCTCCATTACTTTTCCTTACCTATTTTGATGGCAAGGGGCTAATGAAAGTGGTTTTCTGAAAAAAAAAAAAAATCCAAAAATTGCTTCATCCCCAAAGGAGTCTCTCAAACCCAGGAAACAGAGTTAGCTGTACTATTCATAGCAAAAACAGATTAGAAAATCTTTGAGAACCTAAGGATTTGTATTTACTTGTTTATAAGGCTAATTATAATCATTAGCATTACTTTAGAGATGCCAGAATAAAATTTGATAAAATAATTTGTCTTGGGAAAATTCCAATTTTACCTGATTAATGTTCCTGAGTCTACAGCCTCAGTAATCAACCTACCTTGTTTACAAAACCAGTATCATGTGTACCCTGAAGATGGAACAGAAAACACCATGAGTAGTGACATAAGCTCAGGTTTTAGATTCATCCCACTCTTTATGTGTCCGGAAGTTCAAAAAAGGGACAAGTGGCCATCTAGAGGGCAATAAAAATGGGATGTTTGCTACATTTTGTTCTGCATTGCCTCTGGGAAATTGAGGACTGTCTTAAGCAAGAGGCTCTTACCGGGGGTCCAAGAACAGAGTGGCTATGTAAAATTGCATCTTTATTTTCACTGACTTTTAAATGCATTATAGCATTCTCAAATAACAGTAATATTAGTTGTACTTATAACTTAGTCACCAAAGAATCACAAATAAATGTTTATATCACATTTCAGTTGTTGAAGATATATTGAAATCTTATTTATATTCATCACTGCTTTGAAAGTATGACAGTATTAGATCCACCATTAGATCTGATTTGCGTTGTGTTAATGAAGAAGTCTACATTTCAATATAAAAATTTTTACTTTTTGATAATCTATTGGATTATTAGTTTCTTCTATAATCCTTGCATTTTCTTTTCTCTATTTTAAACATCCTATTCTGTGAAGAAGCATTGGCTTCATCAAACTACCAAAGAGGCTGATGGCATTAAAAAAAATAAAGAAACTGTGATCTAGAGCAAGAGGAGCAAGGCAGCTTACTACTTAGTGTATACACCTGCCTGCAATTTGCTCTGGTTAACTTAGAGACTTGCCTAACTCAAACTGCTAATTCAGTACAGTAGAATAAACTATTTTAAAATTGTGGCTTTCAAGAATCCAGCTTTTGGTGAGCTTTTAGTAAGGATCACGACGCACAAAAATATGTCCGTGAGGGCCTTCTTTCACTTGGCTGAATGTTCTGGATCAAGCTACTCTGGGCTGCAAGCCTGCATGATGAAGCCCCCAAGCTCATGTACCATACTTTCTGCCATAAAATGCAGGCCTGCAAGAAATAATTGCAATGCAGGATGATAAATAATTTAGTACCTTTTCAACCTTCCATCACGCTCTCCTATGCCCATCCTGTGATCCATACGTGCCTACACATGTGCTTGCCATTGGCTGTCCTCCATGCTTCTGTCATCCCCTCTTTCAATGCTCCCCTTCCTTGTAGGGAACTGCTTCTACTTCTCTAGACTCTGACCATCAGGATCTTATTCATTTCTCAGAGCCCAATTTGTGTATGATAAATAAAAGCAACAGAAGTTGTGTCAGAAAGGCTTAGTATGTCATAATTCTCCTTAAATGTTCTCTCCTCTTCCATGAAGTTCTCTATAATATCAGAATAGTGATATTTTTTTATCAACTCATAGAGCATTTTTTTCATATAACATGTAATACCAAATGCATCCTGCCTTGTACAACTGCGAACATTTGTGCAATTTTTTCTACTTTATGTTGGACTACTTGAGGACCAGATCTGACTGAATAATCACTACATTTTTCTAGTACTAAAAAGAGTGCTTGGAGTGCCATCTAGTATGTATCTGTTGAATGAGTACCCAACTCAATACTGCTGGTAAGAACAGCAAATCATATCGGTGTAGAAAATAATTTTCAAAGGATTTGTTTCTTAGCAGAGCTGATCCATCGATCAGTTTTAAAATGTGGGTAAAACCAGTGTTTTATACTGATCTTCGGCAGCCAATTCTTTGGGGATTAATTAGAATAAGAATTTGTTAACTGTTCTTGCTTGTGCTAATACTTCATATTCTCCTAAAGTAAAATGTGTGGTGAATATAAAATCTACCTCCCATGCCACTGAGTTTTTTTTCATATTTACCTATTGCTTGTAAAGAACAGGTTTTAGATACTTTTAAATTTTTTAAATAATGGCTTCTATTATATTTTTAGCAACAACTGAGAGATAATTTCAATACCATTAGGCTCATTTGAGAAGAGAAAATATATTCTTTTGAGACATATCACGTTGCAGTAACAAACAGCCTCCAAAATCAGTAGATTTGCATAATAGTTGATTTCGTATTCCTACTACATGTCCATTATAGATGGAGAAGTTACAATTAGAGACCTAAGCTAAGGGAGGCTCAATTTTTGCATGTGCTTCAAAAATCATTACAGTAGGAGAAAGGAATCTGAAAAATTGCCCAGTGGCACTTAAACTTGGAAAATAATGTACAGCACTTCTCACATGTCTTGGGCCAAATAAATTATATGTTCATACATAACTTCAGCATTGGTGAGGAAGTGCAGTATTACCATCTGCCTAAAAGGAAAAGAATTGTGATTTTTTTTTTCAAAGCAGTAAGACAATCCAATCAGTTTGTAGGGAATTTTTCTAACCTTTTCTTGTTTCCCAGTGTTACCTTGCTGGTTAAACCTGGAGACCAGACCTGGGGTTTTATCAAGACAGTGTAATGTTATTACATTTTAGATTATATAAGAAAGTTAACTGTAGATGTACCACGCAGCTCTCCCATTCTAGTTACATTTTAAATGTGCATTCTTATATTTCATTTTTGCCTGGAATTCTCTTCAAAAACAAATAATAATGAGAGCTTTGAGAAAAATGTGATTTGTAGCATTATTAAGTGTTATTTTTATTAAGCAATATTTAAATAAAAGCTCTCATCCTGTCTACATAACTGGATTGATGAAATATTAGATAACTTTGTGATGTTTGGGATAAAAATTCTTTTTGTGTTACCTCCCTAACTATTTTACCTTTCCTCCTCACTGACAAAACTTTGAATTTTGTTTAGGCATGTGAACATAGATTCAGTCATCTGATCAAGATTTAGCCTGTGGGCAACAAGCAAATATGCTGTGTTGTATTTCTGGGAAGTTTTCCAAAAGGGAGAAGGCATACACTTATGCCTGCCCTTCCTATTTTTCTACTGCCTAGAAAATGGATTTTATGGTTGGAGTTCTGGAAATTTTCACTGAACCTTGAATGAGTGCATAGGTATTTTCCTGTTTCATGACCCAGAGCCTTGGTGGGTGCCATAAATCAAACAGGACCCCAGAAAAAAGAAGGAACTCTTCAGCATTTCAAAAAAATCAGCCTTTTTAGTGAATTTGTGACTACTCTATCTCAAGTCATCGTATGGACTTGGGGCTCAGCAGTCTGTGCCAGTTGCTGAATGACAAATCAAGGTTTTGTATATATTGGCCGGTGCCTTTTCCTTGAGAAATCTTTTGGCTTTTACGTTTATAAGTCCCACCCTTGCCTTTGATCTGGAAGACAGTCGTCAGAGGTATGTGGCGGTAAATCCTCAATCCTTTAAACTAATGGCTCTGAGTTATTCTTTGGGGGTTAGTCTGCAGGAGACTGACTCCTCTGTGTCAGATCATGTTCTCCCAGACTTCTGTTAGATCACAACGCCCTCACTCAGTGTTTCAGCAACTTTATGTTTCTGTTATTGCAGGGATAGTTGAGAGAAGAACTGAGACAATTCAGTGTTATAAATGTAAATAGATGAGACTATATGAGAAAGAATAATAAATCTTGAGACCATGGTAGACACACTTCTTATGCTGTACTTTAAGCTGAGTTGGTAATTATATTAGATAAATACTTCTAAGGTTTCCTTTCCTGCCAAAATTAAATTATCAATGTTTTGATATTGCGAATTCCATTTTGGCTTTGCCTTGGCAAATATGTTATAACAAGAAAACTACCTCTACCTGTAACTTTAGAGTCTATGGTTTCAATAACTTTGGAACTGTGGAGCTAGTCAAACCCATTCCAGAACATTATATAAAGAAAAAAAGTTACAATTTGTGAGATAGAATTCTTATATTGCATTGCAAATTGTGAAAGCCAACTCAATTTTGCTGTTCGTTAAACTGAGTCAATTTTTTTGTTACTTGTGCTCACAGATACCTATAGCATTGCTTTGAAGTTTGACTCTAGTTTAATGAGTGAGATAATAAATTATTCAAAATAAAAAGTAAAGAAAATCTTTTGAGACAACGCAGATGAAATCTACATGACAAAGCAACCATTTAATTAAGAAGATGCAAGGAACTAAAAAGTTAGATTTCTAGAAGAACTGTTTACTAGTGTTTGGCAATAATAATATTTGATATCTACAGTTACATTAACATAAGATACCTAAAATCTATTATGGTATGGTGTTGCCTTGGTGGCATATTGATCATTTTGAATTAAAGTTACTTAGGAAATGGCCAATATAAGAGAAACACTTTGACCCTCCTCTCTGTCTCCCTGAAAGCAAGAGATGAATCTCCCATGTGAAAGGTGCCCTCCCTGCATCTCCAGGTAGAAGGACACCCTCATCACCAGAGATGGGGAACTCGGGCTAAGAAGCCTGTAGAAACAAACCTTATTGCTTCTTTAATTGACTACCCCAAGCCCAAACTTTGCTTAGATTCTTCAGTAATTAAGCACCCAAAGTCTTTGGGTTTCTTTGTCCTGCCAATTCCTCACAAATTTATTGTTTCTTTGTCTAAAAAGTATAAAAGTTGCATACTTTGGCCACTTCTTAGATCCCCTTAGGTCCTGTTTCTATGAGACTTCACGCACGCAAATTAAAATTTGTTTCTTTTTTCTCCTGTAAGTCTGTCTTGTGATTGGACTAATAATAACTTTATTCACAATAACTCAAGAGAAATAGAGGGGGAAATTTTCTCCTCCCTGGCAGTGTGGTATGGTGTTAAAGTTCAACTCATTACTTCATATTGTATTGATTACTAAAGCCAAGTGAGAAAGCAAGGCTTTGAATACCCAAGTTAAAAATAACATGACCATTAATAAAACAAATACAGTGAGAACACATGGCATCTTCTTTTAACGACTTCTGTCACAGAACAACCAAGAGGAAAATCAAACATAACATATATAATCTTTATGCTTTCCTAAAAATATTGGCTTCAGTACAATTCACTTTTGGAAATAAAAATACATTTATTTCAATCTTAGCAAGATTGGCCCAAGCATTGTAATGATTTCAGATGACTTTAATATTGGGACAACCCATGTTATCAAAATTGCCCCAATTTTTACCTGTTTAGCCCTTTTTTACACCTAAGAAGATCACACAGAGACAAACAAAGGTGTACTGTAAACTAACACCATAGAGGGAAAGGTCAATATATAAACCCATTTTGTAAATAGAAATCTGCATTATTTTCTTTTGCCATGATATTCTTTAATTGTCATATCACTACTTTTTATTCTGTTTTACTGTGGATAGTTTTCTGTATTTTAAAAGATATTAGAATTATAAAGCAATCTAAATTTTAGAAACTCTGCTTCTATATCCTGAGTTCAGACTCTAATCTACAAATACTGACTTGACAAATTAGGTGGGAGAAGTTTAAATATTAATGGTGTCAAGTGCGTATTTTTCATTTACATGAACCTAGTAATGCATAAGGAAATATATTTGAATAAAAATGTGAATAATACAAACATTTGGAATAAATTTATAGTAAATTTATTCAGTGCAAATTATACTGAATTTCTTCTGATTATTAAGAGATTATAAAATATAGATATTTACCAGTGGTTCATGCGGTTAACTAATTGGCCAGATTTAACGAATTGTTATACTAAACATACAAATGTTGAGGATTCCATCAAAATAATGCTGAAATAAATGAAACAAGAATTTTTTAGAATTCTACTTTGTGGAAATCCACAAGAGCACAAAAAAATTCTTCCCTTTGCTCCCCACCATTCATGAAAAATAACTCTAATCAGAATAAATTACAGTTTAAGAAGTCTAAGTCTTCTCATTCGACCACTCAAAACATATATCTTAGAAGAAGAGAAAGCATAGATTCCCAGGTCCCTCTTCTGGAAAGTCTGATTCAATTGGTATAGAATGGGGCCTAAAAGTTTTTTAAAAATAAATATCCTAGAATAGCCTTATCAGAGAAAATTGAGGGAAAAATTGAGCCAGCCTAAAGAGGAGGTTTGGGGAAAATCCATAATCTACTTGAAACTGGGTTCCAAAAGACAAGTGTCCCTGTGCTTAGGGTGCAAAATGTTACTTCTATGCCTCTGACAGTCACTCCTCACAGGATAAGTGGAGAAAGTTGCTTCCCCCAGCCAAGTTTTTCATAATCACTTCACTATTCCTCAAACCAATATCCAAGGAAAAGAAAAAAAAAATAGGAGGGAGAAGCAATAACATATAGACATGATGCTATGCTACATATCTTGTTTTATCATCTTTATGCCAAAGCATTTAAATATTGAATTACTCATATCAACAGTTTATAATGAGTATTCTTTAACAGCTGTACTAGCATTTAGAATAAATATGACGACTTCTGAATGTAGAAAAATGGAATCAAAAAACAAGTCAGTAATACGATTTATCAAAGATTTCTTTACACTTCTTAACACACACATGTGCATGCACACTTGTACATACACAACTGCAGTATTTTTGTGTATCCTGACACTTGAAAACTAGTATTAGAGTCTCTCCTTTTGTTTTAACCTGGTATTTCTAATGCTTTCCTATTTGACTTTTAAGATGTACCAATAGTGTATACCAGCTAATGTTCAATATATAAAATTAATCATAGTAAAAGGCTATCTATGAATTATGCAAGACACATGACAGGCTTTCAGGTGTACCTGTATCACTGTAAAGTTAAACTTAGGCAAATATATAAGGAAGCGTTCCTCTCGAGAGAGTAACTTAAATTTAAAATGAGGCACTGAATTCTCATTTAAATTTTATAAAGTTATGAGGCAGGAAAAAAAAGTCCCCAATTCTTCTCAATACTTCTATGAATCTAAAATGAATCATTAGGGCAATTTATTTTGGTGATAATCTGTTGTGACTATTCCACAGCCACAAGGGTAAGACATTTTGGCATACAGATGAGAAGATTAAGCCAATGTAATAAATATTTGATCATTATACACTGTACATGTACTACTTTGAGATAAAACAGAGTTCCTTCTGTTTGATAAGTCCCTGCTTAATTACAATAAACACATTTTCCTTAAAATAGATAGAAAAATTAATTGTAAAACTGAGATACAAACTGCCTGACTTAAAAAAAAAAAAAACTACTTAATGACTGCAATTTCTAAAGCAGTGGTTCTCATATCTCAGTGAACATAATAATTACCTGGGGTACTTGTTTAAAATTTAGCCCATTATGAGGACAGTATGGAGGTTCCTTAAGAAACTAAAAGTAGACTTAACATATGATCCAGCAATCCTACTCCTGGGCATATCCAGAGGGAACCTTAATTCAAAAAGACACATGCACCCCTTTGTTCCCAGCAGCACTGTTTACAATAGCCAAGACATGGAAGCAACCTAAATGTCCATCAACAGATGACTGGATAAAGAAGTTGTGGTATATTTATACAATGGAATACTACTCAGCCATAAAAATAATAAAACTATGCCATTTGCAGCAACATGGATTGACCTGGAGATTGTCATTCTAAGTGAAGTAAGCCAGAAAGAGAAAGAAAAATACCATATGATATAGCTTATATGTGAAATCTAAAAAAAAAACAAACCACAAATGAACTTATTTAAAAAAACAGAAATAGACTCATAGACATAGAAAACAAACTTATGGTTACCATTTGGGGAAAGGGGGTAGGAAAGGATAAATTGGGAGTCCGAGATTTGCAGATACTAAGTACAATATATAAAATAGATAAATAGCGAGTTTCTTCTGTGTAGCTCAGGGAACTATATTCAATATCTTATAGTAACCTGTAATGAAAAAGAATATGAAAATGAATATATATATGGCTGAAACATTATGCTGTACACCAAAAATTGACACCACATTGTAAACTGACTATATACTACAATAAAAAGAATGCAAATTAAAAAAAATTCAGATTCCCAAGGTTTTACCTGCAGGATTCCAATCAGGTGAATCTGACATGGGCCCCAGGGCCCTGCATTTAAAGCAAGCTCCCCAGATGCTTTTGATGTTACTTATCCACAAATTCACCACTGATAAATCCTGTCCTAGACCTGCCCTTCTCTAATTTTATTCTGCACAAGTATCCCCTGGAGATGTTCTGATTCAGTAGTTCTTGGGGGAAGGGTCTGGGGATTCTATCATGTCCCCAGGTGAGATCAATGCTTGTGGTCCATGGACCACACTTTGAGAAGCAAGGTTCTAAAACCTAAACATTTGTTAAACATTATAAACCAAGGTTCTTAGAGATAAAGTGAAATAACTTATGACAAAGTCGTAATACTTCCCAGTAAGTAAATTAATGAAGTATTGGTGGCGGTGAAGGTGATTTGGGGGTCTTTCTCTAGAAAGGAAGTTACTTAGTGATTATGCTAAGTAAGGACTGCAAACTAGCACTTTAGAGAGGACTTAGATTGTCCATAGGTCTGTATATATTGAGTAAAAATTAAATCCCACTATTTGTTGGACAGAAAAGACCCTTCAGTTAGGTCCGGTGAGTCATTCAAAGATAATGGTATTTTTTTCAGCTTCAGCTGGTTAGAACATCTGTGATGAAGCACAATGTTCAGTTCTAGACCACCTGGATAAATGCTACTGTAGGTGGGGAATTTTCCTTTTAACACTACTAGTAGAGAATTAGCAAAACAGGACAGATGACTATGAAGTCATAAAAGTTTGGTTACCAGATTTATTTTCTAAATTTTCTCAAGTGCCCTTTTCCCAATATTATTAATTCTGTTTTCATCTTATATTAAGTAGTAGATTCAACAGTTGCTACAACTCAGTGTCCGTCCCTTGACTTAAATAACAAACAGACTTAATGCTGAATATTATGTGTAGGTTAGAGAAGGAACTCTCAGTGTACCGTTTATTTCCTTAAGTTGCACCAAGCAAACTTCAGGCTTTCACACATGTTCAGTTGGCTAAGCATATAAAATCCATGGTTTCTTTGGAAATACATGAACTCCAGATACTTAAGTTCAATCAAGTACATAATTTTATGCAATACCAAGGACTTTAGCAAATGTTAGTAAACTAAGTTTTGTTGAGTTGTAACAGTTTGTAACAAGTGTTCTGCTAACTCTCTTAGCTGATATCAATTGTGGAAAAACTATGAAGTGAGAGGAAACATCTATTTTAGGAATTTAACAATCACAGTGAACCCAGAGTGAGGGAAGGTTGTTTGGGATTGTTTGGAGATGGAGGGTCAGGTGAGAGGCTACAGGTGGCAAGGAGGAGGCCATGAAGAGGAGAGGCTGGAGAATCATGTGAAGTTCTGTTCTTTTCCTCTCCCCTAAGTTGTGTAGGCACAACCACCAACCTCTGTCCATTACAGAAAAAAGCATCAACAGGCTAGATCTCTGGATGCCTGAGTCCACAAGTTGGAGTGAGCAGGTGATGCAGAAAGGGACAGGTGGATCCTCAGATAATCAGTCCTCACCCACTCCTTCCAGATCCCCAGGGCTGGTGGACTGTGACTTTAGGCCTAGAACTTCTGTTCATCACTAAAGATTTGAAGAAAAGCTCTGGACAAAGGTAAGTGGGCAGCAGACGAGAGTGACCAACAGCAGTTCATGTCATGTCATGCTTTGCACCCTGGTACATGACCTCTTCCCTTTCCTTTATTGAAAGTTCAGAAATAACAGAAGTAAAACCAATGAATCACTGAAGTCATAATTAGTACAAGTTTATTGTTGCACACACCAAAAAGACTGTGAACCAGGAACACTCAAACCAAAACATAGAATGAGGCTCAAGGGCATAATGATATAAAGCAAGCTTATATAGTAAGGACACAGTGACTGCTTATTCTCACGGTGATTGGTTATAATAGCATTTTCTTAAATGACAGGAATCAGTTAATTGTTACCTCATATCAACCTTGGGAAATGGTTTAAGTTTGGTTATGATTTCCAGAGGCATAAATTGGAAACCATCCAGGTCAAGTTAGCCTTGCAAAATAAGCTAAATTAAACTTTGTTAGTATAACTAAACTAGTTTTGTCTGATCAGAAAATTTTCAAGGTTGGTCTTTATTTGTTTTTGATTTTAATCCCTTAAATTCATTGGGACTGACACAGACCAGGCTGGGCCTTAGGCCCTTCTCCAGTACAACAGATCAGACAAGATGGCTAATCACCCTTACCTATCTTCACATGAGTTCACGGGACAAAATAACTAGGAAACTGAGAGGTACAACCACATGAAGGAACGCTCCCAAAAAGCAACAGGCAAGGAAGAACAGAGAGAAAATGTGAAAGAATACCACAATATGTGGGAGGTGGAAGGAAAATGCTGACCTCGTAACCATACAATTTCCAGAACAAGTCACACTTTTAGAAATATATATATATATTACAGAAAAAGATAAAATAAGAAAAAATTCCAAACATTAAGACTTTCTCTCCTAAACCATGGAAGACAGCTGCTGGCTTCGATTAGCAAGAGAGCATCCAACAATTCTGGTAACATTGACTTCCTAGAAAAGAAGAATTTGAGGACCACCGATCTGGACACCTCTAGACAGAGAGCCTTGGGAATCAGCAAACTGGCCAGCTAATTCTGGCTCTGCTAAGTCTGGCCTAGATTCCCTTATTTATTATAGTAATCTTTGAAATTAATCAAGTGATCTAATCTGATCATCTGCTGCATACGATTATAGGGATGATATATGGACATTTTTAATCTTACTTTCACATATTTTCAATATGAGATTATTAATGATAAACAAATTCCTATCATTTTTGAATGCAATGTTAAAAAATAGGTTATTTATTGTGATATTGGTTATAGATTAAGGATAATCTATATATTAACTAATTGGCATTCAAAATTGTTTCTTAATCTATTTTGTTCTTTTTAAATTATAAAAGTAACACATGTATCACAAAATACTGATTTTACAAATTTTAATAAAGTTTTTAGTTTACATTCCCATTGCCAAAGTTTATGGATCATATTCATATAAGGGAGAACAGAGTTGATATCTCCTAATTAATCTTGGCCTCTGCCAAACCACTAACCCACCACAAGAAGTAAGCATTTAAATTCAGTTTGAGCTAAACTGTAAAGATGAATAAAATATTACTATTTTTGAGAAATATATAATTATAACAATCTCCCAATTTCCAGAACTTTGAGACTTCCTTTCAGTTTTAACCCTAGAATGGAAAACTAAGAATTTTGAGTCTGTTGTTTTGTTTTTTCGAAAAAAAGTGTAGCCAGACATTTGGTTCATTTACGGGCAAATTTTAATACTGGGTTGATGCCATTTATTCTGACATCTTCCTGGCCTTTTCACTCCAATATAAACTTTTAATAAAATTACAGGTCTCCCTCAAATGAGGAACCATAAATTCACCAAGACCCATTTCAACAAAAGAGTTTTTGCTTTGTGAACAATGGTTGATTTTGGTAACAGTGATTTAAAGAACTGGAGAATATCAAATACTAAATATTATATACATGTGTCTGTGTGTATGTATAACTTCCAGGTCCCAAGCATAGATTTGAGGACCTGCTTTCTGAAGATGAGGGAAACAGTTCATGGTACTAATATTACTTCAGATATCATTTGATATTTTAACTTATAATCCATCTTCTCTCTCAACATGTAAAATTGTAAGAAATTTAACAAATTCGTTAAGAACAGAGAAGTTATTTTTTCCATTGTATCCATAAATAATAGTCAAGCATTTTTATTGTTTTTCATCTCAAGTCTATTTTGTTGTTAGTCTCAAGACAGACATATGTACATTGAATGTGCAGTACTAATTAATCATGATACCCAAAATAAAAATTCATTTTCTGTTTAAATCAATATTTCAGTTTTGATATTTAGCAGATGAAATAAAATTAGAAGAAAAAGCTATTAACTATAAAATTTTAAATATTGAAAGAACACAGAATCTCAATACACAGAAAGACAAGATTTAGAAATTTGGAAGCCTTAGATTTTAAAGATCAAACAACATTTCAAAGAAAATTGATTTACCATGATTATTTATTCGTTTTATCTGATGATACTTTTAAGTTTACAGAGCTGTAAATATATATAAATTTTTTTCAAAATGGTTCATGTTCAAGACATGAAGAAAATTACATTTTCCTCTTAAGATTGAAGAATGCTAATTGCAGTGAATTTATACTGAGACAACTTACTTAAATCCTCAGCAGTTTGGAAGGAGTTTTGACACTCACAGCGATTTCTTTCCATTGTGGGGTTTTGCATTTTATAACTTCCCAAATAACAAACATAAATCAAAGTATCTGATAAAAACAAAAAGGAGTGTGTTAAATTAGAAAGTATAAACTTAAAATACATGCAGAGCTTTTCATTGTAAATATTACACTGACATTAATTTATATAATTCCCATTTCCCCACAGATAGTGTACTGCTAAAGTCTAGGTGGGAAGGATAAAAACATACTTTATCTTATCACTGATACACAGTACTGTACTAACAACTAAACTCTTGGTCAAAATAATCTCTCCCAAATTGATATCCTTAAAATTGATTCGTGTGTGTGTGTGTGTGTGTAGCAATAGCACTTGTATGAGATCTAACCACTGAAAACATTTTAAAGTGTACATTATTTTTTACTACAATTACAGTGTTGTACAGCAGATCTCTAGATCTTATCATCTTGTTTAACTGAAACTTTTATGTCCGTTGATTAGGAACTCCTCATTTCCTCTTCTCCTCAGATCCTGGCAGCCACCATTTCCCTCTTTAATTCTGTGAATTTGACTTTTAAATACTTCATGCAAGTGAAATCATGCAATATTTGTCCTTCTGTAACTGTCTTATTTCACTTACCATAATGTCCATGATGCTCATCCATGTTGTGGCACAGGGCAGAATTTTTTTTTTTTAAAGTTCAACAGTATTCTATTGTGTGTAAATCCCACATAGGTTACAGACCTTTTGGGCGCCAACCAGGGTCCTTCTGCTCGGTGTCGCTTGTGCCAAGAGAAGGAGACCGAGTTCAGTTCAGAAACAAAAGAAAGCTTTATTCTTCGATCAAAGGGTGGAGAGCTCGGAGCTGTGATCTAGAGTCCATGCTCTCCAGACAGGCCAGGCCGTGGGCGGGGCTGCTTTATAGGGATCTCATCAGCGGGGGAGGGGGCAGGGTTCTCGCCCACAGGCGCAGCTGTGCTGCTCACGCTGCAGATCTCGCGGTGCCTCTGCACGGGGCCCGCTGCAGCCGCCGCCGCGCCGCCGCCGCCCCGCCGCCGCCATCTTGATTGGTGGTGTCGTTTGCAGTTTCTCCACACGGTCACCGGGCTGCAATGTCAGGAGCAAGTCATGTGCCCGTGGCACCCTCTGAGCAAGTGAAACTAGACGAAGTACAAAGGGGAAAAAAGGTTAGAGTTTATTCTCTTACTCAGGTTCTCTTATTTCCTGGGAATCGTTAATGGGCTTTGCCTGCGAAGAGCCCCTCCTCTGCTTTTGTCCTGCTCCTGATTCTTGAGGGGCGCTGAGCGGTGAAGGTCCGTCTTCTTTAACCATTTCCTGCCGAGATTGGGCGTCGACAGAACCCCGTGTAGAGGAGCCGAACTTCTCCCAGCTGCCTTTACTTATGTTTGATTGTCGCTAGGCCTTGGCCCTGACTGTTCGTGTCGCGGAGCGATCCCCATTTGAAGTTTTATGGGTTCTAATGTTTTAGAGACAAAGGACACCAGACAGTTTAAGATACATGGTGGAACTATCAGCAAGAGAACAACAGCTATTAAGGGTCCCAGGAAAGGTAGAAACCAAGTGACGCTGCGAAGGGCTTGTGTTACCCGCCTCCACGTTTGTTCGGCCAGATTAGGCTGGCTGCCTTCTGTTTGCCAAGTTGCTTTTTCTGGTAGCCTGCCTGCACTTTCTCCAGTCAGGCCACTTGCACTGACGTGAAAGCAACAGGATATATGGGCTAGCGCGCCGACCCCCTCCCCGGTCAGCTCAAAGATCCTAGAGTCTCTACTGGCAAAGCATATCGGGTTACTTATCTTTTACCATTTTTCGGAAAAGGAGTTTAGGTTGGAGAGAGGCTCCCAAGAGTAGTCAGAGGAGGCCCATTGTCTTGGGTTGTTACTCACTTGTGGTGTACCCCTGGGTAATCCCCTGCAGCGGAATCTAGAGTCTCCGTGGGTGGTGAGTCCAGATTCTCGTGCTGACCAGTTGACATTGGACGGCAAGAGCCAGTAGGTGGGCTTGCCTCCAGGCCTTTTTGTCCTCTGACTTTTCTTCCTCTGTATCTAAGTTACTAAATACCTGGTAGGCAACCTCAACCAGGCTAGAGGTGGGGGTGTCTGATTCTATTTCCAGTTTCTGAAGTTTACGCCTAATGTCGGGGGCACTTTGGGAAATGAAATACAGCCTCAGGATTGCATCCCCTTCCAATGACTCAGGGATAGTGGTAGTATACATTCAGGGGCATTCCCTGAGGCTTTAGGGATGCTGACGTGTTTTCTGCTGGCTCCTGATTGATTTCCTTAACCATGTTCCAATTCCCGGATTTCTGTCCTGCTGCGTGGATTTCGTTGAGGATCATATTTTTATAATGGATCAGCCTCTGTCTTCCACCCTCTTCTCCATGGTCTCAGTGTTTTCGGTTGGATTTGTTATCTGTGACCATTTGGCTCCCCGTTCTGAAAATAGCATGACCTGCATTGTTTCTGTTCTCTTTGCTTCCTCTAGAACTTTTGAAAAGATTGTGGCCTTTCTTCCTCTGTCAGGAGCAGATTGAGGAGGCTCTGGATGTCAGCCAGGTGGGGTCACGGATCTGAAAGATTCCTCTCATCAGATTCAGGAACCCCTCTGAATCTTCAACCCCTTACTATGACTTTTCCAGTTACACATATCAGAGGTGGTAAATGTAGTGTATACCTGGATAGGTCCTCCTCCTCCATTGAGGACCTGCGTCTAAAGGAGTACTTTTCCTGTCAGGTTATTGGACCTTGGCAGATAATTCATAGACCCAATGACAGGTCAACTTGCCCAATCTCTCAGCCAGTATTGGAGCCACGCCATATTATATCGGGAAATTAAAGTTTCTGGGTTAAGTGTGATACCCGAAAAACTTCCAGTTCTGCAGGATGCACCCTAATTGGCTACCGTTACGTTGGATGTTTAGTTTTCCATAGTTTAGATACTCTGTTTTGGGTTTGTTTCCAAATACCAAGGGTGCAGTTGGAGTGATTTGTTGGTATGCCACAAGATTTGATCCAAAAAGGATTTCTGGTTCAGGAAGTTTAGAACCAGCACCAAATTGTTAATGAATTTCTCAAGAGAGCAAAAGAGGTGTTGGCTCTGATACAGTTGGGAGTTTTCTTTGAATTCATAAAGGCCTGTGCTTGAACTAGTCCTTCCTCAGTCAGAATATCCCACAAGAGGTTGAACAGAACTGCCTCCAAGCCAGAGTAGCTTAGCCATGTTAGTTTCTGACCAATTTGGTCCATTAGGGAGTGGCACAGCTGTCTGAGACAGGGGTCTTCTTTTTCCCCCTTTTGGCCAAAAGGAGGAGTTTTTGAACTTCCCACTGGGTGAGCTCTAAAAGCACGAGGTACTCACCAGATCACTGCGGCAGCTGGTATTCTGTGCTGATACTAGGAGGAGCACCCATGGAACCTCAGTCAATGAAGAATCACCCAAGTTTCACCTCACAAGCAGGGGGAGAGGAGAGGTCAAGCATTGTGTCTCCTGTTCTTGCCAGCAGTTCATGAGGCTTCCTGATAATGGGGTTCCTGGTCTTTCCAGTGGGTCTCACATCTGCCCATTCCACTTCAGAGAAACTAGTCCTGACTGGAAGAGGACAGGTCACCAGTCGTGTACCTACCTTGGGACCCTTTCACATTCAGGCATCCTCAGTTCCTCCTAAAGAGATCAAGCATCGTCATCCTATTTTGTCAGGTGGTCCTTATTACCTGGGGCTTTCCCTGGGCTCACCTCTTGGCTCACAAGGCTGGTCACTTTCCTCTACCAAACTGATAGTGACTATGGGGAATCCTACTGTTGATGCCTAGAGGTCAGTGAAGAGGGCAAAAAGCCCTTGTGTGGCCGCTGTTGCCTTGTACAGGAGTCAGGAGGACAACACTACTGGAGAGTCAGCAAGCAAGATTGCTGTGGCTCCCTCTCATCCACAGGTCCTTAGTCCTCATTGTCCCCAGGTATCTGGTACCCCAGGAAGGCCAGTCAGAGGCAGTGGGCAGACACATGTGAGTTTCATTCTCCGATCCCCCCAAATGCCACAGTATGATCCCCTCAAAGAGGCATAGTCCAGATTAATCTGGGGCTATACTGTGTGCACACCACACCTGGATATTGG
The DNA here is from genome assembly GCF_036321535.1 of Camelus dromedarius. Classification (NCBI taxonomy): domain Eukaryota; kingdom Metazoa; phylum Chordata; class Mammalia; order Artiodactyla; family Camelidae; genus Camelus; species Camelus dromedarius. Next base: position 87,082,185 of record NC_087472.1, on the reverse strand, counting down.
GTTGTTGGACAGAGTTGCTCTGAATTCAGCCAAAGATTGCTGCTGCTTTACCTGGTCAGAGTGTACTCAAGATCAAAGTCAGTCATCCTCAAGCAAACCTCCCAAAGCCTCGGCCTTCCTCCTGCTCAAGCGAAAGCACACCTAGAGCCTTGTGAATAGCTATCGGTGAAAGGCCTCAGTATATCCCATGTTGATTGCCAAAATTTGTTACCGACCCTTTGAGTCGGCCCCAATAAGGATCCTTGTGCCCAGTGTCACTCATGCCAATAGGATGACCCAAAAGGCCATCGGCAGGGCTGTTCTATAGGGTTCTCCTCTACGGAAGGAAGGGCAGACTCCTTCAAGTTTAGATGCTGCTGTGCTGCTCACAGCACTTCAGATTGAAATGCTGGGTGCAGTATCTCTACACATCATATTTATTGCCATCTTGAATTGAAGTGTTGTGTACAGTACTTCCGTACATGGCATGCCAGTTGGTGTATTGGGCACGAAGTTCTGCACTGAGAACTCTAATCTGACATATTAGAAGCAAGACCTCTGCACATAGCCCTATATAGGCAAGGAAAACTAGACTAAGCATGGAAGAAGAGGTTAGACCTTATCACCTAGATTTCATCTTACTTTTCTCAGGGACCCCAGTGGGCTTTGCTGGTGACACATATTCTGTATCCATTTATCTGCCCATGGATGTTTCAGCTGTTGTTGGGAGTTTTCTTATTGCCTCCTAGAGATGGGTATTTCTTCCCTTGTGGACAGTGGTACTCCTCCCCTGGGGTTGAGCTATGTAATAGTTTATATTGGTGAGTGATGACAGTTAAGACAGGCCAGGAGTCCCACGAGTAGTGTAAGTCAGTTGTGGCTTCAGGTATGTCTTGTTTTTCTACTTGGAAATAAGAGGAGGGAATATATGAGTGCTAATTACCACAGTGACTCAACAGATAAAAGGCTGAGTGTGGATGACATGTGTTCTGAGTCAGTCTAGATGTTGTCTTTAGCTCAGACCTCTTTCCATGGTTTCTAAGCATGTGGCACACTAGAGAACAGGTATTGTGTGGCTCTGATTGCTGGCCTACATTGACACCAGTTACTGCCTGGAGTAGAAAGTTGGCTCAAGATACAGCCATTTGCAGGTTGGATGCAGAACCCTTAAAGATGGCCTATGTTCTTCAACTGAGCAGGGTAACAGGGGTGTATGGAGTGCAATGCAGAAAGCATAATTTATCATCCTTTTGTGCACACTTCCACCTCTAAGATGAAGGGTTTAGGGCTTGGAAATGAGATGTCCATTATGACATTCAGAGTGAAAGTTTCACGTGGGAACTCTCATGTTAGATGAGCAGCTATAGCACTTTCAGTTTCTTCAATGGAGGCAGAGGTAGGGCTCTACATTTTGAATCAGGGAATGTGACCTAGTACTTCGATTAATTGGTTGATTCATTCAGCAAACATTAACTGAATATATCCTAAGAGTGAAACATAGACAATGTACCCAGCATGTGTAGAAAAAGGAAATTAACTACTTACAGTTTCGCAGGAACTATGGCAACTACCAAAAAAAGTGTGTTACTAAAATTTTTTTTGGGGGAGGGGGTTATTTATAGCTCAGTGGTAGAGCGCATCCTTGGCATGAGCAAGGTCCCCAGTGCCTCCCGTAAGGGGAAAATAAAATAAAATTTCTACCTTTGTTTTTTTGAGGATTTGGGCCTCTTAGTCTGCTCATCTACTTGTACGTATCAGTGAAAATGGGACAAGTCTACCCTAGCAGGTTTTTTCCCTTTCAATTAATTAATTATTTTTTGTCTGTTGTTCATTAAGAGACTGGATAATTTTGAGCCTCAGCGATTTATTTGCAATGTTATTTAGGTTGCAAATTTCTATTTTGAAGAAGCTTTGGAAATCATACTAGACCCAATATGAACTACTGCTGTTTGATAGTCCATAACCATTCTTAAGACCTTAGGGAAGCCACTCTGTCTCATTGTGTCTGTGAAAAAAGGTGTTGTGCTCATCTGTCCTCAAACTGTTCCATCAATTATAATAGCTGTTTCTTGAGATTTCTTTTTATCTATTTAAGGGATTTGAAAGTGTTAGTAAGAGTGATATTTTGTGTCTTAGGCATTGCCATCTCATGGTATTGGATCACAGGGGTGAACTGTGCCAGAGTCTCAACACTTCCATATTAGTGATTTTCTAAAGTGAAATTTGATAACAAATTTAGTAACAAAGTAATTCATGTTTTCTATTGCATTTATTCTTAATTTTCTTCCTTAAAAGAATCTTACATTTGTGAAAATTATTGTCTGTTTAATTGTATCTATGTTCTTTAGGTCTATACATTATTTCTAGAAAAGGCCTAAAATTAAGAAAGTATGTTTTAATTTGATTTTTACATCATTACTATAATTTATGTTTAAATATTAGCTAGCATAAATTCTTGTGCTTCTGAAACTTGAAGTCAAAAGTCGCTGCAGTGTAATTACAACTCTAAGCCTGTTAGCATCCTCAGTCCTTGAATGTCATTGCAGTTAGGGAATTATCTTAGTAAATACTGCTGAAGAAATTTTCTTTGAAGCTTTATATCTCTTCTTCTGACAAAAACAAAAAAAGAAAATCAAGTACGGGAGAACACATCTCAGTATTTCTTAGCAGAAAATGGGAAGGGAGATGCTTTTCTTTCTCTAATCTGAGCCTAGACAAGAATTTGGTCTTTTTCTAATTTATAACTGAATTCTTATCAAGCATTACTCACACCCTGTCTCAGCCTACACAGTTTTTTTTTCCCCCTCAAGACAATTTCAATTACAACTTAAAGTTCACTGAAACATATTTTGGAAAGACCAATATGAATAACCTTTCTACATAAGAGGAAAATTATTTTATCCTAATAAAAACAAGACCAAGAACACATAGAACAGCCTGAAGAAAAGAAATTAACATGAGTCAGATCAAAGTGGTAAAATATTTATTATACAAAATAAGATTATATCATCCCATAATGTGCTAAGAAAAAAATCTGGTTGAAGATTTTATAAAGACTAGTAGAAGAGCTGGTCTTAGAGAAATATAAATAATTTAAAATTGTATGCTAGAAAATATTTCTTAAGTGCTAATATGGAACAAATAATTTGGAAAAGAAATGAGTTCAGTGTACCCTGACAAAATATTTTTCCACCAAATACAACACTTGCAAGCATTGACATAATTATATAGAAATGTTATCCATGTACCAGGTTCAGAAATTTTATTTTCAGTTTCTTCTCCGAGTAGATAAATATATAATTACACTTTTAGTAGTTCCAGCATGTTCCTTTAGTGGGAATTAGGTGACCTTGGTCAGGAGTATTGTTATCACATCCCTTTCTATATCCTCATTTGAAAAAAAATCCATTTAATGTATAAATAGCTAAAGAAAAGCTGAACACACTTGGATCACTAGATTCCCCTTAAAAGTGTCTGTCTTTTCAGACACAAAATAGATCTCAAGAAGCCTGGAGGGACTGGACCTTCAGGAGTACTTAATTCTCATTTCCCATGTCACCAAACTCCATTAATTTCATGAATAACAAAGGACTGTGATTCATTGTTAGTGGTTATTATAAATAAGTGTAAATGTTTCCTTCCCTCTTATAAATTCTGGGTTTAGAAGAAGCATATTTGCTAAATCATTCAATTTTAATAAAACTGTATTATATTAATAATTGTTAATTTGAGCTCATGAAGGAAATATCTAAAATCCAACTTAGGTGCTTATTTAACTCACAAGTATTTTGGTCCCAGAGGTACCCATTCCTGTCTCAGCACACTGTCACGTAGCATACAAGGAAAGAATGTCACATTCTTGGAGAGAAGCATTAGTAGCAATTCACACATGTAAACCGAAAGCGTGAGCATTGAGATTGGATTTAGATTACAAATGTCAGTGGCCCATTTTTATAAAAGAGAAATATAAATTTAGAGGATGTACAGATTAGTTAAAATGTATAAAATGAGTTAAAACATGTAGTGCAATCATTGCACTATTTTTTTTAAAGTTCCTTTCACTAGCACTGACCTGTAGAAACAGCAAACTGCAGATTGAAATAAATCAGAAGATACTGCCCTTTGTGTTAATAGATTAGTTAGAATTACTAAAAGATAAATTAGTTGTATTCTAAGTAGACCAGTGACCTCACAACCTCAAAGACTCTATAATAGCTAGGCAGAGGTCAGAAGAGTACTAGATTCTAGAAACAACTTGAGTGACCAAGACTGTTACTATCTTACAGAATCATATAACGGAATAAAATACAAATGGCAAGTACACAAACTACTGTGCAGTGAAGAAAGGATGGCAAGAAATTTGCAAGGAAAAGCCCATTGGAAGAGATTGCGTTTGAATTGAACCTTGCAGAATGCTAGGATTTTGAATAGGTTATGTTTGGGGCAAGGAAAATGATGAATTCTAACAGAAAGGAAAAGCTGTGTAACATAACATAAAAAGAGGTATAAAACTGTGTAAGCTGTGTAAGACACTAAGGCAAGATATAGGTAAGCACAAAGTTTGCTTGGGAAAGAAGGGAAAGTCCAGCTTGAATCATGCATAAGATAAGAGGGGACGAGTAGTGGGCGAGAAAACAAAGGAGTGTCAGGGACTCATTGTGGAGGGCTGGATGCCAGAGTGAGGGACTAGGTGTGTGAACAAGTAATAACTAATGAGCAACAATCCAGGTAAATCAAACAGAAATGGTTGGGGAAAGTACTTTTCTGAGGAAAGACACATTGAAATAAGGCAGAAATGATAATTATATTTTATTTTTTTTGACTTTTTTTAACATTTTTTATTGATTTATAATCATTTTACAATGTTGTGTCAAATTCCAGTGTTCAGCACAATCTTTCAGTTATTCATGGACATATACACACTCATTGTCACATTTTTTTCTCTGTGAGTTATCATAACATTTTGTGTGTATTTCCCTGTGCTATACAGTGTAGTCTATTCTACAATTTTGAAATCCCAGTCTATCCCTTCCCACCCTCCACCCCCCTGGTAACCACAAGTCTGTATTCTCTGTCTGTGAGTCTATTTCTGTCCTTTATTTATGCTTTGTTTTTGTTTGTTTGTTTGTTTTTGTTTTTTAGATTCCACATATGAGCGATCTCATATGGTATTTTTCTTTCTCTTTCTGGCTTACTTCACTTAGAATGACATTCTCCAGGAGCATCCATGTTGCTGCAAATGGCATTATGTTGTCGGTTTTTATGGCTGAGTAGTATTCCATTGTATAAATATACCACCACTTCTTTATCCAGTCACCTGTTGATGGACATTTAGGCTGTTTCCATGTTTTGGCTATTGTAAATAGTGCTGCTATGAACATTGGGGTGCAGGTGTCATCCTGAAGTAGATTTCCTTCTGGATACAAGCCCAGGAGTGGGATTCCTGGGTCATATGGTAAGTCTATTCCTAGTCTTTTGAGGAATCTCCACACTGTTTTCCATAGTGGCTGCACCAAACTGCATTCCCACCAGCAGTGTAGGAGGGTTCCCCTTTCTCCACAGCCTCTCCAGCATTTGTCATTTGTGGATTTTTGAATGACGGCCATTCTGACTGGTGTGAGGTGATACCTCATTGTAGTTTTGATTTGCATTTCTCTGATAATTAGTGATATTGAGCATTTTTTCATGTGCCTTTTGATCATTTGTATGTCTTCCTTGGAGAATTGCTTGTTTAGGTCTTCTGCCCATTTTTGGATTGGGTTGTTTATTTTTTTCTTATTGAGTCGTATGAGCTGCTTATATATTCTGGAGATCAAGCCTTTGTCAGTTTCACTTGCAAAAATTTTCTCCCATTCCGTAGGTTTTCTTCTTGTTTTATTTCTGGTTTCCTTTGCTGTGCAGAAGCTTGTAAGTTTCATTAGGTCCCATTTGTTTATTCTTGCTTTTATTTCTTCTAGGAGAAAATTTTTGAGATGTATATCAGATAATGTTTTGCCTATGTTTTCCTCTAGGAGGTTTATTGTATCTTGTCTTATGTTTAAGTCTTTAATCCATTTTGAGTTGATTTTTGTATATGGTGTAAGGGAGTGTTCTAGCTTCATTGTTTTACATGCTGCTGTCCAGTTTTCCCAACACCATTTGCTGAAGAGACTGTCTTTATTCCAATGTATATTCTTGCCTCCTTTGTCAAAGATGAGTTTACCAAAAGTTTGTGGGCTCATTTCTGGGCTCTCTATTCTGTTCCATTGGTCTATATGTCTGTTTTGGTACCAATACCATGCTGTCTTGATGACTGTAGCTCTATAGTATTGTCTGAAGTCTGGGAGAGTTATTCCTCCAGCCTCTTTCTTTCTCTTCAGTAATGCTTTGGCAATTCTAGGTCTTTGATGGTTCCATATGAATTTTATGATGATTTTTTCTAGTTCTGTGAAATATGTCCTGGGTAATTGGATAGGGATTGCATTAAATCTGTAGATTGCCTTGGGCAGTGTGACCATTTTAACAATATTGATTCTTCCAATCCAAGAGCATGGAATATCTTTCCATTTTTTAAAGTCTTCTTTAATTTCCTTCATCAATGGTTTATAGTTTTCTGTGTATAATTCTTTCACCTCCTTGGTTAGATTTATTCCCAGATATTTTATTACTTTGGGTGCTATTTTAAAGGGGATTGTTTCTTTACTTTCTTCTTCTGTTGATTTATCATTAGTGTAAAGAAATGCAACTGATTTTTGAACGTTAATTTTGTAACCTGCTACCTTGCTGAATTCTTCAATCAGCTCTAGTAGCTTTTGTGTGGACCTTTTAGGGTTTTCTTTATATAGTAACATGTCATCAGCATATAATGACACTTTTACCTCTTCTTTTCCAATTTGGATCCCTTTTATTTCTTTCTCTTGCCTGACTGCTGTGGCTAGGACTTCCAGGACTGATAATTATATTTTAAAAAGTTAAAGATAGGGTAGAGATAAATTTGAGATAAAATCCCAAAGCGTAGAGGAATAACAAACAACAGGGCCAAGAAATATAGCCAAAATGTAAGCTAAAGCCCAAAATATAACCAAGATAGAAAAAGGAAGGGTTCTATCAGTTTATGTAGTGCCTAACATCTCCTAGGAGAGGGTGGAGCTAGGGAAGAGGATTATTCATAGCAAAGGAGCACTGAGGTTGCTGAGAGGTGAGGCTTAAAAGACAGGCATGGACACTGAGTGAGCTGTCCTCTCTCTGCACTTCCATGAAATGAAGATTTGCTATGACTTAAAAGCACATAGTCAAGTTAGCAACTGAAAATGATCTAGGCCTGGCCTGGGAATGCAAATGGTAAAATGTTAGAGGAGACTTGAAGTACCATATGAAAGGAATGCACTTGATGGTGATATTTGGTAGCAGTTACTGGAGAATAACACTATTCTCTCCGATAATCCACTAGTTCACACTTTCTCATAAACTTCTCTCCTAGAGAAGAAAGGAAGAGTTTGTGATTTCACTTTTTTTCTTTTCCTTTCTCCCCCCCCCCCCCATTAGGCAGAATGGTTTACCAGTAAAAGTGCCTGGGGAAGAGATTGCTAGAAATAAGATAAGATAAGATAAAAAATAAGGTAGCTGGCCTGCCTAAGCAAAGTAGAAAATTCCTTTTGATTTTGATTTGAGGAAAACTAAGAAATGCACCAGGACCACAAAGTTTCTGGTCAGTATTTTGTGGTCCCACATTTTTTCAATAGAGACAATATTAGACAACAAACATAGGGAAATGATTTCAGAGATGAACAAAATCAAAGAATGTGATTCTGAAGTTCATTATTGTAGCCTAAGAATGTAAATTTCAAAGTGAAAAATATATCCCTGCTTGTCCCTGCATGATGAACCAGCATATAGGTTTGATCCAAAGAGGGCTGTTCAGGGTGATAGGAAATGTGTTTGTTGGGGAAATGGGGAAAACTAGTAGCAGAACTTTGGTTTCAAGTCTGGGGTTAATAAAATTCTTCTTAACCTTGTTTTGTATACATGACTTAAAATAGATAACTATAAAAGTTTATTTCAAAAACTAATCTTTGAAAAGATATGTAACAGTATGAGCAGGCAGTAATTTAGTAAATGAAAAAACATGTCTTTCTCAAAGGCAAAATACACTTGATAATTAAGACAATACAGTGAGTAACCAGATAAAACTCTAAAATGAGAAAACATTCATAACTTTCTTAATGATACATTTCAATGAAAAAAGCAAAGGAAATTACATTTTTGTCACTTCGTTTAAAAAATGTTAAACCAAGTTTCTCCTAAACAGAATTCACATGTGAAATATCTTTCAAAATGTAAAATGTATCTGTCTCTATTTATTCAAAAAGAACTTCAGTTGTTCATTGATTTCTTTTTCTTCTGAAGATAATGTTTTGCTACTAGACTAGTGAAAGATAATTAAACCAATAAAGGAGGAAAAAGAAAAAAACCTCTCATAATAGGAAGGATGATGGAGTCAAAATTTGGTAAACTAGGTGTAAGTCATATTATTACACAGTACTGTGACCCTGGTTGGATGGTACTTATTTGGATTCTCTAGGTCTCAGCTTCCTTATCAGTAGCTAGAAAAGGGGAGATGATCAGATGGTCATGAGCTTCATGGTAGATGTAGTATGCTATGATTTCATGATATCACCACCTTTCACACTAGACACTGACTTAACTAGCAGTCCCCATTGATATACTGTAATCCTGGAGAGGACTTTGTTGATTGCCTCCTTAACAGCCATTTCTCCTTTCTTCTTAACTAATCCACTTTTTGTGGGTGTACCATTCCTTTTGTCAAAGACTTTTTTCTACAGACATGGTATACAATCCTGGATAATGAGATGCAAGGGCAACTCTCCTGTGTGGCTACTGAGAAAGGTTTGCCTTCTGGAAAAAGAGAAGCAGAATGAAAGATGCTATTTGTCTTCCACTAGGAATAGCTGAATGAAGGTTTTATTTAAGAACTTTGCTAGATTTTTTTGGATTTATTAATGCGCATACTTAAAGCCAGCAGGCTGGGAATAGCTGAGCAAAAATGAATCCCTTATACTTTTTATGGTAAATTGAATAACTACCCATCTGATTACTTCTACCACCTGCTTTCATGTAATACAAATTACTGAATTTCTTTATTTTTAAACCACTTGTGATCATGAGTTCTGCTTTTATGGCTGAGAAATCCTAAGTGACAAAGACAAAATTAGACAAGTAAATCTTTAAGGGCAAAGTGAGAATATCTATTTACCTTTAACACCCCCCAGTGATTAGCATATACTGTGTAGTAGAATCTACATAAATGTTTATTTCTTTTTATGCTTTTTTTCTGCATGCATTTTGTGTATCCATACCTTCTATGGTGAGTCAAAACATTTCCATGAATTTTTTTGCTCTTAAAGAAAGCATGAACTAGCAATGAACAAGTGGAATTTGAAATTAAAAATGCAGTGTCATTTACAATAGCACCCCCCAAAATGAAATACTTAGGTATATATCTAACAAAAAAGTACAAAATTTGTATGAGGAAAACTACAAAACTCTGATGAGAGATCAAAGAACTAAATAAGTGGAGAGATTCTCCATGTTCATGGAAAGGCTGAATATTGTCATCATGTCAGTTCTTCCTAACTTGATCTTTAGCCGCAATGCATTCCCAGTAAAAATCCCAGCAAACTATTTTGCAATTATCGACAAACTGATTCTAAAGTTTATATGGAGAGACAAAAGATCCAGAATAGCCAAAAAATATTGAAAATAAAGAACCAAATTAGAGCACTGACACAACCTGACTTTAAGAAATTACTGTGTAGGTACAGTAATCAAGACAGTATGGTATTTTATGAAAGAACAGTCAAATAGATCAAAGGAACAGAATAGAAAGCCTAGACATAGGCACATATAATATAGTCAATTTATCTTTAACAAAGAAGCATAGGTTATACAATGGAGCAAGGGTAGTCTTTTCAACAAATGGTTCTGGAAAAACTGGACATCCACACAAAAAAATTAGTCTAGGCATGACATTATACCCTTCACAAAAATTTATGCAAAATGGATAAATGTAAAACAAAAAACTATAAAACCCCTAGATGATAATATAAGAGGAAGCTGAGATGATCTTAGGTATGGCAATAAAATTTAGATCCAACAGCCAATGTTTGATACATGGAAGAAATAAATGATAAGTTGGACTTGATTAAAACTAAAAACTTCTGCTGTCTGAAAAAACACTGTCAAGAAAATTAGAAGATAAGCCACAGACTGGGAGAAAATATTTGCAAAAGACTTATCTGATAAAAGACTTATGAAAAATATACAAAGAATTCTTAAAACTCAAGAAAATATACTCAAATTGTTTTGATTTAAAATTTTGGTTACACAATAAAATAAACACATCTTGAGTTAACATAAATCTGCAGAAATTTTACAGAAAAACAAAGGAGTGAGCCACAATGAATTTTATGTTCCTCAAAGGAACAGCTTAATATATCATTGCATTAAGCCAAAGTAAAGAGCAGAGGATTCAAAATACAGTAAGTATACAGAATATTTTAGATCATTCTAACTGTGGACTGGATGTGACAGCCCAAAGAGAATTATAACTCAGAGGCCCAAATAAAGTGAAATACACTGTAACTATAGAGATTCCCACACATTTTAACTTAGTTAAAAATAAAAGTGAGAAAACTGGTATTTTTATTTTTGCTACTAAATTAGAAAATAATTTTAAAATCTGTATATGTACAACTCTGCTCCTTAAATTCATTCATGGAGTTCTGATAATGTTAATAAAGCACTCAGACTTCATTTATGTGTCTTATGATACCTGGGCTTTTCAACAGAATGGCTTCCTTATTATTTACAGTTGGTTTACACCACCCCCTCACCACACACACACATTTTTTTTAATGCAAAATTTCTCTGAAATCATTTTTAAGTAGCTGCCTTGTAGCAATATCCTGTGAGGTCTGTTTCAATTCAGATTTCTACAATTTATGAGCAACGTATTATTGTAGAGAAATAAAGTAGCAGAGAATATTTATGAAAAGATTGTATATAAAGAGTTCACCTGTATGTTTACATCAAAGTAAATTTCACATAGAGCCTTCACACTGTGGGGGATGAAAAATTATTTTCCCTCTATCCTTTTAGGTTCTTGTCTGAGACACCCATGTATTAAAAGGACAGATTAACAGCAGAAAAACAAACAAAAGTTTAATAATGTACATGCATATCCATTGTATTAAACTATAATATACTGTATATATGAGAGATAATGCGGGAAAATTGAGTAACTCTGAAATGGCCAAAGATAACCACCTTAAATTTTATTTCCAGCTTAAGACAAAAGATGTTGGGGTTAGGGGGAGGAGATCAATTATGAGAGGTTGCCAGGAAAACACAGTGAACATGTGTAAGGTTGTTAAGCAGATTTAAGCCCACACCTTCTGCATAGATAACAGTTTGCAAAAATTGAGTCATTCCCCCTCTTCCTGGTACAGCAAGGGAGACCCTTACAAATGGAGATAAAATAGAAATTTTTCTTATAAAAATGTAAATATCTCTTACTAAAATGTAACTTCTACTTGTGTTTTCAGAGCTTCTCTCATGTCTGCTTTTATTTTTAAATCAGCCTAAAATAATTCTCATGTCAAAGAGGCATATTTTGGGGTGACAAATTTTGCTCCCCTCACAGCGGTCAGGCAATTGTGCAGATACTGTTTAGGACACTTTAACTTTGTGCAAAAAGCTACAAAATGAGAGTCTGGGAAATACAGTATTCAGTCTTTTAGTAGTAGCAAATTACTGCTTCATTAACTTTCTTTGTAGTTCAACAAAAAAGTATTTGAAGGTTAACATTTAGGCCATTTGCATTAAATGCAAAATGCAAGAATAAATTTAAAAAGCATTGATTGCGTAGTTTTGATACAGGAAAAAGTGAGGGGCATGAGAGAATGGCCATGTCCCAGGTCTCAGTCGAGTCCCTGGGATGCGCCCCCTCCAAGTGAGGGTCCTTGGCTTCGCTCGGGAAAGAATTCAAGAGTGAGCCGTGGTTGATTAAGAGTGGATTTATTCAGAGAGATATACCCCATAGACAGAGTGCAGGCCATCTCAGAAGGCAAGGCCAAGAGGTACAGGGTTGGGTGTTTACTTTAAAGCAGAAGTAGATACACACTCCATAGATAGAGTGCAGGCCATCTCGGAAGGGGAGAGAGAAAGAGAGGCCACGAGATGCCATGTTGCTAGTTTTTATATGCTAAGAAGTGAGAGGATTACTCCAATTATTTTGGATAAGGGTGGGGATTCCCACGAATTGGGCCACCACCTCTCTTTGACCTTTCACGTTTAGCTTTGGAACTGTCATGGCACCTGTAGGTGTGTCATTCACCATGCAAATACATTACAATGTGTATAATGAAACTCAGGGTCTACTGGAGGTGGAATCTCCTGCCATCTTGAGCCTCAGGATCTACTGGGAGTTGAATCTTTCATCATCTTAGTGCTAATTGCTGTGTCATTCCTTTAATGGCTGTCTCCTGCCCCATTCCTTCCTGCCTCAGTTTGAGAAGGATAGGTATTAACTCTTCTCTAAATGTTTGGTAGAATTTACCTGTGAAGCCAGCTGTTCCTGGACTTTTCTTTGTTGGGAATTTTTCTTTTTTATTACTGATTCAGTTTTACTACTGATAATTGATCTGTTTGTATTTTCTGGGTTTTTTTTCTGGTTCAGTCTTGGGAGATTGTACTTTTCTAGGAATTGGTCCATTTCTTCTAGATTGTCTATTTTGTTACCACACTGAGTTTTGGCTGATTGTTGTTCAAAAATTCAATACTGAGAGACAAGTGTTGGACAAAGGGAAGGATAGTTTTATTGAGGAAGCTGGCAATCCTGAAGAGAAGGTGGACTTGTGTCCCAAAGAACCAACTCCCAACTTGTCAGGTTTTGTTTGGAGATTATATAGGGAAAGAGGAAAGGGCTAAGTGATAGGAAGGGAGTAACCTTCTTTTTTCAGAGATGATTATCTCAATCACAAGGTCCGAAGTAGCCATCAAGCCTTGCTTCCAGTTGGAACATTATCTAATCATAAATCTCTGGTTAGCTAGTCCTGAAAAACAAGAAACAAGGAACAAAGACAGCTGAGAGTCCCTAGCTACAGTCTTACTGCCTGAATTACAGTTTCATTGATATATTATTGTTCATAGTAATCTCTTATGATCCTTTGTTGGTTGTAACTTCTCCTTTTTAATTTCTGATTTTATTTTTGTGAGCCTTCTCTTTTTTTCTTGAGAGCCTGCTAAAAGGTTGTCAATTTTGTTTATCTTTTCAAAGAACCAGCTCTTACTTTCACTAATCTTTCTATTTTTTTTTTCAGTCTCTACTTCATTTATTTCTGCTCTGATCTTTGTGATTTCTCTCCTTCTACTAACTTTGGGTTTTGTTTGTTCATCTTTTTCTGGTTCATTTAGGTGTAAAATTAGGTTGTTTATTTGAGTTTTTTCTTTTTTCCTGCTATAGGGTTGTATCACTAGGAACTTTTGTCTTAGAATTGCTTTTATTGTGTCCCATAGATTTTGGATCGTTATATTTTAATTTTCCTTTGTCTCCAGATATGTTACGATTTCTTCTTTTATTTCCTCAGTGATACACTGGTTCTTTAGTAGCATGTTGTTTACCCTCCAAACTTCCAGTTATAAGATAAATAAGTATTAGGGATATAATGTAAAACATGATAAATATAAGTAACATATTTCATAAATAGCAATATTATATATGAAAGTTAAGAGAGTAAATCCTAGGAGTTCTCATCACAGGGAAAAATATTTTTTGGTTTCTTTAATTTTGTATCTATGAGATGATGAATGTTTACTAAACTTATTGTGATAATCGTTTCATGATATATGTAAGTCACATCATGCAGCACACCTTAAACTTTTACAGTGTTGTATGTCAATTATATCAATAAAACTGGAAGAAAAAATTGAGTAAGGAGTCTCAGAAAGGATGGATTACTTGTAACTCTAAAGTTTTTGTTAGCTTCTCTCTTTGTTGAGCAAATTTTCACACGTGTAGAGCAACGTATATGGAAGGCTTGTCATAAATAATAGAAATGTTATGGCTTAAGTAAGGCAGAATTATTTGTTGTATAAAAGAGGAAAAATGAAGGAATAATAAAAGGAAGTCTCAATTACAGAAAATATCATCACAGAGATTGCAACAAAAAGTGAAACCTTCTGGATAGTAAATACATATCCAAGGGGGCTGAGAGTAATTTGCATAGTAGAAATGGGGACATCTCAGTAGTTAAAAGAGCTTCCAAATTAGCCTAGATTCTCAGTGGAATAAGATGGTTTCTTGTATGAATATGATGAAGACAAGGTGGCGATCTTCATAAATCTACACAAACCCTGTGAACTGCATTTGCTGTGAGGAAAAATCCAATGATAGAATATGCTGTGATATTGTGATTTATAAGGAAAATTATTTGGTCTTTGTCAGGGTTCCTGGCTCTCAGCTCCCCAGATTTTTGAAAGTTCCTGAACAATAAGGAATGGGAATATCTTTTGTTAAAATATTTGGTCTCTTGTCCTCAGTTCCTGAAAATTCTTCAGAGCCATAAAGGTGAAATGGGTATCTTGTTATTCACAACAAGCCCCTTTAAACCACAACTGGGTTTATGTCAATGAGATGACTTTTGGAAAGCAACTAAGGATGGGAGCTGGTTGCCAGGGGGAACCTACCATGTGAGTGGAGGACTGGAACTTTTATTCCTACCCCCTGACCTCCAGAGAGGGGAGAAGAGCTGAAGATTGAACCAGTCAGCAATGGCTAATGATTTAATCAGTCGTGCCTAAGTAATGAAGCCTCTGTAAAAACCCAAAAGGAAGGGGCTAAGAGAGCTTCTACATTAGGGTACCAGAATGTTTCCATGTGTCACCATTCCAGGTCTCACACTCCATTAGGACAGAAGGTCCTTTTGTTCAGGACCTTCATCTGGCTGTTGATTTGTATTCTTTACTATCCTTTGTAATAAATTGGGAATCTAGTGAGCAAACAGGTTTCCTGAGTTCTTTTTTTTTTTTTTTCCACTTTTTTTTCAATGTTGTGTCAATTTCTGGTGTGCAGTACATTGCTTCAGTCATACATGAATATACATATATTCATTTTCATATTCTCTTTCACCGTAAGCTACAAGATATTGAATATAGTTCCCTGTGCTATACAGTATAAACTTGTTCATCTATTTTATATATATTAGTCAGTATCTGCAAATCTTGAACTCCCAGTTTATCCCTTCCCATCCCCTTCCCCCCTGGTAACCATGGTTTCCTGAGTTCTTAAGCCACTCTAGCAAATTAATCATGGAGAAGGTCATGGGAACCTCCAGTTTACAACTGGTGGGTCAGAAGCATAGGTAACAACCTGACCTTGCAATTGGCATCTGAAATGGAGGGCAGTCTTGTGGGACTGAGCCCTTAACATGTGGGATCTGATGCTGTTTCTGGGTAGATAGAGTCAGAAATGGATTAAATTATAAATTATAATTATAAATTAAATTATAAGACACCCAGCTGGTGTCTTGAGAATTATTGGTGTGGGGAAACATCCTCCATAGATTGGAAATTGGGTGACCAGAATCCTCACATGTGTATTAATTTCAGGTACCAGGATTGCTTTACACCTGAAATTTCTCTAGTTTCTACAACTGAAAATATTCTAGTTTTCTCTAGAGCCCCAAATGTTTTGGATATTTCCAAAAACAGTACCTGATACTTTTTTTTACCCTGAGGTGCCACATCCTTGAGCATTTTTATAACATATCATTTCAATATCAGTCTACTCAAAATATCACTTAAAGTTTTCAGCTTTAAAAATGTTTCTTTTAATATATAATCAACATCCATGGTTTTTAATAACAATTAAGAATTTCACTATGTGAAATTCATTCATTTTCTATGTGCAGATGACAGAAATGCCTTTTGATTTGAAAAGAACAATTTACTAGTTTTTTAAGGCCTTTGTATATGATACTCTTTTTCGGAAAGGTGATAGTGAATCAGTTAGCAGTGAGTATAAAATGTGTCCTCAAAATATACCATCCCTGCTTGCTGTCATCATTGTGTGAACCTAAATAATACTGAACCCAATTCTGTTAAGGTGAAATGTAGGTTGGTAGGTATTAAGTGATTTATTGTCTCTCTTCTCTCTGTCTGTTATCTCTATCTTTCTATCTCTTTTGAAAAATTATTTTGTTGTCCCATGCAGTTGTACATAGTTTATTGTGAATATATATTTTTTCTTTTTTCTTTTTTTTTTTTTTGGCCTCTACTATTCTCATCCCAGAGGAGTATTGGAAACTTGACTATAAATTAGGGATGCTAATTTTCTATTGTTGATTATATGATTATTCTCATTGTTTTGAAGTCATGTATAGCATATTAATTTTTTTTCAGCCTGAAGAGCTCAAAATTCAAAGATAGCATAGTCATTTAACCATTCTTGCAAGAACCAAATCGTTTCCTTTTTGTAAACACTTTTCCTAGCAATTCCCATCATTTCACTGTCACAATGGTCTCATTAAGAATCCTAATTTATCCCATTATAGTGGTTGGCTCATATCTGAAAACAAACATTGTTTGAGTGTTTACTATGTGTCAGGCACTCTTTGAGGCTCTAGAATTATAGATAACAATCTCTCATTTGCATATAGACTAGTCAGGAAGGCAGATAAGCGAAGAGTTATACTAAGTTGTGAGTAAATTCTAAATGACTGGATAAAAAGTCACATGAGAGCAGAGTGGCAACATGCCTGATCTTACTTTGGTCTTTTCTGTTTTAGTTATTTATACCTGTGTAACAAAGTAACACAAATCTAGCAGCTTAAAACAATACACCTTTATTATCTCACTGTTTCCTTGGATTAAGAGTCCAAACAAGACTTGACTGAGTCATCTGCTTAAGATCTCATACATTTTCAGTCAAAGGATCAGTCAGACTTACCTAGTATGTATAGGATCATTTATACATGAAAAATAATACAGAATATTAAATATGTAAAATGAAGTTTAACTGTGCATGTAAAATTACACATATAATGATGTTTTATGGTAATAGTAAATCTTTATCTTGAAAAGTAACATTTGATTTAACTGAATTCTCCTATGTAAAGCTTTGTGGAAAAAATAAACTACAGTGTGATCAGTGGTTTAATCAAATGCTCTGAAACCCTTTGTTGTGTTAATTCACAATATAACCTTAGAAAAATGCTAATATTAATTTATGATAGCATAGTAAGAAGTCAATTTTATTCTTTGAATTAGAACTGGAATATTAATATTTTACTCCATAATTTTACATCAGTCAAAATATAATTGTACTTAATTTGGTATCTCAGTTTATTAAAACATGGCTTGATCACACATACTTTGTCTTGGTATAAAAAAAATATTAGGAAAAAGCAATAATCATGAAATTATATTGCTGTTAAATAAGAAATACTGCTCTTAATCTAATAGATCATATTGAATGACAGATATTTATGTGGGAAATGTATCTACTAATTTATGTACTCAATTATATTGGTAAGTATATTGAAAAATGCAGTAGTGCACTTAAATATGTAATCAAATCAATGTCTAAACCCATTTAGTTGACTCTTAGCCTAATTAAAATGTTCAATAACATCTTTGCTATTAAGAACCACATGTGGAATGACCTATAAAGTAATTAGCCCTCTACTTGATGGCTTTATGTATGTACTTCAGAAACATTTCTACTTAACATTGCTATCAAGGGAAGGCCATTTGTTTCATTTTTAGATCTTATACTTGAACTTTTAAATAAAAATGAAATAATTTATGTAAAAGTACTTTGAAAATAGAAATGGTTTTACAAAACTTCCGGTGAGATTCATAGAAATTCTACAATTAGGAGAAGATGTACAAAAGCCCTGAAAATTCATGCTCTCAAATACAAGAAATCCAAAGAAATTTCTGCTCATGTGTGGACAGGGGCAGATTGAATGGAGAAACCTGGAGCAAAATCATGCTCCAGTCCCTGAGGAAATGTACTTTCTAGGAGGAGGGGTTGACAGACCCTCACACAGAGCACACCAACACTGCACAGCACAAAGCCATGTACTGATACAACCCTGTGACTCTATCTTCATGGTGGTGCCCATGTGAACACCTGTCCTGTGTAGTCCTGGATTCCCAAGAAGGAAACTACCTGACATTGCTGGAATTATTTGTATGGGGAAGGTAGGGGGATCAAGTACGGGCATCAATTATTATCTCTATGATGGGAGGAAAGAGGTCCTTGAGCTTGGGCTGGGTTAAGGAACAATTCCAGTTTGGCCACTTGCTGTGGCCTAGACAATCTCTCCTTCAAACCTTGGGCTTATTTTTGAGGTAAAACTAGACTCCCCTTTCCTCCTGGTAGATTTCTCTTCCAAGCATTTTCTGTCCTTTTCTATCTACAAATCTTGGTCAGAAACAATTCTAGTCTTTGCTTCCAAGATTTTGAATATCTTAGAGATTTTCTGTAAGTGGAATCTCATAATATTTGTCTTTTTGACTGGCTTCTTTTACTTACCACAGTATCCTCAAGGTTCATCCATGTTGTCACATATCCTTGCATCTCCTTTTTTAAAAGATTTAATTCTTATTTTAAATGTTTCCATCTTATTTAAGGAATAATATTCCATTGTATGAATATACAAATTTTCTTTATCCATTTATCCATCAATGGACATTAACCTTCTTCCCACATCTTTGCTATTGTGACTAGTGCTCCAATAAACATGAGAGTACAGGTATCTCTTTGAGATCTTGATTTCAGTTCTTTTAGATATATACCCAGAAGTGAGATTGCAGGATCAGTGTTAGTTCTGTTTCTAATTTTTTTGAGGAAACTCCATACTGTTTTCTGTAACGGCTATACCTCATATACCTTATACTAGATGAAAAAACAGTAATTTCTATTTTCACACATCAGTGTTAATTTTATGGGCCCACTTACTCTTAAATGAAACCATAGAATGTGGGGAAAGACTATTGCAAAATTTTAAGTTTGCCGTTTCAAGCTGAATTCTCAATAAGTTTAATTTATCTTTGTGTTCACTCCTCCCAACACAATTTAATTAATTAAATGAGGAAAGTAGATGAATGAGAAAGAGCATGAACTCTATACTCAAGATTGTCAAAATCAAGTGGAGAAGACAGATTTGTATAGAGATGCCCTATGGAGTAGGTGCTCCCTCCAGCTGGATGAGAAAAGCTTGCTGAGCATACATCAAATTTACAAGAATAAGAAAGATGCACGTCTGTTTTCAGTAAATGGAGCCTTGTACTGGGACAACCTTGCCCTCAACAAGATGCCCCTTGTAAGGCATAATCTTTGCTAGTGTTCATGGTATCCCAGAACATGCTTAATAATTTCTGTAATACAGTCAGCGAGACTGACAATTTCTGGAATAGAGAAATGAATGCATTTCTGTATGATGGTTAGAGATGGGAGTAACTGATTAACAGATGAGTTTGATCAAGGAAGATTAGTAGAAATTTGTCAATAAAACAATGAGATGGCAAGGGACAAAAATGCTTGGGGAAGCAACTACGCATGACATTTAATGAACACTTGAGTGGCAAGTTCTAAGAATGGTTTGTCAGAAGTGTCAATAAATTGTTGCATCAGTAAGACAAAATGAAATTGAGGAGACAAGTAAAATTTAAGTCAAATAACAGGCTTTGTTTTACTGAAACCAAGAACTCAGTAGAAAGTATTGATTACAGGCACAGTTCGATTTCATCTGTGTGTTAGAAAGGGTCTCTGGAGTCAATGTCAGGAGTATATTAAAAGTTTTGGGGTAGAAATCAGAGTCAGGCATACTGGCTAAGAAGTTCTGGCAATATATCTACTGCCCTTTGGTTTTCCTTCTGTGATTCTGGCAAGGGATACCCAAGGGCCACAATTAGATTACTAGCAGTAGAAACAGAAAGAAAGATGTGAGAAGCAATAGTGAAAAAAGAGGTGACAATATTGTACTTGGAGGAAGGAATAGGAAGAAGGACAGGGGAACAAAGGACTGTAAAGATGAATCTGGATGTAAAGGTTAATCTTTTTTTAAACTTTTTTTTAAATTCAAGTATAGTTGATGTACAATATTATATATTACAAGTATATAATATAGTGATTCACAATTTTTAAAGGTTATACTTCATTTATAGTTATTATAAAATATTGGCTGTATTCCCATGTTGTACAGTATATCCTTGTAGCTTATTTTATACATAATAGTTCGTACCTCTTAATCTCCTACCCCCATATTGCCCCTCCCCTTTTCCTGTCTCTACTGATAATTACTAGTTTGTATTCTATATATCTGTGAATCTGCTACTTTTTCATTATATCCACGAGTGTGTTGTATTTTTTAGAGTTCACATATAAGTGATATTATATAGTATATTTCTTTCTCTGTCTGGCTTATTTCACTTAACACAATGCTCTCTAAGTCCATCTTTTCAAATTAGTTTTTGTTTTGTCAAATATATACCCAGGAACAGAATTGCTGGGTCATATGGTAGTTCTGTTTTTAGTTTTCTGAGAAACCTCCATATTGTTTTCCATAGTAGCTGCACTAATTTACATTCCCACCAACTGTGCATGAGAATTCACTTTTCTCCACATCTTCACCAACATTTGTTATTTGTATTCTTTTTGATAATAGCCATTCTGACAGGTGTGTGGTGATATCTCCTTGTGATTTTGATTTACAGTTCCCTAATGATTGGCAGTGTTGAGCATCTTTTCATGTGCCTATTGACCATCTGCATTCCCTCTTCAGAAATATGTGTCTTCAATTCTTCTGCCCAATTTTTAATCAGGTTGTTTGTTTTTTTAATGTTGAGCTGTATGAGCTATTTATATATGTTGGATATTAATCCCTTATTGGTCATATCATTTGCAAATATTTTCTCCCATTCAGTAGGTTGTCTGTTTATTTTGTCCATGGTTTCCTTTGCTTTGTAAAGCTTTTAAGTTTAATTATGTCCCATTTGTTTATTTTGGCTTTTATTTCCTTTGCTTTAGGAGATGGATCCAAAAAATATTGCTGATTAATGTCAAGGAGTGTTCTGCCTGTGTTTTCCTCTAGGAATTTTAGAGTATCCAGTCTTATATTTAGGTATTTAATCCATTTTGAGTTTATTTTTATATATGATGTTAGAAAATGTTCTAATTTTGTTCTTTTACAAATAGCAATCCAGCTTTTCCAGCACCACTTATTGAAGAGACTGTCTTTTCTCCATCGTATATTCTTGCCTCCTCTGTCACAGATGAATTGACCATAAGTGTGTGGATTTATTTCTGGGCTCTCTGTCCTGTTTGTTGATATATGTATCTGTTTTTGTGCCAGTACCATACTGTTTTGATTACTGTAGCTTTGTAGTGTAGTATGGGGTCAGGGAATGTGATTCCTTGAGTTCTGTTCTTCTTTCTTAAGATTATTCTAGTCTTTTGTGTGTTCATACAAATTTTAAAGTTATTCTAGTTAAGTTAAAAATGCCATTGCTATTTTGATAGAAATTGCATTGAATCTGTAGATTGCCTTGTGTAGTACAGTCATTTTAACAATATTAATTCTTCCAATCCAAGAACACATCATATCTTTTCATCTGTGTCATCTTCAATTTCTTTCTGGATGTAAAGATTAATCTTAATGATGATTTGGTTGATAGTCATAGTCAAAAGAAAGCAAATTTTAATTTACTTGCAGAGCAAATTGGTGGCAAATTTTTTAATAGAAACTTTTTTTACCAAGAAATGTGGCAGTGGCTTCTGGAATCTAGGCACAGATTCATGGTATTTGCTGAGATAATATGATACAGCATACTACATTTTTTTATTAAGAAATCCATTTGTGAACTTACTTACAAAACAGAAACAGACTCACAAACATAGAAAACAAACTTACAGTTACCAGGGGAATAAGGGATCAGGGAGGGATAAATTAGGAGTCTGAGATTTGCAGGTACTAATTAGTATATATAAAATAGGTAAACAACAAGGTCTTACTGTTTAGCACAGGAAACTATATTCAGTATCTAGTAATAATGTATAATGATAAAGAATATGAAAAAGTATATATAATGGAATCAATATATGATACACCAGAAAATAATACAGCATTGTAAATCAACCTTACTTCAATAAAGATTTGTTTAATTAAAAAAAGAAATCCATTTGTATATTATTCCATTTAAGTATATATTATTTTCTCAAATTATCTGTGAAATAATCTCTGAGGCACACAGATAAAATTGTGTTCAAATGACTGAATTTTTCACTTCAGGCTTACCAATTTTTCTTTAAGTCTTTCATCATCACTGAGTTTTCCCACACATCTCTCTGGCTTAATTATTATTAATTATTCAATTAAAGTTATTCTTTTCAAAATAACAGCAGTTATTCTGCCCTGGTCATATTATTATATAATTTTTCAAGTCAAGTAGTCATCTTGAATGATTAATGGCCTCTTTCTAGGGAATGCAGTTTAACATTTTATAATTTCAATTTAGTTCTCATTTTCCTATCTAGCCTTCTAACACATAATTTGCCCATGTAATTCAAACTAATTATAAAACCTGATAGGATCTAGGCTCTCAAAGTAAGACAATTAGAACTTGAGATTTATAAGACAATATGGATATCTATCTAGATCGGTATCTTTTTATAAGATTGAGGTTATTTGTATCTAGAAGGCATCCATGACATGTTCAAGGTTACCTGGATAATTAGTCACAGAGCTAGGATTAGACCTTTCCTGCCAATTCACTTTTGTGTCTTTCCTTTCTGGGTCATTAATAGTTGGCCTTCTTGCAAAGTTGCATGCAACTGTGCTATTTGAGGAATGCAATTACCTAGAGACACAGAATGAACAAAATATTTTCTGAGTGTTTCTTAGTTTCTCCAAGGAAAATATAATTACAGTAGTCATGTAGAATGAAAATATGAAATTAAGAGCAGGGAGGAACTTGTACAAGTGACTATAAGGACAGCTCACAATGACAGGTACCTGCTATATTTCAGAGAATTTCATTTTTCTGGCCATAACCTCTAGACTTATAAAATAAGGAACTTTTTTCCAGCTTTGTTGAGATATAATTGACATCTACCTTTGAGTATGTTTAAGGTATACAACATGATGATTTGATATATGTACATGTTGCAAAATTATTATCATAGTAAGGTTAGTTTACATGTCTATTACCTCACATACTTACAGATTGTGTGTGTGTGTGTGTTGAAAACTTGTAAGATTTACTCTTAGCAACTTTCAAATAATACAGTATTTTTAACTATAGTCACTATGCTGTACATTACACCCTCAGAATTTATTAATCTTATAATTTACAACTGTCTTTTACTACATTTGCATTCTTTTAGTCTGATTTTATTTCAGTAAAAGTGGAGGAAAATAATTAAATCAGACTACAGATTATAGTTGCCTGAATAACTTATCTGACATAAGCAAAACAAGAATTATTTTCATTTATTTTATGTGTTGTTATATAGTAAATAAGAGAACATATTCAAAATGAACAATTTAGATGAAGTGTTAGAGAAATGGTAAATACACCGTATGTGTAAGACATAGAATTGAATGGAGACTAATTTATTGATACCTTCATAAAAATTGGCTAATCAATGGCTGGGAAACAGTTTGTAATTTATGTCAGAGAGCGATATTTTGGCAAATAAGAGTTTACTCCTTTTATATAGACAGTCATGGTTTGATACTCATTTACATGAGGTAGCCAAACTCCAGTTCAGGTTTCATTCAGCCACACACAAAAACACTGAAAATTATAATTTTATAATCATGAAGTGTAATTGCTTATGACTACTATATTTCAGGGGAAAAAAACAACTGAATTTTAAATTAAAATAAGGATGCCATAACAATTCAAATAAAACTAAAAGAGCAATTTCTTGTTTTCTCAAGCATCTACTTTGTTGAGCTGATGCTTTTGTTCTCTACTCTAATTATTACTGAAAATTTTCCGTTATTAGCATTGATCACTCAGCTATATTTATACTTTTAAAATGTTTTTTTCTTCACTACAAAATACATGGCTGCTTAGGAAATATTCTATATGCAAATTATATAAAAATATTATTTATTTCCTGAAGTAACCACACTGAAGACAACTGTGTATCTTAATTGATGAAATTCTCAGAAACTTTATCCTATGGAAGCACACAACTCAGTGAATTATATTATAAACAAATATCAATTTAAGAAGAAGATAGTGAAGCTAGGAATGTAACCTTGCAAACAAATTATTTATTTCTACATTATTTTCCTATTTAATTTTCAATTTCCACCATTTCACTTCTTATCTAAGATATTTATACTATTTTGGAATATTTTAAAATAGATTGCATACTTAAACATATTTGTGGAATAATCTCTCAAGCATGCACTTAATAGTGTTTTAAGATTGTGGACCACATCACATAAGTTAAAAGCCCTCTTTAAATGCTTCAAAAGCTGAATTTGATACTTTTTTGGCTTTCTGGTAGTTATTTGCATGCCTGTCACAAACCCACGTAGTTATAAGATTCTCCCCTATAGGCCCAAATCTAAATTGTTCATCCTTTGTTTTCATTGGTCTTCTCTAGTTTTAGCCCCTTTTAGACCTTTTGTGTCAGAATCTGCATTTCACAAGATCCCCAGGTGATATGTATGCCTATGAAAGTTTGGGAGGCCCTGCTCTCAGAGAGTGGCCCCACTCCATTCAAATGGGTCCCTTTAATGCCTGGTAAGTGCGGGAAAAGGGTTAGGTTCCTAATGTATTACTTCATGTAGTCCTCATCACATCCTTACTATCATTCTACTTTTTAAGATACAAGGGTTTTAAAAAAATGTATTATGGAAAATATAAAATACATACAGTTGTAAAAATAAAATAACAACAAACCTCTCCTGTATCCTTTGCCCAGCTTCCAGGGCATGGCCAAACATTTTTCATGATTATTTTGAAGCAAATTCTAATCATCACACCATTTTATCCTTAAGCAGTTCAGTGTTTCTAAAACAAACAGGCTTTCTTTTATTGACACAGCTATGATGCCAGTACTATTAAAAATATTTAAAAAATTATTCTGTAATATCATCAACATGCAGACAGTGTTCATATTTCCCTAATTGTCTCATAATTGTGTTTGTATTGTTGCTGCCATTTCATTTTAAGTAACTTTGTTTCAATTAGCATCTAAATAAGGTTCATTCATTGTGATTATATGCTATCTCTTTTGACTGTCCCTATCTCTCTCCGCAATACTGTATTTTATAAGAAATAGACATTTGGTCCCAGTGCTCTTATCTCTCAAGGAATTATAAGGGTTTGGGGAGCTGTGAGCCAGGAACTGTGGATGAAGACCAAATATCCCCAAGCCCTTAGTATTCCCTGAGTGATAAGAGCAGTGGGAGTATCTTTTGTTATAATATTTGGTCACTTGTTCTCAGTTCCTGAAATTGGTTGGGAGCCATAAAGGTGAGATACTATTCATAATGTAGGGGATGAAAACTTTTCCCTTTTTCCCTTCTAGGTTCTTTGACTATTCTAATAATTAAATTGACATAAGACAGATTAACAGGAAAAAAAAAAGCTTAATTTTGTTTGTACAGGAGCTCATAGAAATAAAAGCTCAAAGAAGTGACTGAAGCAGGCAGCTTTTATATCTTTTGAACAAAGGAACAATTTTTTGCAAATAATTGACAAAGGGGTTTGGGCTGGGGGTAGCAAATTAATGAAAAAGTAACCAAAATTCGTTTATTCAGCCTTTAGGGTCCTGAATTCCCTATCTCTGTTGGTAAGGATGCCTTTTACCTCCAGGGGAAGGTATCCTTCACATGGGTAATTTATTTCCTGCTTTCAGTAGGACAGAAGAGGATCAGAGTGTCCTTCTTACACTGGCTGTTTCTGAAGTAACTTTAGTTCAAAATAATCAATATGCCAAAGTGGCATATTTTGTGATGACCTGCTCTGAACACTATCAATAGCAGAACCCTATCAGTAGCAAACCCCTTTTGCCGTTTTGTTAATGAGGTGACTTTTGGAAAGCACCTAAAGTTGGGGGCTGGTTGCCAGGTGTACCAATCATGAATAGAGGCATGAGACTTCTAGTCACACCCTCTGACCTGGATGGGAGAGGGGCTGGAGGTTGCATCAATCGCCAATGGCCAATGACTTAATCAGTCATGCCTCTGTAATGAAGCCTCCATAAAAACACAAAAGGGCAAGGTTCACAGAGCTTCCAGGTTGGTGAACACATGGAGACTTGGGAAGAGGGGAGCTCCTGGAGAGAGCATGGAAGCTCCAAACAATTTTCCCATACTTTGCCCTAGGTACCTCTTTCATCTGGCTGTTCCTGAGTTGTATCTTTTTATAATAAACCTGTAATCTAGTAAGTAAAATGTTTCTCTCAGATCTGTGAGCCACTGAAGCAAATTAATCAGACCTCGGAGGGGTTTGTGTCAACCTCTAGTTTACAGCCAGTAAGTTAGAGGCACAGGTAATAACTGGGGTTTTTGACTGGCATCTGCAGTATGTATGTGTTGGGGGGAATCTTGTAGATTTGAGTCCTTAACCTGCAGAATCTGATACTATCTCCTGGTAGGTGGTGTCAGAATTGAGTTAAATTTTAGGATACCCAGCTGGGTGTCCAGAGTATTTACTTGGTGGTGTGTGTGGTGAAAACCCCACTCCACGCATTGGAATTGGGTATGTAGAATCTAAATACTCTAAATCTCATTTAACTTCTGGGTTCCTACAAATGAAGCTGTTACTTACTCTAGTTTACAGGGGACAAAATTGGAACCCACAAATTAAGTACATTTGCCTGAGATTAAGAAGCTAGTAAATGGCAGTGCCAGAGTTGAAGCCAGGCCTGTCCACTTCCATTAATTCTTCTCTCCGTGATGTTACAGCCCTTACATTGTCCCCAGTTTTATTTCTTCACTCTCATTTAACTCACTGACTTCTTGCTTTTTGTTTTTTCTTAAAGATTTTTCATATCCACACATACCATTTAGGAAGCCCACAGTTTAAGGTATAGTCCTGTGAGGACTCAGACACACCCTAAAATAACATCACTACCTTCTAATAATAAGTAACAGAATGAGGAAAAACAGTTGTGTGTGTGTGTGTGTGTGTGTGTGTGTGTTGCTTGCTCTCTTAATTGTTCATTAATTTTAAGCTTGCATTCTTTTTAAGATTATATATATCTGTAAAGATTCAATTGTTGTTGGTGCCATCCTGGGACCTTTTGAATCCATGCACATGTTCTGGTTGTATGCAAAGTTTCCTCCACATTATGGTAAGGCTATATATTCATGCCTTACCTTTCTCCATCCGTTCAGAGCCTGTGTTGCACAGTACACGGATGTTACTGTTGTACGCTGAGTCATTGTCAGCAACTATTTAGTTCTGCCTTTAATATGGAAACATAGTTTTGTTGTATGATTTATCACAATTTTTTTGAACTTTAAAAAATATTACCTAGTTGTGTTGTATATTGCAAAATTAATACACATTGTGCAAAGAACAAGTATGATCCCCTCACCTTCCATCTTCCTTCCAATAAATTCTTTAAGTCTACTTAACTGCATCAGTGTTTCAGAGTAAGGTAGAGTACATACCTACATTATATTTCATTTCTAATGATGAAGGATGGGACTAGTCTTCATATAGTCATCTAACCATCCTCATAGCAAACTTTTCTGGTATGTGATTGGATTTTGGAAGGCATCCTTTTAACTTTATTATAACAGCATGCACCTAATAGAGAAACATATTACCAATTTTAAAAAGTATTAATTATGATAGTTTTTAACTCTTTTAAAACTTTAATTTTCAATCTTAAGATTGATATAATTTGGTATGTAATATATTTATTTAGCAAAACTTTCCATTTCTCAAATGATTAGGAAACCACTTTATTCTCAAAATCTATATATTACTGTATGACCTAGAATTCTATCCCATGTTCTATTTGCTGGATTATTAACCACTAAGGAATTAAGTATTAAATGGTAAAGTTGTGACCAAATGTTCACTATTGCCCATTACATGCCCTCTGTCTTACCTTAACCAACTTTTAGTCAGGATTTTCTCTGCCCTACAGGTTCCTGAACTTTGGCTTGCCCTCAGGTTTAATTATTAAAATGCAGAACATCCCCCCTTAACATCTCATCCTGAGAACTAGCTGACCACAGTGAAAAATAGACAGCCCTCATCATGCTGTCTGCTCACCCCTACTCATTCACCCATTTTCCCATCAAAAGTTTCTGCTAGCCCTGCTTACCCCCTCTATAAGAGAAAAGCATTTTAAGACATTTTTTAAAATAGATATATATTCAATTTACAATGTGTCATTTTCTGATGTATAGCATAATGTTTCAGTCATACATATACACACATAAATTAATTTTCATATCCTTTTTCATTATAGGTTACTATAAGATATTGAATATAGTTCCCTGTGCAATACAGTAGGACTTTGTTGTTTATCTATTTTATATATAGTACTTAGTATCTGCAAATTTCAAACTCCCAGTTCATCCCTTCTTACCTGTTTTCCCTCCAGTAACCATAACTTTGTTTTCCATGTCTGTAAGTCTGTTTCTGTTTTCTAAATAAGTTCATTTGTGTCTTTGTTTCTTTGTTTTTAGATTCCACATATGAGTGATATGGTATTTGTCTTTCTCTTTCTGGCTTACTTCACTTTGAATGACTATCTATGGTGCTGCAAATGGCATTATTTTATTCTTTATGGCTGAGTAGTATTCCATTGTATAAATACACTACAACTTCTTTATCCAGTCATCTGTCAATGGACATTTAGGTTGTTTCCCCATTTTGTCTATTGTAAATAGTGCTGCTGTGCACATTGGGGTGCATGTATCTTTTTGATTTAGAGTTCCCTCCAGATATACGCCCAGGAGTGGGATTGCTGGATCATATGATAAGTCTGTTTTTAGTCTTGAGGAATCTCCATACTGTTTTCCATAATGACTGCACCAAACTACGATCCCACCAACAGTGTAGGAGGGTTCCCTTTTCTCCACACCCTCTCCAGTATTTATCACTTGTGAAATTTTTAATGTTGGCCATTCTGACTGGTGTGAGATGATACCTCATTGTAATTTCCATTTGCATTTCTCTGATAATTAGCTATATTGAGCATTTTTTAATGAGCCTATTGACCGTTTGTACGTTTTCACTGGAGAATTGCTTGTTTAGGTCTTCTGCCCTTTTTTGGATTGGGTTGTTTGTTCTTTTCTTATTAAGTTGTATGAGCTGTTTATATATTCTGGAAATTAAGCCCTTGTCAGTTGCATCATTTGCAAAAACTTTCTCCCATTTTATAGGTTGTCTTTTTGTTTTGCTTATGATTATCTTTGCTGTGCAAAGCTTCTAAGTTTAATTAGATTCCAATGATTTATTTTTGCTTTTATTTCTATTGCCTGAGTAGACTGCCCTAGGAGAACATTGCTAAGATTTATGTCATAAAATGTTCTGCCCATGTTTTCTTCTAGGAGGTTTAGTGTCTTTTCTTACATTTAAGTCTTTAAGCCATTTTGAGTTTATTTTGGTGTGTGGTATGAGGGAGTATTCTACTTTCATTGATTTCCATGCTGCTATCCAGTTTTCCAACCACTACTTGCTGAGGAGACTGTCTTTTCTCCATTGTATATTCTTGCCTCCTTTGTCAAAGATTAATTGACTGTAAATCTGTGGGTTTATGTCTGAGCTCTCTATTCTATTCCATTGATCCATACGTCTGATTTTGTGCCAATAACATGCTGTTTTGATTACTGCTGTAGCTCTGTAGTATTGTCTGAAGTCTGGGAGGGTTATTCCTTCAGCTTTGTTCTTTTTCTTCACTATTGCTTTAGCAATTCTTGGGCTTTTGTAATTCCATATAAATTTTAGAATTATTTGTTTTACTTCTGTGAAAAATGTCATAGGTAGTTTCATAGGGATCACATTAAATCTCTAGATTGCTTTAGGTAGTATGACCATTTTAACAATATTGATTCATCCAGTCTAAGAGCATGGGCTATCTTTCCATTTATTTAAATCATCTTTAATTTCCTTAATCAGTGTTTTGTATTTCTCCATGTTATAAGTCTTTCACCTCCTTGGTCAGATTTATTCGTAAGTATTTTATTATTAGGATGTGATTTTAAAAAAGATTGTTTCTTTGCTTTTCTTTTCTGATATCTCATTTTTGGTGTGAAGAAATGTCACTGGTTTCTGTATGTTAATCTTGTATCCTGCTACCTTGCTGAATTCTTTTATCAGCTCTAGTAGTTTTTGTGTGGAGCCTCTAGGGTTTTCTCTATATAGTATCAAGTCATCCGCATATAGTGAGTTTTACCTCTTCTCTTCCAATTTGGATCCCTTCTATTTCTTTTTCTTACCTGATTGCTATGGCTAGGACTCCCAATACTATGTTGAATAGAAGTAGTGAGAGTGGGCATCATTGTCTTGTTCCAGATTTTAGTGAGAAGGCTAAATACTTTTCCACTGTTAAGTATTATGCTGGCTGTGGGTTTGTCATAAATAACTTTTATTATGTTGAGACATGTTTCCTCTATACCCACTTTGGTAAGAGTTTTTATCATAAATTGGGTGTTGAATTTTATCAAATGTTTTTTCTACATCTATTGAGATGATTGTGTGAGTTTTGTCCTTTCTTTTGTTGATATGGTATACCACTGATTGATTTGCATATGTTGAACCATCCTTGTGTCCCTGGGATGAATGCATAGTGTATTATCTTTTTTATGTATTGTTGGAGTCCGCTTGCTCATATTGTATTGAGTATTTTTGCATCTATGTTCATCAGCGATATTGACCTATAGTTTTCTTTTTTGGCAGTGTCTTTGGTTTTGGTATCAGGATGATGGTGGCTTCATAGAATGAGTTTGGGAGTATTCCCTCCTATTCAATCTTTTGAAAGAGTTTGAGAAGGATAGTTGTGAGTTCTTTGTATGTTTGTTAGGATCCCCCAGTGAAGCCATCTCATCCTAGACTTTTGTTTGCAGGGAGGTTTTTTTTATTGCTGATTCTATTTCATTTCTGGTGATCAGTCTGTTCAGGTGATCTACTTGATTCAGTTTTGATGGAATGTATGTTTCTAGAAGCTTGTCTGTTTCTTCGAAGTTGTCCAGTTTATTGCCACATAGTTGTTCATAGTATTCTCTTACGATTTTGTGTATTTTTGTGGTGTTGGTTGTAACTTCTCTATTTCCTTTCTTATTTTGTTTACTTGTGTCCTCTCTCTTATTCTTGGTGGGCCTAGCCAGAGATTTGTCGATTTTGTTCCTCTTTCAAAGAAACCAGCTCATGGTTTGATTGATTTTCTCTGTTGTTTTTTTTAATGTCTGTTTTATTTATTTCCTCCCTGATCTTTACTATTTATTTCCTTCTGATGACTGTAGGTTTTGTTTGCTCTTCTTTTTCTAATTCTTTTATGTGGTAGGTTAGGTTGTTTATTTGAGATTGTTCTTGTTTTTTGAGGAAGGACTGTATCACTATGAACTTCCCTTTTAGGACTACTTTTGCTGCATCTCACAGATTTTGTGTGGTTGTGTTTTCATAGTTGTTTGTCTCAAAGTTATTTTTTAATTTCTTCTTTGATTTCATTGTTGACCCGTTGGCTTTTTAGTAGCATGTTTTTTAATCTCCATGCAGTTGTTTTTTTCTTGTTTGTTTTTCTGTGGTTGATTTCTAGTTTCATGCCATTGTGGTCAGAAAAGATGCTTGAAAAAGTTTCTATCCTCTTAAATTTGTTGCAGTTTCTTATGTCGTCTATCGTAGAGAATGTTCCATGTGCACTTGAGAAGAATATATATTCTGTTTTGGAGGGATGTAATATCCTAAAAATATCAACCAAGTCCAATTGTTCTATTGTGTAATTTAGTATCTCTGTTGCCTTGTTGATTTTGTGTCTGGAAGATCAGATCTGTCCAGTGATGCTAGTGGGGTGTTAAAGTCTCCTACTATTATTGTGTACCCATCAATTTCTCCCTTTTAAAGTCTATTTTGTTTGAGATATGTATTGCTACTTCCATTTTCTTGTCATTTCCATTTGCATGAAATATCTTTTTTCATCCTCTCACTTTCAATCTGTGTGTGTCCTTCACCCTAAAATGGGTCTATTGTAGGGAACATATTGTATGCTCTTGTTTTATTATCCAGTCTGCCACTCTATGTCTTTTGATTGGAACATTTAGTGCATTGACATTGATAGTGATTATTGATAGATGTGTGTTTATTGCCATTTTAAACTTTCTTTTATGATTGATTTGGTGTTTCTTCTTTGTTCCTTCCTTTTTTATTTGTTTTTCTTTTTTACTTTGGTAATTTTCTTTTGCATTAGCTTTGTTTATTTTTGTTTTTTTGTGACTGTCTTGTATGCTTTTGATTTGTGGTTACCCTGTTTTTCAAGTATGTTAACTCATTACTGTATCTGTTTGCTTTAGACTAATAGTCATATAGGCTCAAACACATCCTATGAAAAATGAAAAGAAAATCTACATTTTCTTGTTCCCTTCTTCCACATTTCATGATTTTGATGTCCTCTTTTACATCTTCATGTTTTTTGTTTGTTTGTTTGTTTGTTTGTTTGCAGCTCTTTGTAGTTATCACATTTCCAATTATGGTTTTCTCTTTTGTATAGCTTCCTGCTTCTTTTCTATTAAAGAAGACCGTTCAATACTTTTTTTAGGATAGGTTTGGTATTGCTGAATTCTTTTAGTTTTTGTCTGTCTGTGAAATTCTTTAGCTCTCCTTCTATTCTAAATGATAATCTTGTTGGGTAGAGCATCTTACGTTGCAGATTTTACTCATTCAGGACTTTAAATATATCTTGCCACTCCCATCTGGCCAGCAATGTTTGTGTAGAAAAATCAGCTGAAAGCCTTATGGGGGTTCCCTTGTAACTAACTCTTTGTTTTTCTCTTGCTGCCTTTAGAATTTTTCTTTGTCTGTAACTTTGCATCTTAATTTTAATATGTCTTGTAGGTTTGTTTGGGTTAACTTTGGGAACCTCTGTGCTTCCTGTACTTGGATATGTTTCCCTCTTTAGATTTGGGAAGTTTTTTAGTCACGATTTCTTCAAATACCTTTTCGATCCCCTTTTGTCTTTCCTATTCTTCTGGGACCCCTATTATGCATAAATTGGCTCCATTTGTATTATTAGGTCCCTTATATTACTTTCATTGGTTTTCATTTGCTTTTCCATCTGTAGTTCTGATTGTGTGGTTTCTATTATCCTGTTTTCTAAATCACTTATTCATTCTTCTGCATTATTTAGTCTACAGTTGACTGCCTTTAGCTTGGCTTTTATCTGAGTAATTCAGTTTTCTGATTTTAATTGGCTTCTCTTTATGGTTTCTGTTTCCTCTTTATAGTATTCTGCAATTGTGTTAATAGTCTCATTTCTTTTAGTGCTATTATCACGTTTTTGAAGTCAGGATCTGCTTGACTGTCCAGGTCTATTTCATTGTTCATTCTTTCAAGGGACTTCTCTTGTTCTTTTAATTGGGAGTGATTCCTCTGCTTCTTCATGTTACTTATGTTTCTCTGACTCTATGAAGTTAGGAGTAAAAGTTGTCTACTGTGGTTCTAAAGGGCTGTTGTTTTTTTTTTAAAGTCGGAGCATCCTTGTGTAGACTGCATGTTTCTAATAATTTTGTCATGAGGGCTGTTTTTAGTATGGATGTTTGGCACACCTTTCTTCCATGTTTGTTGGCTGATACCCCTTGATTGGTGGTTTGGTTGGTATTGTAGTGACCAGAACCTGCTGTGGTTGTTGAGTGAGGCCTCCTCTTTGCTCTGTGGTTGTCACAACCCTGTCAGGGCCTTGGTATGCTCCCTTCTTGTTGGAATAGAGGCTTCCGGACCCATTTCTGAGCTGTGGTGTGTGGTAGGCGGGATTGGAGCTCTTCAGCTGAAAGGGGAGCCCCTGAGTATTCCTCAGCAGGAAATGTCCACCAGACAGTGTCCTCTGTCGTGTTTTCTGTCACTTGTTACGTCGGCTTACCAAGTACAGTTTTTGAGGCTGCCCTTGTCCCCACCTCAGCCATAGGAATGTTGGCAGGTGGCTCTGGTGTCCCCCAGGTTCTGTACCCACAGAGCCACCAGTGCAGATCTGCCATCATCAGGCACTAGGACCCACCATAGTGTTCGTTCGTGCAGTCACACACCTGGATCCACTGTGCACCATAGGGTCAGCCTAGACCTCAGGCCTGTATCTGTGTGTGGTACGCAGGCCTGTTAATTCCAAAACTCCCTGCCATGCACCAGAACTCCACTCATTTGTCTCAGAAGCCCAAGTCCATAAAGGCATCAGTGGTGCAAATCCACCTTGCTACTTGGGACTAGAATCAAATCTTAGTCCTGCTTGCAAAGTTGCTGGACCTCTAGGTATGGATTCAGGTTTCGGTCCCACCTCTGCCAGCCACAAACCAGCGACCATGTCCCTCCAGAGCAAGTTGAGAAAATGGCTGTGTCTCGAACCCTGCCTCTCTTCTCAAGAGAATGCTCCCTAATAATGGTGCTGAACAATGCCTTATGGGTTAGTGGAGCTGGCTGCTACAGCCAGGCTTCATTGCACCCCTCCTTCCTAATGTACCAGCAGTGGTGCTATCTATGGAGGGACCCAGGCTGATTTGTACCCTCTCCCAGCCTCAGCCTGCACCACTCTCCAGTTGCCTGAGGCTGCCTCTATGCAATAGGTACCAGTCCTCTCCCCGGGCTCATCCATAGAAGACCGAGTTCGAGCAGCCTGGCCTGGCCCGCCTCTGCTGGCTAGTGTCTCAGGCTAGTTGGACTGGTTTCTCTCACTTCTGTCTGCCAAGCAGCTGCTGCTTTCTCCTCTCAGCCTTGGAAGATCCCTTTCTGTCCCCGCTGACCTCCTTACTGGATAGTGGTCTTCCCAGAGTGAGGGCACCTTTCCTCCTTTGCCACTCCCTCCCCGTGGTACAGGTACCCCACCAGTTTTCTTTGTTTATTTTTGTTTTCCTACCCATTTTTGTGAGGATTCTTTTTGTATTTCTGAAGTAAGATATTCTGCCAAAGTTCAGTAGGTATTCTTTGTGATTTTTTTCTGTATGTAGATGGAGTTTTTGGTGTATTTGTTGGAGAGGGTGAGCTAGTCAGCCATCTACTCTGCCATCTTGGCGATCTCCTAGTTTTATTTTTTTATGTCCTTTCTGAGCCACTTCTATATAGTTAGGAATCCTCGGGTAATCCCACTCTCTGTAGTTATAGTCCCCTTGAAAGTGATGCCAGGCTATCTCTTAGCTTCCCAAGCTGCCAGAGTCATTTGTTACAGCCTCGTTGATTTCTTAATATCTGTTCCCTTGCTTAGGCACCAATATTTAACATTCACACTATAAATTTATAATCAACAAAGCGCCTTTAGCATTGCTGTAATCAATGAGAACACACATTTCATGGGGTTTCAGGCATTTGACCGGATGGTTGGGGAAATACATTTTAATAAGGGTTTCTATTGGGGGGAGTTCTATTTTGACACAGAATTGATGAACTCCGTTAATAACTTGTAAGGCCAGCTCTGACCTTAGTCTGTGTTACATTGTGTTTCTAAAAGCCTATACAAAAGAGTAGTTTGATTTCAGGTATTTTAAGCACAACTATGGCTTTTTTTTGTTTGTTTTGCTCATTAAAAAAAAATTCTAAAATCTTCTAAGAGATAAAATGGAGATATCCTATAAATATTACCTAGTCTATGTTTTAGCTAGATTGTGGCTGCCTTAAAATAAAGGACTTTTAAAAATTTGAAGGAATAGTTTAATGAAAATGATCTTACTGTGTTCATATGAGCTTATGTCATCATAGTTGGAGTTTTAGCTTTTGGTTACCAGCAGGATACTGATATTGATTAACATGATATTTTTAATGGCTTTTGCCTCTGCTCAAAATTCTTTGGGATTAACCATTAAAGATGTAAGGACGCAAACAGAAGAAAAGCTATTGTATCATACAGTTTACAAATAATTTTCAGACTCAAGTTTATTAGGTATCTTGAGGCTGATCACATTACCACAGTGATCTACCATATATCGCATTTCTACACTACGGACATGAAGGCAGTACTATTTAGTACTGTGTTAAAGTACTCTCTGTACCTTTCTGAATACTGAAAGTTTAAATTTTGCCTTTGTATCTCTTTGTAACGATAGTTATTTACATATATCTTTGTAAAGACAAAAAAAAAGTTTGTAAATTTAGAGTGTACGTATATACCTTCATAAAATACATGCACATACAGATAGGATTTTGCCCAAACATAAATATGTTTAGGGATTAGCATTTTCTCCTTTTGTCACATTTTATTCCTAGAAATCATATTTTAAACTTTGTTAACAAAAGATTATAGTATTTTTCTCTAGGAATACTCTCTTGAAAAGAGGGTACATGTTTGTACATAGTCATTAAAGGTAATGTTTTAAAATACTGAGAATAGGCTCTATGAGAGATATCCAATGCTTTTTAGAAATTACAATTTTTGGTTTATTTTACCAAATTATTGGGTATCCAGCAACTGAGATAATTCATGTGAAAATAACATATAAATTTAAGTGATTGCTAAATGGGCATGTATTTTAATGCTTGATGAATATCTACAGATCTCTTATGTGATCTAAAAATGGATTCTCTGCCCTTATTCTGCTGTGATGCAAATCAATGATGGACATTCACATATGCAGCATACTTCCATGGATTTAGGATATTTTAGATTAAAACAAAAATCTATTTTAGAGCACTAAATTAGTTACTATATATTAGATAGAATTAGTAATTTGCATAAATAAAAGTGACTTTATGGCCTACAGATAACATATATTCTGAGTTCTTGCAGTACCTAGAAGAATAGCTGTAGCTCCACTCATTTTTCCCCCTCTTAGGATAGGATATTGAAAGATAAATAAGTGAGGGTCACATTATCATCAGGAATGGTTGAGCCTGCTTTGATTCTTGAAAATAAATGAAAAAATGAAAACCCTGCAACTTCATTCCTCATTAACAGAGTGACTTGTGATTGATGCATTCTTACGTGTTCATAATCTCTGTCATTATAAATATAGGTTACCGTACAAGAATTAAAATTTACTTGTCCCATAAATTATTCTAATGTAAATACACTATAGTAAGTATTACATATTTGAATAAACATTAACAGTTTTGTGTGTAATTTAACATGTGAATATTTGCTAGTAGTTAATAAACTGAGAAATATTTTTAATAAGTGTGGATAGTATAATCTGCTTTAGAAAGCTTGCTGAACAAAATTTCTTTTCTGTAGTAACTCTGAAGCAAGCACAGTCATTCAAAAGCATTCCATTAATTTTACATTTTTACTTAGTGTATTTTACATTTTTACTTTATAGTAGATGAATATTAAAAGATTTGTTTTGGATGGTGATGTTGTTGGTAATGAATTTTGTAATATAAAGCATTTCCAAAGGGTTGACCCAGCATTTTTTTTTCCTTCTCCTATATCTGAGTTTATTTTGCCCTATAAAAAGTCTTGTGGTGTACCAGTAAAGCAGTTGCGAACTCTCTGTTAAATATCCATTTCCACTTCAAGTTTTGTCAATGTGTGATTTTTGATTGAGTTGCCTTGTGGAGAAAGTTTAGACACACAAGTCATATTAAGACTAAAGATTTGCTCCTAGAAACCACATCCCAGAGACTTACTCTTGCTCTGATCCTATT
This sequence comes from Camelus dromedarius, assembly GCF_036321535.1. Classification (NCBI taxonomy): domain Eukaryota; kingdom Metazoa; phylum Chordata; class Mammalia; order Artiodactyla; family Camelidae; genus Camelus; species Camelus dromedarius. Next base: position 87,044,379 of record NC_087472.1, on the reverse strand, counting down.
TCTATGGACTAAAGCCATGCTCAGTTGAACTCCTTTTTTAAACACAAGATCTGTTTTTTATTAATACATATGGGAAAAGAACCTTAGTTAAGAGCAGAAAGATTTTCAATAGGCCATCACAGTACTTTGTATGCTATTGTAAACCAATAAAATACTGTAATTACAAAGCCCTTTATCACAGATATTTACAATGAAACTTCAAAATTTCTACCTTGACATAGTTTGGAAAGACAAGGATAAGGGTTGCTTATCTTCACTAATGATGGGGAAAGACTTACAGTTATAAAAATTTGTGTTATTATTACTCAGTTAATGACTGGGGTGATGAATGGTGAGACTTTACACACCTTCTCAAGGGTATTGTATATACTTATCATGTCATTCAACTTCAGAATAGTTGTGCTTAAAACCATCATTTACATTATATTGGTTATTCTCTCCTGTGAATTTAAATTTTTTGAGTGATTTATGTTTATGTTTTTGTCTATTACAATATAGTTTTGTTTGCTTTCCCCTCATAGGAAAGATAGTGACTTCTTTCCTATAATCCAGCAATGAGGAGAAATGAAAAATAGACTTAAGGCAGTAATGTATGCCTAGGCCTGGGGAAAGGGATTTGGTTTTTATGTGTGCATGCGAGTCTGCCATTGTGTGCATTATATTGGGGAGACAGATGTATTAGATGAATCAATTAAATTGCCATTTATGTAGTTGGCAATTTTGTATGGTTCAACTCAATATTTAAAAATTCGTTTGATGCAGACAGCCTTAGCATTGATATAAATAAGTGCCACTGCAGCTTCAGGGATATTTCATAATTGTAGCATCCAGCAGTATCATTTTTTTATAAAAGGAAATAGAAGCCCAAAATAACATCATGAGGATATTAAAATACAAGCAAGTGAGAGTTGCATTATTATCAGAAAACTTTCGAGTCTGCTTCAGTTCAGTAAAAATAAACACATATTTCAAAAACTCTGATACTTTATTACTGACGAGAAAAATGAATCATGATACCATCACAGGAGTTCGAGATGAGCTTGAAAATTGCAATAGTCAAAAACTACTCATTGAAAGAAAATATTAGTATCTCTTTATATTTATTTTGGTTAAAATTTATACAAACATTAGAACAGTGCATTAAAAAATAAAACCTGTACAAATAAAATAGAAGTAAGTAAATTATCATTTCCATAATAGCATTTTTAAATGATTTACTAATTTATATAGTTCTTAAATTTCATTCAGAAATGGTGCTAATGAAGTATTGTGATCTGAAACAGATCCAAATAATTCCTTATAATTCCTTAATTACTTACTTAATTATTTATATAAAAGAAACAAGAAAGAACTGTAAAGCATAGGAATTATAAAGGCAGTGTCCCATAATTCTAGTTTTCTATGTTTAATAGGAGATTGAAGGCATTCAGACTGTGAGAATGTACACATAAATGTATATTTTTAGAATGATGATATTAGAGCTATCATCCCAACTGTGAATCACTGACATTTATTATGTACTGATTTATATCAAAAGCAACAAGTTTTTGTCATAGATTGTGTAGCAGAAGTAGCCAATGATTTTGTTGGATAAACTAACTTAAATCTTATAAAATAGGCACAATAAAAGATTAGTACAACATATTTAGAAATCAAGTTATACAAAAAGGATACATTATATTAAAATATCAACATAATAATTGATTTGTATTGAATAAGATCAATTATCTTCATAATTCTTATTTTCATGTGCTTCTGAAATATTGCTATTCTTAATCCCTCAGAGGAGTGTAAAGGAGTTAATTTCCTTTGGTTCTCAACCAGAACATTGCATGCATAGCATGAAGTTTGTTGAAAAGGGCGATAATTTCTGTTACTTGAAAGCAGATATACTGATTCTGTAAATTTGTATTTGTAGGATATGAAGCAAATTTACACACTTACTTCCTTATACTGCTATAAGAAGCATCTGGCTTCTTTCCCATCTTTGATGCTAGTGTTTGTACTGCACTTTTCAGTTTGGGGATCTGGCTCAGTAGTTTTTAGCCCTGAGAATCACTGACCTAGCTGCTTATAGGATCCCTTCAATAAGGCTTTATACAACCCAAATACAGAATATATACTTCATGTACAGGATCAATGAGGGAAAGGTTGAATGGATTTTCACATGGTCTCAAAGTCTCATCTATAGGTTAGTCATTAGTTACCTAGGGAGAAGGCTAGCTTTAACATGAAGACATCTGGTGGACACGACCATAACCAGATGACCAAACTCACAATCACTAATAACTTGGCAGTCTGACCTGCTGTGTTTCCTGATGAGACACCCTGAGAACTATACCATAGTACATATTACAATTTTCTTGTAGAAAAGTTTAAACTCATCTAGTCATGAAGGGACAACCAGAGATTTCAGACAGCTGGCCTCAACTCTTAAAAACTGTCAGTGCTGTGATGGACCAAACAAGGCTCAGGGATTGTCCTGGATTAAAGGAAACTAAATTCAATGGGTGATCCCGATGAACCCTGACATTATTTGGATTATTAAATACAGACTATGAGTTAAATAATGTTGTTATGTAATTGTTAAGTGACTTGGTTATAATGGTGATAATGATGGAAGTGCTGTTACATAGGAGAATTTTTTTTTCTTAGAAGAAACCTGCTGAATATTTAGGGGTTTATGTGCCTGTGTGTGTATGTGTGTGTGTGCACGCACACACATGCACACACGTAAATACACAAGAAAATAAATCACAAATGAAAGAAAATGAAAGAGAAGGGAAGAGAAAAAGCAGATGGGGCAAAATGTTAATTGGTGAACTAATGGATGTATATGTGTTTATTGTTCGAGTTTTCAACTCTTACGTAAGTTTGGAATATTGTAAAATACAGAGTTGGGGTGGGGAGAAGAAATCATTAAGTACTGGGTGGGTCTGAACATAAAAAGAATAAAAACTAAATAGTGCATTCCAGATATGTCTTCCTGTGTATTATGGTATTTATCATTTGATTTATCACACTGAAATATCAAGATTTGGTACCTGAGAATCATATGTGAGTCAGCATTAGACAGAAATTAGCCAGAATTTCTTCTGTTTTCACTTTTTATAGCATTACTTAGGATGCAGAAGTACCTTTTTTTCTGTGTAAATCTTCAAACTTTTATCACTGTAAGAATTTATTATGTGTTCCATAGAAGTAGTTGGTCAATTTTGTAACTATTGGTTATTCTTTCCTCTGGGGAGCATTTAAATCAAATGTATTTCTTCCTGTGAACCAGGGGAATATTTTGGCTTTCAAAAAAGACTACTATTTAAACTACTTTCCACTATGAACATATAAAATTGCACATTTTTAGAACAGCTAGAAATTATTAAAACTAATGCTAGTTAATGATAAAATTGAGAGAAAAAGTGAAAAAAGGTTGTAAGTGTTTACATTCATCATTGTCTGTATGGATTTATCCATTCTTTCTAATTTTAAGCATCTGTGCAACAAAACAGTTCTGTAAACTAATAATTCCCATGCAGTGACTAAGAGTGTTACGGAAATGACAGGCCAGTCAAGAAACAAGCACCACTTGGAGGGTTGGAGTACTCAGATGTATTACGCCCGCGGGCTCAGAGGGGCTTCTGCTCCGAAACTCTGAGCACCTCCAAGACGTGCGCATGAGGTTTTATAGGGTAAAGTACAAGCTTGGGGTATTTGGCCAATAGGCATGGAACAGCTTTAGCAGCATCATCATCACAAAAGTGGAGGCGGGGAGGCAGCAAACCAACATTCCAAAGCCAGATATGTATCTTTGAAAACCCAGCTGGCTAGCAAAAGAAACATGAACAGCAAACCAACACTAATTAACCTAGATTTACAAGTTAGTCTAGCAGAACTCAGATCAGTATTCCAATGCTTAGATTTGTGAGTTATCTTGTTAGCCCAGCCCAGCCTCTCCTTCACATTCCTAGACTTGTGAGTTATCTTGTTAGACCAGCCCGGCTTTTCTTTCACAAGAGCACAGTTCTGTTTCAGGCAGATTGAACTTGAACCTGGCCCTACTCTTTTCTAATTGTGTGACTTTAAACAATCAGTGATTTTTTTTCCATGTCTTGTTATTATAAACAAAGTCTGAGAAAGATAATAATATCTGCCCTCTAAGACTGTTGAGAGGATTTATAGAGATAAGATAATGCACATTAGGTATTCAAGACAGTACCTGGTGCAAATAGTACAAGCTCATTACCAGCACTTTTACCTACATCCATGCCAGATCATCTTCCCTATTGTCACCAGGAATGTTCATGGTGATTTATGCCTAGTAGAAACATTCTAAATCATTAATGCCAGAAGCATGTTATTTAAACCCCAGAATGGAGTTCAAATCCAGAGTATCTTGTGCCTTTTCATTTTACTGTCACTCTTACATTGAGTATTGTTAAATTCCTTACCACTAACTGTTCCTTTGTTTATGGATTGATGTAGGGAATCCATAAATATTCCACTATTTTCTGTTGAGGAACCCTAAATTGTCCTATATTCCAGGAAATATTTTTATTAAAATACAGTGTGGTAACTGGGTAGTGTTACAGGAATCTCAGTCATGAGCCTTCTGGTTCTGACCAGTCTGGGGTCTCAGCATGTAGTTACCATCCTCCACCTGGGTGGAGGCCTTAGTTCCTGCAGAACAACTCAAAGATATGCATCAGATTGTTATGTATTTCCCTTGAAGAGGAACTAGGACTCTGTTTTATCATTGAACTATTGTTTCATGAATGCTTTTTCTTTATTTCTCCATTCTCTCACTTCCCTAATCAGTAACAGCTTGAATCTGATCTTTTGAACTCAGGGAAGGTCTAGGAGACTAAAGTTTTTTTCTACAAACAAGAAACGGAGGACAAGGAAATGCTTTAGTATCTGGGAGGGCACTGCAGGGTGCTGTTCGATTTCAGGATGTCTGAAAAACTGTTAAAATTCAGTAAATCCATAGAGGAGACTTGGGATTGGGTTGTTAAAGAGGGAGCCCTACAAAAGAAAGAACTAATTTGATCTGTTGTGAGAAGTCTCTGTTTCCGTGATTCATCATATTAATGACATTTTTCTCACCAAATTGTGAACGAAAAATACTGCAAACCATATCAGTAAACAAAGAATGCTGAAGCCATTAAGTCATCACCTGCTGCCACCACCCCCCAGTGAAGACAAGCCTGCAGCCCAGCCTCTGCAGCCACTCATAGTGGTGCCCTCTGAGGGGACTCAGAATAAGAAAGGACAGGATACTGGCCCTACATAGCTAGGTGCTTGTCAAAGGAATGAATTCAGTGAGCCCAAATGTTTGCTTCCTCCCATACATAGAAAAGCACTAAATTCTTTAACTTGAGATGCCTGGTTTTCTTTAGTTAACAAGTAATCTTTTAATGTTCCGACTACCTGGTCTTTGTTGTTCCAACTACTTGGTCTTTGTTGTAAAGCTCCTATATATCCTACCTCCTCCCCTACCTCTGAGTGATCTGAGAGGCTGTCATCCTGGTTTGAGTCCTCCCGCCAAATAAAACATAACTGTCAACTTTTAGGCTGCACATTCATTTCAGTCGACAAAATCATGTTATTTCATAAAGTGTAATTTAAAATTTTCATATATTATAGCTTCCTTAAGAAATCTGAAGTAAAGGTAAAGCAAGGGAGAATAAATTTAGTTGACACTAAAAGCAAAAAGTAGATAAACATGAAAAAGAAAATAGACACTGTGATACAGTAGCATCCAGATGCTATGACAGCAAAGGTCAGGAATAACAAGTTTTCAATTTCTGGGCTAATTCTGTAATAAGTAATGCTGACAAGCACTCAGTATCCTGCAGATTATTAAAACACTGAGATTGAGTTTAAATGAGTGGCTTTCAGTGATTAGACTGTCCCCAAATCTATTCCAATGATCATTAAGAAAGAAAAATGTTTTTATAAAGTACTTGAGTTGACTGGTCATGTTTATTATCTGATGGATGACTTAGAATATTTAAATCATCAGAGTCTTTGGAAACTAGAAGTATGCAAAGAAAAATCAATTAGATTAACCAAAAGATGTAAATAATTTATGATTTACTTTGTAATTATAAATACAAATATAATTCATTCCGTGTATAATTTTAAAGCTCATAAAGATTTTTTCCATTTGGATGGCTTTTTATCATATATCTCTGTGTAGCTAACATTTATTTTGTTCACGGATTCTCTTTGTTACAAGACCCCATTGCATGTCCCCAGCTCATGGCTTCTTTCTCAGCTCTGGATTTCTTTCCCTTTACATTCATGACACACTTGGTGGGAATCAGTCTTTTAGGTTCACCTAACTGATATGGTCTCAGAAACCAGCTCTACAAAGAACATAAGTTCTATTTCTATAAATTACATGTCATGGACCATGGACCTTCAGGGCTTCCTGGTGTTGCAGGAAAACAGATGGACATGAGGAGGGCTGTGTCCCAGGTCTTGGTTGAGCCTCTGGGATGTGCCCCGCCAAGTATGGGTCCTTGGCTTTGCGCAGGAAAGAACTCAAGAGCGAGCCACAGTTGAGTGAAGGTAGATTTATTCAGAGAGATACATTGAAAGGCAAGAGAAAGGCCACGAGGTGTGGGGGTTGGGTGCTCAGATTAAAAGTAGGTGCACATTCCATAGACAGAATGTGGGCCATCTCCCAAGAGGGGGAGGGAGGCATGGCCACGAGGGCGCACTTTTGCTGTTTTTTATGGGCTTGGTGGCTTCATATGCTAATAAGTGGAAGGACCAGTCTGAGTAGCATGGGGAAGGGGCTGGGATTCCCAGGAAGCTGGTCATTTCCCTCTCTTTGTCCTTTTGTGGCTAGCTTTGGGACTGCCTTGGTGCCTGTGGGTGTGTTATTCACCATGTTAATATATTACAATGGGCGTATAATGAAGCTCAGGATCTGCTGGAAGCTAGATCTCTTATGTCTTGAGCCTCAAGGCCCACTGGGGGTTGAATCTTTCACCATTTTGATGTTAATTGCTGTGGCATTCCTTGAATGGCTGTGCCCTGCCCCCTTCCTCTCTGACTGGAGATAGTCAAATCTTCAGTTTTGTTAAGTTAATTAATGCCAAGGCTTCTGTGATATATTTGTGTGTGTGTGTGTGTATGTATGTGTGTATTTATACAGTAGTTATGTGTCTACAGTATGGCAAGCAGGCTAATAAGAGTGCCGATCTGAACCTCTATTCCAACACTTAGTAACTTAATAGCTATGGAATACTGAGTAATTTTTAAAATGTTTCTGTGCTTCAATTTTTTTTTAACACAAGAATGCAAATAAGTGTATGATGAGGGTTAAATATGAAAATGTACATAAAGTGCATGTTCTTAATTTTTGTTTCATAGTAAATGTTAAATAAATAATAGATATTATTAACATGTATATGTAGTGTGTTTGTCATATGTATATATGCCTATGTGTAATAAACACAAAAAAAGACCAGAAAGAAATTAACCGCCATGTTAATACAACTGTTTATCTGATGGGAGTTTGTATTTTTCTTTATACTTAGCTAAAAATTACAAATTTTCAACAATGTGCAGTTATTACATTTATGATCAGAAAAAAATGAGAAATATTTGTTTGAAAAGTATTTGTTCACTTGGAAAAAATGGTCTTAATCTGACACATCAGAGAGTTACTGTGGTAATCAGAAATAATTTCTTCAAAATGAGACGTTTTAAGTACCGAAATAGGCTACTAGATTTATGGAATTTTGCTTTTTGGAAACCTTAACACTTTTCACCTTTTTAATCCTAACTGAAGGAAAAAGTGGATCTCTTTCAAAGTCCTGACAGCATACCCAATAGTTCTGTGATTATATACAAGTTAACTTCTATTACAAAAGTTATGTTTTATCAATCAATATATAGGAAACAGAACTACTAAAGTATCTGGGAAATAGATGTGTTTTTTTCCCCAAGAAGTTTTCTTTAGAATTTGACTGATAATAAGGAAGCAGGTGAGCATTTTTTTTTCCTCAAATTTAAGTCAGACTGGATATACTTCCAACCATTAAAATTCCAATTTGATCAAATATTTACCATTTAGCAGGGAGCATTCAGTGAAAATAACCACCACAGTCAAGAGACACAAACCAAGAAGACCATTGTTACTGTATTCTTGGGGATTTCAAATAATTTAAGCTTGACCACAATCCAATAATTTCTGCTTTTGATCTACTATAATTAATAAAGGTTACAGTTTAAAAATATAGTCTAATATATAGTTAAAGACCAAGTAGACAACTAGGAAAAGTACCTTTTTCCCATTCTGTCTTTCTGAACTGGTGAAAATAATTGAATGCAAATAAATTCTGAAATTTACAACTGATTGAAAACTGTTAATGGTTATGAAATTTGTCAACTCCTCTGGTACTGACAGTGCTTGTATTATTTAAGAAGAGTGTTTGGCATGTTTAACACCCATTGGTACATCATTTGGGATTTATTGATCCTGGAAGGGTCATATATTTTGTTCATGTTTAAGTAAATGTGACTATTCTCTGGGATTCTTTTTTTTTCATTGAAGTATAGTTGATTTACAATTTTGTGTTAGTTTCATGTGTACAGCAAAGTGATTCAGTTATATATATATATATTTTTTTTAGGTTATTTTCTACTATAGGTTATTATAAGATATTGAATATATTTCCCTGTGCTATACAGTAAATCCTTGTTACTTATATATTTTATTTATAGTAGTTTGTATCTGTTAATCCCATGCTGCTAATTTATCCTTCCCTCACTTCCCTCTCCCCTTTGGTAACCGTAGTTTGCTTTCTATTTCTGTGAGTTTCTTTGTGTTTTGTTCATAGATTCATTTGTATCATTATTTGGATTCCACATATAAGTGATATCATATTTGTCTTTCTCTGTCTGACTTGCTTAACTAAGTATAATATTCTCTAGGTTCATCCATGTTGCTCCAAATGGCAATATTTCATTCTTTTTTATGTTTGAATAATATTCCATTGTATATATATACCACATCCTCTTGAGCCAATTGTCTGCTGATGGGCACTTGTGTTGTTTTCATGTCTTGACTATTGTAAATAGTGCTGCTGTGAACACCAGAGTACATGGGTCTTTTTGAATTAGAGTTTTCATCTTTTCTGGATATATATCCAGGAATAGGATTGCTAGGCCATATGGTAACTCCAGTTTTAGTTTTTTAAGGACCCTCCATACTGTTTACCGTAGTGACTACACCAGTTTACATTCCAGTCAACAATGTAGGTGGTTTCCCTTTTCTCCACACCCTCTCCAGCATTTATTATGTGTTGACATTTTTAAAATAAAAAAATGCTTTAACTTTAATTTTTATTAGTTTAATAGTATACATTTTACTTCTTGATGTATTTGCTATTTTATTTCAATTTATTATGAGATATTTGATACAAATACATACATGGAATATTTTCATAAGCACCTGTGTAATCAACACTAAAGTTAAGAAATAAAACATTACCAAAATTTTTTAAGTGCCCTCTGTACCTCTCCCCAGTTACATCCTCTCCCCTGGCTACCTCTTCAAAGGCAAGTATTTTCCTGAATTTTGTGTTGAATATTCCCATTGTATTTTTATACTTTTACTATACATGAAACTGTCCATAAACTATACTTAGTTTTTGAATGTTTCTACACTGTTTTTCTGGGATTTGACTTCTCTATTGATACTATGTTAAACCTGTCGTCTGTGTTGAGTATAGGGGCTCTGATTAATTCATTTTCTCTATATTTAATATCCCATTATATAAGTGTAGCACATTGTCCATATGAAGGATACTTAACTTTGTTTCCAAATTTTTTTAGTATCAGAAAGAGTTCTGCTAGGAACACTCTAATACATTTCTCCATGTGCACATATGCAATAATTAGGATACATATCCAAAAGTGAATTTAAGAAATTCGCATATATTCATATGAACATGTTATTGGCAAATGGCTCAAAAATTGTTTGTATCAATTTACTCACCATCAGCAATGTTCCTTATCAACACCTCTTACTATCAGATTTGCTAGCCATTCAGGCTTCTTCTTTGGTAAATGATGGTTCATGTCTTTAGCTTATCTTTTGCTGTGAGATTGTTTTTTTCTAGATAATTTGATTCTTAGATCTTTATATATTCTGGATATTAATCATTATTAGTTATATTCATTAAAATAGTTCTTCTAGGATTATGTCTTATCTTTTCACATTATTATAGTTTTTTTTTTTAATTTGTTAAAAATGGACTCCAGAGAAGTTGCAAAATGAATATAGAGTATTGAAGTCATCAAGCTTCATCCATCACCCAGCTTTTCTCAGTGGTATACACATCACCCAGTTTCCCCATAAGTGACATCTTATGTAACTGTAGTACATTATTCAAACAAGGAAATTGGTATTAGTACAATGAAATTAACTACACTAGAATTGATACAGGCAATTTAACAATTTTTGCTTGCAACTCTTGTTTGGAGAATGTCTTTTTATATAATTCTACAACATATGTATAGATTCATGTATATATCTATATATTATAATGTATGAATTCATATAATCCCTGCCACATTCAAAATACAGAATTGGTCCTTTGGTACAAAGAAGCTCCCTCATATGATCACTTTGTAGTGACATATACTCCTTCCTACTTCTCTAACCCATGGCAACAACCGATCTGTTATCTATCTCTATGTTTTGTCGTCTCAAACATGTTATATAAGTAGAATCATACTGTATATAACTATTTATTTTGAAATAATTACATATTCACAGGAAATTGCAAAGATAGTACAGAGTTTTCATGTAACCTTCACCCAGTTTCCCCCGATGGTAATAACTTACATAACTATAGTATTTTGATAAAACATATTTGTTTAGATCCATGTCATTATATCACATGTGTACATTTATGTGACTACCACTGCAATCAAAATTCAGTACTATTTCCTAATGCTACCCCTTAATAGTGGTGCCAGCTCACTTTGCCCAACCATGCCTAATACCGAGCAACAACTATTTTTTCTCCATTGCTATAATTTTATCATTTTGAGAATGCTGTGAAAATGGAATCATAAAGTATGTGACCTTTTGAAATTGATTTTTTTTCACTCAGTCAGCGTGGCCTTGAGATCATACAAATTGTTACATATGTAAGTAGCTTTTTCCTTTTTATTCCATTGCATAAATGTCCTATAGTTTGTTTAAACGTTCACCTATTATAGGACATTTTGGTTGTTTCCAGTTTTCAGCCATTACAAAGCTGCTATGACCAATTGTGTGGGGTTTTTTTGTGCACATAAAATTTCATTTTCTAGGATAAATATCCAGTTGTTCAATTTCTAGTTTATATGGTAGTGCATGTTTGGTTTTTTTTAGCTTTCCAACCATTTTTCAGAGTCACTGTGCCATTTTATGTTGTGTTGACAGAAATAATCAATAATCCAATCTGTAATAGGAATATAAAAGAGTTTTATATGAGCCAAACTGAAAGCTATAGGCCAGGAGACACAGATTCAAGAAGCACTGGAATATTGTTCTACTGGACTACAAAATAGGGAAGACTTATAAAGGCAAAAAACACAAAATTACACAAGTTGTTTGTCAAGAATTTTAATTGGAGCTGGTAAGAAGTCAGAGTGCTTATTAGGTAAGGATTGGTTGGGGTGTGAAATGGTTGCACAATTAGAAGGGGAGACCTTGAGACCATAAGATTGCAGCTGGCAGCTGCTACCAGATACTGTTTTGAAAATGGCTGGTGGTGTCCTTAAGTCTGATACAGTCCAGAAAGTTTAGGTTCTCAGTGATGCAGGAATATGTCTGCATCTATATCCACAGTGACCACCCACCTCCATTTTGAATGCCTGAACCAGGGAAGGGTATAGCTCAAGTGGTAGAGTGCATGCTTAGCATGCATAAGGTCCTAGGTTCTATCCCCAGTACCTCCTCTAAAAATAGATTAAGTCTAATTACCTCCCCCCACAACCACCAAAATAAAATAATTAAATTATACAATAATAAATAAGTAAAATTTAAAAAAAAGAACAAGATGAATGCCTGAAACACAGTCACTCCATTTTGATTTTTAAGTGCATTCTTTTCTTTAATACTTAAAGCAGATGTACAATGTATGTTTGATAGGCCACAAGCAGGCTGCTCTAATTAGCATTAGTTTAAATGATATCATCATGTATAAGCCAGAATAACTTAAGTGAAAATTTCTTTCATCAGTTCCCACCAGCAATCTATGAGTGATCCAGTGTCTGGATCATTGCCAACATTTGATATTATTATTATTTATTTTAATTTTAGCTGTTCTGGTAAGTATGTAGTGATATCTCATCATGGTCCTTAATTCGTATTTCCCTGAAGTCTAGTGAAGTTGAACTTGTTTTCATGTACTTTTTTGCTATGTGTACGTCCTTTTCAGGGAAATCTGCTTTCATGTCTGTATAAGAAAAAACTCAGTTTTCAACCTTCCTGTGTAGGGAAAAACTCAGTTCTTTCCTACTATGTGTGTTTTTCTCCTGTATGTCTCCTTTATTACTCATACAGAACACTCACACTTTCTAACACTTCCGGTCACCAAATGTTTGGAGGTTTTTTCCCCCTGCAACAAGTAATTCTCTGAAACACCAGTTGAGTGTCCTACAATTTAACTCAATTCTATCACTGTCTACCCGGAAAGAGCATCAGATCCCACAGGTTAGGGACTCATTCCCACAGGAGTGCCTGTGCCCTGCCCCCCTCAACTTCAGATGCCAGTTGCAAGCCCAGGTTGTCATTTCTGCTTCTGACTAACCAATACTAGATCAGAGATTCCAAAGACTCCTTCCTTGGGTTTGATTAATTTGCTAGAAAGGCTCCCAGAACTCAAGGAAACACTTACTTAACATTTACCCATTTATTAAAGGATATGATACAGGATACAGATGAACAACTAGATGAAGAGATACATAGGGTGAGGTCTGGGAGGTCCTGAGCATAGGAGTTTCTGTCCCCATGGAGTTGGGGTGCATCACCCTCCCAGTGCGGATGTGTTCTCCATCCTGGAAGCTCCCCAAACCCGATACAGTTGGGATTTTATGAAGATTTTCTCATGTAGGCAAGATCAATTATCAACTCCATTTCCAGCCCCTCTCCCTCTCTGGAGAATGAGGGGTGGGGCTGAAACTTCTAAGTTTCAAATCATGACTTTGTCTTCCTGGTGACCAGCTGCCATCCAGGAGCCATCCGGGAGGCCATCCAGAGTCACCTCAATAGAAAAAAAGCTGCTCCTGGTGCTCTTATTACTTAGGAATTTACAAGGGTTTTAGGTACTCTGTGTCAGAAAGTATTAGAACAAGAGATGTTTCTAGTATTCTTATTACTTAGGAAATTACAAGTTTTAGGAACTCTGTGCCAAAAACTGGGAACAGAGAACAATATACATGCATGTATATATATATATGTATGTATATATTGTGTATATATATAACTTCATAATGCCTTGTGTCAATTTTCTAATTAGTTTCCTTTTTTAAATGTTGAGTTTTCAGAGGTCTTTTGATATTCTATATATGAATCTTGTACATATGTGATTTGGCAAATACTTTCTGTGGCTTGTATTTTCATTCTCTAGAGAAGATTTTTCATGGATAATTTTTTTTAATTTGATGAAATCTAATTTATCAATCTTTTCTTTTATGGATTGTGTTTTTGGTATAATGTCTAAAATCAGTATATCCCCAAAATTTTCTCCTACATTTTCTTTTAAAAGTTTTATACCTGTATGTTTTATATTTAAATCTATGTAACATTTGAATTTGTTTGTATAAGATGGGAGGTTTAAGTCAAAATTCATTTTTCCCCCATGGATGTTCAATTGCTCCAGCATTTAGTTTTTGTAAAATCTGTCCTTCCTCCATTTATCACTTTTGCTACTTTGTTGAAAATCAATTGTCCATACTTACATGGGGGATATTTCCTTGGTCTCTATTCTGATCTATTCATCTGTATGTCCATCTAGCCACCAATATCACAGAGTCTTGCTTCCTGCAAATATTTGATAGATCTTGAAATCTGATAAAGAGATTCTTCCCATTTTTACTCTTTTTTTTCAAAAATTATTTTAGCTTTTCTAGATCCTTTCCATATTAATTTTTATGTAAGATTAACTATACATATAAGAAATCTTGCTGAATTTTTTATAGGAATTGTGTTAAACTTGTTTATCAATTTAACAAAAATTGAGATTATTACTACATTGAGTCTTTTAATCAATGAACATATTATATCTCTCCATTTATTTAGATATTCTTTTATCTCTTTCAGTAATTTTTTGTACTTTTCTGTATATGGTGCCTAAAAATATTTTGTTCAATTTACACTTATGTATTTCAGAGTTAGGTTTTTTCTGAGCAATTGTCCGTGGTATTGCATTTATAGTTTCTATGTGTTCACTATTAGTGTATAGAAATACAGTTGATTTTTTCATATTGCTGTTATAGTTTGCAAACTTGCTGCTGTATTAGATCTAAGAGTTGTAGATTTCTTGGGATTTTTTAATATAGAAGTATAGTTGGTTTACAATGTTGTGTTAGTTTTGAGTGTACAGCAAAGTGATTCAAATATATATATATATATTTTTTGTTTGTTTGTTTTCCAGATTCTTTTCCATTATAGGTTATTGCAAGATATTTAATATAGTTCCCTGTGCTATATAGTAGGTCTTTGTGTTTATGTATTTTATATATCATAGAGTATATATGTTAATCCCAAATTCCTAGTTTATCCCTTCCCCCACCCCTTTCACTTTTGGTAACCATAGTTTGTTTTCTATGTCTGTGAGTCTGTTTCTGTTTTGTAAATAAGTTCATTTGTGTCATTATTATTTTTAGATTCCACATATAAGAGATATCATGTGATACTTGTCTTTCTCTGTCTGACTTCACTTACTATGATAATCTCTGGGTCTATCCATGTTGCTGGCAAATGGCATTATTTCATTCTTTTTATGGATGAGTAATATTCCATTGTATATATACACTACATCTTCTTTATCCATTCATTGTGATTTTTTAATGTACAAAGTTATGAATTCTTCAAAGAGGGACAGTATCTATTTATGTATGATCCTTACGACTTTTATTTCCTTTATTGCCTTATTGTGCTAGCTAGACATTCTAGTACTATGCTAAATAGCAGTGGTGAGAGTGAATATTTTTGCCTTGTCCTTGATCTTAAGAAAAACTCATTCAGTCTTCCACTATTAAGTATAATGTCAAATTTAGGGATTTTTAGATGTTCATTATCAAGTTGAGGTAATTCCCCTCTATTATATCCTAAGAGTTTTATCATAAATAGATGCTGAATTTTGTCAATAATTGACATCATTATTATTATTTTCTGTCTGCATGATAGTCTCATTCATTTCAGACCTTGGTAACTTTTGTTTTCTCCCTTTTTTCTTTTTCAGTCTTACTAGAGATGTGTTGTTTTATTGATCATTCCAAAACACATGGGCACGCACACACACACACACACACACACAGAGAGAGAGAGAAGACCAGCTTTTACTTTAATTGATTATCTTCGTTTTTTGTTTTGTTTTATTTACAATTTCATCAAGTTCTGCTCTCTATCATTTTCTTCCTTCTCTTGCTTTGGTTTTATTTATTTATTCTTTCTCTAGGTTCTTTTGGTGTAAGTTGAAATTACTGATTTGAGACATTTCTGCTTTTCTAACTTTGTATCTTGGTGTTACAAATTTCACTCTCAGCATTGCTTTAGCTGTGCCCCACAAATTTTGAAATGTTGTATGTTCATTTTAATTCAGTTGAGTGTATTTTGAGACTTCTCTCTGACCTATGGATGATTTAAAGTGTTATTTATTTACTTTTAGTTCCTAGTTAGTTTCCATATATTTGGAGTTTTCTTGTTGTTCTTCTGTTATTGATTTCAGTATTGATTTCATGATGATCAGAGAGCACACTGTGTATGATTATAATTATTTTCTGTTTGTTGAAGTTTGTTTTATTAACTAGAATATGGTCTATCTTGGTATATGTTGCATGGAATCTTAAAAAGAATGTGCATTCTCCTAATTTTGTGTATAATGTTCTATAGATGCTTGTTAGATTCTGTTGGTTGGTGGTTCTATATCCTTGCTGATTTTGTATCTGGTTGTTCTGCTATTTGTTGAGAGAGAATGTTCAACACTCCTGGTATGTCTTTGTTAAATTAACATTTGTTGAAAGGAGCACAAGTTAAGGGTGCAACCACAAGTTTGTATTCTATATCTATGAGTCTGTTTCTGTTTTGTATTTATGTTCTTTTTTTTTTTTTTGATTCCACATATGAGCAGTCTCATATGGTATTTTTCTTTCTCTGTCTGGCTTACTTCACTTAGAATGACATTCTCCAGGGACGTCCGTGTTGCTGCAAATGGCATTATGTTGTCGTTTTTTATGGCTGAATAGTATTCCATTGTATAAATATATCACATCTTCTTTATCCAGTCATCTGTTTATTTATCTAATCACTGCCTTACTTACATCCCATAGACTTTAGTATATTGTATTTTAATTTTCATTAATTCAAACATATTTTAAAAATTTATCTTGAGAAGCCCTCTTTGATCCAGAGTCTTTAGGGGTATGCTGTTTAATTTCCAGTGGTTTGGAGATTTCCCTGTTCTATTTCTGTTATTGATTTCAAGCTTCATTCCATTATATTTACAGAATACACTCTGTGTGATTTCATTCTTTTACCTTTGTTAAGGTTTTTTTTTTTAATTACTCAGGATGTGGTCTCACTTGATAAATATTCTATGTGTTCTTGAAAACAATGTGTATTCTATTGTGTTGAATCGTGTTCTATAAACATTAGTTGTATCCTATTGGATTGTGATGCTGTTCAGTTCTATATCCTTTATCCTATATTTATATCCTCTAAATCCTTGATGAGTTCCTTTCTACTGTGACTGTTGATCCCTTAGAGAGAGGTGTTTAAATCCCTGATATAACTGTGAACTTGTTTACAAGTCCATTCACTTCCTTCAGTTTTTGTTTTGTTTTTGAAATTCTTCTTTAAGGATATACCTATTAGGATTGTTATGTTTCCATAGTTTCTGTGGTCAGTCCTCCAAGCCAGACTGAGGGTCCTATTCACTTCTTTATATCAGATCTGAAAGGATGATATCCTTGGTCTCTAGGTTAGCCATTGGTCACCAAAAGGAGCAGTCCCAGGTGCTATCTGGAGCCAAGGTGAGGGCACTCCTTCAGTAATTAGGGTACAAGTATCTCAACAGATAGGGACCAACAGAATAATAAGTAGTAGGTATCCTATGGTAGGAGAAGTGGCCGAGGCACTTCTTCCTGGGGCCTCGGGGAAGTAAGTGCCTTGGTTTGAAGTGTCAGCTTCAGTGCAGCAGAGAGGAGGGGACCCAAACCTAGTTAATAGGTAATATGATGATCTTGAGTGTGAACTAAGAGTTCAACTCACTCCAGAACAGAGGGAACACCAATTCCAGCCCTTGCTGTCACCCCAGTACACCTCAGACAGGGCTGGAAGGCCTCAACCTAAGGCTCCCTGTAACTTTCTCCCTAGGTATATTAGCTTCTAGGACTGCCACCACAAATTTGGTAGCTAAAATAACTAGAAATTTATTCAGTTACAGTTCTGGAGGCCAGAGGTTCCAGATCGAGTTGTTGGCAGTGTTGGTTCCTTCTGGAGGCTCTTAGGGAGAACCTAGTCTATGCTTTTCTCCTGGCTTCTGGTGGTTTGCCAGCAATCTTTGGTATTCCTTGGCTTGTAGAGGCATCATCACTCCAATCTCTGCTTTTGCCATCACTTGGCTTTCTTTTCTCCGTGTCTCTTCTGTGTCTCTGTATCCAAATCTCCCTCTCTTTTCTCTTACAGAGATACCAGTCATTACATTTAGGGCCCACCCTATTTCAGTATAACCACATCTTAACTGGATTACATTTATAAAGATCCTATTTCCAGATAGGGTCACATTCACAGGTACTGGGGAATGGGTCTTGAACACATCTTTTGGGGGCACACAATTCAATCCACTACACCAGAGATCTCAGGGGACAGGATGATCAGAAGAACAGGAGCCCTATGGGTTCCTAGAGCAGTGCCCTCAAAGAAACCTGCAATAGTTATCTTTATTACAGCCAAGGAAGTATCTCCTTGTTGAAGTTGAGCATACCCTCCCCTCTATCCTCCCTCCTCCAGTGGACTGGCATTACCTGCTCTCCCGCTCACACTTCTGCTTGATGTCTCTGACCAGTGTAGTGTCACCATGCCTTGAGAGCAGAGGAGTAAGCAATGTGCTGAAAAACACCACAAAGCCCAAAGTCACACGCACACTGTCCTATTTGGGGGGATATTCCCAGAGCCTCCCCACTGCTGGTGTTCCCAGAAACCTCAGAGAGAGAGAGAGCCATATCCACTACCATTGCTTCTGTAGGTGTTCCATGCACGAGATCAGATAAAGGTGCCAAGTTCCAAGATAAGAAAAAGACAAGCACTTCTGAGGCTCCACTCTTAATTAGGAGCTCACACAGAGGCCTTCTAATGAGGAAGAGTAGTGCAGTTGATGGTGCAGTTCCTGCTGCGCAAGTATAAAATGAGAGACCCACTACAAAAGCAGACACGCCAAAGATTGTCAACACAAAGTACAAGCGCTACTTCCCTGAAATCCTCAGGTGAACCTCTAAGTACATGAAACTGATCTTTGGTATTAGTGTGGAAGAAGTCAACCCCACAAGTCACTCCTATGCCCTTGTCAGCAAGTTGGGCATTACCAGCAAAGGGAGTTTGAGTGGTGGTAGGGTATGCGTAAGACTGGACTTGTGATGCCTCTCCTGAGTGTAATCTTCATGATTAGCAGTTATGCCCCTGAGTAAGAGATCTTGGAATTCCTGAATATTGTAGGGTTATATGTTGAGAGGAGGCAGTTAATTTGGTGGGAGCCCAAGAAACTTGCCACCAGAGAATTTGATGCAGGGAAAGTACCTGGAGTAGGGGCAGGTTCCCAACAGTGATCCTCCACACTGTGATTTTCTGTGGGGTTCAAGAGCTCAAGTTGAAACTTGCAAGATGAAAATCTTAGAAGTTTCAGCCAGGGTTATCAGTGCTATCCCAGTGTCTTCCAGTTCTGTTATGAAGAGGCTTGCAGAGATGCGGAAGAGAGATCCTGAGCCAGAGCTGCTGCCAGGGCTGGCACTACTGCCATGGCCAAGGCAAATTGCACGGCTATGGCAAGTAGCTATTCCTACCCCTCCTGAAGTCTGAGGCAGGTTCTTTACTTTGTAAATAAAGAGAGAAGTGCACATTCTAAGTAGTGGAGGACCAAAGTGAGGCTAGAGGGAACCCAGTGTATAAAATCTTTGTAATCTTGTTCTGTATGGGGAACTTTGAGATTTACCTGTTTTTTTTTTTCCTCCTGAGAGAGCCTGAGCCTGCTCCATTAAAAAAGGACATTTAACTTAGGTTATCTTGACTATAATTTTGTAAATCTACAAATGAGGGCTAGATTTCTGCTTGTAGTGGGATGAATGAAAATAGGGGTGGTTTGGATGGAAAGGTAGTTGGGATGGATAGAAGAAGATGGTGTTTCACAAAAATTTTAGGAGTTCTGAGTTGCATCCAATTAGAGAAGACTCCCCAACACTCAAATTGAATAATATGTCTTCAGATGGAGGAAATTGATGAAGTTTTACTTGCAAAGCAGCATTTTGTTTAATTTGCTATTCCATATCCTATAGCACGTCATGTTCTCTAAAACATACATTCATAAACTATTAATCATCTGAGATATGCCTGGCACTGTGATATGCACTTTATATATATTACATATATTCCAGTACTCCTAGAAAACAGGGCTTATCAAACCCTCTTAACAGATGAAGAGCCTGAGGCTCATAAACTTTGGTAATGTACCCATGTTCATACAGCTAGAATGTGACAGAGCTGGGACTAGACCCCTGGTCTGAATTCTTCTAGAACCAACTGTTTCACTGTCATTTGCTTAGAAACTTACTGCTCTTTCTCCACTTCTCTGCAATGGCACATTTTTAACATATCAACCAACCATGTACAGGCAGTTCTGTTTGGAGACACCAAAGTGTTACTTTGGTTACTTTGGTCTGTTTACCTATGCCTGTACCTATGCCACAGGCTCTTGATTATTATAGGAACCCTCCTATACTGTTGGTAGGAATATAGGTTTTTAGTAATTCTTAATATCTGGTAGAGTAAGCTATATTTTACTTTAATTTTTCAAGAAGATGTATCTTTTGGGACATTTACAAGTCAACTGAAATTTAAATTCATAATCAGCTTGTCATGTTTCAAACACATACACATATGCACATTCACACACAAACCTTTGGGATTTTATTTGTAGGAGAAGAATTAATAGTCATCTGTAGATAAGATTTGGGGAGAATTAACATGGTCATAATATTAAATCTTCTATCTGCAAACATGTATTTCTTCATGTAGTTAGGCATTCATTAATTTCTCTAATATCAGCAAATTTTTTCCATTGAGTTGATGCATTTTTAGAATTATATTTACTTATAGATACCACGTATTTTGTTATGGTAATGTACAAGTTATATTTTGTTTAATTTCATTTTCATACTTTTTATTGCCACAGATGCAAGTATATTTTCATATATTAATATTAAACCCAGCAACCTTTATAAACACTTTTTTAATTGATGATTTATTAGTAGTAAATTTTTGTCATATACATTCTAATCATTTGTTAATGATGCCAAATTTGTTTCCTATTTTCCAATCGCAATCCCTTTGATTTATGGTTTCCATTACTTCCCTATATAGTATCTTCATTAAAACATTGAATAG
The DNA here is from genome assembly GCF_036321535.1 of Camelus dromedarius. Lineage (NCBI taxonomy): Eukaryota > Metazoa > Chordata > Mammalia > Artiodactyla > Camelidae > Camelus > Camelus dromedarius. The sequence goes on along the minus strand of NC_087472.1, from coordinate 87,023,492 downwards.
AAATGGTGATAGCAAATGTTGTTGCCTCCTTCCCAAGTTTGAAGTAAAAGTTCTCAATGATTCAATATGAAGTATAACATTTACTGTAGAGCTTTATACATTTTATCTAGTATGATAACATATTTTCATTAGGAATGAATGCTGATTTTTGTACACCTGTTAAACAATTTAGGTATGACTTATTCATTTAATCTGCTAATATGATACTCCCTTCTATTATGTAAGTCTGAAAATTTTCAGAGTAAAAAATTTTAAAGTGGGTTACTAATCTACTTGGAATTTGTATTAAGTGTGAGGGAGAATTTTAGTTACATTTTGTGTTTGATATGGATATCAAAATATTCCACTGTAATTTTTTTAAATGAAAACACTGTTCTTTCCCCCAACTTCACTACAGTAGCTAGCTTTCAATAAATCTGGAAATGACATGTAGTGGGTCTGTTTTGGAACACACTATTCAGTTCTTTTAGTCTATTTATCTATAGCCACATCTATAGCAAAAATTCTTATTACTATAATATTTTCATAATTCTTAACATTATTATCTTTCTTTCTCAAGAGTATATTGGCTATTCATAGACAGTTGCAAGTCAATTTAAATTTCAGAATTACCTTGTTAAGATTTACACACGCATGCGCATGTACATAAACATTCACACACAACAATTATGTGGCTTTGCTGAGGAAGAGTCATTACAGTCATTAGATTAAATGTGGAGAGGAATAATATGTTTATAATATTGAATCTTCCATGTAAAAACATCTAATATTTCTCTATTTAGCTCAGTCTTTAGTAATTCCAGTAAACAATAGCCATATAATGTTTTCCATAGAGTTCTTAAACTTTTTATATTTATTTTTAGGCATCAAATGTTTATTATGGTAATTTATAAGTTGTTTTTATTTAATTTCATCTTCATACTATCTAGATATAGGAAAAGTAAACTTTTGTATATTGATCTTATACTCAATAATTTTCTTTAAAAACATTTTATTGATTTAATAGCTTTTCTTTTATAGATTTCCCTCATATATACATTGTTCATGTTTAATTATACTAGCATTATTTCTTATTTTCCAATTCGTATTGCTGATTACTTCTATTTCCCATTACTTTCCTATGTAGTATCTTTATTAAAATGTAGAATAAAGATGGTGATAGCATTTTTGTCTACTCAATATTAAAAGATTTGAAATTTTAGACATAAGATATAATTTTTTTACTCTAGGATTTTTGTAGATATCCTTTAGTTTCAGAATATATCTTTTATATTGAATGAGTCATTATTTTTATGAAAACTTTTCTCTATCAATTTAGATATGATTTTTCTCTATTGATCTGTTGCAGTATGCTAGTCCTTAACCTATTTGTCCTCAGATCCTTTCTTCACACTTGCTCTGCTCTATACTATTCTATTCAGTGTTTGACTCCCAATTCCTAAGCTTTCCAAAATCAAGATGCCAACATAGTTCAGCCAACAGGAGAAACTAAAGGAGATTAGGCCCCAGCAGGATGGGAGTGCCCAGCACTTCTCTCCTTCATCTTTGCACTAGGTAGCTTCTGCCCTAATTGCTATATCTTCTCTTGATTCCAGCCCCTATCGGATTAGCCCACCATGGTTCCAGATCCCATTGACCCCAACATCTAGGATCTGGTAACACTATTTCCTCTATTTGTCTCTCTTAGGATAGATGTGGGAGTGACATTCACAAGTTGCTAAGCATTAGTCTTCCTGACTCTTCTCTATTTGGCTTTATCACTTGCATGACCAATTTCCTGCATTAAATATCCTCTGATTTATATATTTAGACCCTTTAGACAACCCTAATTGTTACAGATGAAGAATTATATGAACTGATTTTTATTGTTAAGTTGGCAATGAATTCCTTAAACTCAGCTGTGTCACTAGCATTCTCTTTCACTAGTTTTCATGTCTCCTTTATGATTAATAACCAAAATAAAGCAAAACACCCCTGGGGAAAAAAAAAACACCTCTAGACCTTGAAACCTCATTTAAGTAAAACTCTGTCGTTCTCTTTCTCTTACAGCTTTCTCAAGAAAACTTTCTTCACTCAGTAGTGTTTACATATATTATAAAAATTTTAAGGGTCTAAGTAATATGCTTTATAGAACCAATTGTTTGAAGCAGATCAAGTGGTTTTCAGAAATATATTTATAGCCTTAAATAAACTTATTTAAAAGACATATATGAAATATCCAAACATTTCAAAAAGTTAGACAAAGAATTGAACTTTAGGTCCAAAGAAGAAGGTAAGAAATAATAAAGATAAATGTAAAATTGGTGAGTTAGAAGACAGTAGTCAACTCACAAAAGCCAATTTTTAGGTCAGATCTATGTGACAGATAATTTTGTAAGTATTATCAATTAAAAAAGAAATAGAAATAAGTGATATTAGTCAAATAATACAGTGTGAAATCTAGGTACAGAGAAGATTTAAATATTATAAATGAATACTAGAAATATATTATAAAAATACCTCAGGATAAACAAATGACAGACAAGGATGTATTTCCACTTATAGAAGAATTTCAGTTAGTAAATTAAGCCCCTAATAAAGAATGGATACTGGTTTTAATTATCAGAGTGCCAGGATCACCAAAAAGGAAAATACACAGACATTACATAACTCCCAATTAAACTATAAAACATCACTTCTGAAATGGTCTTGCTAAAGAACAAACATATTCCAGTGTAGAGCAGTTTTTCAGTTACACATGAACATACGTATATTAATTGTCACATTTTTTTTTTCACTGTGAGCTACCACAAGATCTTGTATATATTTCCCTGTGCTATACGGTATAATCTTGTTTATTTATTCTGCATGAAATTTGACACATTGTAAAAATGCCTATAACTCAAAAAAAGTTTAAAAAAAAGAACAAACATGTTGACAAAAAAAAATACTAATCTGATCAAGCTTCTACTTACAACTATTGATGATTATTATAATCAGTGTCAGGTATACAGGATTCATTGTATTGTTTTATGTACTATAGACCATGTCTGAGAATTACTATGCAAAATGATTTATTGTAAATATCATTCCTTTAAAACTGAATACTCAAGTGAAAATGCTATCATTTAACAAAATATAAATTACAACCCAGTAGGAATAGAAAATTGTCCTTCACAATTACAAACTGAAACTCTAGTCCAAAGCCATCCTTAGAATGGTAATAGCTAAACAACCCACAAAGTATAAAAAATGCAAAAAGAAAGATAATATTCAGTGAAAATATCATCTGCATATGCAATGTCAGATAACCTAAAAAAATCAGGAGCTTTAAAAATCATTCATCTCAGTCCTTTCCCTGTAGAAAGTGAATTTTTCTTTCAGTTTTATTAGGTAGAATTATTACAATTTGACTGCACATATACAATATATTGCATGTAAATACATATATATACAATATACTGCACATACTTTTAAAAATTTACATATATGTACTGTTCATTATTTCTAAGAATGTTTAGAACTTTAGCTTTTAACCTTACCTAGTTATCAGAGGAATAAAGCCAACCACAAAATAAGAATTAATTCACAAAGATACATACACCTTGCTATTAACAGCAACATTATTTATAATTGCCAAAATATGGAAGCATCCTAATTGCATATCAATAGATCAATGGATAAAGAAGATGCAGCATACATATGTAATGGAATACAACTCACCCATAACAAAAATGGATATTTTGCCATTTGTGGCCTTTCATTCAAGAAAGTGAATTTTTTTTTTTTTTTTGAGTAAAGGTAGATTTATTTAGAGAGATACATTGAAAGGCAAGAGAAAGGCCACGAGGTGTGGGGGTTGGCTGCTCAGGTTAAAAGTAGGTACACATTCCATAGACAGAATGTGGGCCATCTCTGAAGAGGGAGAGAGAAGCGGCCAAGAAAGTGAATTTTTAAGAACAGAATGTATATAAGAGTCTAAGTCTGGTGAAGAGAAGGAATGGATGACTGTGATTTTTCTCTGATAGCCCACCACCTGTCCTGGCCCCTGCCTGCCTTATGATCCAACTTCCCCATTTCCCATTAAGGCTGGAACACTACCCATTCTAAGCTCTACAAGAGTTGCAGTAAATCAACTTAACAAGAATTTGCTGGGATAGTTCTTTTCCCAGGAAGTCTTAAATCAAAAAGAAAGAAAGATCCCACCCCCATGGATGAGGACAGAGGAATACGGAAACAACCTAAATACCCATCAACAGATGAATAAATTTTTAAAAAGTGTGGTATACATACGGAAGGGCATATTATTCAGCCAAGAGAAAGGATGGTATCTTGTAATTTGTGACAACATGGTGAACCTTGGCACATTATGCTAAGTGAGAGAAGTCAAACAGACAAAGACAGCTACTACATGGCATCATTGATGAGTGGAATCTAAAAAAGTCAAACCTGTAAAAAAAAAAACAAAAACCAGAGAATGTAATGGTGGTTACCAGGAGATGAGGAAGTAGAGGGATAAGACTTATATTTAAGCGTACAAACTTGCAAGGAGTAGTAAACAGTTGATACCTAATGCACAATAAAATGAATATAGACAGAAATTGAATTACAATTATATAATGTGATAAATATGACTACAACTACAATCAAAACAATACATAAATGTATCAGAGCAATATGTTGTACGTCTTAAATTTACACAATGTTATATGTGAAATGTATTCAATATAAAAATTTTTTGAAAACAGAGGAGATCAACATCAAAGAATAAAGGAGAGTCACACAGAGAGGCCACCTGCTGTTTTTTTACCCTAAAAGGCCTGAGCAGAGATGTCTGGCTGAGACATCCCCTTGGTTACCCTTCGGGGTTCTCAGGAATCTAAGCACCTTACCATGAGGGGCACAACCTCAGTGCAACTGGGGGAGGCATTCACGAATGGGCAGAAGCCTATGTCTGGACTACGAGCAAGACCAGCAGCCACCTCCACGCTGGAGCTGAGCGCATGCGCAGAGTCGGCACCTGCTCGTGGGCCCGGGAGGCCCCCGACAGGAATCACCGGAAGTCACGGCCTGTCACTTCCTCCTTCAGAGCGCGGCGCTGTGAGGGCTTGGATCTGAGGCGCGGACGTGGCAGCAGCGGGAGGAGCCCCAGGTGCCGCAAGGTGTCAGGTGAGACTCTAAACGAGGACTGAGGGGACCACCCGCTCCAGGAAGGAGGAGGCCCACCTGATTAGAACCCCACCCTAACCCCGGGAGGCGCGGGCAGTTTAGGCCGACCTACCACGCACTTCTTCGGCAGTCTGGTTGAGGTGGTGGCCTCCCTGAGTGAGTCCTGAGGAGAATTCCCCCCAAACAGGACTGAGTCCTGAGGAGAATTCCCCCCAGACAGGACTGAGTCCTGAGGAGAATTCCCCCCAGACAGGACTGAGTCCTGAGGAGAATTCCCCCCAGACAGGACTGAGTCCTGAGGAGAATTCCCTCTGAGCCTCGGCCGAGAGATCAGCCCTGAGAGGCCCCGGGCAACGGGAGCCGGAAATGCTGCTGCTGACCTCGGCGTCCGGAGTCTGAGGGAGGGGAGGCCTTAGTCTGGGGTAGACGGTATCATGTCACCATAGGAAGGCGTCTCAGGTCCTGCAGGAGTCCCGGTGACGACCCCGAGTGAATTCTTAGGGTTCCTCAGACCACAGGACAGAGGATGTGGCACAGCGACTACACCCGCGGTCAGCTCTCAGTGTTCTGTCATGAGATTCTCCTCACTTCCATTTTGAGGGTCTCAACAGAGATGAGGCCTTGGTGGGGTCGGGGTGGCGGGGGGAGGAGTGGGGGCAGAGCTGAGGCAGTAGATGGTAGTGGGCACATTAGCAACCAGTGTCCAGTTTGAGGAGCACATGGGAGGATTGTGGGCCTAGCCAACTTGTGGTAGAGGGGGCTCTACAGAGCCCTTCCCCTGTGTCACCCCTGAGAGATCCAGGGAATGATGCAGACAGAGGGTCTCAGGAAGGTAAAGGATTTGTTTGAATAGACTATGTTAAGTCAGCAAGATCTCAGGCACTGACAGGTGTTAACTGAGTTAATTTGAAGGGCAAACTTACCACATAAAAGTGTGGTCGCACAGATCACAGGGAGTTCTTGGAGATTCCGAGCGCTGATAGCCAGTGTATTCACTGGGAAGTGAGACCTTATTGTGAGTGGACAAACTCTGGTCACAAGGATAGATCCCACACCATCCTTATTTTCAAGGTGAGAACCCCACGATAAGACCATCTGGACCATAAATTTTAGAACAGAGAACCCCCGTGGTGTTCCTTCCTGCCACTTAGGTCAATCCTAGAAGGTTCCTGTAAGACATGAGCACATGTCCGACAACTTCACATCATCCTTTTTGTTTTCAATGAGATATAAGCTTTGGTCAAAGAGAAAGTCAGGTTATCTGAAGGTGGTTTCCCAGTTGCTTAAAGAATTCAAAGTGAGGACCCTGCGTTAGGACTGAGGTGAACCCCAGAACACAGGTGGCCTCAGAGTGTCCACACATGTCAGCCCTGGGAGTCTGTGGGTATGGATATCTGGGTGAAATGTCCCCTCACTTCCTCCTTGGTGGCCACTTGTAAGTGAGTCTTTAACATAAGGAGTGAAAAACAATCAGCAGAGAGAAGTCGCATAGAGTGCCAGGACCTCAGGTGGAGACACTGAGTGAGGACTAAGGGTACACCCGTTACAGTACAGGTGGGGTCTCCATGAGCTCCACTCTGCCTCTGTATTTAGCCCCTGGAAACCTGAGGCAGGAGTGGTCAGAATTCTCACCTTCTACCTTCATCTTCAGAGGGCTCAGAGAAGTGACTGTGTTTGTCTGAGTGGTGACCTAAGGATTTAAAAAAGGAAAGTGCAAAAAGGGCTTCCAGGAACTTACTGAGACACAGAATTAGGACCGAGGGTATCAGCCACTCTAGGACAGAGGGGCCCCAACAGAGGTGTACTCTTACTGTCAGTCCAGGGTGTTTCAGGTAGGGATCACCTGATAAGATGTTGCTCTTCTCACTTCTTGGGCTTTTAGTGAGAAGAATGTTTGAATACAGGGGACTCACAGCACATTAGGTGAGTAGAGGATGAGTCCCAAGGCCAGTTAAGACTTACATAAGGTCGAGGCTTGAGGGGCCTGACCACCACAAAATAGATGGGCCGTGAAGTGTCTAGCCCCACTGTCAGCACCGATGAGCCTGGCTATGTTGATTATATGAGATTTCTCATCCCTTCCTTCTCAGTTGTCTTGGGGAGGAATGACCTTTTTCTGGCAGGGGTGGCATTAGGTAGCAGAAGGTGTGGACAGAGACCCAACAAGTGGCCAAAATAAAGGCACTAAGCGAGGGCTGATACAATCATCCATCCCAGAAGTTAGGGCCTGTGTGTAAGTTAACTTTAGCCCAATTTCCCTCCTGGGAGGCCTTGTGCAAAGCTGTTAGGCAGAGACATTGCCACATTTCCTGTTCTCAGAGAGATGAAGGTCAGGGTATGAATGTGACATAGGATCCCAGGACCTTTTGTAAGTTAAAAGAAGGGCCCAAAGTGAGGCTTATGGGGATACCACTCCATAACAGATTGTCTCAAAAGAGCTCTATTTTGCTGTCACCCTTTGGAAACTCTGGATGTGACATTCCCTTAGTTTCTCCTCAAGGGTCAGAGATGTGACTCTTTGGTGTGAGGAAACAACATCGGGTCGGCAGAGAGGAGGAGCCTCACACATTGGCAAGTTGCAAGGTGTAGACCTTACTTGAGCAAAGGGCTGTTAACTCTCTAGAGTATAGATCAGAACCCATGATACCTCCTGACTCTATAGTCATTCCCTGGGAAGTCCCAAACAAGGATGTCTGGACATCTCGCCAGATCTCTTCATGTACTGGAGTCCTAGGGAGATGGCAGTCTTGTCTGAAGGTGACGGGTTCAAATCAGCAGCGGATAGAGTAACCAGGTAGTACAGAAGTCTGTATGGAGACACAGAGTAAGGGCTGAATGGAATCCACCCTACAACATAGGGTCATCAAAGAGCCCCTGTACTCTTATCAGCCCAGGGAATTCTAGTCAGAGATCACGTGACAAGATCGGTCTCTTCCTTCTTGGGGTTTCAGACAAGTGAGGTCCTTGGTATATGTGCCTACATCATATACATCATAGGAGGTCAGCAGAGGAAGGAGTCTAAGGCCTGTCATGGATTAAGGTGGGATCCTGAGTGAGACTGAAGTGATCCACTCACCCTAGTACAGAGGGAGGTCCACAATTTCTAGCTTCTGCTGTAATACCAGAGAAGCCCTAGTAGCAGTGAATAGACAGTGTCCTTCCTTCCTTCCTTCCTTCTTGTGTGACTCAGGAAAATAAGGCTTTCTTATCTGCAGAGGGATTGGCATTATTTTGCAGAGTGGACAGGCCTGTGATACCACCAGTAGCCAAGGCAAGGACTCTGAAGGAAAACTGAAGGACCACCAACCCCTGTAGATTGGGGATCACAGAGTATAGCCCTGCTGTATTGTCAGAGCTGAGAGGCTATGGGCAAGGTGTCAGGTGGACTTAACCTTTACCTTGTCCACATATCAGGAGGTAGAGAATTTGCTCTGAGGGGACAGTGTTACATCAGCAGAAGAGATCTAGGACATTATTGCATTCAAAGTAAGACAAGTAAATGAGAACTGGGGGGACCACTGACACCAGTTGTGATAGTATTCAGAGTGTAGCTCCTGCTGTCAGCCCAGGGAAAACCCAGAAGACCAGGGAAAACCTGCACTCTTCCTCCTGAGTTGTCTTAGGAGATGGGACTTTGGACTTAGGAGGACAGCCTCGTATTAGCATGGGTGAAATGATCCGTGTCCTATCTAATGCCAAGGTAATGAACCTAAGTGAGGACTGATAGGACCACACTCCTTGGAACAGTAACGGTGCTGTAGTGCCCACCACAACTGCCTAGTGTGATCCCTGAGAATTCTCAGCCTGGTTGGCTGCCTGGACCCTGAGGAGCATTCACATTTCCTCCATCATGTTTTGCAGGACAGAGCAACCAGGGGGTCAGGAGACCTGTGAGGCCCTATAGCACTGTTGTCAGGAGAAGTTCATTCGAGGCAGCTTTGATCAAACCCTCATTGTTGAGTTTACCAGTTAAGCCCACTCGTACCTGCCTTCTTTCCCTTAGGTGGTGATTCCCCATCGCCCATTCTGTTCTCCACACTCCTGCCAATTGCCACCCACAACCGTCAACATGCCGCAGCATCAGAAGACTCCACAATGCCCACAGGATCAGTGCCTTCAGACCCTCAGTAAGACCCAGGGTCTGGAGGTGGCACAGGTCTCCAGGGCTCTGGAGGAGACCCATCTCTCCTCCCGTCCTCTAATGCCTGGCAATTCGAAGGAGCCTCTTGAGGCAGCTGCATCCAGCCCTCCTGAGGATGCTCAGAGTTTCTACGCATCTTCCGTTGCCATCACGGCCACCTCATCCAACAAATCAGATGAGGTCTCCATGAGCCAAGAGGAAGAGGATAGTCCAGACACCTCACAGGCTGTGCCAGACCCCAAGAATGTGCCCATAGATGCTCTAGATGAGGATGTGGCTATGTTGGTCAGTTTCCTGCTGTTCAAGTATCAAATGAAAGAGCCAGTAACAAAGGCAGATATGTTGAAGATTGTCACCAACAAGTGTGAAGTCCACTTTCCTGAGATCTTCCTGAGAGCCTCTGAGCGCATGGAGATGATCTTTGGCCTTGATCTAGTGGAAGTGGATCCCACCAACCACCGCTATGGCCTCTTCATCAAATTGGGCCTCACCTATGATGGGATGCTGCATGGCGAAGAAGGCATTCCCAAGACCGGCATCCTGATACTTGTCCTGGGCGTGATCTTCATGAAGGGCAACCATGCCACCGAAGACGAGGTCTGGGAAGTTCTGAATTTGACAGGAATGTATTCTAGTAGGAAGCACTTCATCTTCGGAGAGCCCAGGAAGCTCATCACCAAAGATTTTGTGAAAGAAAAATACCTGGAGTACCGCCAGGTGGCCAACACTGATCCTGCACAATTTGAATTCCTGTGGGGCCCAAGAGCCCACGCAGAAACCACCAAGATGAAGGTCCTGGAGTTTGTCGCTAAGGTTCATGGGACTGACCCAAGCTCTTTCCCACCTCAGTATGAGGAGGCTTTGCAAGATGAAGAAGAGAGAGCCAGAGCCAGTATTTCAGGCAGGGCTGTCTCTCCTTCCGTGGCCACTGCAAGTTCCAGTGCCAAGGCTAGCAGCTTCTCCCACACCTAGGGGAGTCGGGGGTGGTTTCTTCATGCATTGATGGAAGAGGCAGTTAGTGTTTGTAGAATTTAGGTCTGAGGTGTGGCTGAAAGGAAGACGGTGTATAACCCTATGTGTTCTTATTTTATATGATTAGCTTGAAATTTTAGTCTTACTTTTTGAGGTATTTGTTATTCAAATATTGTTTCTTTTTATATAGGCTTAGTTACCTTTAAAATAGTCAATTTTAAGAATGATATTGGTCACAAATTTAATGCTATAATGAGATTTACTAATAAAAGCTTTGTTGTTTTGTAAAGCAAACTGAAACTATCCATCTTACTTTGTTATCTGGAATAAGATATGATGCCATTGTTATAGGCATTTCCTTGCAAATGTGAAAGAATTCTACTTTAAGATGGTTGAGATGAATAGAGAAAAAGAAAATCTAAAAGAAATGGAAATCTTGGCTTTCTTATCCCTTTTACCTCTTGTTCTCTAAACTGAAGTGATAAGTACATGGATTTGCTTGGCTCTTTCAAGAATGTAAAAGAAATAAATACTAGTAAGTTAGACCTTAAGCTCACTGGGTCATTTCTTCCCCAGTCCTTTACTGAGCACCTGCTCTTTGGGAAGCACAGCACTAGTATTGGAAATTTTAGGATTAATGACTCAGGACCAGGAGATGACATTTTAACATATATGAGCAATAATCCTTTAAAGACAACGGAGGGAATCTTCTATCCCTAAAAGACAAGTAAAATGACTAGGTATAGGTGAATGTTCCAGTGAGACTGTTAGTGTGGCAATGCAGTTAGGCATGGTAGTCTGAGGCTGTGAGAAACTTTTAAGTCCTTCAGTGGGGGTTAATTTCACATTAAACTGGGTCATAACGCCAGATGAGGCTGAGAGCATCATGAGCACTGAGAAGACTGTCAGGTGGTGTGTCTCACAGTTGAAATCTAAAGATCTGTAGTGCTAAACTGCTGCTACTTTTGGATCATGAGTAAATAAGAAATTCTCATCTAGAACAGGAATGGAAAGTGACCTGCACTCTTATTCGAGTGCAATTGAACACATTTGCAAACTAGGTCTTTTAATATACATCATCTCTAAGGCATTTCTGAGAAATATAGGTGATAATCCCTTGAGATTTGTCGCCCAGAAGCCACAGAGCTGGCAGTCTTCCATGGCCTAAGAGAGCCACTTTATTCATAGGAAAATTCATTTAAGCTGTCTTCAGTGTAATTTGGCAAACAATATGCAAGGACTAAATTTTTGGTAGTGGTGAAATGAATGAAAAAGTGAGGAGAGTGTTGATGGATGGATAGCTGGGAAGGAGGTAAGGAGTTGATCTCTGGCACAAATTTTACATCATTTGAATTATATCCAGCTGGGAATGACATTCCCACATCCATTAAAGAACATAAATTCTGAGGGGAAATTTTTACAAAGCTTAATTTCTATAAGACATTTTTGTTTGATTTGATATATTATGTCCTATAGCATTTTATACATTCTGAGAAAGCCTATATTTAGAAAATACGTGCTCATAAACACAGGCATACACAACTGAGGGTGGTAGAATTTGGGATTGACACAATCCTAGCAGTAACTCTTATTCATTAAAGCTCTAAGGAATGCCAGGCTCTGTGCCATGTGCTTTATCTACTACATACACATTCCGGAAGTCCTAGAAGACAGGACTTATCAAACCAGAATCACAGTTGAAGATCCTCAGGCTCAGAGAGCTTGTGATTAATCTGATTTCACATGTCTGTGACAGAGCTGCCATTAGATCTCTTCTCTGGGTTCATCTAAAACCCACTGTGTTCCTCTCTTCCCAACCTGAGTCAGACTTTATCTCTTAATTGATCTCTCTTCTCACTACACCGTAATGCCTCAGATATAGAAAGAAGAATGTAAGAGCTAGGAACTTAAAGCAGGTATGAAAAAATAAAGTTGAAACAAGAAACTCAATTTGGGGATTGTGGGCCTCATTTATGTAGAATCTTCTTCATAAGCTCCAGGGATCCTTGAGAGCAGAACCTACTAGGGCTGGCATTTTTATCAGTTCCTGGTCTCTCTGTAATACAGTGCCCTTCCCGTGGTCTTCTCCAGTGAGCCCTCTTGTCCAAACTGGAACCTGACCTTCTGGTCAGCTTTTCAGTCCTCCTCTGAAAGCTGCACCTTCTCCCAGTGGACCAAGCAGAGTAAACTTCAACTGCTCCCCAACCCCCAGCTTAGAACATTTCAGCTCCATGGTGGTTCAGTTCCTCACCTGTACCCCTGTGATGGCAACATCTTGTTTCACATAAAAGGTAACCTGACATTGAAATTTAGACCTGGTCACACAGTAGGTGTCTCAACATTCTCAAGATGTTTTCCCAAAGAGCTGACGAATCTAGTCTGATTTGTTGTGTTTGGGGGCATATAACTGAAGTTGCAGAGGTTTTGAAACCACCTTTATATTTGCAAGTAGAATTTTAGTTTTGTTTTTTTTTTTTTGAGACTGGCCACTGAACACACACACCTATGAGCTTACCTATGTGGTTAATAAAAGCTTCTCTCATAAGTGATAGTTGAAAAGAGATTGTTGGGGTACAGGGTAGGCTGCCCCCAAATATACCTTAATGGCATATTGATTATGTTGAATTCAAGTTACTTAAGAAACAAGCAAAGCTTGAGGGACACTTTGATCCACCTCTCTGTCTTTCTGAAAGCAGAAAATAAATTTCTCATGTGAAAGGTACACTCCTTGCATCTGGAGGTAAAAGCACATCCTCAATGCCAGAGATAGGGAACTTCAGGCCAAGGAGCCTACATAAACATCGTTACTTTTTTAATTTTCAACCGAAAGCTTAGAAACTCTGATAAGTTTCTTCACTAATTAAGCACCCAAAGCCCAAGATTCTTTGTCCTGAAAATTCCTCCCACATGTATTGTTTCTGTGTCTAAAAAGTAAACAAAATATTAGAACATAAAAGCTGCCTTGCTACTTCTTAAGTCCCATTTCTATGAGACCTCAGTGCACATGAATTAAAGTTGTTACTTTTCCTACTGTTAATCTGTTTTGTGTTCATTTTATTATTAGTCTGGCCACTAGAACTCAAGAAGCATAGAGCAGGAAATTTCCCTCTCCCCCAAAAGATCAAAAACTGGAAATCACTGCAAAGCAAGCATCTACTGAGGATTAATGTCTTTAAAGCCTTGGAGTCTTTCCAGGAGGTGACAGATTATTTATTGACCGGCATACTGTCTTTGGTTAGCAGAGATAAAAATAATTCAGTGTCTTTTTACTGCCTCTTGTTTAACTACCTAACCCAAAAGAAATCCTGGTTTTTCTGTGCCTATTGACACCAGTACAAGTCTTCAGGCATGTTCAGTCATTAAGAAGTTGGTAAAAATTCACAGATTTTGACCAGTCACCAAATGGAAAAGGAAAATTCTCATGCTATTAAGAGTTTAGAAGTTATGGTTTAGGGCAGTGCAGAAAGTTACTACTGAGTCAAGAAGGCAAAATCTTCCTTCTGATATTTTACAGGATCCTTTCAAAAATTTGATATGCACCTTTGTTTGGGAGCAAATGTCACACAGTAAGTAGGACAAAATGTTGAAGAATTACAAGGAAATTTGGCCCCTTCGGAAACTCTACCAGGAAATAAAGATGGCAGTTGTAATAAATACAGTCTCTTGAGCACCGACTATGCAATAGTTTATGGGGGAGACAGAGATTACATCCACATCTGGTCATTGTCTCCTTTCTAGGATTATGGGAAGACTACATTATCAAGTGCAGTTGTAGTTAGATCACTTGACTAGCCCTTGCCACTCACTGATCTGTGAGCAGAAGAAATATTTGTCATTTTCAGGCCAAAGCATTTGCTGCTCCATTTATCTCCTTTCATATTTTCTCTTGTATTCATCAGTAGACATAGAAATCATGTGTTTATAGGGTGGACCTACAGGAAGTACATAGCCTGGAGCCCTGTGTTACCTGTTAGTACAGAATGTCTGCCAATGCACGTAGAGAAATAAACTTTGATTGTATTAAGCTGCTTGTATTTCAGGTTGTCTAAATATCATTTAGCAGTCACTTTCTGGCTAAAACTCAGCTACTTGTTCTGGTGTTAGGGTTATTTAAATATTTTAATCACTAAGGTAACTGTACACATATTCTTCTTGCAAGAAATTCTAACAGTACTGAGGAATTGCAGTGATCTACCTTTGAAACTCAAAAATTCTTCCCCTTCCTCAAAGGTGAATACAAGTAATCTGGTATATAGAATTGTAAAGCTAATTGTAGGGGTTTTTTCCATTTCACATGCATGTGAAAAATATTCTTTCAATTCTTTCAGTATTCTAAACTGATGTATATTCGTATTTTAGACATATTTTTCATCTCTTCAGTTTCACTTTGGGTCTTTATATATCTCCTTCATCACTAACCAGTTTAATCTGTCTTCTTGTTTCTTGAAATACAGTTATAATAACTTTTTGATATCCTTATCTGCTCTTTCTATTATCTGTATCATTTCTAGTTCAATTTTGATTGATTAAATTTCTCCTAGTAGTTGATTATATGTATCTATTTCTTTGCATGCCTGGTAATATTAGATTGGATATCAGGCATTGTGAAATTGTGATTTTACCTTGTTCACACTTATGCAGAACAAAAACCTCTCTTTATTTCAGTGCATCAGTATTCTCAAGCTCTTTTCTGTAATGCCATGAAGTTACTTAGAAACAAAATAATCTTTTTGGTCCCTGCTTTTAAGCTTTATTAATTGGGACCAGAGCAGCATTAATTATGGCTTACCTCAACCTCACTACTTAAACAGAACACTACTGAGTACTCACGCTGATCCCCATTAATGATATGGCTTATCACTCTAACAGGAAGTATTCCCAGCCCTGTGTGGGCTCCACAGTTCTTTCTCTGTGCAGCTGTCTTCTCTCTACTATTTCTTATAAACTCTAGCTGCCCAAGCTTCCCCAGACTCTCAGCTTCATCTCAACTCACAGAGTCTATAGGCTCCACGTGGGTCCAGGCAGTAAGCTTGGGAAATTACAGGCTCACACCATTTTTCTCTCTCAGTGATCACTGTCTTTTATGGTCTAATGTCCAACATATTGAACATTGTTATCATAATTTAGCTGTTTTTTAATTGTTTCAGGTAAGTGGATAAATCTAGTCGCAGTGGCTACATCTTCACCAGAATCAGAAGTTTTATGAGTCATAAGCAAATGCTAGATTATTAAAGCATGCACATGCTCAAAATAACAAAATAACATTTCAAATACGTTAAAATGAAAATTAGGATTGAAAGATTGAGGCAAACTCACAAACACATATACTTATACAATTTTGTCCCTTTGAGAAGTTTATGCAAATGGAATTGTACAGTAGATAAGGTTGAGTTTCAACATTGGCTTTTTGTTTTCACTCAGCATTATTTCTTGAGATTGATCCCAGTTGTAACATGTACACTTGTCTCTTCTTCATTACTGTGGTGTAGTATCCCATGGCATGGATCTTTTATTCCTCATTGAAGGTCATTTAGTTTGCTTCAGGTTTTTGGCTGTTACAAATAAAGCTGCTGTAAACATTGAGATGCATTTGTGTGTGGGGGGGTGTGTAAAAGTTTTCATTTCTCTATTAAAATATGCAGTAGGAACCTGTTCAGCATAAGTGCAAGCTAACTTTATTAGAAACTTCTGATTGGTTATCTAGAGATGTTACAGACCCTGTCAGGCCTCAACAATCGTTCTCCTCCCTGGTGTCATTTCAGCCAATAGAACAAGACTGAGTTAAGTTCAGAAACAAAGGGAAGCTTTATTCTTTGATGAAAGAATGGGGAGGTATAAGCTCACGCTCCAGAGTACACCCTCTCCCGGACAGGCCAGGCCATGAGTGGGGATGCTTTATAGGGATCTCATCAGTTAGGGAGCAGGTGGAGATCTCGTGGCGCAGGCGCAGCTGTGTTCGAGATCACAGTGCCGGGCCCAGTATCTCAGCAGAAGGCTTCCGCCGTCTTGGATCATGGTGTCACACACAGATATCTCGTACTAGGAGCTATGGTCTGAAATGCCGGGTGTGAGGCCTCTGCACATGACACCATATGAGCAACTGACAGTAGGTGAAGCACAAAGGGAAAAAAAAAAAAGGTTAGACTTTATTACCCACATTCCATTTCTGTTTCTCAGAAATTGTTAACAGCCTTTGCTAGTGACAAGTCCCTTCTCTGCCTTTTGTCCTGCTCCTGATTTTTGAGGGGTGCTGAAGGGCACAGGTCTGTCTTCTGTGACTGCTTTCTGCTGAGTGTAGGCATCGTCATAACTGTGGGTAGAGGACTGGAACTTCTCCCAGCTTCCTTTAGATGTGTTTTATGGTCACCAGGCTTTGGCCCTGACTATTCATATCCCTGAGCAACCCCCATTTATCTAACCTTTGGGCGAAAATTTCAGATAGGTGGCCCAAATATTAGCCAGAGAATAATGGTCAAATGTCAAATTTTTCCTACAAATGAAGATATCGAGGTCTTTTGCCTGTAGGCAAAAGCGTGCCCTGATGTCAAGGCTCACTGCCGTAGCCTGAATATTCCTGGTCATATTTTGGTTGTTTTTCAGAAGAGAAACTTCAGGTTGGAGAGAGATTCACATGAGTAGTCAAGGGGATTGTTGCTCCAGGTTGTCTCTCCAGAGGCTGGGGTTTGAGGCCCTCTTCACTTGTCTCTCTACTTCCCCAGTTGCGGTCTCCAGGCTGAGTGCAAGGTTTATTTTATGCCCAAGGCACTCATTATCTCCTTTGTCACTTGAGACACATGCTGAACCGATACTGCTTTGCTGAGTTATCCTGGGAGCCCAAATGTGGGGATTATTTCACTTAGTAATGCCGTGACCACTTCAGCAGGGGTTTCAGTTTTAGCAACACCCAGATAAAGTGTCTACTAGCACCAAGAGATACCTGAAATTGCCTGGGACTCTCGGCCTGACAGTGAAATCAGTCTGTCAGTCTTCTCAGGGATATGTCCGTCTGGTCTGAATAGGTCTTTTCTCGGGGGCTTGGTGTTGGGATTTGATCATTGTGCAAATGGACATGTCTCAACTATCCCACCAACTATACTTTTCATGCCAGGAGTTACCATGGCCTCAACTAACCGGTTGTATAGGGCTTCCCTCCCACAGTCAGTTCCTTGATGAGCCTCACTGATGGCTTGACAAGCCGCAATTTGGGGAAAGAAGTATAGTCCATGTTCATTAAGTAGCCACCCATGGCCTCCTAGATCTCTGTTGAAGCCCCATTTTAGGGCTTTGTCTAAATCTTCCTTTGTGTAGTTTGGGGAATAATCGGATGGTCTGGCCTTAGAGGTAGGAGGGGTAGTTGCCAAGTTACTGGTTCTAGGGCCACCCTTTTGGCAGTTGTATCTGCCTTCTTGTTTCCCTTTATTACCTCTGCATCCCCCTTTTGGTGACCTCTCCAATCAATCCCTGCCACCTTTTATGAAAGCTGTACTACTTCTCAGAACTTCAGTATGCTTAAGCCGTGTTTCACCTCTTATTTACCAGTAGGCATACTTCTTTGCTTCCAAATAGCAGTCAATTTACAATGTTGTGTAAATTTCTGGTGTACAGCATAGTGATTTGTGTGTGTGTATATATATATATATATATTCTTTTTCATATTCTTTTTCATTATAGACCATTACAAGGTACTGAATATAGTTCCCTATGCTATACAATACGACCTTGTTGTCTATTTTATGTAAAGTAGTTAGTATCTGCAAATCTCGAACTCTCAATTTATACCTTCCCACGCCGTGTCCCCCCTGGTAACCATAAGTTTGTTTACTATGTCTATGAGTCTCTTTCTGTTTTGTAAATAAGTTCATTTGTTTCATTTCTTTAGATTCCACATATAAGTGATATCATATGGTATTTGTCTTTCTCTGTCTGACTTCATTTAGAATGACATTCTGCAGGGACATCCATGTTGCTGCAAATGGCATTATGTTGTTGTTTTTTATGGCTGAATAATACTCCATTGTATAATTATACCACAACCTCTTTATCCAGTCATCTGTCAATGAACATTTAGGTTGTTTCCACGTCTTGGCTATTGTAAGTAGTGCTGTTATGCAATGTTCACAGCAGACCTTGAGATTTATTCCTGGGAGGTCGACTTACTCTGTCAGGGAAGGTTTGTCCTCAGCCATCAACATCATCATCATGTGCCCTTTGTCTAAGGGGACACCATTCTCCAGTTTGTCTCCCATTGGGTGGGTAGTAGCCCCCAATTATGTAAGATATCTCTTCCTAGCAGGGGTATGAGGCATTTGGGGACACACAGGAAGGAATGGGTGTGTGTCCTCCAATCTACATTCTAATGGCTCATGAGACTATGAGCCCATTCTTGGGTCTTCCCTGATACCCATAATTTTACAACTCTTGTGACCTAGTTTGCCTGATCCAGTGTTCAGGACTGAGTAAGTGGAATGGATGTTGGCTGAGAATTTGACAGACTTTCCCTTGTGTTCATTGTCACCTGGGGATCCTCAGTGTTCATTGAAGTGTTAGCTTAGGAACCCCATGGCTCCATCATTCTTCATCTGTTGGACCATCTGCCTTTGAGGGTAGTGGCCGGGATCTGGATTTCTGTCCCCCTTCAGGGGCAGCAGGGACATTAGCTCTTTCGTGTCCCTCTTGTTTACATACGGTGTAGTGATGGGGTCCTAGTTTCTTTCACTTTCTATCCCTCAATGCAGGCCAGCGGTCACTTATCAGAGTCAAGAATCTTTGTGGGTGATTAGTCCAGATTCCTATGTCGACCAATTGACATTGGAGAGCAATAGCCAGTAGGTGCACTTGCTTCCAGGCCATTTTATCCTCTGACTTTTCTTCCTCTATATCTAAGTTACTAAATACCTGGTAGGCAACCTCAACTAGACTAGAGGTGGGGGTGTCTGATTCTATTTCCAGTTTCTGAAGTTTATGCCTAATGTTGGGAGCACTTTGGGAAATGAAAGACAGCCTCAGGATTGCATCCGCTTCCAATGACTCAGGATCAGTGGTAGTATACATTCAGAGGCATTCCCTGAGGCTCTAGGGATGCTGAAGTGTTTTCTGTTGGGTGTATTCTCAGATGGTGTACCTCAACATTGAGAGATAAAAGCCTGGAGTGGGAATTTCTAGCAGTTACTTTGAGATCATGAATAAAGGCAGGAACAGATGATGTACTGTGCTTTTGTCTCAGCACAACTGAACACATTGCACACCTAAATGTTTTACTTACATGATCTCCAAGGAGTTTTTGAGAAATAAGTGTGATAGTCCCATAAGATGATATATGCAGAGGACACTGGGCTGTCACTGTATATAGAGCTTGGAGAGAAGGAGTCCACCACATTCATGAAACATTTTAATTAGGTTATCTTGAATATATGTTGGCAAATCTAATCAGGGTCTAGATTTTTTTGGTGAGAATAAAATGAATAAAAACAAGGCGGTTTGTGTAGCAGGGAGGGAAGGAGGTAGTCCTTGGTATAAATTCTACAATCTTTGAGTTTCATCCAATTGGGGTGACACCTTCACACCTAAATTAAATAACAGACTATTTGAAGGGGAAAATTTACTAATTTTTACTTGCCAAGCAACATACTTACCTGATTTGACATTCCATATCCTACAGCAATTCATGCTGTCTGATAATCCTTGAGAAATTTTTTAATTAAAAAAATAGGTAAAGGTGGTTGCATTGGTGGTCAAAATAATCAGAATAATAACTCCCATTCATAAAGATTTAAGATAAACCAAGCACTGTGCCAGCTGTTTTATGTACGTTACACACATTCTAGTAGACCTTTGACATAGTGGTTACTGGACTCACTTCATAGATGAAGAAACTGAGGATTACAGAGCTTGGGATATGCCTGAACGCACAGAGTAGTCTGTGACAGTACTGGGACTAAACCCCTGATCCAATCTGGTCTAGACCCCGTACTGTTCCACTCCTCCCAGCTAGAGGCAGATCTGTCTCTTCATTCATTTCTCTTTTCACCATTCCATAATGTCTCCCAGATGATAAAAAGAAGGACTCTTGTCACCGAAGTGCTCTATGCAGGCTTAAAAGTAGGAAGGCAAAAATGAGAATAAAGTATAATTTGATGGTATGTGAAATTTTTGTCATCATGTGTCATTGGAGTAGCCGTTGCTGCTGACATATGAAAAAGAGCAGTTTGCCATTTTCAGGACAATGAATACGAGAATCAGTTTGCCACCTCTGTGCTTTCTCTTCCATTCAGCTGCAACCCCAGAGAGTTTGTGTTGAGATGGTGTGACTACAAGGTGGAGCATCCTGGATCCATGGGTCACTGGATAGTGGTGTGGCCAAGACAGCCTACGTCAGATTTCACGTGAGCAAAGTAAGTATTTTTTGTGTTAATTCAACAAACTAAATCCAAAATTCAGGTTTTGTGTGTAGTATCATGCAGCAATCACTCTATCTTATTAACACATAGCTGCTTCCTTTGGCTTATTTTAATATTTTAATAAGAAAGCTGCTGATGCATATATTTTTGTTGCAAAAAAAGTTTTGACAATATATGTAAATCAAAGTTCATCACTTTACAATTTTCTCCAAAATGCATCCCCTTAACTCAGACGTAACCACAAATAAGTGTCTGGAGTGTGTTATCTACCTGATGACTCTAGAACTTCCATCACGGAGAGGTATCATAAAAATATATACTATTTTTAGGTTAAGGATAAATTTGTAGGTGTTGTTTTTCCACTTGCCTTTGCCACTTGATAAAGTGAATGCAGGATCTTTCCATGACAACACATATAGATAACCTGACTTATGTAACTACACTCAAAGCAAGTATGTGTCCTAATTAATTAAACTATTCTCCTACTAATTGAAACCTAAGCTGTTTCCCATTTGTACTATGATTTCTGGACTGAAGTCAGCATTTTGGAAATGCACTATAGAGCACATGTGCCTGCTTTCTCCAAGGAAAGATACTGCAAAATGGAAATTGGATTAACGTGGAGAAGACGATTATATATTTTTCTAAATATTGCCAAAATTTATTTTTAAAATTTTTCTCCTAGTTCTTGTTCTCACAAATTAATGTATTTTAATACCCTGCACATTTATGGACATTTTATTTTACCAATCCTTTAAATTGTAGTCAAACTTAAGAGTGAGAAAATATTGTCTGAATATTATTTTGTATTTCCCTGTTGTCTAATCAGGTTTAGCAGAAAATTATATTACAACCTCACTCTTATCAAGCTGAATTTACACAGTGCTTTCCCGAGTAACAGGGTATTCCTGGGTGTGCTTTAAAATTCTGGTATGTCAACATGGTAGTTCTCCTTCAGTTGAGAAGTAAGGATTCGATCAGAATGACCAGGTGTCAAGGAATAGGGCCAGATAGGAAAATCTTCTGAAGAGGAGAGCATTGTCCAGAGTCCATGAGAGAAATGACATGCAAAGCCAAGTCCAGGGACCCCAGTGTAGGACAGCTGTCAGGATTCTGAATCCAGAGTTCAGCATCATGTGGAGAAAGCACTGGAAGTAGAGAAGATAGGGAATCTGGTAGTGGTGGCGTTGGAGGGGGTGTGCAGGACACATTACATGAATAGGTTTGGGAAATCCCTGATCACCATTGCCAGCTGAGCAGTGGGGTCATCTCAGTGGGCAGTTCTACTGGATGAAAGGAATAGAGACATGAAAGGCAAGCCACCTTCCTTTAGAAGCCCTCCCCACCCTGTACATACTGTCTGGCAGAGTAGAGCCATCTCCCCAGTCTCTCCCAGTGGTGTTAGAGATGGATTCTGAGAGAGCTACATCTCTTAAGTAAATTAAGGGCCCAGTGCACCTTCTTGGTGTTTCAGGGCTTGTGGCTGTCGTGTGTGTGTGTGTGTGTGTGTCTGTGTGTGTGTGTGTATAGCAATAGCACTTGTATGAGATCTAACCACTGAAAACATTTTAAAGTGTACATTATTTTTTACTACAATTACAGTGTTGTACAGCAGATCTCTAGATCTTATCATCTTGTTTAACTGAAACTTTTATGTCCGTTGATTAGGAACTCCTCATTTCCTCTTCCCCTCAGATCCTGGCAGCCACCATTTCCCTCTTTAATTCTGTGAATTTGACTTTTAAATACTTCATGCAAGTGAAATCATGCAATATTTGTCCTTCTGTAACTGTCTTATTTCACTTACCATAATGTCCATGATGCTCATCCATGTTGTGGCACAGGGCAGAATTTTTTTTTTTTAAAGTTCAACAGTATTCTATTGTGTGTAAATCCCACATAGGTTACAGACCTTTTGGGCGCCAACCAGGGTCCTTCTGCTCGGTGTCGCTTGTGCCAAGAGAAGGAGACCGAGTTCAGTTCAGAAACAAAAGAAAGCTTTATTCTTCGATCAAAGGGTGGAGAGCTCGGAGCTGTGATCTAGAGTCCATGCTCTCCAGACAGGCCAGGCCGTGGGCGGGGCTGCTTTATAGGGATCTCATCAGCGGGGGAGGGGGCAGGGTTCTCGCCCACAGGCGCAGCTGTGCTGCTCACGCTGCAGATCTCGCGGTGCCTCTGCACGGGGCCCGCTGCAGCCGCCGCCGCGCCGCCGCCGCCCCGCCGCCGCCATCTTGATTGGTGGTGTCGTTTGCAGTTTCTCCACACGGTCACCGGGCTGCAATGTCAGGAGCAAGTCATGTGCCCGTGGCACCCTCTGAGCAAGTGAAACTAGACGAAGTACAAAGGGGAAAAAAGGTTAGAGTTTATTCTCTTACTCAGGTTCTCTTATTTCCTGGGAATCGTTAATGGGCTTTGCCTGCGAAGAGCCCCTCCTCTGCTTTTGTCCTGCTCCTGATTCTTGAGGGGCGCTGAGCGGTGAAGGTCCGTCTTCTTTAACCATTTCCTGCCGAGATTGGGCGTCGACAGAACCCCGTGTAGAGGAGCCGAACTTCTCCCAGCTGCCTTTACTTATGTTTGATTGTCGCTAGGCCTTGGCCCTGACTGTTCGTGTCGCGGAGCGATCCCCATTTGAAGTTTTATGGGTTCTAATGTTTTAGAGACAAAGGACACCAGACAGTTTAAGATACATGGTGGAACTATCAGCAAGAGAACAACAGCTATTAAGGGTCCCAGGAAAGGTAGAAACCAAGTGACGCTGCGAAGGGCTTGTGTTACCCGCCTCCACGTTTGTTCGGCCAGATTAGGCTGGCTGCCTTCTGTTTGCCAAGTTGCTTTTTCTGGTAGCCTGCCTGCACTTTCTCCAGTCAGGCCACTTGCACTGACGTGAAAGCAACAGGATATATGGGCTAGCGCGCCGACCCCCTCCCCGGTCAGCTCAAAGATCCTAGAGTCTCTACTGGCAAAGCATATCGGGTTACTTATCTTTTACCATTTTTCGGAAAAGGAGTTTAGGTTGGAGAGAGGCTCCCAAGAGTAGTCAGAGGAGGCCCATTGTCTTGGGTTGTTACTCACTTGTGGTGTACCCCTGGGTAATCCCCTGCAGCGGAATCTAGAGTCTCCGTGGGTGGTGAGTCCAGATTCTCGTGCTGACCAGTTGACATTGGACGGCAAGAGCCAGTAGGTGGGCTTGCCTCCAGGCCTTTTTGTCCTCTGACTTTTCTTCCTCTGTATCTAAGTTACTAAATACCTGGTAGGCAACCTCAACCAGGCTAGAGGTGGGGGTGTCTGATTCTATTTCCAGTTTCTGAAGTTTACGCCTAATGTCGGGGGCACTTTGGGAAATGAAATACAGCCTCAGGATTGCATCCCCTTCCAATGACTCAGGGATAGTGGTAGTATACATTCAGGGGCATTCCCTGAGGCTTTAGGGATGCTGACGTGTTTTCTGCTGGCTCCTGATTGATTTCCTTAACCATGTTCCAATTCCCGGATTTCTGTCCTGCTGCGTGGATTTCGTTGAGGATCATATTTTTATAATGGATCAGCCTCTGTCTTCCACCCTCTTCTCCATGGTCTCAGTGTTTTCGGTTGGATTTGTTATCTATGACCATTTGGCTCCCCGTTCTGAAAATAGCATGACCTGCATTGTTTCTGTTCTCTTTGCTTCCTCTAGAACTTTTGAAAAGATTGTGGCCTTTCTTCCTCTGTCAGGAGCAGATTGAGGAGGCTCTGGATGTCAGCCAGGTGGGGTCACGGATCTGAAAGATTCCTCTCATCAGATTCAGGAACCCCTCTGAATCTTCAACCCCTTACTATGACTTTTCCAGTTACACATATCAGAGGTGGTAAATGTAGTGTATACTTGGATAGGTCCTCCTCCTCCATTGAGGACCTGCGTCAAAGGGAATTCTTTTCCTGGTGGGTTGTTGAACTCTGGCTGGTAATTCATTCTGCTTCATCTGTTTGCTTGTCTGGGTTCTGGGGGAGGGAGCGGGTATGGAGGGCGATTCTCAGGCCTGTGGCCCAAATTGGGATATATGGTGGAAGGGTGTAGGGAGGTAGCAGTAAGAGGACGGTCAGGGAAGAGATCAAGTAGGTCCTCAGGGATAGGATCAAAGCCTGGTGGAACTCAGTGGAAGAGAGCCCACATCCCTTTTGAAGGCTTTTGTTGTGATATAAATCCATAAGAAACCGGACATATGGAATTTTATCCCATTTCTTTTGTATCTGGCATAGCAGGTCCAATTGTAAACTGATGTTAAAATTTAGAGACCCATTGGTGGGCCACCTTTCCACATCTCCTAGCTGGTATTAGGGCCAGGCTATATTATATATGAAGACTAAGTGTTTTGGGGTCAGGGGATAATACCCAAACTTCCAGTTCTGCAAGATGTACTTTAATGAGGAACCCTTATGCTTCATTCCCCATACCTTAGATGTTCTGTTTTAGATTTGTTTCTAGCTACCAAGGGAGCAGTTGAAGTGATTTGTTGGCATACAAATGCCACAAAGTTTGGCCCAAATAAGATTTCTGCTTCAGGAAATTTGGAACCAGCACCAAACTGGTTAATGGATTCCTCAAAAGACCAAAATAGGAGGCATCCAAATGGCTTGGACTCTGACATAACTGGATGTCACCTTTGAATTTATAACAGCCCATGTATTAGATAGATAGTACCTCCTCAGTCTGAATATCCCACAAAAGGTTGGACAGGACTGCCTCCAGTCCTAAACAGCTTAGCCACTTTAGTTCCTGACCAACTTAATCCATTAGGGAGTGGCACAGCTGTCTGAGATAAGGGTCTTGTCTTTCCTTCTTTCAGCCAAAAAGGAGGAGTTTTTGAACTTCCCACTAGCTGAGATCTAAAAGCATGAAGGATTCCCATGGGACACTTACCAGATCACTGGGGTAACTGGTATTCTGGGCTGATACTAGGATGACAGCCTGTGGAACCTTGATCAATAATCATCGAAGTTTCACCTCCCAAGCAGAGGGGGAAGGAGAGGTCAGGAGGTGGGTATTTCCTTTTCTCACCAGCAGCTCATAGGGCTTCCTGGTAATAGGGTTCCTGGTCTTGTGAGCAGCTCACAGGGTCCCCTAGCCCACTTCAGAGAAACTAGCACTGATTGGAAGAGGTCAGGTCACCAGTCGTGTAGCTACACTGGGACCCTTTCACATTCAGGCATCTTTGGTGCCTTTTCCTGAATTTGGGTCAAGGTCCTTGTTCTGTTTTGTCAGTGGTCCTTATTACCTGGACCTTTTCTCAGTTTCACCTCTTGGCTCGTGTGCTGGCCACTTTATCAAACCAAAAGTGACAATGGAGAATGCTACTGTTGACACCTGGAGGTTGGTGAGGAGGGCAAAAACCCCTGATGTGGTCACTGCTGCCTTGCACAGGGGTCAAGAGGGCAGCACTGCTGGCAAAACAGAGGACAAGATTGCCATAACTCCATCTTGTCCACAGGTCCCCATTGTCTGAGTGTTCAGTACCTCGTGAAGGCCAGACAGAGGCAGCAGACAGACACACGTGAGTTTCAGTCTTCAATCTCCAGTGATGCCACAGTATGATCTCCTATAGGAGGATGCAGTCCACATTAATCTGGGGGCTACACTGTGTGCACACCACACCTGGGTATCAGGTTGCTGGGTAGAGTTGCTCTGAATTTGGCCTAAGGTTGCTGCCATTCTACCCCATCAGAATGTAGTCAAGGATCAGTCATTCTCACGCGAACTTCCCAAAGCCTCCATTGTCCTCCAGCCATAGCTGGGGCAAGCCCGAGCCTAGTGCATAGGTGTGGATGAAAAGGCCACTGTTCATCCCATCTAGGTTACTAAAATTTGTTGCTGACCCTTTTGAGTCAGTCCCCAGCAAGGGTCTTCCTGCCCAGTGTCATTGGAGCTGATAGAACTAGATTGAATCCAATTCAGAAGCAAAGGAACGTTTCATTCTTTGATCAAAGAATGAAGAGATGCAAGCTCGCACTCAGTACACACTCTCCCTGAAAGGTCATCAGCACGGCTGCTTTATAAGGATCTTGTCGACAGGATTAATTTGGGCTGATTATTTTTAAGAACAGTAGACTCAGAAAGTCTTTCTTTTTGCCCCCCCCCCCCCCTTAGCTACCTAAAGAATTTAGATAAAAGATTTAGAAAGAGCTATTGGCAGAAATATCTGCAAAGACTATGCGCTAGATGTGATGGGGGAAACTTGACAGGGCCTAGAGATCAATGTCCATTCTGTGTCCCATTACTTCTGCATCACCCATCTAACATTTGTTCATCAAACATTTGTTTTCCATCTCTGAGAATGGCTTTCCTTTCCTTTGAAGTCAAAAACCACTACCCCCCAAATCCTCTATTTTCTGTAGCTGAAGATGGGATTTAAGGTGAGAGTTCAAACCATTTTAAGGAGTTATTCAGTTACCCTGGATCTATCCCAGGGCAAGGGATACATGTTATTTGATTTTCTTTTATGAATCTGTCTCATGTCTGTTTAATTCTTAGATCAGACAGAAGAACCTACAAGAATAGAGAATTTTTTTCCTTCCTAATATGAGGCATGAGTTCAAGTGAGAATAGTCACCTATAAATGTCCCAGGGCATGGCCTTTTGTGCATTTAGTAAGCTCCTTGTTCTTCTGTGAGAATGAAGTTTAAATTTATCTTTGTAGTGGACAAATCAAATGGGTTAAAGTGTTCAGCTGAGAACAGATTCCTCAAATGGTGTCTCACAGGTGAAAGACTAAAGCCTGGAATGTGGAATGGGTCTTAGCATTGACTCTTGAATCCTGGATAAACTAGAGAGGAACTGTTGACAGACAGCAATAAAGTAGGTGTTTGGGGCCTTTTTCTGAATGCATTTGATCACAGTTTGCAAAGTAATTGTTTTGCATACTCAGTTGTAAACACATGCTACTTTTCATAATAAAGGAAGGGTGACTCCAAAAGAGAAACCAAGAACCCAGGGTGGCCTTTGGAAAATTATATAAAGGCTGTTAGGAAGGAAGAAATTTTCTTCTACCCTCCTAAATTCTCTGGCTGGTGTAAGAATGAAGCTGGCATATGACAGATTAACAGGGGAGAATCAAACAAAAGTTTAATAACATGTAAATAACATCTGAAATAGACACGAGAGGACTAAGTAGCTTTCCAATATGGCTGAAACCTACACCTTAAATACCAACTTCAGCTAAGGGCAAAAAAGGTTGTTGGATGTAGCAGTTAGTGGCTTCAAAGAGGAGGAAGGCAGTGGTTCACATGGAGATGGAATAGCAAATATTTCATAAGCAAATGTTTGCTGGTCCATGCAGAGAGATTTGGACACACAGTGTACTCATATCTCTAGGCCCTGCTGGGTTTCACGCACCACATCTAGCCCACGGTCTTTGCAGCTATCTCTAGTGATAGCTACATTCTGGGAACAAGCCCTTTATCTGAATTCTTTAGGCAGCTAAGAGGGAGGCAGAAAGCAAAACTTCCTGAGTCTTCTGTCTCTTAAAAATAATGAATCTAAATTAATCCTCATGCCAAAGAGAAACATTCTCAGGTGTCAAAGTTTGCTCCCCTACAATGCATTAAAATCTAATCAAAGAATTCACAACATTTATCAAATAGGATTTTCCAACACTATGGGACAGAGAATGTTTTATACCTTGCTTTTTTCCTGTTTACTGAACAGGAATGTCTATAGTTGTTATCCTATGGCTTTCCCACCATTATATATTGGGTGTCTTAAGGCCACATAATTTGTTCCTTTTATTTCACAGATACACAAAGAGGTAAGTACTGTGCCCCATTTGGTATACTTAACTATATACTCTCTAAGAATCTCATGTGCGCATGAGTCTTATTTAGATGATGAGATTTAGATTTTGAATTGCTGTTGTAGTGGATTCAGACTTTGGAGTATCTTGGGAGAAAGTGAATGTATTTTGCATGAGGAAGAGACTTGGATCTTTGAATATAGAACATAAGTTGTGGAAGACAAAGTGTAAGGAGTTGTAATGATTCTGACCTTTTGGTGTTCACACCTCTCTGTATTACTCCTCTCAAATGTTGACAAGACCTGTGGCTTGCTTCTAACTAATAGAATATGGCAAAATGATGATGTCACACCCATGATTACATTACATTTGATGTCAAAGAAGCTTGGAAATTATTTATTTGATTACAGACAGCATGTCTCCATTTTGCTAGAAGACTTGCTCTCACTCTTCTGCTGGCACTGAATCTGCTGTGTTAAAAATAAACTTTTGGAAAGGGTCACTCAGCCTGGAACTGCAGGCTGCCTTTGGAAACCATTAAAACTGATTTATAGTGTTAGAAAAAAAATTAAGCTCTTAGTTCTCCAGGCAAGAGGAAATGAATTCTCGCAAAAATGACCAAAAAACCATACTGAGTTAGCTTGACAGTGGCTTTTTCTCCAGTGAAGCTTTCATATTAAAACAAAGCTCAGTAAACATCATAATTTCAACCAGGAAACAACTTGAAGCAGAGAAGGCAGCTAAGTTACGCTTGGTCTTTATATACACAAAAACTATGAGATAATAAATTTACCTGTGTTTTTTAACTGGTGTGTTTGCAGTAATTTGCCACATAGCAATAAAAAACTAAAGCATGAAAAACAGTTTACAATATTTTCCCAGAAATTAACTCTTTTTCTCTTTCTTCATTCCTATACTTCATGTTTCACATCTAAACTGGTTACCTCGTGACAAGTAGAAATAGATTCATAGAACTTTTAAGTAAGTAGATGTTGTTCCTTGATTGTCAAAGGTGAGGGCAGCTGGAATGAAGTATGTAGTGGATGGATGGTTGTATGACTTACTCTGGGCTAGTAAGTACCCGTGATTAACATGATGCTCAACACAGTAGTGAGCCTCTCCAAGTTCCTCCTCGACTTAATACTCTATGGACCTACTTCTTGGAGTCCCCTTCCTGCGGAGCATGGTGATAATTTATCTTCTCGATAAAGGTGTCCTTTTTCTTGGTTCACTAAACCTGCCTGCCCACTATTCCCATCATATCTGAACACCCTGGCATGGCACTGTATCTGAGTCATTAATGTTCTCTTGGTTCTCAGTGTATCCATAATCACAATATTGCCTGATGACTCTTCTCTGAAACAGTACAGTCCAGGTTATAATTCTTGGAGGAACAGAACAACTCAAGTCACTGTGGGAGATGATGTAGTGGGAGGGAAATAACAGGTCATTGGTTCAATACAGCATCAGTCCCAGTTTCCACTTTTTGAAGGTGAAGGCCCAGGAAGGAAAACTATATGTGGAACTTGAGGAAGAAGACTTGCCATTTCTTGTACTCCCTTGCTCATATCACCTCAGTTCCTTCTGTTACTGATGAGATGTATGTTCCTAGACATTTTAGTCTTTTCTCTGCCAGATTTTTGTTTAATATTCTAAAATTAAGCATTTATTGTGGGCATATTAAGTAAATCTTTCCCTTTTTTGCAGTCTATTTTTTATTGAAGTATAATCAGTTTACAATGTGGTATCAATTTCTGGTGTACAGAATAACGCTTCAGTCATACGTGAACGTGCACATACTAGTTTTTGTATTCTTTTTCACCATGAGTTACTACAAGATATTGAATGTAGTTCCCTGCGCTATACAATATGAACTTGTTGTTTATCTATTTTATATATATTAGTTAGTATCTGCAAATCTTGAACTCCCAATTTATCCCTCCCCACCCACTTTCCCCCTGGTAACCATAGGTTTGTTTTCTATGTCTGTAAGTCTGTTTTTGTTTTGCAAATAAGTTCATTTGTCTTTTTTTTTAGATTCCACATATGAGTGATATCATATGGTATTTTTCTTTCTATTTCTGGCTTTACTTTGAATGACAATCTCCAGGTCCATCCATATTGCTGCAAATGGCATTATTTTATTATTTTTTATGTCTGAGTAGTATTCCATTGTATAAATATACCACAACTTCTTTATCCAGTCATCTGTTAATGGAGATTCAGTTTGCTTCCATGTCTTGGCTATTGTAAATAGTGCACTATGAACATTGAGGTTCATGTATCTTTTTGAATTAGAGTTCCCTCCAGATATATGCCCAGGAGTGGAATTGCTGTATCATATGGTAAGTCTATTTTTAGGCTTTTGAGGAATCTCCATACTGTTTTCCATAATGCACCGAACTACATTCCTACTAGCAGTGTAGGAGGGTTCCCTTTTCTCCACACCCTCTCCAGCATTTATGATTTGTGGACTTTTGAATGATGGCCATTCTTACTGGTGTGAAGTGATACCTCATTGTAGTTTTGATCTGCATTTCTCTGATAATTAGCAATATTGAGCATTTTTTCATGTGCCTGTTGGCCATTTGTATGTTTTCAT
Source organism: Camelus dromedarius (assembly GCF_036321535.1). Classification (NCBI taxonomy): domain Eukaryota; kingdom Metazoa; phylum Chordata; class Mammalia; order Artiodactyla; family Camelidae; genus Camelus; species Camelus dromedarius. Next base: position 86,992,469 of record NC_087472.1, on the reverse strand, counting down.
TGGAGAATTGTTTGTTTAGGTCTTCTGCCCTTTTTTGGATTGAGTTGTTTGTTTTTTTATTATTAAGTTGTGTGAGATGTTTATATATCCTGAAAATTAAGCCCTTGTCAGTCACATTATTTGCAAAAATATTCTCCCATTCTATAGGTTGTCCTTTTGTTTTGCTTATGGTTTCCTTTGCTGTGCAGAACTTAATAATTTAATAAGGTCCCATTTGTTTATATTTGCTTTTATTTCTATTGCCGGGGTAGATTGCCCTAAGAGAACATTGCTAAGATTCTTGTCAGAAAATGTTTTGCCTATATTTTCTTCTAGGAGGTTTATAGTATCTTGTCTTACATTTAAGTCTTTAAGCCATTTTGAGTTTATTTTTGTGTATGGTGTGAGGGAGTGTTCTAACTTCATTGATTTCCATGCTGCTATCCAGTTTTCCCACCACCACTTGCTGAAGAGACTGTCTTTTCTCCATTGTATGTTCTTGCCTCCTTTGTTGAAGATTAATTGACCGTAAATCTGTGGGTTTATTTCTTGGCTCTCTGTTCTGTTCCATTGATCCATATGTCTGTTTTTGCGCCAATACCAAGCTGCTTTGATGAGTATTCTAAAAGTAACACTGACCTCAGAGTTTCAAAGCCCCATAAAAGCCAGTCAGATGTCAGAGGGAATACTATACAACTATAAATAATGATTAAAGTGACTCAGACACATCCTTGCTTTAAAGAAATATATAATTAAGTAAAAGAACATTGAAAAATAGACAAACTACTATGTTATTAGGTAAAAGATGACAGGATATTCAAGCAAAAGCCCAAAGCAGGAAGTGACATTTGAGATGGGCATTGGAGAATGCTAGAATTTTGAATGTGTTGAGTTTGGGGCAAGGGAGATGTGTATTCTATCAAAAGGGAACATGGTATAAGGCAAACAGATAGATAAGCATAATGTTTGTTTAGGAAAGAAGTGCCATTTGGGTCATGAATAGGAAAAGAGGAGATCAGAAGTGAGTGATGAGACTAAGGGATGCAGGGGTCACTTTATGGAGGGCTTGGATGCCAGCACAGAAAACTTTGTTTCCGAACAAGGAATAACATGAGAAGAGCAACAGTTCAGGCAAGTTTGACAGGAGGGTTTGGGGGAAGTAATTTTTTTTCAAAAAAGACATATTATAATAAGGCAAAAAGGTTATACTGAAAAAGAAGCTAAATTATAAATGAGGATTGAAATATACTTGAGATAAAAATTTTAAATGTGGAGGAATAACATCAAGAACAATAAATAGCCAGAAAGTAAATTGGAGTCAAAAAGAGGGCCAGCATCAGAAAAAGGAAGTGTCCTTTCTATGAGTTATAAAGTGCATAGGATCCCCCAGAGAAGAGGAGAGGAAGTAGGGTTGAATTATTTATAGCAAATAAATACTGGGATTGATGTGAAGCAGAGATTCAAAGACATACACATTGCCACCTATTGAGTCATCAACTCTGTCACTGTCAGTGTACAGAGAGCTCTCTGCACTTCCATGAAATGAACATCTGCTATATCTTAATGACATAGAGTCAAGTTACCAACTGAAAATCATCTAGACCTGGCCTTGGAAATGCAAATGGAACTAGAGCCAAGGAGACCTAACGAGTCATGTGGAAGTAATGAATTTGACTCTGATATTTGGCAGTAGAATGACACTGTCTTCTCTGATAATCCATTAATTCATACTTCTTCACATACTCTTCATTAGAAGTGAAGGCTATGCCCATTCTTTTTGTGTTAATGATAGTAAAGCTTACCAATGTAGGGGCCTGGGGAGGGAGAAAGGGCTTGTAAGCAAGAAATAAGAGGTGACAGACCTCAGTAAGGTAGAAAACTGACTGGGTATGATTTAAGGATAACTGAAAGAGAGACTTATTTTCAAACTATCTCCTCACTATTCTCCTCTCTCATATTTATTCAATAGAGACAGTATTAGATGACCAATGTAGGTGATTACTTTTGACAAGAACAGAATTTTTAAAATATACTACATAGTTTAATTGTCAGATTTACTTCTAAACCATTAAGAGAAGAAGTAATTAAATTTCACAGTGAGAAATGTAGTCCTGCTGGGCCTTGCATAATGGACCAGCCTACAGGTGAGTATCAAAGGGATCAATCTAGGGTGATGGAAATTTGTTTATTAGAGCAAGAGGTGGCGTTAAGAGAGAACCAACTGGGCTTAAGGCTGGTGACAGTAAGTCTTTTGAACCCCATTTCAGTGAATAAACTTAAAATATTTTTTATATTGTTAACTATATTAGTTTAAGTGGGGAGGGGTGTAGCTCATTGGTAGAGCATGTGCTTAGAGCATGCCTGAGGTTTTGGGTTCAATCCCCAGCACCTCCATTAAAAAATAAATTATTTTCAAAACACATATATGAAAAAAACATATAATGGGATGACAATAAAATAATTTGATAAATGAAAAAGTTATCTTTATATCAAAGGAAAATATATTTAACCAAGACAATGTAATGGAAAACCAGATAAAACTCTTCAAATTAAAAAAACATTTATAACTTTACTTAGGAGGCATTTTAAAGAAGATAGACAAAAGCAATGACACTTTAGTCACTCATAGGTTTAAAAAGTCAAGTATCAAAATAAGTCAGATTTCTTTAAAATAATAATTTTATATGAAATCAAAATAGTCATTTTCCTCCTTATGTAGATCTAATCAAAAAGAACTTCAGTAGTATAGGTCTCCCTCTCACCCTTTGAAGATAGTGTTTGTTACTGGACTAGCCAAAGTCAGAGGGTTCCATTTTTTTAAACAGAGGAAGAACTCTTAATAGAAAGAATGCTGGTAAAGTGGATTCAAGTCCTGCTACTCAGTGACATTATCTTGACTAAATCAATTGAATTAAATAGTTCTCAGTTTCTTCATCACTAACAAGAAGTGCTCCATGGTAGATAGTTTGTGCTTTAATTTCATGGTATCAACAGTATTAACAATAGACTCCAATTATAATTAGCAGTACCTAACGATATGCTGTAGTCCTAGAGAAAACTCTATTGACAGCCTTCCCAACTCTTTCCATTTTTGCTAAGAATCCCACTTTTTGTAGCATTCCATTCCTTTTACCAAATACTGGTTTACCCATAAGTTTGGAATCCAGTTCTGCTCAGTAGGATACAAAGAGAATTGCTGTGGGGCTACTGGAAAAGGTTTGCCTCCTGAAAAAAGAGAAGCACAAGAAGATATGCCGGGGAAGACGGAGAAGATGGTGGAGTAGAAGGACGCGCGCAGGTCACCCTCTCCCACAAATACACCAAGACCCACATCTACAGACCCACTCAGCCAACCAGAGCACCTGTGGAACTCCGACAGAACATCGCCCTCTTCAAAAGATAAAGACGCCAAAAACCTGGTAGGAGAAAAGGAAAAAAGAAAGAACAAAAGGCAAAGCAGCACGGGACAGGTCCCGCGGGGAGGGAGCGGCAAAGGAGGACTGGCGCTCCCTCGCTGGGTCTCCCCTCTCCAACTGAGAGGCCAGCTGGATGGAGGGGGAGCCTCCGAGGCTCGGATCTGTACAGAGCAGCCCTTGACTAACAGAACTAAGTTAAACGGGCACAGAGCGTCCCCCCGACACCCAGCCTGAGACGCGGGCCGGCAGCGGCGGGCAGGGCCAGGCTGCACAAGCCTGGCGGAGGATGGGGGCGGCTGCACGGAGGCAGCCCCGGGGGAACGCAAGGGGCTGCGCCGTGGCTGTGGGTGCACAGGGCAGAACAACCTGGGCCCTCCATAAAACAGCAAGGTTGATGTGCTCTCGGGGGAAGGGTGCACACCCCCATCTCTGAAAACCCGCGGAAAGTTTTCGGGGGAAGAGAGGCGGGGCTCAGGCACAGCCACCATATCCTCTGCGCTTAGCACCCAGGCGGGGGTGGGGGCAAAACCTGCATCCCCACCGAAGGGCTTAGCAGCCTCAAAGGCCAGACTGAGACTGGCCTGCAGCCCGGGGCAGATAGGATCCTTCCATCCTGGTCCCTCAGAGAACTTGCTCCACAAAGACAAACAAGGAGCTGGGTTTTGGCTCGGAGCAGGGACAGGGCTGTCCCTCGGTCTTCCCCGAGCCCACCCGCGGAGCGCCGACCAGGGCGGAGCGCGCAGCGGCACAGAGCAGCGGAGCTACCGGCGGCGCAGGTAGAGCGAGAGCGGCTCCCCGCCTTTCGGGCAGGAACACAGCCCCTGACCGAGGTGCTGGGAGGGGGCACGACCCGCCCTCCTACCTGGCCAGTCTGCAACATCTGACTGCGGCATCAGGAGGGGCAGCGACCCGCCCGCCCACAGCAGAGAGCTGCACCTGACCCAGTGTTAGGAGGAGGCGCGATCTGCTTGCCGACAGGTGCTGGGAGCAGCACAGAAGAGGGCGCCAATGGAGGGCCTCTGAAAACAGCAAGCTGAGCTTCCAAGACAGGACGAAGACAGAAAGACTTCACATTAAAAGCACACAGACTCCAGGAGAACACCGACAAACCCCCCCCCCTTTTTTTTTTTTTAAATCTGTTTCTACCTGTTCTATTTTCTATTACTCTCTTAATCCTTAGTTCTTAATTCATTTCTATTTCTCTTGGGTTTTGATGTCCTGCTATTGATTAGACACAGGTTTCAAATACATCTATTCATCTCCCCCCCCCCCCCTTTTTTTGTAAAGGTTTTAAAAGGACGTCTCAACCTGATTAATACTCTGCTTCAACTCACTCTTCTATTATTCATTATACACTGTTTTCAAACCCTCTTTCTCCCTTCTTTTAAAATTCTTTCTCTCTCTCTCTTATTTTTTTTTTCTTTTTTTCCTAAGTTCTATTCCTAAATAGGCATCAGATAGATAAAATCCTTAAGGACCAAAATAAACAACTGATACTCCATAAACCACAGTGCCAAAGAGGTATGAGCAAGATGAAGAAGCAGAAAAACCTTTCCCAATTAAAAGAACAAGAGAAATCCCCTGAAAGAAAGACCAACGAAATAGACATCGATAGCCTACTAGATCAAGATTTCAAAAAAGGAGTGATCGAATTGCTGAAGGAATTAAAAGAGATAGTGTTTAGAGATATTAAATATGTCAAAAACGAAATTGAAGCTATAAAGAAGAGCCAAGTAGAATGGGTAAACTCATTGACAGAGATGAGGAATGATCTAATAGCTGTGCAAAGCCGACTAGATAATGCAGAGGGACGAATTAGTGATCTAGAAGACAGGGCAATAGAAAGCACCCATTCAGAAGAACTACAAGAGAAGCAAATAAAAAATAATGAAAATAGCATAAGGGACCTATGGGATAATATAAAGCGTCCCAATCTTCACATAATAGGGGTCCCAGAAGGAGAAGAAAGATCAAAGGGGATTGAAAAGGTTTTTGAAGAAATCATGACTGAAAACTTCCCAAACTTAAAGAAGGAATCAGATATCCAAGTACAGGAAGCTCAGAGGGTCCCAAACAGGAAGAACCCAAATAGACCCACACCAAGACATATCATAATCAAGATGGCCAGAGTCAAGGATAAAGAAATGATTCTAAAGGCAGCAAGAGAAAAGCAAAGAGTAAGTTACAAGGGAACCCCCATAAGGCTCTCAGCTGATTTCTCTACACAAACACTACAGGCCAGAAGGGAGTGGCAAGATATATTCAAAGCCCTGAATGAAAAAAAGATGCAGGCTAGGATCCTTTATCCAGCAAGGCTATCCTTGAGGATAGAAGGAGAAATAAAGAGTTTCACAGACAAAAAAAAGCTGCAGGAGTTTAGCAACACTAAACCCATGCTAAAAGAAATATTGAAAGGGCTATTCTAAATAGAAAAGCAGCAGGATGCTACAGAAATGAGAAACACACAACTGGAAAGGTGATAACTCATGAATTACAAATAAAGTAAACATGAAATTATAAAAGAAGACATACAAATCACTGAGAGTGGGAGAGGGAGGCAGGGAAATATAGAGTATTTTTTTCTTTCTTTTTTAAATTTTGTTAACAGTAGGATGGGTTTGAGATCATGTTACTATCAGTTTAATAAAAACAGTTATAGTAATGGGTTGATAGATTTACAAAAAAGGGTAACCACAAGCCAAAAATTTACAAAGGAGTCACAAAAACTAAATAAAATCCATGATAGTACAAAGGAAAATTACCAAACCACAAAAGGAAGAAGAAAGGAACAAAGAGGATATACCAATTCAACTGCAAAGATAAGTTCAAATGGCAATAAACACACATCTATCATTAATTACTGTAAATGTTAATGGACTAAATGCTCCAGTCAAAAGACACAGAGTGGCAGACTGGATAATAAAGCAAGAACCTTCAATAGGCTGCATACAAGAGACCCACTTTAGGGAGAAGGAGTGAAAGAGTGAAAGGATGGAAAAGGATATTCCATGCAAATGGAAAAGCCAAAAAAGCAGGTGTTGCAGTACTGATTTCAGACAAAATAGACTTTGAAACAAAGGCCATAAAGAAAGATAAAGAAGGACATTTTATAATGATTAAAGGAGTGATACAAGATGAGGATATTACACTCGTTAATATATATGCACCCAATATAGGAGCACCTAAGTGCATACAAGAATTACTAACAGAGATAAAGGGGGATATTGATGGGAATACAATCATAGTTGGAGATTTTAACACTGCATTAACATCACTAGACAGATCTTCCAGACAGAAAATAAACAAGGTAACAGAGAAATTAAATACTACAATAGAAAAACTAGATTTGGTGGATATTTTCAGAGCATTACACCCCCCAAAAATAGGATATACATTCTTTTCAAGTGCACATGGAACATTTTCCAGGATCGATCATGTACTTGGGCACAAAAGAAACCTCAACAATTTTAAGAAGATAGAAATTATCTCAAGCATCTTTACTGACCACAATGCCATGAAACTGGAAATCAACAACAGAGAAACAAAGGAGAAAAAAAGGAAAGCATGGAGATTAAACAATATGTTATTGAAAAAACAATGGATCAATGAGGAAATCAAAGCTGAAATTAAAAAATACCTTGAGACAAATGATAATGAAAGCACAACCACTCAAAACTTATGGGACACAGCAAAGGCAGTGCTAAGAGGGAAGTTTATAGCAATACAGGCCTTCCTCAAAAAAGAAGAACAATCTCAAATAAACAATTTAACCCACCACCTGAATGAATTAGAAAAAGAAGAACAAAAGCCCCAAAAAGCAGCAGAAGGAAGGAAATAATAAAGATCAGAGAGGAATTAAATACACTAGAGATTAACAAGACCATAGAAAAAAATCAACCAAACCAAAAGCTGGTTTTTTGAAAAAGTAAATAAAATCGACAAACCTCTGGCCAAACTCACAAAGAAGAAAAAAGAGAGAGCACAAATTAGCAAAATAAGAAAGGAAAATGGAGAAATTACAACAAACAAAATAGAAATACAGAATATCATACGAGAATATTAGGAAAAACTATGTGGAACCAAACTGGATAACCTAGAGGAGATGGACAAGTTTCTGGAAACATACTGTCCACCAAAACTGAATGAAGAAGAATCTGAACGCTTGAAAAATCCGATCACTAGAAAGGAAATAGAAATAGCAATTAAAAACCTCCCTACAAATAAAAGTCCAAGACCGGACGGCTTCACTCGGGAATTCTACCAAACATACAAAGAAGAACTCATACCAGTCCTTCTCAAACTCTTCCAGACGATTGAAAAGGAGGGAATACTCCCAAACTCATTCTATGAAGCCACCATCACCCTGATACCAAAACCAGGCAAAGACACTACAAAAAAAGAGAATTATAGGCCAATATCACTGATGAACATAGATGCCAAAATCCTCACCAAAATTTTAGCAAATAGAATCCAACAACACATAAAAAAGATTATACATCATGACCAAGTGGGGTTCATCCCAGGGACACAAAGCTGGTTCAACATACGCAAATCAATCAGTGTAATACAGCACATCAACAAGAGAAAGGACAAAAACCACATGATCATCTCAATCGATGCAGAAAAAGCATTTGATAAAATTCAACACCCATTTATGATAAAAACTCTCGCCAAAGTGGGTATAGAGGGAACATACCTCAACATAATAAAAGCTATATATGACACACCTACAGCCAGCATAGTACTCAACGGTGAAAAACTCAAAAGCTTCCCACTAAAATCTGGGACAAGACAAGGATGCCCACTATCACCAGTCCTATTCAACATAGTCCTGGAAGTCCTAGCCACAGCAGTCAGGCAAGAGAAAGAAATAAAAGGGATCCAAATTGGAAAAGAAGAGGTAAAAGTGTCATTATATGCTGATGACATGTTACTATATATAGAAAATCCTAAAAGGTCCACACAAAAGCTACTAGAGCTGATTGAAAAATTCAGCAAGGTAGCAGGTTACAAAATTAACGTTCAAAAATCAGTTGCATTTCTTTACACTAACGATAAATCAACAGAAGAAGAAAGTAAAGAAACAATCCCCTTTAAAATAGCACCCAAAGTAATAAAATATCTGGGAATAAATCTAACCAAGGAGGTGAAAGAATTATACACAGAAAACTATAAACCATTGATGAAGGAAATCAAAGAAGACTTTAAAAAATGGAAAGATATTCCATGCTCTTGGATCAGAAGAATCAATATTGTTAAAATGGTCACACTGCCCAAGGCAATCTACAGATTTAATGCAATCCCTATCCAATTACCCAGGACATATTTCACAGAACTAGAAAAAATCATCATAAAATTCATATGGAACCATCAAAGACCTAGAATTGCCAAAGCATTACTGAAGAGAAAGAAAGAGGCTGGAGGAATAACTCTCCCAGACTTCAGACAATACTATAGAGCTACAGTCATCAAGACAGCATGGTATTGGTACCAAAACAGACATATAGACCAATGGAACAGAATAGAGAGCCCAGAAATGAGCCCACAAACTTTTGGTCAACTCATCTTTGACAAAAGAGGCAAGAATATACATTGGAGTGAAGACAGTCTCTTCAGCAAATGGTGTTGGGAAAACTGGACAGCAGCATGTAAAACAATGAAGCTAGAACACTCCCTTACACCATATACAAAAATCAACTCAAAATGGATTAAAGACTTAAACATAAGACAAGATACAATAAACCTCCTAGAGGAAAACATAGGCAAAACATTATCTGACATACATCTCAAAAATTTTCTCCTAGAAGAAATAAAAGCAAGAATAAACAAATGGGACCTAATGAAACTTACAAGCTTCTGCACAGCAAAGGAAACCAGAAATAAAACAAGAAGAAAACCTACGGAATGGGAGAAAATTTTTGCAAGTGAAACCGACAAAGGCTTGATCTCCAGAATATATAAGCAGCTCATATGACTCAATAAGAAAAAAATAAACAACCCAATCCAAAAATGGGCAGAAGACCTAAACAAGCAATTCTCCAAGGAAGACATACAAATGATCAAAAAGCACATGAAAAAATGCTCAATATCACTAATTATCAGAGAAATGCAAATCAAAACTACAATGAGGTATCACCTCACACCAGTCAGAATGGCTGTCATTCAAAAATCCACAAATGACAAATGCTGGAGAGGCTGTGGAGAAAGGGGAACCCTCCTACACTGCTGGTGGGAATGCAGTTTGGTGCAGCCACTATGGAAAACAGTGTGGAGATTCCTCAAAAGACTAGGAATAGACTTACCATATGACCCAGGAATCCCACTCCTGGGCTTGTATCCAGAAGGAAATCTACTTCAGGATGACACCTGCACCCCAATGTTCATAGCAGCACTATTTACAATAGCCAAAACATGGAAACAGCCTAAATGTCCATCAACAGGTGACTGGATAAAGAAGTGGTGTTATATTTATACAATGGAATACTACTCAGCCATAAAAACCGACAACATAATGCCATTTGCAGCAACATGGATGCTCCTGGAGAATGTCATTCTAAGTGAAGTAAGCCAGAAAGAGAAAGAAAAATACCATATGAGATCGCTCATATGTGGAATCTAAAAAAACAAAAACAAACAAACAAACAAAAACAAAGCGTAAATAAAGGACAGAAATAGACTCACAGACAGAGAATACAGACTTGTGGTTACCAGGGGGGTGGAGGGTGGGAAGGGATAGACTGGGATTTCAAAATTGTAGAATAGACTACACTGTATAGCACAGGGAAATATACACAAAATGTTATGATAACTCACAGAGAAAAAATTGTGACAATGAGTGTGTATATGTCCATGAATAACTGAAAAATTGTGCTGAACACTGGTAAAAATAAAATAAAAAAAAAAGAAAAGAAAAAAGAAGATATGCCTCCCATCTTGTCCCATGAATAACTTTATAAAGGTGGTATGTGAGGACTTCAGCAGCCATTTTGAAGTTTTCAGTGTAGACAGCTAAAACAAAGCCAGCAGGCTAAAAATAGCTCTGTAAAAAGTAGCCTCAGAATTTTGTTGAGAAACAGTACCTATCCATAACCAACTTCTATGACCTTATTTCGCATTACGTAAAATACTGAATTTTCTTATTGTCTCACCACTTTCATTCATATATCCTGTTATTAATGACTGGGTGCATACTAAATGACAAAAACAAAAACTTCAAAGCACAAAGTTACATTACCTATTCACTCTTAACTCCCGTCACAACATAAAATATTGTATGTAGTACAAACTCCATGAATGTTTATTCAGTTATTTTTCTAATATCCATCTCTGCCAAGGGAATAAAGCATACCTGCTATGCTAAATCAAAAAAACCATGAATTTTTCCTTTTATTTATAGCCATTCCATGAAATTGTATGTATAATAACTATATTCCTACTGCTAGGATTCCACAATAGAACATAACAATGGCACAGCAACACATCCAGCTGGTTCGCATTTTTAAGGTGGAATCTAAAACTGCCAAACTCATAGCATCAGAGAGTAGAATGGCCATAGGGAGAGAGCAGTGGGAGGGTGGAAAGGAGAAATGAGGAGAGATTGGTCAAGGGGTAAAAAGTTTCAGTTATGCAAGATCAGTAAGTTCTGGAAATCTACTGTACAGCAACATGACTACAGGTAACAATACTATATTGCATATTTGGAGTTTACTAGGAGCATAGATCTTTAAATGTTTTCACCCAAAAAAAAAAAAAAAAAGAGAGAAAATAGTAACTTTGTGAGGTAATGGATATGTTAATTAGCTTCATTGTGGTCATTATTTCACAGTGTATATGTATATCAAAACATCCACTTATAGATCTTACATATGTACAATTTTTATTTGTCAACTATACCTGGGAAGTAAAGGACATAAGGAAGAAGAAACATTAATAAAAAAAAAAAGCACAGGGCTGAATTGAACAGTATACAAATGTGGACAAGTGTTAAATATCAATGCTAATTCACAGTGGGGAAGTTAATTTAAGATTGACAATTTAAAACTTACTCTACCACTTAAAATAGTTGGAAAATATGGTCTGATTAAAAGTTAGGGCATTGGATCTGCCTGGTAGAAGATTAGTAACAGTCTAAGTTAACTGTCAATTTCTCTAGTCATCAAATCTTGTATATCTCTGCTGTAGTTTCCCTAGTGTATATTAACTGTTTTTGGACTACACAATAAAATAAGCACATGAGTCAACATTTCTGAGGAAATTAAAAAGCCAAGGAGAGAATCACAATGTATGATGTTGGATTATATTTTTTAACCAAAGATATTTAAAGCTTCTTTTGAACACCTGTCAAACTTTCAAGGGTTATCTTTTTTTTTTATTCTAGTTTTATTGAGATATAATTGACATACAGCACTGTATAAATTTAAGGTGTACAGCATAATGAGTTGACTTACATATATCATGAAATGATTACCACAGTAAACTTAGTGAACATCCATCATCTCTCATAGATACAAAATGAAAGAAAAACATTTTCTCTTTGTGATGAGAACTCTTAGGATTTAGTCTCTTCACGACTTTCAAATACAACATACAGCAGTGTACATTATGTTTATCATGTGCATTACATCCCTAGTACTCATTTCCCTTATAGCTATAACTTTGTACCTTTTGGCCACTTTCATCCAATTCCCCCATCCCCACCCCCTGCCTCTGGTAACTATGAATCTAATCTTTTTTCTCTGAGTTTGTTTATTTTTGAAGTATAATTGACCTACCCACACTATGTGAGTTCTTGGTGCACAACATAGAAATTCATTATTTCTATATGTTTCAAACTGATCACCATAATAACCCTAGTTAGCATTTGTCACCAGACAAAGATATTACATTATTATTGACTATATTCTCAGGGGCCATCTTAAACACTTACTGTCCCACACACCTTTTTGTGGTTCCCTATCAGAGTGACCTGTAGCCACTGTGAGTCCCACAAAACGACATTTCTATGTCCTCTGTGGCCCTCACTGTCTGCCTCACGTCAGCCCTTTTTAATGTACCTGTCACTATTAGTCTGTAAAGTCTTTTGAAGACATAAGCACGGTTGAACCATATCTGTACACTTTGCTGGGCTTATCCATTCAGAGAAGGGCCAGTAACTTGTTGCATTGAAGGGAATTGTAATGTTGCTTTTTCCAAATAGTTTGACTTACAGTTGAACTTACAGTTGACTTATAGTTTATCTTTACAAATATGCCAAAATGAAAGAATGTAAATAACAATCGTGATACAAAGTGACTTTAACATGCTTACATTACAAGGAGAGAAGTAAATATTTACAAACCATTTTTTCTCCAGCAGGTATATAGGACTGCTTTATACCAAACCATATTTTGTCACTGTCATTGTCAATCGTTCTGTATCACAAACTGGGAAACCTAGAGTTAGTTTTACAGCCCTTCTCCTGGGCCCTCTTTTTGCGGCTGGTCACTAGTAAATGTGGCTGGCAAACCTGATGATCTCTCCTATGTAAGCTCTTACTTTCAGTCCCCATTGCAATGATCTGAGTAGAGATAGTTACTATTTTCCTCCTTTAACATTTGAAAGAACATTCTTATTGGTCTGTGCTTTCTGTCTGCCGCACTTCCCCCTTTTAATCCTTTCTACTCTTCTAAAAGTAAATGTCTTTATTTCCCGTAATGCCCCAAAAGCAAACTCCTAACTTTTTCAAGTTAATTTTTGAGTTGCCTTATTGATTTTGCACATTTTATTTAAAATTCTTTTTTTATATTTTTTTGGGGGGGAGAGGTAATTAGGTTTGTTTATTTATTTCTTAATGGAGGTACTAGGAATTGGACCCAGGACCTTGTACATGCTAAGCACAAGCTCTACCATTGAGCTATACCCTCCCCCTCAAACTTCTAACTTTTTATGCTTATCTTTTACGCAGTCTCCCAATTATATGCTCTGTCTAATTTTCTAATCCCAAACTTCAACATCCTAGTCACATGACTTCCTAAATATATATTATTTGTTCATGGTCTGTATTCTATTCATGCCATTTCTTCCTAGCAAACATCTTCCTCTCTCTCCACTTCTGATCCAAATCCAATCTATCCTTCAAGAACGCAAATAATTCCTGCCTCATCAAAAAGTCCTTGGTTGATAAATTTACATCACATTCATCTCTTCCCTTATCTGAATTCTACTCTTCTGCATATCTCCCAATTATTTTGTATATATTTGAAAGCCAGAAGCCATTTTTATAGCACCAAATTCCCCCCAGAGAAACAAAGGACTCAAAAAGCAGCATAAAAAACATTTTTAGTGACTGCTCTTGTAGACTTGATGTGAAAGGCCAAATAGCATTATAACAAGGAGACCCCAAAATAAGAAAATGTGCTGTTACTGTTGAGACCATCGCACATATATGTACTTCATTTAAAACCAACAAAAATGAAATTTTCTTTTTGCTGCTAAAGTAGAAAATGATAATACAGTATCTATATGAATATCATTCTGTTTTTAAAATTTGTATTTAGAACACAGGTAATGTTAATAAAGTACTCAGCCTTCATTCTTATGGCTTGTCAAACCTGGATCTCTCACTAGGACTACTTTCTAATTATGCACAGTTGAGTGTGCAAACTTCTATATATTTTTTCTAATGCAGTAAATTTATATGAAGTCATATTTCGATTTCTACCCTAATTATATCCCATGAAAAGTATTTTTCAATTCAGACATCAAAAGTGTATGAACAAAACAATAATATGAAGGAGTAAAGTAACAAAAAATACTCATATTTCTAGAATGCATGTTATTAAAGACACTCACTTGTATGTTCATGTTAAATACAATGTCACAAAAGACTTACATAATAATCAGTTATGTGGCACTGTTCAGAAGTGTTCAATGATGTACACAGACACATATATATATAATGGATATAAACTCACTATTGTGTTTTTAATAATCATCTTTATTAATTTCATCCTGAATGCTCACATGACGTGTTCTGGATCAGACACAGATTTATCATGCACTTAAAATTCAAATTCACTTAAATGCAGGTAGTGACCACCATGTTGTTTGTCACACCCTGATTCTTACTCCTGGGGCAACATGATGCAAGTCAGGTCAAATGTCCTATACTTACAAAGTTTAAAGTCATAATAATAAGTGAGGGATGGAGAAAATGGATTTTTTTTTCTCCTTAAATAAAGGAGCAAGAGGTAGCTACCTTTTCCTCCCCTCCTGAAATAAGGGAGAAAAACCTTTACTCTGTGGAGATGGGGGTGGATGGAAAAAACCCGAGTTCTCACTTTAACCTTTCAAATCATGAATACATTTTTCCAAGGGCCAGATAAGCCCTGATGTCCCTGGATTCTACAACATAAAGATGTCTCCAAGGTCTTTTTTATGTTGTAATGAAAATACATACCCCTGGATTTAGCTAAATCTCCCTGGAGTTCTAACTCCTGAGGGCTTGCTTTTTTATTCCAGGATTCCAAATGTCAGCGAAATTGTGTCATAAAGCTCGAACTCTGCAGAAATTAAAGCATTTTCTCTACACCCTATACTTACTGTATATAATAGTAAAAACCATCAGTACCCATGGGATACACAAACTTTAAAAAAGACAGTATAGCATGAAAATTTTTTTGGATAAAAATGATGTGTCTTAAAAGAAGACATGTGAATAATGAGGTAAACTACACCCATCATGTCTGGAGATCAAATAGGGACGTGAAGAATCCTTAGCTGAAAGCAGCAGCTGGGGAAGAGGGTGAAATGAGCTTTAATGCTTTAAGCCTGGGGCAATATTTTCACAATGGCCAGTTCATCCTTAGCACCACCAAGGATGTTACTGTCCTCACTAGGAAGGGAGTCAAAAACATAAATACACAAAGAAGTAAATAAAAACTTTGAAGGTAAGATTCTGAATTACTACAATTCACGTTTCTTGGAAACGTATTATGTTGAAACCCAGTAAACAATTTTTTTTTTTTAAACAACTAAACTTAACAGAAATCCAGCTCTCTGCCAAAGATACCATTTTCCCCATACTTCTCTTGAGTGCAGACCAATAAAGTAAAGACAGTTGGGAGGTAGAGTCAGCATCCTTTTGACTACCCAGTACAATTTCCCTTCTTCCCTGAGATTCATTTCATGTGGTCTGTGGACAGCTTACATCAGAATTACCTAGATTATCATTGAAAAAATTGCAAATGCCTACCTACACTGAAGTCTTGAAATTGTCATAAGAATCTTCATTTTTAATAAATATTACAAATGATTGTGTAAAATCCAAGTTTTAGAACCACTGACATTTTTACCCTTTTCACTCTTTATCTTTCCTCAACTCTGTCATTTATTGACTTTTTGTAAATTTCTCTTATTTTTTTTAAAGACTTTGGGACATTGAGCACAGTATTCCTCTCCACCCCAAGTCTTGCCATCATTCTGTATAATCTGAATAGCCATGAGGATGCTATCCTGTACCCCAGGTTTTCCACTTCTTGATCGTATTTCCAATCACGATGTCCTTGACCACTTCAATCAACCACTTTTGTGGGTTTTGTCAATATCTGCAGCTATTCTGCCGCAAAAGTAATAATCAGATATAATGCTTCATTCATATACTCATGATCTTGTAGGTCTCTTATTGCATTATTTCCTTTAACCTCTTTGAGACTCAGTTTTCCCCTAATTTCTTATCAATGATCAATCCAGTCACTGTCCAATTTGGATTCTATAATCAACCAACTCAATAACAGCAGATGAAATATGCAATTTCTCACATAGGCTCATTGGTATGTGACAAGAAAAAACAGTATTTCTCTTGAAAGAACTTGTGAGTCCTTCTAACATTTCAGGGTATGATTTGGTGAAGAGCAAGGGATAATAAAAATGGGGAAGATATAATGGGAGAGTCAGATATGTGAAAACAGGGAAAGTAGGAGAGAAGATGTTCTGTACTCATCATAACTTACAGTGTGGTTTCTGCCAACTAATGCTCTCCCTATAGCTATGTTTTTTGCCTTTATGTTTATACATAGATTTTTAGATAAATTATGAAATACATATACCTTAAATTTTGTAGTGCAAATATTTTGCACTAAAGCATTAAGATAATTTAAAGTAATAACATAATTACATAAAATAATTTATAGTTAAAAACAAATAGAAGACTTACAAAATGTGACATTATGAGACACTAATTCACTGAATGAGCTTTCCTCAAACACCTAAGGAAATGACTAAAAGAAAAAAAAAGTTTAAGAAGAAACTGAAAAATAAGAAGAAATGAATGAGAGAGAAAGAAAAAGAATGTTAAGTGAAAGTATAGGTTATGGGGTGGGAGTAGAACATTTCATCATTCTTAAGCCCCAAAATTTGTTTCTAAGCCACCCTATCCCCTCCTGGTCCTAATGGTTATTTTAAAATAATCTCCGAATCAGAAAAAGAGCAAATGAGTAAGTGTCCTTATCTTTAACTTTTTCTGTTTAGGGATAGTGGGAAATGCTACTGGAGGAAAATAGGTGAAACGGAATAAATGCACAAGTTAAAATAAGGTTGATGCTCTGTGAAAAGTGAAGTTTCAGTGGCTGTACACTTAATTCAAAGAATGATCCAAAATCTGATATAAGTTCCTCTTCTCATTCCTCCACCGGAATAGGAGACACTTCTACCTGGGTAGAGTGAATCTTAGTATTTGATAGGTATCCAAACCTCAGAAGCAAAACATTGTCCAAACACTCTAATAAATATTGCATACCCTGTTAGTTAAGTTCCCCATCACATCCCACTTGGCTACTGTAACAGTCTACAGTAGAGTGCAAAAGAAAATACTTCTCAAAAGCAACATGAAAAGAGTCAAAATTAGTTAATCCCATTTCTGGATTATACTGCCCATGGATAAACCAAATTAAAGATATCTATACTACAAAAGTAAAATAGCTTGCTAGATAAACATTGACAATCTATGGAAAGTAAAATTAACAAAAATGCCTGGAGGTAGGAGATTATGAAAACTTACACGATAATGCTAATTACCTCATCTGAAATAGGGGAGAATTAATCAATACTGCCTAAAATTGAAACATATAGTAACAACAACAACAAAAAACATAACATGTAATGTCATTTATGATTTATTTCCTTGAATTTGAGAACTATTTTAATTTATACTGTTTGTCTTGATGACAAATAGTTATCTGAAGCTCCATAATTTCCCTATTTTTTTTCATTTAAATTTGAAAGAAATTCAGTTTAATACATTTTATTTCATACAGCCTGATCTCATTTTATGAAAAATAAATCTGTATCAAACTAAAACCTTCTACACTGTAAAGGAAACAATCAACAGAATGAAGATGCAACCTACAGAATGGGAGAAAATATTTGTGAGTCATATATCTGAAAGGGGGTTAATATCCAAAATATTTAAAGAACTCATACAACTCAATAACAAAAAAACTCAAAACAATTCAATTAAAAAATGGGCAGAGGAACTGAGTAGACTTTTTTTTTCCAAAAGAAGATGTACAAATGGCCAATAGGTACATGAAAAGATGCTCAACATAACTAGCTATCAGGTAAATATAAATAATAAACACAGTGAAATATCACCTTACATGTGTTAGAAAGACTATTATCAAAAAGACAAGAGATGAGTCTTGGTAAGGATATAGAGAAAGGGGAACCCTTGCACACTAGGAATTTTGTGGATTCCTCAGACATACCCACTAGAAGCTTCTAGTGACATTTTTCAAGATGTGAGCAATGCCTTTTCTCCACCTGGCCTCTTAGGCTTTCAACTCATAGCCCCTACACATTTGGTGGTTTACTGGCTGTTGGGGACCCATTGCTTTTGTAGGGGAGCAAAATTTGCCACTTCACAGTGTATCTCTTTGGCATGAGGATTATTCTAGCTTGATTGTTTTTAAGAAACAGAAGACTTAGGAAGTCTTTGTTTTTACCTCTCCCTTAACCATCTAGAAGAATTTAGATAAAGGGCCTGGTTCAGGAAGAGCACTCTCTCCAGAGAGACCTGCAAAGAATATATGTGAGGTGTGGCACTGGGGACTTGGCAGGGCCTAGAGTTCAGAGTCCACTCTGTGTCCCATTGTCTCTGCCTGGCCCAGCAAACATTTGTTTAGTAAACATTTGTTTTTCCATCTCCATGTGAATTGCCTTCCTCCCCTTTGAAGTTTAAACTATTACCCACTTCTCCTTCCCTCAGATGTCATATAAGCCTCCATTGCCTAATTTGTCTTGGAGTCTCATTTTTCTGATTCGGCCCCTGTACACACGTAATTCAATTTGATTTTCTTCTATTAATCTGTCTCATGTCAGTTTAATTCTTAGACCAGTCAAAAGACCCTAGAGAGAAGAGAAGGAAAATTTTTCCAACTCCAGTATTTTTCAGGCAGTTCTCTTGGGAGGGATCCAAGCAGCATCAAACTAGTTCCTTCCCTCATTTCCCATATCTGAAAAGTACTCAGACATGCTGGCCCTACCATCAGTGGAATGTTGTTGGCTCTCAAAGCAGCCCTTTTTCTCTCCCTTTACTCTCCCAGACCTGCTAGCCATTATGTCTAGTATCAGCATTTATGATACCCAGGTTCTGGGGAATGTCGCATCTAAAGCTCCCTATATGGTCTCTTCTTTCATTTGGCTTCGTGGGAGATGGGCACAAACAACAGCACACAAATAACTCTCTGCAAGGAAACAGTCTCCCCTAATCACCAGCTACAACTTTTGTGTACCTTTGAGACATATGGTGCTTGGTTCTAGAACTTCAGCATCTCAAACAAATGTGAATCAGAAAGCATCCCATTTCAATACCTGGCTGTATTATCATTATACTTTATTCCTCTCCCTGACTCTGTCCATGGGGAAAGATTAAAGATGCAAGTTGTAATTATTGGCAAGATTTAATGTTGGTCATTTAATCTTAGTAAATAATGATTTTTAATAATAACAGAAGCTCTTGTCAGTTTTATGTTTAAAACCTTATTTTTTTTAGAGCAGTTATAGGTTCCAGGAAAATTAAGAGGAAGATACAAAGATTTCCCATATATATCCTGCCCTCTCATTTATTTAAAAAAAGTTTACCATTAATACACTAACTTGTTACTACTTATACTTTGTAATGATTCAGGTAGGTGGAGTCATAGTTCTAATAGAGTCCTTGATTCATTCTACTTGGTGACCACAGGTAGATATGAATATTAGAGAATGGAGTCTGGCAGTTAGTCTACTTTTACACCCTCCATTTTCCAGGACACATGATTATTGCCTTGTTAATCTAGGCTTATTGAACCATGCCACTCGTCCACTGGAGATGTTTCACCTTTTTGTTCTCACATTCATTTTGTCTCCTTGGCACTTCTCTGAATTTAGTGCTGAGCTTCCCACTAATCACACCATCCACCTGTTGACTGATGGTCACACTACTGAAATAAAAATGTAAACATAATGTAACGATGTCAGATTACCCTATTTCTATTGTCCATGTGCATTCCAATCTGGCAACATCAGTGATAAATATTTAATGCTGAAATTTAAAGAAATAATTTGTAATGTCTGGAAGAAATGCAAACTTCTCTGTAAATAATGATTACTTTCTGGTTCAATGAAATTGAAATTAGATACATTGAAAGAACTTAGTGTACACAGATTTAAACTTCAGCACCACATTAATTTTAAGAATATATAAAATTACTAAAAGGCCATCACAATGTCCCAAACATTTATTGAATGTTACTTACTTTAGCAAGCTATTATAAAATGAACACTTACATTTCATTCAGAAAGTCAGGGGCATCTTCATGTGGTACATACAATTAAACATAAGTGTTACCACATAAAGCTCTGTTCCTCTAAAGAAAATAGTTTAACAGCAGTGTTTTTCATTCATAAGAATTACAGTTATTATTTCATCAAACATGTCAAAATAAGCATAAGGTAAATGGTAATACTTTCCTTTGTAGAACAGTAGTTCTTTGGACAGACAGTTCAAAATGCCACAATTGCCAGAATTTGCTAAGAATGTGGTCAAATGAAAGTACTTAGTCTTGTTAGAAATTCCACTGAATGTTACAGAATGGTCCATTGTTGCTCTCAGAACCACTAGGTGATTACAAGATGACAAAATTTCCATTAGCAATCCAATGTAGCAATTGAAATAAAGGGTCCAAAGAAGATATTATCACAGCCACGATCTATTGAAAAAGATTCTGTCACTAAAATGTGAGAAAATGTTAATCTGTGAAAAATATTAATTACAGTGTTAATGCTGAAAGGATTTGAGCATACACAAAGCAATGAGCCATTGGAAACAGAAGGATTAGTATAAAAGCAAGTACTGGCAAGCATTCTAAACACCCCTTATTCACATGTGCAGGCGTCTGTTTATTAAATGCAAAGTATTTTTTGACTTTTACCACAGTTAAAACAAATCGCCACATGTTAGGAATTTTCAAACACAGACTAGGGTTTTGGTTGTTTTGGTTTGGTTTGGTTTTTTTTTTAACTTGGCTCCCAGCAACCATCTGTAGTTAGGAAATAGAATTTCTCCAGACTGATTGACTGCCTGGTACCTTGCGCTCTAGGGCAAGTCCACAGAAGGCTCAGGACTAAGACATTTCGGTCAGTTATCAGTTCTGCCAGACCAAAGGCTGGTTTTATAACAGTCTCCAGATCATTCATCTTCCATGACTCTTAAACACTGATATTTTAACAATTGGTTTTCCTTGTTCACAAGTATATAGTGTGCTTAAAATAACTAGCTCTGTGAGTTATTATTTGACATTTCAAACTGTCTGGTTTTTTTTTTTTTCTTTAGATTTAATCCCTAACCCTTCTCTTCAAGAGACATCCTCCAAGCTTTCTCATCCATACTGACCATCTCCATTCCTTAGATTTCTTTGATGTTTATCATGTCTACTACTTGCTTTAGAGACTTCACAGATATACAGCCCTAAATGACCAGTTTGCTGTTTGCTGTTTGCTGTGTACAGTTAAGTCCCTGACCAAATTGCAAACAGCAGAGGCCGTATATAAAGTTATTTTGTATCTATCTCTGCAATTTGAAGTGTTACTCAAAATAAATCTTAAGATCAGGATTTTTGATGCAATTGTTTTTGTTTTTAATAGTTGCCTTCCTCAGACTCTACTCTTCTTTGATACATTATCTCTTCTTTCCTATGAGACTGCTATTCTCTTCCCTCCCAACTTCTATCTACCACACTGTCTTTTCTTTTTTGCTCCTTCCTGGAATTATCCTACCCAACTTTTCCATTTTCACTCTTTATATTCATCCTAGAATCTTTCCTTGGCCTTTATCAAATGACTCACAAACCCATCCTAGTAACTTCAACCTCATTCCTGCCTTTCAAAATGTTGCTGCATAACTCTATCTCCAGTTCAGCATGCTCCAAATGGAGCTCATCATCTCCAGCCCCAAGTCATTTCCTTTCTTTCATTCCCTCCAGTGACTCACTCCAGATATCTCAAACACATCTTTGACTATCCTTCATATTTGGCCTCCAATCATTAGTGATGTCCCATAGAGCTGGACTTATAACCACATCCACATTTATTTTCTCTTTTCTGTCTCCACTGCCACCATGAGCCCCACAGCAATATGTTTTAATAGTTGTTGAGCTGCTTGCTACGCCTCTATCCAGTTGCTCCTTCTTACTGCCAGTAGACTAATTATCTTAAAATAGGATTCCGATCCTGTACTTTCCTAATGATTTAGTGGAAAAAAAAAAGCCTCTTTATCAGTCTTCATAATCTGGTCTTAACTGAACTTTAAAATCTCTCTCACTACTTCCCATATTTGTGAAATGATTTCACAATATGTATTCTGAGCTGCCGCTTAAATGGGATACAAGTTTATTTACCCCCTGCTCTTTGCTTATACTGATTTTTCTACCTCAAATTTTTTCCATGTAATCGCCACATGTCATAGTGCCACCATGGCTACATCCAAGCAGCTCTCCTTTAATCCTATAGTTCTTTGTTTCTACCCTTTCAGCAGTTACTGTGTTTTCTGTGTATTATATTTCCTAGGTAAATAGTTCATCTTGGGTCTTTCTTTTTCTGATAGGGGTGTTTTGGGACAGAGACAAACTTACTCATTTTTCTAGACTCTGGAGGACCTTGCATGGTTTCTTACATATGGAAGATATTATTAAGGTTGAAATAGAAGATACTAAAAATATACTAGAATAATAGATGATAAATACTCTACTTTGAGAGGAAAATGAAAGGCTTTTTGTCAGAAGAAAGAATTAGAGGGGAAAATTGGAAGGCATAAGGCCGTAAGTTGGAGAGCATCACTTGGTCTGCCAATCTGAAAGTACATCTAAAGCAATTATAGCAGTGTATTTGAGAGAGAGTGAGACAATCAGGCAGCAACAGTAGGTTTGTTAGATGTAGGTAGTGCTTGGTTTCTTAGAATGCACTTGTGATCAAGAGTTCCTGAGTTTCCACTCATTAAAATTGGTCCTTCTAAGCAATCATATCTTAGCATGGGGCTCTAATCCTGGCTGTTTCTAAGCCAAAATACTTTCCAGTCCTAAGAAAAGAAATCCCAGTGCTCTATTCCTTCTCTTCACCAGTCAGACTTAGCCTCTTATGTAAATTCTGTTCTAAAAATACTTACTTTTTACAGGAAGGGACCAATATGAATGATTTTGAAATCCCTTGATGTTCTGAGATTATTGGACATTGCTTATGCATCTACTTTTCTTCTCAAGTACTATGTGGTCTCAGTTCATTTAATAAGAGTATCAATGGATGTCTTATTTCAAAGGAACATCAAAACCCTGCTCTTACAATTGTAATAAGAAAAAAATAATAATTTCCCATTCTGCCATGAAATTTAGAACATGACCACAGATTAAGGGAGATTATGAGCAGCAAGACCACTAGTAATATTAGTGACTGAAGATAAAGAAAAGGTGCCAGGAGAGAGAGAGGGAGGGAGAATGAGAATGAGTGAGAATACTGCCACATCTGGGGGTGAAAGTGGTTCGCAAGTTTAATGTGCAGTTATGCAATGATAACTTTGTTAAAAAGGAGATTACCGGATGATATACCCAGAAATTCTAATTTAGGCCATCCTGGATAAAGCCTCAGAATTACATTTTAACAAGCATTCTCAAGTGATTCTATGCCTGAAGTCTGTGGTGCATATTTTGAGTTCAGTTACTTTAGGTTCTCACAATGGCGCCTACTAAATCCTAGAGGCATATTTAAATAATAGAAATGGTTCCATTTACATGAAGATAACATCATAGGTTTAATTGTTTAAGCTGGACTCCTCTGAATATACTGATGACATTTATTAATAACTCCTTTCATTTGTGTGCTCTAAATCACCTTCAGTAATTTTTCTAAAGGCTCTATATGGCTATACTCTAAAATGAGCAAGAGGTAGGGTAAGTGTTGGCCACAGACCTGATTTTGGGCTTTTTATTTTATGTCATTGGAACTATATTTGGTTTTGGGCTATGGAGAAATGTTCACATAGAACCAATTTTAATGTCATTCCATAACATTTAAAAATGCCCAGGGAACAAAAATTCGGAGTTATCTATAATCATTTTATTTTGTAACACAGTCCATGGTGTCTCCACTGGCATCTTGCCAATACACCTGGGCTCTTTAATTAGTACATAGTTAAATGTATTTTAATGATATGTATATTGAAACTGATATTATAGAATGTAACTGCAACCATTCTGGCTGTGAATAAATTTTACCTAATATATACCTCATGGCCTGTGTCAAAATAAATTGTTTGATGAGAGAAAAGAGACAGAGAGAGATTGAGATTTGTTCCAACTATAAAGTTAAGGTCGGAGTTATTTGATCTCTGTCTCTAGATGGGAAACTACAGGTTTATCTCTTATTACGTGTACCTATTTTTCTGCAAAATCTGTAATGAATGAATCTTTATGAGGACAGTCATATTCTAAGTGCACAGGAATGTTATCAGTGGCTCCAGTAAAGATAATAATTATCCTAATTTTATATCTCTTAACCCTTTTTATATATAAATCCACATTCTAATTATCAACTTTTTTAACACCTAAACTTGTTTGTAATATTATTCTCTATTTCCTGCTGTTTGTAGATATTCTTAACAATGATAAACCATAATTTCATTATGGTGATGTTACCTTCCAAATTTGCTTGTCTGAATCTGTGAAAGGTCCTATGACGTGGTGTAGCACATGACATGTCAAATTTTACTCCAATACCTCCTTGTTGAAGATACTATGCTGATGTAGTATCTTGCCAAATAATATTGACTTGTTTAATGTTTGTTATCCTCATAGTATTTTTTTTTTAAAGGAGGGCCACCCAGGATATGTGAAATTGTTCTTTGATATTTTTGGTAGTTTTTTCTTAACTGAGATAAAATTCACCTAACATAAAATTCACTATTATAACCATTTTAAAGTACACAATTCAGTGGCTTTTAGTATGTTTAAAATGTGCAACCATCATCACCATCCAATTCGACTATTTTCATCACCCAAAAAAGGCAGTTGGAATTTTGGTACAAATTGCATAGAATCTGCCAATCAGTTTGGGGGTATATTACCATTTTAACAATAGTAAGTCTTCTAATAGATGAATGTGAGATATCTTTCTGTTTATTTTGTTCTTTCATTTATTTCAGCAATGTTTTGCAGTTTTCAATGTATGAGTCCTGCATGTTCATTGTAAATTTATTTTTAAGTATTTCTTTTTCACTTGGTGTTTGTTTTTTTTCTGTTTGTTTTTTTTTTTGTTTGTTTGGTTGGGTTTTTTTGTCTTATGAGGGGGAGGTAATTAGGTTTATTCATTTATTTATCTTTGGAGGAGGTACTGGGCATTGAACTCTGGACCTCGCACATGCTAAGCATGTTCTCTACTACTTGAGCTATACCGTCCCCTCTATTCCTAAATATTTTTGATGTTATTGTAAATGAAATACTTTTCTTCATTTTATTTCCAATTGTTAATTATTATAAAGAAATAAAACTGATTTTTGTATGTTGATCTCATATACTGCAACTATGCTGGATTCATCTATTGTCTGTGACTATTATCTGATAGCTTTTTAGTAGACTCTCTAGGATTTTCTTTATATGATATGTCATTTGCATATAGAGATAGTTTCACTTTTTACTTTCTAATTTGCTGATGACTTTTCTTATTGCCTCATTTATCTGCCTAGAACTTCCAGTGCGATGTTGAATAGAAATAAGAAAAATGGATATCCTTATTTTGATCCTGATATTAGAGGAGAAATTTTCCATCTTTCAGTTTAGTATGTTGTTAACTGTTGGTTTTTCATGGATAACCTTTTACCAATTGAGGATATTCCCTTCTATTCCTTTTTTATTGAGTATTTTCTTATCAATAAAGGGTGCTGGACTTTGTCAAATGTTTCTTCTACATCAGCTGAGATGATCTTTTTTCCTTCATTTTTATTAATAAGGTATATTAAATTTATTTTCATGTTAACCCAGGGATAAATCCTGCTTGGTGATGGTGTGTAATCCTTTCAATATGCTGCTAGATTCAGTTTGCTAATATTATGTTGAGGGCTTTTGCATCTATAGTCTTAGAGGATATTGCTTTGTAGTTTTTTGTTTGTTTTGAAGATAATTATTTTAATGCATGTTGTTTGTTTTTAATGATGTCTTTGGCTTATGTGATAGTAATACTAGCCTTATAAAATCAGTGTGAAGTAATCACTCCACTACTTCTTGGGAGAATTTAAAAAAAGATTGACGTTAATTTTTCTTTGAATGTTTGACTAGTAAAGTGATCTGTCTGGTCCTGGGCTTTTCTTTGCTGGAAATTATTTGAGTGCTGATTTAATCGCTTTGCTTGTTATAGGTTTATTTATGTTCAGTTAATTCAGATCTGTTTTGTGAATAGGCAACTAATGGGGTTCAGGGTAGGCTGCCCCAGAATTTGCCACTTTGGCATGTGGATATTTCAAGCTGAAGATAGTCAAGGCCCAACAGACCTAAGAGCTTTTTACCTCTCCTTTAACAATCTAAAAGAATTAGAAAAGGAGCTTATACCAGAAAGAGAGCTATTACCAGAGATAACTTTTTATGTTAGACTTATGTGCATGGCACGTCAGACATTTGTTTACCAAACATTTGCTCTTCCCATCTTCCTGTGAATTTCTTTCCTCCTTTTTGAAGTCACAGACTCCTACCCCCTTCTTCTTAGCTCAGGATAGCATATAAGCCTCAACTGCCTGACTATCAGGGAGCCTTATATTTGAGGGGCTCCCATACGTACAAAATTAATTTTTTTTTCTCCTGTTTATCTGTCTTATGTCAGTTAAATTATTAGGCCAGCCAAAGAACCTAAAAAGAAAGAATGAAAAGTTTTCCTCCCTTCCACAAAGGAAAACTATGATTATCTTTGCATTATCAATAAAAACCTCTACCTTCATTTAGACTATTTAAATAATTGGCTTGATTTTACAGTATTATCTTGAATAGTCTTATTCTGGCCAGAAGGAAATGATTAATAGCCAAGTTATGACCTTTCTTTTACACTTGGAGATGCCTGAGGGCTTAACATTTAGTTGGAGTCTCTTTGCAGCATTAACTCCAGAAACTTATAGGAGTACAACAGATCCGAGTTACTGAGAATCCAGTTGAGGATGGTGTACTGGGCCCAGTGCCCATTCCTCATTGTCAAGGTTGTTTACTGAGTAATGCTAACCTGTTACCTATTACCCCAAGGGTGAAGCTTGACTATATAAGAATAAAAACTAAAAAGATCTCAGACTTAAGGGGATTTCTGAATTGAAATGATCCATGCGCCATCTCTTGTGATCATTTGTGACTTGAGAGTGGAGTGAATAGGACAATGGAAGCTGTGCTTTTAAGTCATACACACTCTACTTTTCAGTTGTGCATTCTGTGTGGTTTCCAAGTTTTACCACCCTAGGTCACTTAATATGCATTCAGTAACCATAAAGATTATAGACTTTGGTAATTAAAACAAGATTTAGTATAATTGTAAATAGTAGGGATAAGCATCATTATAAAAATAATGAGGACAATAATAATGGACTCAGCAGTGGGAAGAATGATACTGTTACAGTCTCAAAAAAGAACGTATTTGTTTACCTAGATGGTCGATATGTTGAGCTTATAGATCAGTCTGCATATTCACTGTCTATTTTTCCATACTGTATTTCTACTAAGCATAAGAAAAAACTCTCTCACAATTTTGGGTCAACAAGAATGGTGGTTCTGAAAGATATTTCTGGATATTCAAGTGAAACATGAAGTGAGACAATTCTGTAGAGGTTTCTCATGGAAATCTACTATCCAGACTCCATCAGATGCTAAGCTGTGGTGACATGCTCAGTACCAGAAGGTAAAATAGAGTGGGATAGATAAAATAGGGATAGAGTGGCAAAGATAAGAATAATTTTTAGTGTTATTCCAAGTTTCTTCAGATACTATTACCAGAACTTTGCTAACCTGTACAGAACCTTTGTATAAAGTTTTAAATGTGCCTCATTCCTCTCAGAAAGGACATAGTGCTGGGTGTACAGTTGACCCTTGAACAACATAAGTTTGAACTGCTGAGCCCATTCCTATGCAGATTTTTTTCAATGAATACATACTACAGTGATACATGGTCCACAGTTGGTTGAATCTGTGGATGCAGAATCGTGGATACAAGAGGGCTTACTATAAAGTTATATGTGTATTTTCCACTGTGTGGAGGGTTGGCGTTGCTTAAGGGTCAACTGTGTCTGGTTTTAGCTGAAGGTATCTTTGTGCAAAGAAAAATTCATCTGTCAGGCACAGCTTTAAATAGGTTTATTGACTTAGCAAGTAGTTTGTAGGCTAGATATCAACATCTATAACCTCAGCTGTGACTGAATGACACACTGATAAATAACAGTTACGTCCATTCAGCATTTGGAATTTATAGCCTGGATCTTCACAGAGCAAATGAAAATATGTAACTCACTAGCCATCATTTAACAGTATTTGCAATTTCACTATTTCATTAATGTTTAAAACAGTGGATAAAACTAACCACCCACATTTCTCTGTGAATAAGATTTCAGTTGCAACCTCCTTTATTCACATAAACTCTCTTCTTTACTTATCATACTTATCCCAAAGTCTCTTCTGTGTATCATTAGTTAATTTTTAACTTAATCAAAATTTCTTCTCTTATATCATGGGTTTTCTGTAATAAACAGAACAAAATGTCATCAGGTAATTCTCTCACATATATGTATCATATACATGCAAACAGTTGTCAATACATTTCCTTTTAGAGGTTTCATCCAGTGAAATGACTGTTATCATATGCGAGTAGTTGTTCTTCTATGTTTTATGTCACTAATATTGTGGGACATCTTACAGAGACATTTAACAAAATGCTTTCACCAGTTTTGTCTTCTCTAGAATTATGTTTTGAAATTGATTTGCATTATGAGATCCGTGTGCTGTAATTTTTATTTTATTTTGTTTCGTTTTATTTTTGCTGCATTTTCAAAGACTTCAATAAGCCTCTAGTTTTTGTCTCATCTCCCTATATTCAGCAACAAAATGTGTCAATTCAGTTCTATAAAGCATAATTTAATACTGGTTCTCAGGAATCTTCGCTGGTTTGCCAGAGGGATCCCTGTTCTTTGTTTGAAAAGATGAAACTTTATGATGGAATTGTGCCACTGTTTGACAAAACTTTATAACAGACAATACTTGAAAGGAATTAGTCAGCAATCCAATTAAACCCGCCTTTTAGATATTTATGGCTCTATTCTCTATCACATTTTTCTTCTCTAGCTTCTTCTGTAAAATTATTATACACAGGTGCTCTTCTTTAAGCACGTGCAGATTTATCCTTTCTATTTGTGTAGTCCCTCTGTTTACATTTACATTCTGAGTTAAAGCATTTCTGTTATCCTTTTTTCATCTCTTGTGCTTCAATGAATGAATTTTTCAGTCATCAGTGTATTTTTTGGTGAATTTTGGAATACAGTGCAAGACAATAGCTGCAATTGAACAAGCAAATTTATCAAGCAAAAATAACCAAGTGACAAAATCAAATTGGGAAAGACAAGCTATATCCTGTTACCTTAACTGTCAAGGAGAACTGACAGTGGCAGTCCTGGAGTGCATGCATAACCTCTAGGAAAGAGACAATTAGAACCTAAAAGGATTTGTGTGAAAATCACAACATTTCATTTCTTTTTCTTAAAATCACTTTATTGTAGTGTGATTGATATGCTAAAAGCAGGAGATATTTAATGTGTACAACTTGATAATTTTGAAGGTAAGTATATGTTCATGATATCATCACTGCAATCTATGCCATAAACATATCCCTCACCTCTAAAAGTTTCCCCCTGCTCTCATTATTTGTAATTATTTTCTGTGATGAGAAGACTTAGCATAAGTTCTACCTTCTAGCAATTTTTTAAGTGTACCATACAGTATTTTTAACTCCAGGCACTATGTTGTACACAGAATAAGTTCTCTAGGACTTATTCATTTTTTGTACTCTTTGACTAATCCCTCCCCATTTTTCCCTCCCCCAGACCCTGGCAACTACCATCTATGCTGTTTCTGTGAGTTTGACTATTTTGGATTCCTTATATAAGTTCCTCATATAGTATTAGTCCTTCTGTGTCTGGCATATTTTGCTTAGTATAATGTCTTCAAGGTTGATCCGTGTTGTCACCAATGTCAAGATTTCCTTCTTTTTTATGACTGAATAATATTCCATTGTATGTATGTATGTATATATATGTGTGTGTGTATATACCACATTTTCTTTATCTATTCATCTGTCATTGGGCACTTAGGTTTTTTCTGTGTTTTGGTTATTGTAAATAATGCTGCAATGAACATGGGGTGCAGATATCTTTTCAACTTAGTGGTTTCACTTCCTTTGAATAAATACCCAGAAGTGAGATTGCTGGATCATATGTTAGTTCTATTTTAAATTTTTTGAGGAACCGCCATACTGTTTTCCATAGTGGCTGCATCACTTCACATTGCCACCATAATATGCATAAGACTTCCTTTTTCTTCACATCCTCACCAACACTTATTATCCCTTGTCCTTTTGATAAAAGCCATTCTAACAGGTGTGAGGTGACCTTTTGCGGTTTTAGTTGAACATTTTATATGATTCAGTTTTTTTTCTGTTCTTAGCATGTCAACTATACTTTTTGTTTTCTTTAACTTTTTTAGTGTTTGCCCTGGAGTTTGCAGTATGCATTTACAGTTAATCCAAGTCAACTTTCCAATAACATGATACCACTTCACAGGTAGTGCAGGTATATTTTAATAATAAAATATTTCTAATTCTGCCTTCTCATCCCCTGTTTTAGGTTAAAAAATATATATAAAAATGATTTTTAAATTAGTCTAAATACTTATAAGTTACTATAAGTAACTTATTAAAAGTTACTTAAAATAAGTAAAATTTTCAATAAATCAGAGAGAAAATTGACATTAGAATTAATTCTTGGAACAAAAACTTCCAGATTAAGGTAATTTTATGATCAAGTCTTTAAATTTTCAAAATATTTGCTGATTAAATTTCCTACTCTATAGAAACTTGAAATATTAACTTGAAATATTAACTGATTAATTCTGTGGACCTAGGTTTGTCTTAATATTCAAAACCTATTCAAAACCAGAAAAGAATAATATATAAGAAACATACAGAACTAGCTCAGTTTAGCTCACACTTGAATATAGATGCAGAAATTCTAAATATAGCCCTTCTATTAATAGTGATCAAGACTCACTTCTATTGTGTCAGCAAATGACCTTAGTGGTGAAAATTATGGTAGAGAATCACTGACAACCCACTATACCTGCTGTGTTGTAACTATTAATGGGCCTAAATTTCTGTTTAAATAACAAAAAATATGCATGGCTTACTATAACCAATGAAATTTAACTCTTTTTTTTCATGAAGGAAAGATATTTGGAAATGAGAATGAAACCACTGGCTGGGGCCATGCCATTGGGTCTTTATAGATTTCATCCTATTAGCATTGGGTTTCTGTGGGCAGAGTTTAGGCCTGGAATTAACAAGGACAAGACTGGATTTTCAATTTAGAAAGATCACTGTGTCCAAGTGTGAAGAATGTTGTGTGAAATATGGGGAACATCGTAGATGGCAAAGAGACCTTTGGAGTGATCCTGAGAAGATATTATGGCTGCCTAAATGTGGGGAGTTGCAGTGGAAAGGGAGAGAAGTGAATACATTTGACAGATATTTAGGAGACAAAAGGGATGGGAATTGGTGGACTGGAAGTACGGAGAAAAAAGATACTGTTTGGGATGGCACCCATATTTTTCGATTGAATGCCAGGATGGATAGTAGGTACAAACACAGTGGGGTATTTGGAAGGAGAAAGAAGATGATTTCAGAAATGGGAGTTCAGTTTGCACCATACTGTTGTTGAAATGCCAGTGGGAATCCAGTGAAAGATGTCCAGAAGGCAGTTGAACTTAGATTCCTGAATCTCTGGGTAGGGATCTAGGTTGAAGATAGAACCCAGGAATTATTGAAAACATGGAAAGGAAAAGATAAAAGGAGCTAGGAGATAATTTATACTGACACAAAGAACTTAAAAGGACAGGTGGAGGAAGTGGATCTTATAAGGGATGCTCAGAAGGATCAGTCAGAGAGATGAGATCCAAGGCAGCATATGTGAAAGCCCAGAGAGAGTTTGAAGAAAGAAGAGTTATAGAATCAGAAGTCAAGTTCAGCAGTGTAATGGAGGAATGTGTCATCCTCCCTTCTAACATTTCCTTCCAGTTAAAGGGGGGTTACAGTATGTGCTCTAAGTACCTGGTTTCCTCTGCTAGTTTCCTCTTTCTTCCTGGGATGTGGAGTGACTTATCTAATTGGTAAATCTGGAAAGAGTAATTGGGCATATATGGCCTAAGCCCCTTCCCTGGAATGGAAATGAGCCTGTCCACTGAGAGTAAAGCCACTTCTCTCCCTGCTGCTGCCATATCTGGTCACTCTCCTAAAGAAGCCTAGAGGCAGAAGTTGAATATTAAGAGTAAACAAGGGTATTTGAAATGAGGCCTCTGGGTGAAAGGATTCATTCCATTAGGGGAAGGAATGGCCTCAGACAGCAGACAATTCAGCTCCCTGCTTTGCAACAGGAACCAAGGGACAGATCATGGGTTTCAATTACTATTTGGTAGTTGGAAATTCAGAGTATTCCTGCCTAGTGGTATGTATTTGTTCTAAAATTTAGGGGAAAGAAAGGGCATCCCCTGAGATTGAAGCAGAAGGATAAAATAGATTTCATAAGAGCTGTAAAGGTTTGAAAAGAGCAAGTATAGACAATCAGAGAAAACTGAGTAAGAATACAGAGACCTTCTAATCAACACTGAACTTTAAGATCTTTCTACACGGATGGAATTTTCTCCCATTCTCAGCATCTGGGAGAAGGTCTAGATTTTCAAAGATCCCTGGGTGGAGTTTTGCCAGACAATTGTGAGTAAAGACTGTGAAGCAAGGGGTCTCAGGGACTGTCAAGAGAGACAGTAAAATGATAAACAGCTGAATCTAATTTGGCAAGAAATGGCATTAGAAGCAAGGGACTCATAGGTCAGAGAACAGGTCAAGTGGGAATTCCCTAATGTGAGAATGAGAGGACACATGTTTGGAGTCATAGATATGAAGGTATGAAATGTGAATGTAGGATGTCAGAAGTAGAGAAGTGCTAGGGAGAGATGTAATCTATGATACAGCCATGGAATTGGTGGTGAAGTAGAACATAGGTAAGAGACACTGACAGTTAAGAAATTAAGGAACTGAACTGAGAGTCCTGAAAGTTGCAGTCATCTGGGGTGTGGCAGGAATCAGCATGAAGACAAAAAGAGTGAATATGCAAGCTAGACCTTCAGTGAAAGAAGTGGAGAGACCAGGAATGAGATTTGTGGAGGGGTGTAGACAGATAGAGATAATCCAAAATACTAAAATATTAACAGTGGGTATCTTAGAAAGGTAGTGTTATGGTGAAATTTTCCTCTATACTTTTCTGTAACTTCCAGATTGTTGATAAGGAGTATATGTTACTTTTACAATCAGAAAAGTAATGCCACTTTTTTTTCCAGCTTATATTTATGAGTTTCCATAGTAATATCATGAACAAGACAGGTTACTTTAACTTTTTTCTAAGTACTTGATTTGGATGTGGTTTACAGGAGGGTGTATGATAAATGCCATCCAAATAGTATAAGTCTGTATGTGCTTGTAAGTTACTCAGGGAATATATTGCATTTAGCATTTATAATTACAAAATAACCCAAATTATGTGCATTATTTGGTTAATCTATTCTTTTTCTTTGCATATTCCTAGTTTCCAAAGCCCTTAATGTTTTAAATAAGCTAGGCCATCCTTCACACATAAACATGACCAGTACACTTCAGGTGCTTTATAAAAATATTTTTGTTTTTTTACTATCATTAGGATGGAGATAAGGATGCCCTTTAATTAATGAAAACCATTCATTTAAATTCAATCTAGATGTAATTAAGTATCTGTAGAGTATTGAGTGCTAATGAACATAGCGTTTTATAGAATTAACCCAGAAATTGAAAACTTATTATTCCTGGCCTTTGCTATCATAGCATCTGGACCCTAGCATTTTGCTATTATATCACTACATTTTCTATTCTCTTCTTCATATATAACATCTTTTTTTTTCTTTTTATGTCAACTAAATTAAATCACCCTGGCTTTACTTCTTCATGAAAGATTTGTTTTTAAGAAAGCAATAATGCATGAAAATTTTAATTTATATTTTATAATATAATATTCCTTGGTTAGAAAAATAAAATTAAACTGCTGATTTATAGAAACAGGACTTACCACAACAGATCAAAGTAGTTTATTTTCTAGGGCCTCCTCTTCTTTTAACAACCACATTCTGAATTCTCACAGTTCATCTTGTATCCCTGATTCAATATTGTCTTCAAATCCCCTCTAACTACTACTAGTCATTGAATTTTATAAGAATTATTCTATTAACCAGTTTACATTAAGACATAGACTTGTACATGACCCAGTTTCTCACCATCATAATTATTTGAAGGAAGCAGTTCATTGACTTTTTGTGATTTCATTGCCCTCCTTCATTTCCCTGCCAATTGCTTGTCCTTTATTTGGAGGCACATTCTGTTTCCATTCCTCACACTCCTTTGGATGATAACTAATAATTTCCTCTTTGTTGAATAAAGAATCATTCATCTCATTGAAATATTTGCCTTTGATACCTCTGTTTCTTCTTTCTTCTCATGTGAGCAGAGTCTCTTTTGCCAGTATTGGAGTCTATAGGGCACTGGTTGATGGATTTTGTAGCTGAGCGTAGAATCAGTGTATTTATTAAAATGGTTTACTGAGTGATTCTGCAACTCGTATCTTGCTGCAGCTGTATAATTGATGGGCTAAGAAACTTATTTTGTGTTCCAGTAGTATAGCTGTATGTGTGTGCAAGTGCATGCAGATGTATGCATATGTGTCCACATATATGTGTACAGGCACACACAATTGATGTATGTCTGAGGAGGAGGAAGGTGATTCGTACACATAATACTGAAGGAAAGTGATTTAAACATTCTATCAATTAATTTTAAAACTAAATTAATCTCACTAAATTCTACCACTATATTAACTCACCTATCACAGAACCAAGAAAAATATCTTAGCTCAAATATAAATAGTTCTGAAAGATATTAAAACTCTACATGTACTCCATATAACTGTACTGATATTCCTGCCTTGATCTTGCATATATGTCTTCCTTGTAGAATACATTATTCATTTATTTTTAACATTTCAGATTCTTTACTTTTTTTTTGCAAAATCCACATACTTAAAGCTTTCTTTTTAAACCATTTATCCAAACCAATCATTCTGTTCACTGCAGTCAAAGCACATTCATCAGATTTCCTTCTTGAGTGTTAATTTGCATTTGTATACAGTAACAGGCAGAATTGTAAAGGTAGTCCCCCAAGATTCCAGCCCTCTGGTTATTCAATCAGTGATATGTGTCCTGCTGGAAAGAGATTTTACAGGTGTATTTAAAGTCCCAAGTCAGCTCACCTTAAGATATGGAGATTGTCTAATTGGGCCTGACTCAATCAGGCGAGAAGCTAAACAGTAGAGTTTCTCTGGATGTGCAGAAGTCAGAGAGAGATGTGCTCCTGCTGGCTTAAAGGAAGAAGGAAATGCCATGTTGTAAGATGGCTTGTGAGTAGGAGACTTTTAATAGCTGACATCAGCCCCTGCCTGACAGCCAACAGAAAAACGGGGCCTCAGTTCTACCAACAAAAAGAAATAATTCTGACAACCATCACAGAGTTTGGAAAAAGACCCAAGTCTCAGATGAGCTTTGTAGCCTCATTGATACCTTGACTTCAGCCAGTGGAACCTGAGCAGAGAATGCCCCCATGCCACACTGGACTTCTGACCCCAGAACTGTGAGAGTAAGTGGACATTGCTTTCAGCCATTGAATTTGTGCTAAATTAGTATGGAAGCAAAAGAAAAATAATACATATGTGTAATTATTTTGTGTTTCATTTGTGAATGAAACTTAAAATTCCTCAATAGCAGGAATTATTACTGAAATAGGTGTGTATTTATGCTAAATATACTGATAGATTAAAAATTATATTAACTGACCAACTGTAAGTTTAACCAATACTTACCTCAATTATATATAACATTTTATTCACAGAGACCATCATCATTGCTATTGTAGACTCAAAAGTGTTCCTTTAGCTTTAACAGTGATTCTAAAGAAAGGGGAAATAAGAAAAAAAGAGAAAATTTTAGCAAATGCTTTGAATGATCTGCTGTTATGTCCTTATTCCCTGGCATCCAGTTTACTTGTGCCTCCTGTTGAGGAGAAAGAATTTTCCTCTACCCTTCAAAGATTCTTTCAGTTGGTCTAATAATCAAATCAACATGAGACAGATTAACAGGAGAAAATCAAATTTAATTTTATATGTCCAGGAATCCCACATATATGAAGGGGTCAGAGACCCTACATACATAAGAGATTCAGAGACCAAAGGGTAAAATGAGATATATACATGCCATCCTGAGCTAAGGAATGGGATAGGGGCCTGGGGCTTCCAAGAGGAAGAGGATGATTCACAGGACAGTAAGAAGAGCAGATGTTTGGTAATTAGATGTTTGCCGCACTATACAGATGGATCACTCAAATAAAATTTATCTCTGTTAGCAATTCTCATTCTGGGAAAGACTCTCAATTTAAATTATTCTAGGTATTTAAGGGAGGGGCAGAAGTTTTTCTTGGGCCTAAAGGATCTCAGTTGCTTTTAGCTCAAGTACCCCACATGCCAAAGTGGCACATTTTGAGGAGGCTCATCCTGAACGCCTTCACTCCTATACTCTGGGTCGGCATGGTGGTGTAGGCAAGGAAGAATAATTTTCCCTCTTCCCTTCTAGATTCCTGGCTGAGACCCCTCCACCCCTGTAATAAAAAACAGATTATCAGGAAAAAACAAAACAAACAAAAAAACCAGAAGTTGAATCACATGTACCTCCTGTATACATGGGAGATACTCAGAAAAACTGAGTAACTCTCCAGAATGCTCACTCCACCACATTAAATACAGCTGTCCCTCAGTATCTGCAGGGGATTAGTTCTAGGATCCTCTTAGATACCAAAATCCTTGGACGCTCAAGTCCCTTATATAAAATGATGTAGTATTTGTATATAACCTATGCACATCTTTCCATATACTATAAATCATCTGTAGATTACTTTTGATATCTAATATATTGTAAATGTTATGTAAATAGTTAAAGCACAATATAAATGCAATATAAATAGTTGCCAGCACAAGGCAAATTCAAGTTTTGCTTTGTGGAAATTTCTGGAATTTTTTCCCAAATTTTTTTGATCCAAGGCTGAAACCATAGATGCAAAACCTGCAGATATGGAAGATCATCTCAACCACTTTCAGCTAAAGACAAAAGATGTTAGGGGAAGTAGGGAGGTCAGTTACAGAGGTTATCAGGAAGAGCACAATAAGCAAGGGCATGGTTGTTCTGCAGATTTAAATCATTGCCTTCTCTGTTGATAAGAGTTTCTAGAGATTGAGTCATCTTCCTCTCCCTGGTACAGAGAGGGAGATGCCCTTACAAATGGAGATTTCCCTTGTAAATGTTTCTCACAAAATGATAACTTCTACTGTTGTTTGCAGAACTTCTCCTGTGTCTGCTGTTCATTAAAAATAATAAGCCTAAAAATAATTCTTATGCCAAAGGGCATACTTATTCTGGGGTGAGAAATTCTGCTTCCCTTCAGTGGAGTGCCTATAATTTTCTTCTGAGAATTATCATTGCATTACTGGGGATGCTCAAAACCAGTTGATGTCACCTGGGGAAGGCACAGAGCCAATGGCTGTGTGGGGTGAAAGTTTGAAAACCCAGCTCCCTTGACTCTAACAGAAATAAAAAAAGCCACTGGTGTCATTTCAGCTCCAGAGAACACCATGGAATCGGACTGAGGCTGATTGACTTAAATCCCACATGTACTTCATTTGGTTTTCTTCTTAAAAAAATTTTTGGGGGAGGAAGGTAATTAGGCTTATTTATTTCTCTTATTAATTTTTTTAATGGGGGTAGTGGGGATTGAACACAGGACCTTGTGCATGCTAAGCATGTGCTCTACCACTGAACTATACCCTCCCCCTCTCCCTCCACACTTACTTGAAACAACTGATTTCCTCTTCTGCTTCCACTACCCACTTGTTTTTCCTGGAAGCATTTCCTTAATAAATCACATATCATTGAATCCTTATCTAAAGATCAGCTTGTGGACAATCCTACCCAAGAAAAATATAAAATGAGCAAACAAAAGCATGATAAATTCAATCATTTATAAAAAAAAGATAAGGGATTAATGAAAATAAGGGTAAAAATGAAAATTTATTCTGAGGATCAGATAGGAATTAATATACTAAATTTTGTTTTGGTTTTTTTATAAAACTAGTCTTAAAGATGATCACATTTGATTTCAGATGCTCCTAAGAGTAAAGAATAATTGACGTCTATAAAATTGCCTCAGTCCCATTCTTCCGTGAAGCACATGATACAGAAATTGTACAAATTATACAGCATGGCCTTTTGGCCATTTTATACATTGGTGTCATTAGTGTTAATAATACAATAAAACAGCAAAGTGACCTGTAGTTGGTAATACTAATACTTTATATTTTAATAAACATATTTCCTGGAAAATATATGATACCTCATTCAGGAAACAATTGTAATATTAATAGATTCCCTTTGACATTCTGAACAGACAGAAACACTAGCAGTAGGGTCTTTAAAAATACTCAATTTAGAGGAACAGTGAAATAAGAAGATACTCTGACACTGAGTTTCAATACTATTCTGTAATTTAAATATCAGTCTTCAGCCATTAATGATTTAGAATGATTCCGCTATGCATAAATCAAGATGGACATTTCTGGTGAATAGGTTGATGATTTGACAAGATGTTAATGCAAATGATGGAAATGGGCTTGTATGATTCTTTCCAGGTACTGTGCTGAGCACTGAACATGCATTATTTTGTTTCTGTAAAGCCTCTCACCAGTCTTAGAAATTATGCATTATAAAAAGTCAGTCACACAATTAGAAAAAAAGGAGTGTCACACAATTAAAAAATAAAGGAGGTAGATTCAAGTTCAGCCTGTCTGAAATAAATCTATATTCTTAGCCACTGCAAGAGAATGGTTAGCTACCAGGTCTGTCTTCTGCACATCTACTCAAATTTAGGAAGTCTGTACAAAGCCACATAGATGATGAATTTAAGCATTTATAAACTTTTTCACTAACTCATCAGTTTGTGTCATTAAACAAAAATACATTTTAATAATTTCTACCTGTTCTAATGATGTGCAATTTCACTTGTTTATATTAGAGCATAATTTAAATGAAAACCTCATTTTAGAAGCTATAAATACTGTTGCAGATTCTCAGAAAAGAA
Organism: Camelus dromedarius; assembly: GCF_036321535.1. Lineage (NCBI taxonomy): Eukaryota > Metazoa > Chordata > Mammalia > Artiodactyla > Camelidae > Camelus > Camelus dromedarius. The sequence goes on along the minus strand of NC_087472.1, from coordinate 86,952,987 downwards.
TATATTTGATTTCAGATGCTCCCCAGAGTAAACAATAACTGGCAAATACAAAACTGGCTTGACCACATATTTATGTGGAGCACATGATAAATTCTTATGGAGGTGAAATGTTTGTGGTTTTATACAGGAAAAAAAGGTACTCCTGAACCCTAAGGAACATCATTAAATGAGACAATATGGAGGAAATCATGGCTACTTCCTATATCACACTGCTTCAGTTACAGTTCTCATGTGCTAGTTACTGATATTTCCATGTAAAATTCAAACAACAAATATAGTAGGAAATAGACCTATATCAAGTGCACTATTCGTTTTTTATCCTTTACCGTTTAGGCACTCTCAGTACTTGTTATTAATGATTCCCTCCTCACAACTGTGTACTTTAAAATATTCCAAACTTAAAAAAAATTGAAAGACTGCTACAATAATCACAAATATATCCTCCACTAATTAACATTTCACCAATTAACATTGTGCCGCATTTGTTATCTCTCTTCTCTGTCTTGTTAATTTGCAATTTATTTTTCAAAAGCTATGCATGTGTGCGCACACACACACACACACAAATTCACACCTAAATATTCAGCATGTATCTACTGAGAGTAAGAACATTCTTCTATATAACAGCAATCCCATCATCACAAGCGAAATATTTAACAATGATACAACAACATTATCTGATGTATAGTCCATATTCAAGAGACCCAGTAATGTCAGGGTCCAAATTAGGATCACCCAATAATTTATCTCCTTTTTTAAAGTTATATGTGGTATGCTTTATTCCTTTTTTTCTTTGTTTTATTGAGATGTAATTGATGTACAGCACTGTTTAAGTTTAAGGTGTACAGCATAATGATTTGACTTATATATATCGTGAAATTATTACCACAATAAGGCAGTGATTATCTGTTGTCTCAAAATTTAAAAAAGGGAAAAAAATTGTTTTTTTTTGTGGTGAGAACTCTTAGGATTTACTCTCTTGACAAACTTCATGTATAATATACAGCAGTGCTAATTATATTAATCATGTTGTATATTATATCCCTAGTACTTATTTCTCTTATAACTGGAAGTTTGTATATTTTGACCACCTTCATCACCATATAAAGATATTGCATTATTATTGACTATATTCCCCCACACTCTGCATTGCATCTTGTGACTCATTTTTTTTTGTGTAACTGGAAGTGGGTACCTCTTAATTTTCCTCACCTGTTTCACTCACCAACGCTCCTCACTCCACCCCAGCAACCACTTGATTCTTTGTACCTATGACTGTTTCTGTTTTGTTATGTTTGTTCATTTGTTTCATTTTTGTTCATTTGTTTTTTAGATTCCACATATAAGTGAAATCATACAGTGTTTGTCTTTCTCTGTCTGACATTTCACTTAGCATTATACCCTCTAGGTCCATCCATATTGTCACAAATGACAAGATTTCATTCTCTTTTATGATTGAGCAGTATTCTATTGTATATATAAACCACATCTTCTTTATCCAATTACCTATGGGCACTTAGGTTGCTTCCATGTCTTTGAATTTAGTTCCCTTTAATCCCGTACAACTCCCCAGCCTTACTTGATCTTTCTTGGCATTGACATTTTTGAAGAGACAAAGCCAGTATCTTAGTTGCTCTGACTATCCTCTCATAACTGGAAGAATTTAAACTTTGATGGAAAGAAAATTCCTTCTGTCTATGGTATAGTTCTCACTGCATCCCATCAGGAAGCACTGCAGGTTGGAGGGCCATGTTATTAGTGATGCTGAGTTTGGTCATGAGGGAAGCAGAATTTGCTACCCCCAAATATCTCTCTTTGGCATGCAGACTATTTTAGGCTAATTATTTTTAATAAACTGCAGACACAGGAGAAGCTCTTAAAATAGAAGTTACCCTTTTGTAAGAGATGTGTACCTTTATAAAGGAAATCTCTATTTTGTAAGGGTGTCTTCCCTCTCAGTATCAGGAAGAGAAGGATGACCCTAAATGTCTATAAACTCCTATCAGTGGAGAAGGCAAGGACTTAAATCTACATAAAAGCCTTACCTTTGTTTACTGTGCTTTTCTAGATAACTTCCCATAAATGGCCTCCACCCCTACCCCAACATTTTCTTTTGCTTTAGCTGGTGATGGTATTTAAAGTAATGTCTCAGGCTGGTTCAAGGAGTTACTCAGTTTTCCTGGGTACCTCCCATATATACAGGACATATACATGTTATAAACTTCTGTTCTTCTCCTGCGTGAGAGGATTTCAATCTAAAATGAAACTACAGAATATAGGATGGAAAATCTCACGTGTGCACCCTCAGAAGAACAGAGCATAAGAACTGAGAGACTCATTTCTCATAAGCGCCTGATTTATAGAAGACCAAGCTTCATTTCCTGATCAGTGAACATCCACCAAGAATCTCTCCCCATCATCAAGCCAATGAGCTTACTACTTGCACTCTGGCTGGACTTCCCCTTCTTTGTGCTCTTTTCCTATGAATACAGCCCACCGCAAACCCTCAAGGGACTCATGTGTAACTTGCTACAGCATGGGTTTCCCAAATTTGCAATTCCTCTGCTATTCCCAAATAAACTCAATTTCAGGTCATTTGAACTTAGTCTCAGTTTACCTGTTTATTTAAATTGGTAACTTAATTTGTCTTTTATTATAGGATGCCTCAGCCAAGAACCTAGAATGGTAGATGAAAAATTATCTATCCTCCCCCACAGTTATCTCGTTATGGTGGTGTCCACCAAATGTCTTTGCTTTAAAGCTGTCCTTCGCCTTGGTAATAACTAACTTTTGATTGAAACTTTGAGATTGTGTGGAATGTACACTTCCTTATCAACTTTTCCCTCATTGGTCCTGGATATGAAGTATCCATTCTGTGTTTGGGTTGTGCAAAGCCTTCTGGAAGGGCTCCTCCAAGCAGCTAGGACAGTGGGTCTCAAGGCTGAAAACTACCAAGTCAGGTTCCAAAACTGAAAATTGCAGTGTAGGACAGCAGCATCAGAAGATAAAAAAAGAACCAAGATAACTTTTACAGCATTATGAGGAAGTGAATGTATTAATTTGCTTCACACATTATAAATTTATAGAATCAGTACATCTTTTAAGTAAAACAGTCAGAAATTATTATTGCTCTTTTTACAAACTTCAGGCCCTGTATGCAGACCTTTGCAACTTCTCTATACTCCTAAAAAGGATTGTCTAAGAACCACAGTTTTTTTTAGAACCATGTAAAGCTAAGAATTATAGTGATAATTGATCTGTTCCTATGCAAATCAATTATTCTTATGTTAACACATTTACCCTGATGCTTTTTTTTATAACTTCATATCCAAATATATTGTATTAATCTTTTGCTGGTTCATATATTATAGGATTCAAGTTAGTTCATTCAACCAAATCATTTGCCTAACTTCTGCTAAGAATTCATTGACAAGAATGTGTTGGTTTGCAGTAAAGTCAGTACACAATAAATGCCATTGGCTCACAGCTGGAATGATAGTTATAGTATCATGGTTCTAAAAATGTACTTTTTTAAATGCCTGCTTTTTCACAGCGTGGATATTAGCAATCTCCTATGAAACTCAGAAAGCTAGCATTAATGCGCACCACTTTTAAGAACTCCCATGCCTTAGTTTTTATCTTACATAAATAACATAAGAAAGTAGAATACAAAAATTCAGATATATTTCAAATCACATCAGTAACACATGGTTTCTGAGTGAAATTCAAGAGCTATATTAATCAATAAGTCATTGTATATGGCGATTATAAAATTCTGATTTATTTTCCTCATTTTTATCTATAGAACTTATTATCTTAACATATTGTTCTAATGTCAGTATAAATCTTAACCAGAAACTGTACATTGTTTTTATTTATTTACTTTTTAAAAACTAAAGTGTAGTTGATTTATAATATTATATTAGTTTCAAGAGTAGAACATAATGATTCAATAGATTATATTCTAATTAAAGGTATAAAATACTGGCTGTATTCTCTAGGCTGTACATATGTAGCTTATTTATTTTATACATAGTAATTTGTACCCTTTAATCCCCTACCTGTATCTTGTCCCTCCCCCTTTCCCTCTCTCTACTTGTAACTCCTAGTTTGATCTCTATCTGTGAGTCTGCTTACGTTTTGTTATATTCATTCTTTTATTTTATTTTTTAGATGACACATAAAAGTGATAGCATGCAGTATTTGTCTTTCTCTTTCTGATTTACTTCACTAAGCATAATACCCTTCAGTTCCATCAATGTTGTTGCAAATGGCAAAACTTCATTCTTTTTTTATGACTGAGTAATAATTCTCTCTCTCTCTCTCTTTCTATATATATATGTAAAACAGTAAGTTCTCTGTCCATTCATCTGTTGATGAATAGTTTGGTTGCTTCCATATCTTGGCTATTGTAAATAATGCTGCTATGAACGTTCGGTTGCATGTATCTTTTCAAATTGGTGTTTTAATCTTCTTCAGATATGCACCCAGGATTGGAATTGCTGGATCATATGGGAGTTCTATTTTTAGTTTTTTGAGGACGCTCCATACTGTTTTCCATAGTGGATGCATCAATTTACATTCTCACCAACATTTTACTAAGGTTCCCTTTTCTCCACATCCTCACCAATACTTGTTATTTGCAGTCTTTTTAATGATAGCCATTCTGACAGACGTGAGGTGATACTTCATTGTGGTTTTAATTTGCATTTCTCAGATTAGCGATATTGAGTATCTTTTCATGTGCCTATTGTCCATCTGTATGTCTTCTTTGGAAAAAATGTCTATTCAGATCTTCTGCCTATTTTTAAATTGTTTTTTTCTCTTTTTGTATTCTTTTATTGAAGTGTAGTCAGTTTACAATGTTGTGTCAATTTCTAGTGTACAGCATGATGCTTCAGTCATACATGAACATACATATAATTATTTTCATATTCTTTTCACTATGAATTACTATAAGATATTGATTATAGTTCCCTTTGCTATACAGTATGAACTTGTTGTTTAGCTATTTTATATATATTAGTTAGTATCTGCAAATCTCAAACTCCCAATTTATCCCTTCCCACCCTCTTTCCCCCAGGTAACCATAAGTTTGTTTTCAATGTCTGTGAGTCTGTTTCTGTTTTGTAAATCAATTCATTTGTTTTTGCTTTTTTAAGATTCCACGTATAAGTGATATCATATGGTATTTTTCTTTCTCTTTCTGTCTTACTTCACTTTGAATGACAATCTCCAGTTCCATCCATACTGTTGCAAATGGCATTGTTTTATTATTTTCTTTTGGCTGAGTAGTATTCCATTGTATAAATACACCACCACTTCTTTATCCCGTCATCTGTCAGTGGACATTTAGGACGTTTTCATGTCTTGGCTACTGTAAATAGTGCTGCTGTGAACATTGGGGTGCATGCATCTTTCTTGAATAAGAGTTCCCTCTGGATATATGCCCAGGAGTGGGATTGCTGAATCATATGATAAGTCTATTTTTAGTCTTTTGAGGAATCTCCATACTGTTTTACATAATGGCTACACGAAACTACATTCCTACCAACAGTGTAGGAGAGTTCCCTTTTCTCCACACCCTCTTCAGCTTTTATTGCTTGTGGACTTTTGAATGATGGCCCCTCTGACTGGTGTGAGGTGATACCTCATTGTAGTTTGGATTTGCATTTCTCTGATGGTTAGCAATATTGAGCATTTTTTCATGTGCCTGTTGGCCGTTTGTATGTCTTCACTGGAGAATTGCTTATTTAGATCTTCTGCCCATTTTTGGATTGGGTTGTTTGTTTTTTATTATTAAGTTGTATGAGATGTTTATATATTCTAGGGATTAAACCTTTGTCAGTCACATCATTTGCAAATATTTTTTCCTATTCCGTAGGTTGTCCTTTTGTTTTGTTTATGTTTTCTTTTGCTTTGCAAAAAGCTTATAAGTTGAATTAGGTCTCATTTGTTAATGCTTGCTTTTATTTCTATTGCCTGCGTAGACTGCCCTAGGAGAACGTTGCTGAGATTTATGTCAGAGAATGTTTTGCCTATATTTTCTTCTAGGAGGTTTAGTGTGTCTTGTCTTATATTAAAGTCTTTAAGCCATTTTGAGTTTATTTTTGTATATGGTATGAGGGAGTGTTCTAACTGCATTGATTTACTATAGTTTTGGGTTTTTTTAATTAAATTTTGACTTGTTAGTTTCAGTTCGTTATTCCAGTCTGTCAAGAAGATTTGCACCTTGATTGTATCATCCATCTATTACATTAGGTGGCTTGCCCAGGTTTCCAGCATCTGCAAACTGGAAGTTTAAACTGCACTTTTTTTTTTCTTAGTTTTATTGAGGTATAATTGATAATTAAAAATTGTATATATTTAAGGGGTACAATGTGATAATTTAAAATACATATACTACATTGTGAAGTAACTACCACAATCAGGTTATTTAACGCATCCATCACCTTGCATAGGCACCATTTGTGTATGTGTGTGTGTGTGTGTGTGTGGAGTAATAACACTTAATATTTACTCTCTTAGCAAATTTTAGGCATACAATACAGTATTGTTAACTGTAGTCATAATACTGTACATTAGACTTCCAGAACTTATTCATCTTATGCCTGAAGGTTTGGACCTTTTGTCCAACATCTCCCCCTTTTCCCCTACCCTCCAGCCCCTAACAACCATAGTTCTAGTCTCCAGTTCTATGGGTTTGACTTTAGATTCTCCATATAAGTGAAATCATACAATATTTGTCATTCTGTAACTGGCTTATTTCATTTAGCATAATGTCCTCCAGGTTCATCCATGTTGTCACAATGGCAGGATTTCTTTCTTTTTATGGCTGAATAATATTTTGTTATATATATATGTGTGTGTATATATATATATGTATATCACATTTTCTTTATTCTTTCACTCATTGAAAGATATTTGGGTTGAATTTCACTTACTTTGCCTTGCAAGAGAATTGAATTATGAACATTAATCAAGCCAAAATAAAATTTTCTCTTTCCCTCTCTTTACACACAGACACAAACTCCATACTTAACTACTCATACACATGCACACAACAAACTAAATAAATCACTGACACTATATGGTGTTAGTGACTATGATGTTGGATGATTTATCATTCACAATAATCACAAATTTTATTCTCTATTTATAGCTGACAAAATTCTGTATTAGACTCTAACAAATTGACTTGCTAATAGGTTCCAAAATTATTCAGATGTAAAGCTACCATGACACCTTATTTCTAAAAGCCAAGAGCGTATCTTTTATATTTGACTTTTCAGACTTAAAGCATCTTCATTATATCTCTGTAGATATCATTAGATTATGTTTAGTATCTCTGTGATTTGGGCATTTGCCAGAATGTCTTAAGATAAATGTAAGTAAAAATTGATAGTGTTTAGTTTTGAATGTATAATGATGTTCAAGTGGGAATTGCTTTGACTTAAATATGTCAACCAGCAATATGCTTTTATTTTTCAGTTTTTATTTTGAAATAATTACAGTGCACAAAAGTCATAAAATTAATACAGAGGTCCATGTACCCTCTTCCCTCCAGTTTCCCACAATGGGAATATCTTACATCTTTATAATACAGTACCAAAACCACAAAATTGACATCAGGACAGTATAATTAATGACACTACATATTTATTCAGATTTCATCAATTTTTACATGCATTGATTTATGGTATGTGTATGCAGTTCTATGCATTTTTTCCAAATATATAGATTCATGTAACCACCATAACAAGATACAAAAAAGCTCATCACAAGAAAGATTTCCTTCTACTACCCTATTATATTCATATACTTGCCTACATTCCTAACCCCTGACAACAATTAATCAGTTCTTCATCTGTAAAATTTTGTCAGTTCAAGAATGTTACATAACTGTAATCACACAGTATTCATTTTTTTGTCTGTACCTGTTGGCTTTTCTGGGCTGTGAACTTCTCCAGCATCCTGTCTGGGACACATAGGAGGCAAAATGAAAAGGAAAACCCAGTGAGCTCACTGCCATGCTGTTCCTCAAGTCCCAAGGACACTGGCAAATTTACCTCAGTCTCCCTAATAATTCGGAAGGTCTTTCTATGTTTGTTTTATGTATTGTGTGTAGGGGTCTTAGCTATAGGAAAAACAGGGGGAAATACATCCATTTTACCTTTTCCAGAATTGGAAGTCCAAACATGCTTTTAAAAAATGAAATTATATTTGCTCTTTGATAACAGCTCACACATACACAAACACAGATGCACATAGGGAAAGCTGTTAACAGTGGTTGTTAACAGGGACAAGATTATTCTTCTATTTTACCAGTATTTTACCATGGCATTTGCATTACTTCTAAGAAGACAACATTAAGTTTCTTTAAAAAAAAAAAAAAAGAAGTTTTATTGAAGTATAATTGATGTAGGGAAAATTTGCACATAGTGTACACAGTTTGATGAGTTTGAACATATGCATAATGTGCTTCAAAATTGTATTTTATTGTTTTTATTCATCCACATACTCTTTAGCTAGACTCAGCTTTGCTTTCCTACCACCAGAAGTGCCAACTTATTTGTTTAGCCTCTCACAACTGACTTATCTTTTGAGAAGGTGGATATATTTAAAGAAGTAAAATACTCTTAATTTTTGCTGGTTATATCCATAAAGGTCCTACCAGAGAGGCAGAGCCAGCAAGAATTAATGTTAAGAGATTTATTGCAAGGAATTGTCTTACACAGTTGTGAGAGTTGGCTAGGAAAGTTCAAAATCAAAAGGGCTAGCCATTAAGGCCGACTGAAACTCTGGAGTATGAATTGAAGCTACTGTGTACAGTCAGACTCTGTTCTTAAAGGAAGCCCCAGCTCTGCCCTTTGAACCTTTCATCTGATCGAATCAGGCCCTTCCAAATTATCTTTGATAATCTACCCTATTTAAAAATCACATTAACAAACTACCTTCATAACAACACCTAGATTAATGTTTAGATAACTGGAGACATTAGCCTAGCCAATTTGACATATCTAAAAGCTTCAAGCTCAGTAATCTAATCTAATACAAAATTTCCTGCTAGTTGGGCTAGTAAAATATTTCAAAGCAAAGTATCAAAATTGTATCAGAGAATAGATTATGTTGAAATTGTTAGTAGAGGGGGAGGATATAGCTCAAGTTGTAGAGTGCTTGCCTAGCATGCACAAGGTCCTGGGTTCAATCCCTAGTACCTCCTCTAAAAATAAGTAAACCTAATTCCCCCACCACCACCAAGAGAAATTGTTAGTAGAAAATGAAATGTTACTTAATCATTATAAGTGTAAAAGATGGGGCAGGGATATGGTTTTGAGATTTTTTAAAAACAGGAAAATGATGTTGCAAAAAAAACCCTACAAAATTTTCTTTGTAATAAATAATATTGTCTTAGCTATCTTTATATCAAAATCAGTAAATGTAGTATATAATCTATAAAATTCCATATTAAAAATAATTTTAAAATAAGTAAATAAAACAATTACATTTAGGGATCTTTTATAATAACATGTTCTGATTTTGAGTTAAAAATATAAGGTGCAAAATTTTATACATGTCATAAACTCAATGCTAGTAATAATGATAATGATGTTAAGTGTTGATATAAAACAGCCCCCTAATACATGCTAAGTTCTCTAATAATTGTTTTGGATAAAATATATCTAATCCTCACAACAAACCTGTTAGATAAGTGATACCTCCCTAGTGAAGATGAGGAAATTGAAACTCCAAGAGTTTAAATAGTTTTCTGGGACTAAATCTAATTCTTTCTATGTTATATATTCTGGTGCCTATGATCAGTTTATTGACTCTCAGTTCGAAATACACCATTTTAGACTGCTCTGTGAAAATGAACCTGGGCTCCTTAAATATTTTTCCTTTGCTAGCCGACACAGAATCTTTGTCAGTATAGGGTGCTGGAAATATACTGCAGGAGGAAGCGTTTTGCTTTCTGGTTCCACCGTGCTAGGTCCTCTGGGTCCCACAACTCACTTGGCTTTCTCCAACATGAGGCTTCGGCAGCACAGTCAGTTTCTTCAGTGCCCAGTTCTTGCAGTATGTGGTGGCCAGCAGCAGCCAGCAGCAGGTAGCTTCCCCTGGCACCCTCTCCCACACCCCACCCCTAACCCCCAGCAGTTTTGTAGCAGTGTCTCTGATGAGACACTAACCCATAAACTACTTTTCTCCTCACCTCAGTGGGAAGCTTGCCAGCAAGTGTTTCTGCCAGTGTGGTATACCACAACAGATTCTCTGCCATTCAGTGACCCATGTCTGTGCCCTCTCCAGGAAGATCTGGATCTCAGCCCCAGGGGGAGAAGCAACTCCCTGGTGTGCTGTCTTAGTCTTAGCATAGTGGCTGCTGCTTATACATGCTATGTCTATATTCTTAAGTTATCTTTCCTTATTAGCCAATCCATCGTTGTGCCAATACCATATAATGTTAATGATTCTTTATGTTAATCTTTCCCTGTTCAAATTACTGTCTTGTTTCTTTCTCTTAGATCCAGACTGATACACAGTTGGTACTTGGTGGTGGTCCTAGGAGATAGATTCTCAAAGATAAGATTTTGGTTTGGCCATGCCTTTCAGCTTGGGCACAGTGCTGTACTCCTTGCCAATGGGAAACGGGATGCTAGTAAAACAGCATGCAGTGACCTCACAATTAATCAGGCTTTTATTTGTAGTTGATTGTGATGAAATGCCAAATGAAACTTGTGCTTTGGGAGCCCAAGTGGCTGCTGCACTTGATTATTATGCAGTAATGACATCTGAAGGGACTATGATATGGGATAGATTCTTTTAAGTTCACTTGAGTGCTCACAAAGAGAAAATGATGTTTCCTTGTCAGTCCTAAAAGAAGCTCTTTTTATAGTTACAGGGCTGATGCTGCTGAAAATCACGTGCACAATTTCAGTGTGTAGGTTATTGAATTTCAATGGCAGTTAAAGTCACAGGCTTACCACATTCCTCAAGTGAAAGTTTGAGCACTGACTGACAAAGAATGGGAACCGGAAACTAGGAATGAAAACAACTGGCTGTATGAAATCCATATGAAAATGACCATCTTGAGCCCCAGCCTTGGGCTTCCTAAAGGATTCATCACAAAACCCATGGGCAAGAGCCAACAATCCAGGCTTGGAGGTGCATGTGATAAAAGGGACCACAGGCTACAGACTTTATTTTTACCTGTAGTGTTCTTTGAACATATTCAGAGGTGGAAGCTATCATATAGGATCCAGAGGTGGATCCTGTACCTTATAGGATCAGTTCCAGAAACTTGTCAGTGGATAAGAAAACTCTGAGAGAGAGCATCTCTCATGAAGAGAAGAGAGACCTGTCTTCTGTAGGATAAATGGAAGATTAGCCTTGAGGAGTGCAGAGGAATAGGAGGATTACAGGAGAAAGGGGTGTTGGGGAAGCCAAGGTCAGAGGCTATTTACAAATCATAGAAAGTCAATGATGTCAAATACTACAGTAAATTCCATTAGCATAAAAGACTGAAAAGTGTCTACTGGATATGCCCTTGGTGACTTTTTCAAGAGTAGTTTGAGGAGAGTGATGCAGAGGGTGGAATGAGAGATGAGGAGGTAGGGATCCAGACAGTGGTAAATTAGCTCAGCTGTGAAAAATTACTCCTTTTGAGTTTGCCCTATGTTTCTTCAATTGGCACAGTAATTCTAAAACACTGAGTATTTCCTTATAGGAAGGAATAAGGTCAGGATGCCTAACATCAACACAGGGATTCTGGATATTCTAACCATAAAAAAGGCAAATAAGAAGAAGGAGAAGAAGAAACATTTCTCAGTTACCATAGGATAACTGTTATATGAGATTTATAAACTGTTTACTTAGAAAACCTTGAAGAATAACTGGAACTAATCAGAGAAGTTCAGTAAGGGATCCAGAGGCAAGACAAAAGTGAAATAAATAAAGCTAAGCTGTCTTTTGGACTAGGAATAACTAATTAAAAGGCATAATGAAAAAATATTCTCATTAACACTTATGCATATACAGGTAAACTTAAATGACAAAACATGCTATTTCTTGAATGGAAAAACTCAATATTTTAAATATATCAGTTTTCCCAAACTTATACATACGTAAGGTCATCCCAATCCAAAATCATAAAAAGCCCTTTTTCTTGAAACAGGAAAAAATATTCTATAGTTTATCTGTTTCATCTAGATAATTAAAAGAGTGAAAAGAGTCAAGAAATCTGTGTAACAGATGTCTTTGAGGTAAGAATTTTTGTACCAAATAGTGCAGAGTAGTCCAAAGTTGCTGTGATTCAAAACACAAAACTGAAACACTGGGATTTAAATGTAATAATAGACCAAAAGCACACAATTCAGATTCTGCACAAAGAGTTAAGTACATAAGAGGATTTAGTGTATTATAAAAGAGTTATTTTAAATCACTGTAGTCACTGAATGTTATTTAATAAATAGTGCTTGGGTATCACAGAAAGTTTAAGGAACAAGTATTGCTAGATTCCCCACCCCACAGCCTCCATAAGAATAGATTTCAATGTTTCTCACCATTATAGATGTGTGTGCATATAATTTTTCTCTAAGTTCTAAGAAAGTAATTATAAGAAAAACATACAGACAAGTATGAAAATAAATGTCAAAAAACCCTACTGTTTGTGGTATTAGTATAACGCTGAACAGATGGAGACAAGCTAAATGTCCAAAGAGAGAATTGGTAAAATATATTAGGATATATCTGTAAAACAGTAATATAGAAACATCAAAATGATGATTTAAATATGTATGTATAGTCCAAAGATGACCACTATATATTGTTAAGGAAAAAAATTTTAAATGGTATTAGGCTATGTACATATTTTCATAAAAACATGTATATTTATATATGTTTAGAAAAAGTTCAGAATGCTGATAGTGATTACATTTAGGCATGATATATAATGTCCATGATATTTGTTTGCTTTCTCCCATGTATTTTTTCATATAACTTTGCATTTAGATGAAGTAACAAATCTATTTTATAAATGCCAGTAATACATAATATGGAAAACACTTTTGTCCATTAACAAAAGATGTATTTCAGATTATCTGTAATTAAAATATTTTTATTAGTTAGATATTGCTGCATAACAAATAATCCCCAAATAATCATTTACTATCTGTCATAGTTACTGTGAATCAGAAAATTGGAGGTGGCCTAGATGATCACTTCTGGCTTTGAATCAACTACATGGGTTCAGTGAGGACTCAGGTTACAGAGTTGCAGTCTTGTGAAGGCTTGACTCAGACTAAGATATCAGATTCCAAGGTGACTCACTCACATGGCTGGGAAGATAGTGCTGGCTCCTAGAAAAAGACCTTAGTTCCTCTTCTCATAGGATTCTCCACAGGGCTGCTTATGTGTCCTCAGTATATACCTGCCAGCTTCCCCCACAGTGAGCAATCCAAGAGCACAAGGAAAAGCTGCAGTGCCTTTTATGACCTAGCCTTGGAAGTCACAGTATCACATCCACATTATCCCATGGGTCACAGGTTTGCTCTAGTCAGTATTGGAAGGGACTACATAAAGGCATGAATATTGGGAGGTGAGGATTATTGGGAGACATATTGCAAGATGACTAATATAATTATATTAAGAAAAATAAAAATAAAAATCCTAAGATACAGAATATATTATACTAGCATAGCAAACTGATGGGTCTTATGCATCAACTGAAATGATTAAAACTGATGATTGTAGAGAAAATACTTTTAAACCAACATTAGGTAAACAAACATACATACAAATAAATATATAGGCTATTAACTACTATTTCAAGTGATTAGCAGAAGAAGATTGAGGTAAAATGAAGAAATTCAAATGGTTATATTAGAGAGTAGGATTTTGAGTAGATAAAAATTTTTCTTTCTTTAGTGTTGCACTTTTTTTTTAATCAAGACATGTATTTAAAACAAAATTAATAAGTATTATATTACATTTTAAGTCACTGAATATTAATTCTGTTACTCTGTAGTTGAAATAATGGATTATTAATAGAAAAAAAAGGTATTTAAAGTATTTTTGAAATACCAAATCTTAAAAATTAGTGGCATATCTAATTTACAAGAAAATCTTACGAACATCAAAGAGCCAACATAAACCAGTGATACCTATGAAAAAATCAATATTGAGTATGCTTCTGGAAAATTTAAGTATTCATCTCTAACAGAGAAATAGTTTATTTAAAATATGAATTGATCTCAATTCACAAATTATAACTGGAAATTTCCTCCCTCTCTCCAAGCTCCTTAGATAGAGAAGAATGAATAATTGAGGAATTACACAGTCAGAATAAGCAAAGCCTATTAATCTGTCCTGACACTGGGGAAAAGATGAAGGTAAATATTCTTTCTCCTTCTCTGGCTCCTATGTGGTGATACCACAGGACTAGAGAGGAAGTGTAGCCACAAATGTCAATATCACTTACTAAACTCACCATTCTGGTAACTGACTTGATTTTCTTGTGCATATGTTAATTTTATTTAAACCTAACACTGTTAGATTATGTCAGAATTAAGTTTAAAAAATCAACTCTGTAACTCTTCCTCCATGGTTCCTTGGTCAGAGTCTAAAAGTAGGAGGAGGAAAATGAGAAAAAATGACAAATATTTCAGGAGTGGGAAAAGGAAGAATAATAGTACAGCTGACACACCTAAGCCTCCAAGATATGACAAGCACTGATGGTTGCAGAGATACATATACCTAGTATTGTGTAGACTCATAAATTCCATGCTAACAGCCTGAAATGTTTTTAAGTAAAATGAAGAGCTAAATAACATGAAGATAATTAATTCTTTGAGTTTCAGTCAAGTGTATTGCCTACGCATGAGTTCATTTAATGTGAACTGGTCATACCACTGTCAATCCCTACTCTTGTTATAGAATCTTTTGGAAATAGTTTGTTCTTATAACACAGAAACAAAGTATTAAAACACTTATTACTAGTTAGATAGCTCTTAAAATATGGCAATTACAATAGAGGAACTACATTTTTAATTGTAATTCATTTAAGCTTTCATTTAGATAGTCGCATGTGGCTAGTGGCTACCATAAAAGGAAGTACAATGCTGTATACTGGCCCAGAAGACATGGGAGTGGCCCACAAGGAAATGAGGGGCTTGAGCAACTTAGACTATACAAGCCAGTCCAGCCACAGGACCAAATACAACTGTAGTTGTCCACCAGCACTTTTGATTGTACCCAAACCTGATGCAACATAGGAAAAAAGTGTTACAACAAGAAATAAATCAAGTCCTTCGTTGCTGATTTCACACTTTCCTGCTACACAGGTCAGCCAAGAGAGCACCCACTGGCTATTTACATTTCCACAGGAAAACAACAGACAACTTACAGCTAGCAATAAATATAGGAAAGGACATCTGAAATGACTAGAAACCAGATCATCAATCTGCCTCGCTGGCACAAATTTAGTGAGCGAATTCTTGCAGGGTGTGCTGTCTCTGCAGGGTTTTATATGTTCTTCTCACTGTCTGCCTGAATTACACTCCTATACACGAAGTAAATCTCCCTTTAAGTGCCAAACAAAAATGGAATGATTCAGAATTTTGAGTGGAAGTGTGACTCTTGCCATACATAGTATTGTGAACAAACACAGTGAGTTTCTTTAAGATCTCATGAACACTTTGTCCAGATATCCCAATGGTAACATTTGAAGGTGGGGTAGGGAATTAGATAAAAATTTTATTTGAATTTATTTTAAATTTTATTTTATTTAGATTTTGTTTAAAATTTAAATTTGTATTGGCCCTTTCATAAGCAAAACTTTCCCAGAGGCCTCTGTACTTCTTCCAGACTTACTCTTAAATGATATTACTCAAATTGGTCTTACAGGTCGAGCCTGATGCAAGGTAGACTGGAAAATTGATGAACTAAAGAATAAGATTGTCAGAGTTGCACAGTCTATGACCAATCATCAGTCATTTAATAGGGTGAGAACTTTATCTCCAAGCAACTCTTCATCTAATTCCTTTTTTAACAAATAAAAATTTAGCAATGAAAGAGTTTGTTATCGATGAATAACTATTGGGTAAGCAAATAACAATATTGGCTACTTTTGCTCAGGGACTGAGTGGGGCTAAATTCCAAGGGCTTTCATAACTTTCACCTGGTTGGGTCATGGTACAGGCAGACAAATATTTCATTCAAGAGTGGTTAAAGAAGGGAAGATAAATTCTTATCCTGGATTTGTGTGTATAAAATACAGAAATGGCTTAGGTTACTCATGTTAAAAGTCATTTTGTAAGTATACGTTATATGTCTACCTTTATTATAATATGTTATCTTAGCAAGCATCAAGGAAGCCTCTTCTATATCATAGTGGTCAAAAATTGCATGTATTACATTTTGTGCCCTCTGTCCAGCACAATAAGACATGATATAACATGTAATGCAAGACCGGGAAATGTAGAAAAAGGTCAGTAAGATTTGAGCACTATTTCTGACCATACTTTAGTGGGCTTGAGCTTTAATATATTAAAACCTTAAAATATCTAAGTAGGAAAAATGGCTGTTATAATCATGTTAAGTGATCAAGAGTAGTATAATATATATTTTAATATATAAGTATATATAAAGACTATACATTGATAAATTTACTGAGAATATACTTAAGAACATATAATGAATGCATACTATAGTATATGTGTTTGTAATGTATGAGAGTATGTTGATTTCTCCAACTGGTTTTATTCATAGGCTGAGTGGCTAGCTACCTACATAGCATGATAGAGCACTGGATGCTCTTTCTCTACTCTTTCATGATGGTTATCCTATGATGGTCAGCATAATATAGTGATTATGGAGAACAAACTCTAGAGTCGTATCATCCAGCTACAAATCCTAGCTTTTTACTTACTAGCAGTGTGACCTGGAGCAATGATTTAACCTCTTTGTGCCTCAGTTTCCTCTTCTGTAATAGAGGAATAATAGTAGTACTTCCATAGAGTTTTATGGAAGATTAAAAGAATTACTGTTTATAAAGCACTTAAATAAATGTCTGTGATGCACAGTAAGTACCATATAAATATTTGTCAAATGAAAAAAATTAAAATATCATTAACTAAGAGGTAGCAATTATTAGGGCATACAGTCAGTTATTAGAACCTCCCAGTTAAGTGCTTTTCCCATTACTCACCTGCAACTTGGGGTCAAATTCCAATTGGAGAAGCTGGCTTTCATAGGGTTCTAGCCTTTATAAGAGTATATATTTCCCACTTATGTAGATTGCATTTGTAATATATTTATAAATGATTTGCTAAGAGCACTAATTTCCTCAACTAATTGCTTCCATCTGAAACATCTTATTAAATAAGAATGAAAAGAATGTAGTGACCTCTCTTCCATGTCCTCCCAATACAATGGACTCTTTCGGTCCACTGAAATCACACTTAGTAAAATGTTGTGGATAATTACCTTACTTATTCTCAAGATGTGAATTTAGGATCTGAGAAGACTCTGATTCTATAGGCCTTTAAGTTTATGTTTGTGGCTGAAAAATTCCCTAAAGGGACAGAAGGGGTGAAGGAAGGGAGGCCTGGAATCTCAGAAGAATCATTAGCTAAAGAGCTATGACATGACATATATTGTCTTCTTAAAGAATAATGGAACCAATGCAACCAGTGAAAATTTATATCATAAGTATTTTAGTGCACATGTATGTACACACACACACACACCCTGAAAAGAACCTGATTCCCAGAACATAGCCACTAGTTGAATGTGGAGTAAGAACCTAACCTGACAGTTTCCCATAAAAATACCTCTTCTCTGGCTGTTTCTCAGAATTGACAAGCATACTGCCTCCTATGCTCCAACACAGTCTGTTTCTTTTCCTGTCTTGTTCCATTCTTCCTGTCAAGGTTGAGGATACTCTTCAAGAGAGAAGAGCTGGTCTGTGCTGTACCTACTCTAAAGACCTTACTGCTAGTATGGAAAGGTTATCAATCAATCAGAATGGATGCCAGTTACAATGAACTCCCTATGAGTATGTGAAGACTGAAGACTGAAGTTTAGCTCCAAATAAATTAATTTTCAGCAGCACAGGGGAGATCCAGTCTGTGTTTTTAACTAGACTCTACTGAGGACTTACTTTTAGGGGCAATTGCCTTTCTGTTTTCTTCAAGAAGCCACTTTTAGGGCCTAAAGATCCTGACCTTTTCTTCAGCTTCAGCCTCATTCCATCAGGCCTCACCTAGGGTGCTAGCTTAGTTCTCAAACCTGGGATCCTCCAGTCAGCCTCACCCATATGGGAGTGCAGGTTTGTCTGCTCTTTGGCCCTGCAGAAAGGTGTAAATTCTTTCCTCTCTGCTGTCAGAATTCATCTCTTCCTCTATACCAGGATTGTAAATGATTAATGACATCTCACTTTCCCCCAGGATGTGGCTTGGCCCATTCATCGGTTGACCAGGTCACCCACAACAGTCAACAATGCATATCCAAAAATCTGGTTTATTTGACTTTAAATGAAACCATGTGTGGAACATCAACAGTTCTGAACATGATGTCCTGTGGCAGATCTCATGAAATACCTTGCCAGAAGATTTTCTTCATCATAAGGACAGAGAATATAAGGCCTGAAAATATCAAATTGTTATTAATGTGTCTAAACTCTTCCTTTCAATTTCTGTACTTGTCATGGACCAGGAACAAAGCATTCATGGACTGACACACTTCCACAAACCATACTTTGAGATGTACTTCAGATGTACTACTCAAATATCTTTATCTCCTCTAATCAGATTCTTGCATAAGCACACACACATTTCCCAAGAATGAACAAAAATTTTCAGGGAAAAGATAGATTATAGGGGAAAATTCCATTTTAGGAGGATCAGATCCACCTAATTCCCATCACTAAATAAAGAAATTAACATCCCAGTTTGAAGGCCTACTTCACTGGTTCAGAAATTCCCTACAAAGAGGCTCTCCAATCTCTTTTCACATCGTGGCACACATCGAAAATAATATCTGTAAGTCGCTTTGCGGTGTGATAGTCTGAATAAAAACATTCTTGTCAGTTGGAATTCAGTTTTCTCTCTTTCCCCCATTCTCATTTTCTTTGGGTGTGTACATGAGTACATGCAACACACAGACACATACTTCTCTTGAACACTGAAAATTGAGAACTAAATTTTGAAGTTTCTGAACCCAGAAGTTTTTCTCTTTCTTTTTCTCTTTTTCCAGAAGCTTTTCTCTTTATTATCAGAAATTTTAAAATTATTCTACTTAAGTATCACAGCATCCCTTCATGTTACATCACTAAAGTCTTGGTATCAGAATTTCTTTTTTTCTTTTTCATCTCATTGATACAAAAGAAATGTCAGTCATTTGTGAAAACTACATGTAAATCTGGTTGCAAGAGAGATTATTGAAGGTTAAGCTGAAAAAGAAAGGAATGAGGAGAAGGGAGAGTGGGAGGGTTGGGGAGATGAGGAGGTAGAGACAAAATAAGAACACTTTGAAAAGCTCCTGCATGGAGGGGGGCCAGAGGAGAGAATTTCTGCTATATGCTTACAGGTTGAAAAGGTAATTTATCCAACATTAACTTATATGATGGAATTAGATACACTACAAGTTATATTTTCTCCAACTATTACACAGGAACAAAACTTTCCTTTTCCCACCCCCACCTACCCATGCCTGCCCCAAGGCTAGAATTGCTGGAATTCCTGATATACTTAGGTCTCTAAAGATCAGCATCCTTTCAAAGACTTGCTGGGGTTTTTTTGTTTGTTCGTTTTTAGGGCTTTTTGGGGGGCGGGAGGTAATTAGGTTTATTTATTTATTTACTTTTTTAAGAGGAGGTACCTGGAATTGAACCAGGGACCTTGTGCATGCTAAGCTACCACTTTGAGCTATACCCTCACCCCAAGACTTGCTCTTTATTATCAAAAATCAGCTACTTATAAACTTATAGATAAGGAAAGCATACTGAAAATGAATATATCACATTATATATACACAGATACTTATTTCTTTTAGAACCTGTAATTGAAAGATTTTTTTCATTACCTGTTTTACAGGTTTTTCCTCCCCTTTGGTTACAGAATGGGTTTTTAAATTGTCTCATTCATTTCACCAGTCTCACAAGCCCCTTGGAAACAGATTTTTTATTCTATTTCAAATAAGTAATACCAAAGGAGTTTTGGAATTCACTGGGGTCAAACAGGAAATAAAGTACATACAGAGATATAAATGAATTGAGGAATGAAAGAGTCTTGAATCATTTGATGAACAATACCTTTCATAATCATCACTTTGAGACTTTTTTTCACATTGAGTTCAGCCATCAACTAGTCACATTTATCAGGTCCTAATTTGATGGTGGTTGCAGTTTATAACTCAATAAACATCAATATCTTACTGCCCAATAAAATTTGATACAAAGCCTACACTATAAGACTAGCCTGTCTAAAACACTAGTGTTACGTGGTTCACCAAATTCTGAACTCAAATAAAAGGATAATAAGAAGTGGCAATTTTTTACTTCAGCAAAAGTATAAACTTAGAGGGAGAAATGAGGAAAATGGAATTGAAAATGTAGGACAGACAGAATGGGGGAAAATGCAGGGTATATTGAAACCATGAAAACAGTAAAAAGGAATTAAAATAATAATTAGTAATAATAAAAAATTTCAAGAAATTTCCTGGAAATAATAAACCATAACAGAGAAATGCCATTATGAATACATATGGGAGAGAGAAAAATAGATAAATCAATCTATGAAAGTGATAATGTTTTTGACAGAAATTTTGAATCTCAACAAAAAATTCCCAAAGAAAAGAATAAAGGAAAGTGCTATGAAGAGAATTTATGTCCACTTGTTAAGTGTAGCTAACCCAGCACTGAATAAAACTTTTGAGGAACCATGTTCTGAAATTCTTTTTGTAAATTATTTAATAAATGATGTTGGGGTAATTTGGATCAATATTTCACTTTTATGCCAGGATAAATTTCATATGGATGTAAGATGTAAATGTTGCAAACAAAACAGTAAAAGCATTGTAAGAAACCATGGAAGAAATTTTATATAAGCTTGGCATAAAGAAGTTCTTCCTAAGAACAAGTAAGAATACTTTTAACACCCTGAAGCCATAAAGTGAAAAGTATTAAAAAGCAAAAAAAAATTATAAAATTCAGCCCAGTTTTTTCCTAATCCTTCATATTTTCATACTGGAAAGTCCTGATTTTAGGTTATTTTATTTTGGATTGTCTTCTCCTTGATTCTTTTGGACATCCTTTTCCAACTCTGCTGACTCTTTCTTGAGATTGATCAACATCATTTCACACAAGATGGGAGATGGTCCTGAAGGAGGGTAAGATAATGCAGAAGTGACTATCCTGTTACTGTCAAGTGAAGCCTGTCCTGCAGAGAAATATTATACTGGGTAATTGACTTTTGATCCATTGCTTCACTCCGGAACCTGTAATTACTCAGAAAGCAAAGGTATTATCTGCCACCAGTATTTGTGCCCACTGAGCATGAGGGGCAAAGGCAGAATCACCACAGCAGTTTGGAGGTGGGAAGGGCTGGCAGGAGTTTCAGATGACTAAAAACAAGATTTTGCGAAAGTTACAACGCTCAATCTAATAGGGTAGTGTTACTGAAACTGGTCCTCTTCATGGGAACATGTCCTTCTGAGTTCCTGCCCTGTGTTGTTGTCTGTATTGATTAGCTGCAGTTGTTCTAAAGGGACTCAAATCATAAGTGGATTAAACAATATTTAATTTTAATTGTCTCTCAAATAAAAATCCCAGCTGGGTTGGTGGCTTTGCTCTCCAATTTTGTCAGTGCCCAGGCTCCTTCTGTCTTCTTACTCTGTCTACCTTATAGTGATCGGATGAACCACAACCATATTTACAGTAAGCCAGAAAAGCAGGATGAGAGGAAGGAGCATCACATCCAATTTTAAGGCACCACTTTAAGGGTACAATTTAGAAGTGGCACACATCAGTTCTACTCATACTCAGAACTTATATGCATGGCCATATCCAGCAGCAGAGGAGGCTGTAAAATGTAGAAAATGTAGTCTTAATCTGTACAGCATATATGTATATATATAAATTCTACCATGGAAGAAGAGGAAAATGGATACTGAGGCACAATTAGCAATCTCTGCAATGATGTCTGTGTGTAGTAAGACACACTCATTACTAACAGTAAAGAAACTTACATCCTTTGACCTGGTTCACTAGGTGGCTTTCTGTCATTCACTGTATGCCTTGTGAAAATAATGGGTTATCTTTCTGTTGGTTTATGTTACTGCCCTCTAATTCATGCTTTTCTGCTCTATCCAGGCCATTAGTCTCATCAGTTTATTCTTATTGGCATGGCTTTTTATAATCTGGAAGAACTTTTAAATGAATGCAGTCTTAGTGAATTTCATTGTATACTACTTGCTTTCAAGTTAAATTTTATGAACACGATGCTTTCCACACTTTTAATGCTCTTGTGCTTAGAAAAGTTTTGTGTATCTTCTTTCAGTAACTCCTGTTTCTAAGTCAGTACTCTAGCCACTGTAGTAGGTTTTTCTGGATTTCATTCATAATTCTTTCCAAAAAATGATTTGAACTTTGTAAGATTTTAAATCATCAGAATAATATCCACTGTTTTTTATTTTTCCCTTTGTCACCAACTTTTTCAGTCCCTTAAACATGTTCAGAAGTAAATATCCAAATATTCTACTGGGGATCATTTTGCTTACCTCTTCAATGTTACCCCTTCCTTAGTGCTCAGAAACTCTACCCACTAGTAGACTTTGCAGTAGCTGGGTATAAAGTAGGACTTCTGATGTGTAGTTCACATGGCAAAATTTATAGTCAATTGATAGGAGTTACATTTTTTTCTTTTATATAATTAATTATATAGTTAATTCAGTTAATTATATAGTTAATTCAGAGTAGAAGAATGGCAAGTCTGCAGTGGACATCAGGATGTCTGCTTAACTTTCAAGTTCATCATTTATTATAATGAGGAATAAAATTGAGCCTTATTTATAATATAAATTATTCCAGTCAGAATGCCTACTTTTTTATACAGAAGTCCTGCCAACTATGCTGCCTTAGAAACCTGAACAAAGATGAACACACACATTTCATCCATGATATATAATGAACATTCTCCATGAAGCCTCCATATTAAAAAACAATATATGTAAGATACTTTTATCTTTTCAATTGCTATTAGGTAAAAATCTCTTGTTCTTTTATTTGTCCAACCTTAAAGTAACTACATAATCATGTGTAGTTGAAAATTTTGGCTAAAAACCACTTCCAGCTTGCTAAAATATGCCTTTTATGGCCATTATTTGATAATAGGAATTGGACAATACATTTTGGAGTTAAACATGTGATGCAAATGTTAGACTACTTCATCTAAAATTTACATTTAGAGTAAATTAAAAAGTGGGTGAAAAATCAAGAAGGCATAGTTATAGTTACTAAGGGCAATGGATTGAGCTCTAGGCATAGTGAACTTGGAGAAAGCTATGTGACATTCTTCCTTAGTTGATGAGAGTACCAACAGAATAGGGAAACAAAATTGTTCTCCATTTGATTTGCATCTCTAACTTTAGGATCTACACAGAAGTCTAGACTTGAGCCAGTCTTATTGAGAATGGACAGGAGGCAATTTTGAGAACTCTTTAGAGCTTCCAGTTTTTGCAGAAATTGATGGAAGGGCTTTGTATGGACTGTGGTCTTGGTTCAGTAAAGTTCCTTGGGCCCCTGTTGTCCTTTCAGCACTGTGCAGTTGTCCTGCATAGGGGCTCAAAGATATGGACTGGGTTTGTAATGTGGTAGCATAGTAGTAATTAGCATAAAATTCCAGGTGTGACTCACGTCTGCCACTTGTTAAGCCAAAATATATAGAATTTTGAAAAATGATGAAGATGCTTTTAATCAGTCAATTCATAAGAATTTGCAAATAATAATGACCACGACCACTACTTCCACTGTTTTCAACTATTGACAACAACAATTCTAAGAAATGTTAAAACTTGTCTTTATATTTTGGGCTGCTTTATAGTGAAGTAATAACTTATTTATCTTGGCACTATGGGAACCTTGTAAAACAGTTATGGTTAAGTTTTCTACAAAGATATTTATTTGAAGGGTCAGTTCTCAAAATTGCCTCCTGCCCATTCTCCATAAGACTGGCTCAAGCTAGACTTCTGTGTAGATCCTAAAGTAGATGGTCTTTAAGCTTAATCTTGAGAGATCTAGGAGCGTGCCTATCCATCAATGCCATCTTAAAATCCTGCCAGGCAATGCAAGATGAGATGCCTCTGGGATTTGGGCTACCAAGCACGTTTTCCAGTTTATCTGAAGACACCTGCGATCCTGGGGATTTACGCCGGCAGTCTCTGTTGGAGTCGCCAACTCGCGCGATTTAGGCTGCGCGCCAAAGCCGGTTGGGCCGGAGGCTACCGCGCGGTGTCAGGCGGTTGCCTAGCGACAGCGTCCACCCTACTCCTGGGTCAAATCCGCAACCGTTTGCCGGCTCCCTAGAGGACGGCTATGGAGACCGAGAGGAGCTCCCTCGTCGCCCGGGGCTTGGAGACCCCAAAGAAGGACCTGCAGCTGCGGGTGACCCCGTCGGAGGTGAAGTTCCTGGACGCGCTGGCCGGGAAGGTCTACCGCCTCCCAGTCACCGTACACAATCTCGGCCGATGCAATCAGAAGATCCGGTTTCAGGACCCTGTCAAACCACAGGTAACACCCCCAGGGGTGTTGGAAGAAGGTCCTCAGGAGGGCTGCGGATTTGAAAAAGCCCCCCTACCTGGGCTTCTAACTTACCCTGGGGAGTGGGCACCCGGCTCCTGCGGGCATGCCGGCAGGATTGAACTTCCTGGTGATTTCGGTGTCTCTGTGAATTATGTGTGCTGGCTGGTTTGGTGGTTTGCTTCGTTGTTTTTCCTTTTTGCTTGGGGTTGGGAGACAGGGTGGAGAAAAGTTATTCTGGAGCCTCCCAATTTCTTTGGGAGTTTCAAGAGAAAGGAAGAGGATTCCGTATCTCTCTCCTCTTAACAGCCCCAAATCTATGCTTCACGATATTGTAGATTTATGACAGCAGATTCTCTATTAGCTACCCTTTGGATCATAAAGTGCCTGATTACTCCAGATACTGTAGGATAGTGGAAAGGTTTATCATTTCACATTCTAACACACATTTGTTGAGCACTGGCTACATAACAGGCAGTAGGTGTGGGAGTGTAGGATGCAGACAGCTCTGCCCTCATAAGACTTAGAAACTAATGAGGGAGTCAGTACAGGTCTGATTATCAGCAAAATTAATGTTCTGAGAGGCTATCCCTATCTTCTGCTTTAAAAGTTGACAGAATTTCATCTCTGTCTCACTGTTATTTTAGAGTATCTGTGTGAATGAATATTAGTTTACTATGATCACTTGTTCTCAGGGAGACGCTATAGGACAGGTGATAAGAATTTTTGTTATGTAAGTAATAACTGCATTTTTTTATAGGATAGTCTTAATGATAAATAGTATTGAATGCAGCTGGACTTCGATGTGTAGAAATGAAAAGGTGTCTATGATTTGGTTAGTTAAAATTACATATATATACATAGAGAAATGTACAGTAATGGTTAGAAGGGAAATGAGTAAAAGGACTTTTATGCTCTACTTTTTACACTTTAAAAAGTTGATGTACTGTTTACCTACACTAAGGAGCACAAATCTTGTAAATAAAATGATGAATTTTTATATACATATATACCTATGTAGCCACCACTTGGATCAAATCGTAAAATATTTCCAGCACTCCAGAAGATTCCCTACAGTACCTGGAATAATCACCCCATGGAGGTGACCACTATACTGATTTGTGACAAACCAGATTAATTTTGTCAGTTCTTGAGTTTCATATAAATGGACTCTTCTTTATTGATTTTTGTATTTGCGTGTTTTAACAATAGTAATGTGTTTATTTTGTAATAAAATAGTACATCATAGAGACTATTAACTACTCTTTAAATCGAGAAGTACGTGATTAGTCCAAACACTATAAAATTAGAGAAAAAGTTTATTATTTCACTAACTTAATACATATTTATTGAATAATTGAATGCATATCTGAAAATACAGTCTTTTAAAACTCAAGCTGGCAAAAAATCCCAGATGTGGGCAAACACTATTTTATGGATGTTCAGGAGGCACTTGTATGTGTGGTTTTTATGTAGTCAGAAGAATAATAATATAATTAAGTTTTATTTCACTTTATACTTAGACCACAGGTCTTGACCTTTGTTGTAGGTACACATGGCAACAGTGACACGTGGGTTGGTAGAAGAATTACCAGAGTCTGAGAAAAGTTTAGGAAAGTTTAGTATTTACGCTGCTATAGGTAACAGTGGGCCACACAGGCGAGAGGTGCCTGCTTGAGCACCCAGGATGAGTGTGCAGGGTCATTTATTGCAAGGAGGGTGCTGTGCACGCAAGGAGTAGGGACTGCGTGATCAATTGGTGCACAGGTACCTGATTGGTTGTAAGATCTGTTAAGGACTTCTCTGAACAATAGGTTTTATGACTTTGATCAGGGCAGGATGTAAGGCCTGTTGCCTAGGGTATTGTGAGATGGGCTATCTCCTGGGGCGATGAGTTTTGTTAGGGTAAACACACATCAAGAGATAATGTTTTCTGTGTTGCAGAAATGCAGGTATGTGAAGGGTCCTGCAGTAGGGAGTGGGTGTTAAGGTGTCAATGGATCCATGCACACAGAGAGCCCAATGGTGGGGGTTTTATGACTCCAGAGAGTGCCAGGGGGCTCCACAACATTGTCAAGAGAATGGCCCTCCAGGCTTACTAGTTAGGGGTCAAAGCCATGTGCTCAGTATCAATGTCGACTTCTCTTTGTTGCAAGACTATGGTATGCTCTCCTGGTCCTTCAGAGGAATAAAGGGAATTAGGGAAAGGATAGATGAGAAAAAAGTGTATTAACTTGTCTTTGAGGGAAAAAGAAAAAGTAAAAACAGGGTGCTATGTAACGGGCATTGTTATCAGCAGTATTGTAATTACTTAGAACATGATTCTCCTGACAGAGCAGTATTTGTTTTCCACCCTGACTCAAGATCCTGCCATCGCCTGTGTGTTGAGTACCTACTGTGTGCCACATGCAGTGCCGTATGCCATCTCTGGGTGGCTGTTAGAAACTATGAAGACACAATCCTTATCTTCACTGTTGTGCTGACTCCTGTGACCTCCGGTTCAGTCAGGCCAGTCTTACTCATGATTGTCCTCTTATCTACCGTGGCTCAGACTTCCTTTTCTATTGACCCATGTTTTCACCCCACCTCTCCCTCCCCAGAATCACTGCCTTCCAGATCTTACCCATCCTTAAGGGTCAAAGTGAATTCTTATTTTCTCAAACAAGTCTTATCTCCAGATTATTTCCTACCTGGATACCAATTGCATTTACAGGCATTCTTTATAGTTTGGACCTGTGTCCAGATGACTCCCAGTAATTGTTCCTTTTACCTCAACAGTCAGTTCAAGAGTTGGGGTGGTGCCTTACACACCTTTTCAGACCACTGAGGGAGCTCAGAAACGTAGTTTAGCCCAAATCACATGCTGCTGAAGCACCAGTTTGCCTTCTTGAAGACAGAGCGGTTTTAAAGGGAGATGGTCATACCTGATAGGTGGGCTTCTAGCACCCAAAGACCTATGTGGGGAGTAACCTATCCCTTGTTTTCTTACTGTTTAGTGATTGTTGGGAGGTGGAGAGTTGGGCTGTGGTGGTTACGAGGTATTGGAATCATTGTTTGCTGAAAGTAGGATGCTTTCAGAGCAGTGCCATTGACACATCGCACCTGTGCTTTATATCACTCATTGCTGGAAGCATTGCTTAGACTCAGTATGGCATGAAAAGCCCTGAATAATAAATTTCCACATGCCCTCCATTGTTACTGACTGAAGCTCTTGCCCAGCAAGGCTAGCTTCTTAGCTGCCTGCTGAGAGAGTATTTTGCTCATTATTTTCTCTGCTTGTGCCTGAGCTATTCCTGCCCCCACAGGGAGCACCTTTTTGCTGTTTCTCCACCTTTGACATCCATCCTCTAAGCCTTGGTTAAGTGCACTCCTTTTGAGCCCACAGCCATCATGTTCTCTCATGGATTTTCATGATACTTATGTCTGCATCACTCATATGATACTTGATTAGTTCCTGTCTTACATTATTTAGTTTTCAAGGGGTCTATAGTCTGCTTCCTGTAAGAGATTGTATTTTCAGGAGAGAGACTCTAGCTGTAGGGGAAGAGCTTAAGTTTTAGAGTCAGATAGATGTGTGTTTTGAATCCTCACTGAGGCTTTAGCTGCACTGGACAGGTCCCAGTTTCTCCTCTCTCTGCTGGGAGCCTTAGTATCCGCCATACAGGACTGTAGAAGTTTATTCAGTGAGCTAATAGATGTGGAAGCCTGACCCGTCAGAAGGACTCCACACACAGCAGTTCTTCTCTTACCCCCTTCAGATTTTTCCTGGAGTCTAGCAAATGTTTTTCAAGAACAAAAGTTCTTTTTCCTCTTTGGTCTATTCCTTGTTATATTTTCTCCAAATTGGGAAGTCTAAGTCCTTATGCAAAGAGTGTATAAAATGTCATATGTATTTATGTATATATCTATGCATGTATGTATATATTATGTATATATAGATTGAGTAACACTTTTATTAGATTATTCTTCCTTTTTTTCCCCTGTATTTTAATACCTCATCCTTCTAAAGGAGCCCATGAGTATTAACATATTTCTCAACTGACTGCATTTTCAGTTTCAATTCATGTACCATTAAAAGCATATCTGAAGCCTCTAGAATCTGACAGGTAAAAATACGGTCATTAAGTCTTTGCCCTTAGGGCAGGAATATTGCCTATGCCTTGATATACCTCTTGAAATAATGTACACTCCTAACTATAGTTGCTCATATTATTTTCTTATTAGCAGTTAAGATATATAATTTGATTTTTTTTTCTTCCACTGAAGTTCAAACTGCTTTTGACCAATCTGGATAAAGCCCTTGCATCTGGACTTCAGACGACAGCTATAGTGGAATATCATCCTGATAAAGATGAAGACACCTTCGACCAACTACTTATTTCAGTAGGAAATAAAACACTAGAGATACCTCTAATTGGGTATGTATTCTTCATATTTCATGCTAACATTTTGAGCATTCTTCAGATAAAAAGGGTTGAAGTAATATCATATGTTCTCTCTAATAGTGCTTTTTATTTCTACAGTTTCCTTACAACTGAACTTAGGGAACAAATTTTTAGCAAATTGTGGTGTTCAGAACAAATGGAAGACAAGTTTTCTGTTGTTTTTGAAATTAAAATCACTTTAAAAAAGTTCAACAATTGCATATATTCCTTTTTCCTTGACCTCACATCCTATTTTATTTCCACCACTTTTTTTGGACCTCTTGACAGCAAGATTTATTAAAGAATGCTATTTTTACGTCTCCACAATCTCACTCTCCATTCTCACTTCAACAAACTCTAAATGAGCTGTCTTCCCCAGCTTTCCAGTGAAATGGCGCTTGCATGTTGCCAGTCTATGGCTACCTCCTTTGTCTTCATCTTAATTCCATTTCTCCGTAATAGTAGACACAATTAACCATTGCTGCCTTTGTGGGCCACTTTATTCTCCTGACTTCCCTTCTACTATACTTCTTCAATGATTGTTCCTTCTCATCCGACTTTTCTTTCTTTTTTTAAAATTTGAATATAATTGGTGTATAACATTGTGTAAGTTAAAGGTGTATATGTTGATATGATACATTTATACATTGCAATATGATTACTGCCATGAGGTTAGCTAACACTTGTATCACATTACATAGTCATCATTTCTTTTTTTGTGGTGGGAACAATTAAGGTCTAGCCTGTTAGCAGCATTGAAGTTTATAGTAGATTCTTGCCTGTGATGACTATGCTGTACATTAGCTCATTGGTACTTAGTTATCTACCAGTTCCTAGTTTGTAGCTTTAAACAACATTTCCCCAATTCTCCTACACACCTAGCCTCTCGTAACCACCGTTCTACTTTCTGCTTTTATGATGCATGTATTCTTAAATGGATTATTGTGAACTCATAGTCACATTTTAATTTTAAATTATTGTCATATTTACTTCATGGAATTTTAAATAATGTGGATGTTTGGCTTCAAAAAAATCAAGATAGTGTTCTTTTGAGATTGGCTGAAAAATATCGACCACTATAATGAATATAACACAGAAATAAGTAACTGATTGGGAGATTAACTTTGATACAAATTATTTATTTGACCAGAACATTGTCCTTTTCATTCTATGCAGAAAAAAGTACAGTTCTGTTCTTTATAAAATTACGTGTTAAAGTTATTGTTAAAATTTTTAAGTATTTTTTATGTATGTTCCTTCTTTTCCCCAGCAAAATATGATTCCATTGATGTTATTGTTTTGTTTCTGTCCATCACTATCAGAGTTAATATTGGAATATTAATATTAATATTGATTTTAGACATGTACCTTTTTATAATTTCCCTTATGTTTTTTCATTTTCATAAACTAAAGTTAGATCTGCAATTATTTTGGTTCTCCACGTTGTTAAGTTCTGCTTCAACACAACATGTCATCTGCAAATCAAACTGTTGACACGTTAGGAAAGGATTAAGCTATTGCTTTGTACCATTGTAAGATATTTCTTTAACTATCAGAGCATACCTGAGTACATGGCATTGGTGTGTTGGTCGTTCTTCTACAGAATTTCCTTCAACTGTGGCCCTAAGATTGAGTTGAATTGGTAACTCATCTTGCAGAGAGTATTAGGAATCAGGAGGCACTTCTCTTGATAGGTGGCTAGATAGTTTATTGTCCTCAGAGGTCAACTATCTTGACATGTTGTATTGCATATGGGGCCAGAACAAGTTTTTTATACAGAAGAAGAGAAACCAATAGGAAAGCCAGAGAAACAGTTATATATTACCATGCCCTTACTTCTAAGGTAAATCATAAAAATGTATATGCACATATGTACATGTGCGTGTTTGTGAAGATTCTTAGGAAGTTATTCTTGGGAGGAGGGATGTAGCTAGTGTTAGAGTGCATACTTAGCATGCATGGTCCTGGGTTCAATCCCTAGTGCCTCCATTAAAGAAAAAGAAAAAATTATTCTTAAGATACACATCCACATCCAGCTCAAGAAATAGTTTGAAAAAAATGTTCAGCTTCACATTGTGTATTATTTGTATAACTAGTTCCTCTTTTAGATCCTGCATTCTTTCTCAGTGCAATTATGTATACACTAAGGTCATTGATCTTTCCTTTTCCTGTCACAAAATTAAGTTTATGAGAAGAACATAGGTATTTCTTAGAACATGCAGCATATATAAAACAGTCCTAGCTGATCTCTGGAATGTCTGTACCTATCCAAGAATACACAACCACTTATAAACACGGGTCCCAGAAAGAAGGCCCAGACCACCAATGCATAAAGCATTATTTGTGAATGTTTTGTTCAGGTATTTTTGTTTATGAATTTTTGTGTGTATGTATGTATATATGATTGTGTGTGTGTGTGTGTATATATATATATATATATTTATACTTTGGAGGTTGTATCCAAAGTGGAGTAAATCACTTAATTCATCTGTCTGGCACATTATCTAAGGACTCAATAGATCAGTTATTACTATATTTACTATTGATGCTATTCTTACTATTGTTAGGTTTGTAAGGGTAATGTACCTGAAGTCTAACAAAATGGATTTATGGTTAAGTTCACAAGGTTTTATCTGGATAATTCCTCAGAGAAATCATTTAAGCTTTTTAAGTCTTTGCCTTTTCAACTAAATCGTAGGAGCTGTAGTACTTGCCTACCTTTCAGGAATTTTATTAGTATCAAACAGGATAATATACTTAATGGTACTTTATAAACCATAAATTGTTTATCTATCTTATCTATCTATCTATCTATCTATCTATCTATCTATCTCTCTCTCTCTCTCTCTCTCTCTCTCTCTCTCTATAGCCATCCTTATGAGATGTGTATGTACGATTAGAATGGATTTTTAAAATGCATTTGAAAGCATATGTTAAAGATATGCTACAGTGAGCCCTTTAGAGACACATATGAAAAATCAGTTGTATCCTTTTCCTCTTAGACCTTGTTTTAGTCCCCAAAAGGTATTTTATCTTATCACATCTGCTTTTATTTCATCAGATTTGGCATCATCCAAACTACTTTGTTAAGATCAGTCCCACCCTTTTTGAGGAGAGGCAAAAGAATATATTATAGGCTTAGGTGGAGATTCCAAAACAGAGTTCCATATAGGTTTTGATGTACAAAAATACTGATTGACATATGTAGGTAGACTCTCAAAGTGAGTACTTGGGAGGGTATACCGTGTACTTATGCGTGAAGTCTGATTTTTTTGTTTAAAATGTGTCTCATCTTTTTTTTTTAAAGAGTTTATAGTTTTTTATTTAAAAAAATTTTTAGGGGGGTAGGCAATTAGATTTATTTATTCATTCATTTATTTTTAGATGGAGGTACTGGGGATTGAACCCAGGACCTTGTGCATGCTAAGCACGTGCTCTACCACTGAGTTATACCCTCCCCACCTCATTACCTTTTTTTCATGTCTTTATTTCACAGTTCCTTTTACTGACAGATGTGCCACCGGTAGACCTGTAAGGAAACTGAATTATCTTTTAAGAAGTTAAGATTAAAATGTCTGTATATGTCCTCCTGTAGATTTAACCATGAGGTTATAATTGTTAAAATTCATGATGTGGTCCTATTTTCTCCTCCTTTAGGTTGATTCCATCCTGTCAACTGGAAATTGAGTCAGAAGTTAATTTTGGGATTTTGGTTGCCAATAATAAAGTACATTGTAAAGAGATTAACATCGTTAACCATGGCACAGTGCCAGGTAAGTACTTTCTGTCATATAAATTATTTTACTCTTTTGGAAGAAAATTAGTATTATTTGAAATGTACACCTTGTGTAATTAATAGATTCTCTGATTCACACCACTCCCCACCCTCAAAATGATGTCTATCATTTGAGATAGCTCAACACTGAAAGCCCTTAAATAAGATGACTGTAGAAGACTGATAGGCAATTTCAGGAAAGATGATTCCACCTCCTTATGATTCTTATTAACACTACCTGACTCTCAGATGATTGATGATCTCCCTGAGGATAGAAGGCAAGATGGTGTCATGGAAGTGACATAGTCCTTAGTTATCCAGCGATAGAATCAGGGCCCAGTGCCTTACTAGCTGTGTGATCTGGGGCAAGTATCTTTAAGGACATTGAACTTCGGATTCCTCATTTATAAATTGTGGCTAATAAAATGTACTGTGGTTAATTTTGTATGTACTTAAGAATATAATATGGTACGTATCACAGGCACTCAATAAATATTTGTTCTTTTTCTCTGTCACATTCAACTTTGAATTCATACGATGATGCCTAAAAGGCTCTTACTTTTTATTGAAAAACTAAGTGTCTCAATCTCTCTTCTCCAGACTGGATTATTTCTAGAGATTCTTACTGTGTCCAAAGAGTTTCCATAAAAGCATAGGGTGTGTGTGTGCACATGTCTGCACATGCATGCACACTCTTCATTGATAGTATACAGTGGCGTAAAATCACGTATCCTTGCATTCTCTTGATTGGATGGTCCACATCTGGGATGGCAAGACTAATATTTCTGCCAAGCTGAGATGAGAACTAGCTCCACACAGGGAGGGCATTTCTCAATGAGACTGCTTGTTGGATACATAGAACAGGTCTTAAATCCAAACTAGTTCGTACACTAAGTGAGGATGTTCTTTGGGGCTGCTTGAATGGACAGTGGGAATTATTAAAACAGAGGCAGTCTGTCATTTTACTGATTTTATTCCTGGGGTATGAATAAATAAAATTGAAAATTGTCCCTCCTTGAATGTTGCTTGTTTCACTTGGCATGCTTTGGTTTTTAAATTATTGAATTTCTGATGCCTGTGGGGTTGTGGAATTTTAAGCTCATTTGTGGTCTGACTTTAAGGATGAAGTCCTTTATGGTGATTGACGATGAGCTGTACGGTCCTTTAGATTCTCTGCTTGTATTTTAGAGCAGTGATATACGTAATTGAGAGAATTTTATTTGTATTATTTTACTTTCTAAAATCTCTCTTAAGTGTTGTCCATTCCAAATCCTTCAAAGTTTTGTTCATATCTTGCCTTTATTCTAAAGTCTCACCCCAGTGTATAGTTTTACTACATATAAAAGTTCTCTCTAAGTAAAACAAAAATGGTTTTAATTTTAATTGAATATTTAGTATTATTTTACTTAATAAAATAAAATTAAGCCTCAGACCTTGGTCAATACCTTTCCGAAAAAGTAATCCACATTGAATTTTAGTATTGTGTTAATATTTTGTGTGCATAGTATTTGTAGTGAATACTGTACTTGGTAAATTATAATTGAGTACTGTTAAATGTTAGTTACTATTATGTTACAAAGTGAAACAAATTGATTTCTATGAAACACATTTTCTTAGTGTTAATTTTGTCCCTCATTCCTGAAGTTGAATGGTGTTATTTTTTCCACCCTTAACCAAAATTGATTGTATGTTTTATATTCACAGTAGCAAGTGCCTGTAAAGTGTCATAAAGTCCTCATTACCCACAAACATAATATATAAATATTCACAAGAACAATAATGTATTTTCATGAAGAAAAACACTTATGCAGAAAATAGATTCAGTGACCAAAAATGATTTTAATAAAATTTTCATAAAGGATTTTATGTGAGGTATTTTATAGTTTTAGAATCAAAGATCATATTTACCATTGTATATGTATACTTAATAGGGCATTTAAAAGCCACGCTCAGCAGATTCATGTTTTGTACAGCTTTATTTTCTCTCTCTGCTAGTGTTGCTGAGGCTATTCTCTTCTGTTTCGTAGATCCCAGAGAATATCTACATAACAACTTCATGATGTTTTATTTTAATAGTCTGTTATGGAGTAATCATCCATGGATTTAGCTGAACATTGTTGAATACATTTTGTTTTCTTACACAAAGAATGTCTCCTAAGTTTACAAAGTAGTACTTGTCTTTTCATTTTGAAGAGACATGGTTCAGTCTTTAAAATGTTTCTAATATTAGTGTTTTGTGAGCTGGTGAACTCCATGTTTTCTTTTATGATTTTATTGTTTCCCAGTATTTTATCATTAAAAATTGAAAAAAATATTATTTGAACATGCCTTGAATTGCAATCATTTCCCTCTTCCCCTCAGTATTCTTAAATATTTTAGTATTTTTCTGCTACAGCATTACAATGAAGAATAGTCTCTAAAGTCCCTAGTGTGATCTTTACACACCATTTCTGGGTTTGAACAGCTACCTTTTATCATCCCTCAGATTTATTTCTGGTGTTTTGCCCCAAACATGTGACCTTTCTCTTGCTCTTAATGCCCGCTGTCCCTCTTCCCCCAATCATCAGCATCCTCTCTCTACTTCACTGTCTAGAAAAGTCTGGCATCATCTGTAAGTCAGGAAGTTTGCTAAAATGGACCAAAACCAGGAGTAGTCCTTGAGATCCTCCCTAACTACCCAGAGAAGCACCCACTACTTATTCTCAGTGCTTTTTGTTTGTTTTCAGTTTTGTTTTATTGGAAACTGATGTCATGGAATGTCAACATAATTTTCATGTGTAACACAATGTTGGGGATATAACAGTCATTCAGTAAGCCTTTGTTTAATCAACAATCTCTCAGAGTTTCCAAGAAGAACCATTAAGTTTTCAATGAAAGGTGATTGAACTCAGAAGTAACCTGTTTAATCCCATGTGAGCATTCTGAAGTCTCCAAAACTTAATCATTTGGAGATATGTGGAGACTGGTACATCCTTTACATGCCTTGATATGACCCAAGGAAACATAAAAAATAAAAAGCATGCATAAGAAGTAACGATGGCCTTGGGTAGGTGACTTGATTTTCAGTAGAATCCTATTAAACCACAGACTGTGGGCCCTGACTTGATCTTAGAAATACTTTTACACAAAAATCTAATTGTTTCTAAAAGTATTTTGAGGGAGTAAAGGCAAAGTGACAATGACTACTTCACCACTCAGTGCCTAAGTTGCTTTTCTAGAGAAGGTAGAACAATTCAGATTAAAAAAACACAGGTTTGTGCAAAGAATCCTTCATCTTAGCCACAGCTATGGGTGCCCTCACATCCCATGTGCTCTCCTAAGTGTCTTCAGCAGACAAGTCTTTTTATTTGACGTGGCTTATTAGCTACATTTGACACAGTTGGCCACAGCTATTGTCTTGAAAATTTAAAGAAAAAAACCCAAAATTTGGCCTTCTATGACCCATCACTCTTCTATATGAAATAGTGGTTAATAATAGTTTAAGTCTTAGAGTGAGGTCTTTCAGGGCCCAAATCTTGCTTGCAATATTAACTGGCTGGGAGGCCAGGCAAGGAATTTACATTTCTCAAACATTCATTGCCTCATTTATACATTAGAAATAAACATAGTGCCTTCCTCCCATACTTGTGGTGATGATGAATAAAATGCTTAATTATAACAATCTTTGACATATATTAAGTGTTCAGTAAGTATTCACTATAGATGTTAGAATTACTCTTTTTCTCCACCTCTTTTATTCTCTTTTGTAGACTGCTGTCCTTTTTTTCAGTACGTTAAAAGTGAATCCTTAGGATTTTTCCTGGACACTCACGTTTCCTCAGTCAACCTGGCTCAAAGTGGTTACAGTAGAGGAACTATTTCACTGACTCAGCCTTAACTGAACTCACAGAGTTTTCTTTTTCTGGAGAATTGAGTCAATAATATTTATTTATAATGGATATAATTGTACCAATTTTTGTTTTATTTTATGGCAGAAAACAATAAACTTTAAATATATCATTAACATGTCTCTAAAGTGATTGGATTAACAAATTGTGTTACTGTAAATTTGTCTTTTTCATCAGATCATCTCTGTACTTAAAGTTTTATCGTCTTTTTATATTCTTAGTAACTTTATTATGCTAATATTTTATTCTCCTAAGTTAAATGAATAATTTTGGAAAATGTTATCAAATGTGACTTAAAAATGGTGAATTGGGAATTTTCAAGGTGATTTATTTTGGCAGCATGCTCATTTGTGTTCATATTGTATAATGATCTTAAAGAATCTCAGGACTGGCTACTTCCCACTTGTTGGACATTTTGAGCACTGCTTGGTGCCATGCACTATGTGGGGTACCAGGACCACAGGGATGAAGAAGAGTATCTGATCTCAAGGATTGCATGCTCTAATACAGGCCCCAAACATTACCATAAATTATGGGCCAATTCTGCTTTCAGAATAAGAAATTTTTGTAGCTTCCTTCTCATATGCTATTTGGTTCTAGAAATCCGTTCCTTTTGCCCTTTCCTTGTGTGAATTGCATTACTTCATCTCTAGAGAAATGGCAGTGGCTTTAAGTGTGAGCCCTGTGGTCAGGAACATCCAAGAGAAAATCCCAGCTCTGTTAGTTACTAGCTGCAGTGGTCAACTGTTGCTATGTAACAAACCACTCCATGATTCTGTATCTAAAAAAAGCAATTAGTTTTTAATTATTCATTTGTATGCAGATTAGCTAGAACTTGATGGATCTAAGCTGGTCTTATCTGGGTGGCTCTGCTTAAAGCTGAGGCAGCTGGGGCTGTTCTGTTACTGTAGGCCTGTGAGCTGGTGGCTCTGCTCCGCAATTGCTTATTCTGGGGCACAGGCCAAAGGGAAAGCAGCTACTTAAGAGAAACACTTTCCATGATAGAAGTACAAGGGAACACCTGGAGTTGGAGCTGGCCTGTTGTCACTCTAATCCCATGCTATTGGCCAAAGCAAATCACATGATCAAGCTCAAAGTCAAGGGGTAGGAAAACATACCTTAGTCCCTGGGAGGGTAACAGTAAGGATGCAGGGAAGGGTGAAGATTTGGGGTTGACAGTCTAATCTACCACAGTCTTTGGACAAGTCACTCAACCTTTCTAAACTTCTATTTCCTTGTTTATAAAATGGTGTTCATGATTGAACCTATATCATAGATTTCATTATGAGGATTAAATACAATAACATATGCACAGTTCTTAGTGTAAGTATTTGAACACAGTAAGCAGACAATATATTGTAGCTATTGATGAGGGTTGAATCCTAGCAGTAGGTTCACATTTGTTGGATGACTCCAGAGACTGGACTTATGATCAAAACCGTGATTCTTGGTCCATAGTAGACCATATCCTCTGTAATGTGTGTCTGTCTCCTACTAAGAGTGTGAATGTAACACTGTAATGATCCAAATGTAAACCATCTACTTTTGTTCTCCTCAGGTATGTTTAAAACAGAATATCAAGGACAATTACCCATTGTCTTTTTTCCAAATAATGGTATTGTGCAACCCAAGTCATCAATGGTTATTAAAGTGGATTTCTGTGCAGACCAGCCCATAATTGTAAATGAAGTGGCAAAGTGAGTGTATACTATGGTTCTTAATTCTAGTATAGCAGTTAATACTTTTCTGTTTCACTTTTCATATATGCCTTTTGTCTTTGAATGTATGTTAGCTTTTTTGTTTTTCAGTCAGCATTTGTCTCTACTATTTGCCAAGCCCTGGGGATTCAAAAATGGGAAAAACTGGAAGATGGCATATGGGTCCACATAATGGGAACTCCTAGTTTGGATTTTGTGGAGGGGAGGGAGTGGATCAAGAAAGGGCTCCACCAAGGAGGTGATAATAGAACCAAACACTTGTAGGTGAATAGGAATTAGCCAGGCAAAGAGGAGTAATGTGACTTGGGCTGAGTGTGTGTGTGTGTGTTTGTGTGGGGCCAGTGTTTTGGTGGTGGGAGTGGGTTAGAGGAGTGATTTCAGGCCAAGCAAGTAGAATTGAATTCCTAGAGGTAAATAGACAGTGTTACATACCATGAGATCTGAGGCAATGAAGAGGCAGAGAGATGGAATGGAGGTGAGGAGTGATGAGAGATGAGACCAGAAGAACAGAATGGTGCAGAGTTCCAGTTAAGGACCTCATAGGACATCATTTTTGCATGCTGTATATCTCAGTTCATTAGGATGTGCAATCACTTTGATGCATCACCATCAGTATTGACACAGTGAAATAGAAAATATCAGAATGCACCTCACATAGTAAGGGCAAATGTTGTTTTGTAAAACTTGTTTCGGGTGTGCGCGTGTGTGCGTGTGTGTACTACACTGCAATATACAATACATTTCTTACTGAAAGTCATAGCCAAAAAATATTTGAGAAACAGTTGTGAGCCCTGATAGGAACTTAAGTTTTATTGTAAAGGCTTTGGAATCTTAGGAACGTTTTAAGATGGGAGTGTCTTGATTAGTTTGCAGTTTAGAAAGGATATGTTAATAGCAGTGTACAAAACAAATTAAGGAGTACAGATGTGAAGTGGGTATCCAGACTGGAAACTATAATAGTAAAGCAGAAAAGACATGATAAATTGGGAGTATGGAGGGAAGTGTTCAGATTGGAGGTACATTATGCAGGTAGATTTCACTAGATTTAGTGACTGGTTATAGAAAGGGCAGGTCAGAGGAGGTTCAGGTCTTGGGAGAAGGTCCTGAGTTCAGTTTTGGAATGTTGGAATTGATTTGTGATTTGCTTTGCAGAATCCTAAGATACTTTACTGTATAAGGAATTGAGTTGTTTGGGTGGAGATGAGGTTGGCTGATGGACTTGGGGAAGTGGGATCAGAATTCCAGAACTAGAGGAAACCATATAAATTATCCCATCTAACTCTAGTCTTTACAGAATGATTGGTTATATGGACATATCAGTAAGTTCTTTTGGGGGTCACTTCAGGCAATTGTTTTCCATCTTTGTTGTTTCCTGGGGGCAATGAATTAGGTGGCACATATGCCATTCAACTGTGCAGATTCAGACAGACAGAAGGACGTGACAGTCTCTGGCATATCTGTGAAAGGAACTGCTCTTAGGCCTTTGAATTTTAATTATAATGTGATTTTGTAAAATTTCTGTTTATATAAACATTTAGGAGAAAAATAAAGTATATAGAGTTCTAATTAAAATATATATGTATAATTCATTATCTTGTAGAGTGAGTTTGCAAGATCGTCCAGATGTATTCTTAAATATCAAAGCTCATGTGGTTGAGCAGATTATTGAAGTATTAAACATGAGTAATGGTGCAAAGTTGAAATGCATAAGGTTTGGTTCTGTTTTCTTTGGAGCTTCAAAGATTGAACAAGCACTTCTGTACAATAATAGCCCAGAACCCATAAACTGGGTGGCCATAATGCAAGATGATTCAGTTGGAGAAGAATTGGTAAGTAAATAGTACAGCAGAGATTATGTTCTGAAACAGATTGTTTTGAACTGATTAATAACCAACAAGCCTGTTAATTATTCTAAATAGGTTTTAACATGAAGATAGATACAATTGCATTTCATGTGTCTTCAAGGGTGACCTCAAAAAATTCAGTAAATTAAGCTAACCTTGATAGTAATCTATATTTGAAGTAAACCAGGTAAGTACTACTTAGAGATGAGAGGCTAATTGTGGGGGTTTCTGTTCTAATCAATTTTTCAATAGTTCTTTAAATTTTATGGTGTGCCTTGATCAAATTTATGTATGTTACTTTAAGGACATATTTTCTATATCTGGATTCTGGAAGTTCAATAATTATTTTATGACCTCATCTTAAAATATTTTATTGTGTTTGTGTTTTGCCTTGATACTCTTTGATTTCTGATTTTCTATTACAGGGTACAAATACTCGACAAAGAACAGATGTTGCTTTAAATAATCTTACCTACTTAAGGAAAATAAAGGACATAGATGTTACCACTTTTATCTCCTGTGTTCCTAATGAAGGAAGGTTACTACCTTATCAAAAGATTATAATTACATTTTGTTTCAGCCCAAAGTAAGCAAAAATTAATTCCATTGTGATGTTACTTATTGGTGTAAAGTACATTAACCATACATTTGTCAGACTGATTTTAATAGTAAAAAATGTCAAAAGGCACAAATTGGATTTTTCTTACTATGATTCTAAGTATTTATAACATGGTTAATATTATTTCCAGTATTTAAAATATGTTTCTAAATAATTCATGTTAAATTAAAAATCTCTCCAGACCTTGTGGAAATGAGGTGATGGAAGTGGGAGTTTGGGGTTGTTTTGGATTGTGGCCGCAAACCAGCCTGTTCATCCAGGACCCCACTGTCCCTACAGAAATAGTCAGCTGACGGCCAGTGGCATGCAGTGTGTTTTCGGTGCCTCCAGAGAGGATGCAGTGCTCCTCCCAGGGCCAAATGCTTACTGACTATCATGAATATTCAACCTATAGCAGCTGCTGGAATCAACCACACTTGCTGTAATTCATACAGACATTTAGGACTTTTGCCAATGTATATATTTCTGTATACTTGGTTTGATTATTTAGTTTGAAAATATATTTGGAAATGCTGTTATAAAGCAATTTCAGCTATACTTGAGAGGTTGCAATGTGTGACAGTAACTGACCGAAGTTTAAGTATGTTCACCTTTGTAAGAAGGCAACATTTAATGTATTTCTCTCTGTGGCAATAAGGTCACTTGGTGATACCAACTGTTTGTTGAAGACTAAGTTGTGCTTCAATTTAAGGAGGGTAATAAATCAAGTAATTGTTCTATTTGTACAATCTAATTGCCTTATTAATCATCCTTTCATGCAGGAAATTTCTTTGATGAATCCGTAAGATTCTGTTAATACATAATCTTTGACATTCTAAATATTCTTTTTCACTACAGCATGTTAACTTTGAAAGTCTAGCATAAACTCATAGGTATGAGTATGATTTGAAGTCTTAGTTAAAGGTGTCCTCAATATGCTGTTTGAATTCCTATGTAATATTTCACATCAGCCTTTTGTGTATATGTTTGAGTATCCACTGCTGAAACGCTGAGCTCTAGGTAAGGAAGTAAAGATTGCCCAAGCACAAGCCTATTATGTAACCCATCTCTGTCTTTGGTCCTACTTCCCTTCTTCCCATCTTTCCTTTCCTTTTCTCCTTTGACAAGAGTTTGCTGCTACCAAATCTTACTCTCCAAATTTCTTGTTCTCCTCTGACAAGAATGTGGCTACCAGTATGTGCTGAGTCCATGGGAGGAGACAGAAATGTAACAGAGGTTTGCAGTTACACCTAGGGGTTAAGAAGGACTATTGCAGAGACTTGAACAGCAATGAAGTTTGCCTGGAAGGAAAATCATTTACATAGAAAGTGGCATTGGAACCAGACCTTGATAACTTATTTAAATTCCTCTTGTCTTGCATATCATCATTCACTCATTTTTTGGGATCTTTTTTTAGCGTGAGTGTAGCCTTCTTTTGGCAAGTCTTTATGTCTTGTGCAGTAATTTTTGAAAATGGATCACAGTCATCTTTTTATTCCTGAATTTCATCTGTTTGCATAAATTTAAGTATCAGGTTGATATTTCCTTTTGAGAGATAATAAAGTATATCATCTTTGCTTTAGAAATAACTGATCATAATTTGTTTTACAGACTAATCATTGATGGTCAAGTGAATAATGATCCTTCACACAGGCAGGACTATGCTGTCTTTTTAAGATTTGAGTCTGTAGGAAGTAAAGATGGATTTTTGAGAGATGATAACAGTAAAACCATCAAAAGTAAGTGTGGAATGAACATTATGATCAAATGTATAGGATTTTAAATTAAGAGTTTGGATGGCAATATTTATAGAGGCAATTTAATAAAAATACATCATTATTGAATAGAAGAAAAATGCAAACTTTGGGAGACCTTAAAACGTCCTCTGTGGTATGTTTAAGAAGTCAACCTCAGAATCATTTACATAATAATTTTCCAAGTCAGAATTTAGATGACTTTATCTTTTTTAATGACATTAGATAAACATGATGATCTAGAGTTAAAGGAATAAAAAAAGAAAAAAAATAAAACAACCTGGCTTCTTTTCCTATGTAAACCTAGGTTTTCTCTTAGCAATTTATATGGGAATAAATGACTCATTCCATTTCTGTCAAACCTTCAGCTCTCTTAGAATCTACATACAGTGACAGTCAAAGTACAAGACCTAGAGCTTTAGTAAATAGGATACAATATCCTATTACAGGATATTGATAAGTGCATGTGTTTTGCTGGCCACATGTAAAGATGCAATACACTTTTTACATTTTCAAGTAATATTGGGTGGGTTGCAGTGAGGAAAAGGGAATTGGAGTTCACTTCAGCAAGACAGAGTAAAGAAAAAAATAAATATAGAGGCAGATGAGGGATGAAATCCAGAAAGGTGAGCCATGGCAAGTCAAGAGTCTAGAAGATTCGCATATCAGTACGAGTGATACTGAGCTAGGCTGAACCCTGTTCCTAGGGCAGCAATTGATTGCTCTGTTACTGTTTATGTCATGGTTCTAGGCTTGCAAGTCAATCTAGTTTTCAGTGGCTAGAGATAGAGATGCTAGGTTTGCCTTAAAGGTAATGTAGTCTAGGATTGGCTAGTAAGACATGAGTGAGGAAATACAGACTCTTTTGGGGGATTCTAGTTACAGTGCTTTCTCTGCAAAACTGTTCCTTTGTTGCTGGAGGATGTAACTGGTGTTCCAGGTTATTGTCCCGTCCCAGAAAGAATTCAGAGACAAGACATAGTGGTTAAAAAAAACTAAAGTGAGAATTTATTTAAGGATGGATAGTACACTCTCAAGGGGAGAGCGGGCAGGCTCAGGTAAGTGGCTGCCCTGAGTTTCTTTGGCAAGTTAGGTGCATAGGGTGTAAAAATGAATGGGCGGAATATTTATTGGGGAGGGAAGGGTTTGGGGTCATATTCACTGATTTTCATCCCAACTCCACCTTCCCAAAGGGAGGAGG
This sequence comes from Camelus dromedarius, assembly GCF_036321535.1. Classification (NCBI taxonomy): domain Eukaryota; kingdom Metazoa; phylum Chordata; class Mammalia; order Artiodactyla; family Camelidae; genus Camelus; species Camelus dromedarius. Next base: position 86,908,996 of record NC_087472.1, on the reverse strand, counting down.
GATTTTTGTCCTTATTTAGTCTGGATCGGAAGTGTCATGGTGTCGGTGCCTAATGGGTACTTCTGATCTGCAAGGGTAATTTTATTGAGATGAGGGCATAATGAGCAAAAGGTTACATTCAGACACTGGAAATTCCTTCCTTTTCTCACCTTTCTTTGTTGGTCTCCAGGTCACTCATCACCCCAAAAGGTGTGACCACTTTATCAACCCAGAGGTTCCTGCTTTTCTTTCTCTGTTCAGGGACCCCTGGTGCTTACATGATGTATGGTTTCTTGTATTTTGCCTGTGCCCCTCCTTTCTGCCCAATTCCTGCCATTTGATCTGTGTCTGCCTTTCTCTGCTCATATCTAGCTATCTGCTTGTTCTAACACCTTGACTCCATTAGAGTCCACAATCCATAGTTCCTACCTTCTTTCTGGTATCTCCAAAACTTCATGCTTATGTTATTATCCAGCTTATATTCCATTCTCCATTAATGTAATTACCTTTTTTCCTAGTACACACAAATCTCTTGGCCCAACTCCCACTGTGGCTGAGTGGAAAATCTCTAATCTGATTAAATTCAACTCTCAGCCTACTCTAAGGCTGCACCTATGAATCTGATTGGACTGGAGAAAAACACAAAACCAGACTATGAGGTTTCACTATATATCTATAATAACTAATCCCAACTGGGTCCTTTAAGGTATTTGCCATTCCTGCTGCCTTCCTCCATTCATTTACTTTCTCCCAATCTGAGATTAGTATCATACACCTTCTCCCCTCAAAACTCCAATCCTTTTCTTCCTTCATATTCACTCTAAGCTTGCAAATGCATTTAGTGACCTAGTAAGACATTTCCATGTGGATGTCTACAAGGCATATCAAACTTAACATGTCCAAAAAAAGAACTGGTTCCCCTGTAACCCGTCCTTCCTGCAGTCCTGCCTGTCTCAAGAAATGACAGTTCCATCACTTCAGTTGCTCAGGCCAAAAACCTTAGCATCATCATTCATCATGTGTTCAATTTCCTATGCTACATCCAATTCATCGGTATATTTTTTAACTCTACCCTCAGAAGTGTATCTTAAATCTGATCATCTCTTACCATTCTACCACTGCTTTTCCCCAGTCATACTTGGTTCCTGAGGGTTTTTGTTTTTATTTTTTTGGATGCGCCAAGCAATTCCTACCTTAGTGTCTTTGTACTTGGTGTTCTCTCTGTTTGGAATTCTCTTTTTTTCTAAATTTTCACATGATTTGCTTCCACAATCCCTTATATCTTTGCTCAGATGTCTTCGTATCAGAGAGATCTTTTGGGCCTTCCCCATATAAAAGATTAGTCCCAAGACATTGTACTCTGTCTTATCCTACCTTTCCTATTTATTTTATTGTGACTGTCATCTCAGTAGAATGTAAATTCTCTGAGAGCAAGAACATTGTTTTATTCACTACCGTATCCCCAAGGCTTAGGAGAGTACCTGGCACAGAGAAGGCTCTCAATAATTGTGTTGAATAAAAGATTGAATGAACTACCATTGTCTCATCAAGTCTTTCAGATGACATTATTAGCACTGAGCAAATATATTATGGATTCCTACAACACTTTTTATGTTAAAAAGCTATTATTGCTTTTACAGGTGATCGATTTCAGAAAGTGGAATTAGCCCTGACAGGTTCAGGACTTCCTGTCTTATTACAGTTTGATCCAGGAAGGGTCCTTAATTTTGCACCTTGTTTCATCGGTGGACGTTCAGAGATTCAGTGTGTTATGCAAAATCGATCTAAATCACTTCCTGTGATGTACCACTTTAAGAAAACTGCACATTTTAAAATTGATCCTCAAAGGGGCAAGATTGATGAAGGAAGTATGCAGGTAAGGTAACTATTCTATGCTTTCACATTCTTTAAATATTTTAAGGTTGGCTAAAAAGCCATACAGAAGATTAAAAACTACATTTGTTGTACCAGTGTTTATAAATTATATCTCTTTTGTGGCCTAGTCATGAATACTTGTGTCTTGGCACCCACACAGTATCTATAATTATTTGTTAAGTGCCTTTCATGTGCCAGGAAAAGCATTTCACACTGTAGGGTATGTGAAGAACTATAAAACATAGTTGTTGCTTCTAAGGATTTGTGTGTGTGTGTGAGTGTGTGTGAGAGAGAGAGAGTGTGAGTGAGAGTGTATTTATCTACGTACCCAGGAGGTTGGCCCCTAAGCTTAAATATCCAACACAGAGCCTTGGCCCTCCTAGATGCAGGAATGGGTCCTGGAGCAATGAGACCCAGAGACCAGAGGTGCGATGCATCTGAGCCAGCAGCTGCCAATAACAGAAAAGGAGGTGCTCCAGGGACTCATCCCAGTCCCAGAAATGCCGACGGGAGTGCAGGATGCTTTGGGCCCCACTGCCAGATGGAAGGTTGGGCAAGCTAGGGTGCACACATGTGGGAGAAGTGGAGGTTCAGTGTGACAGGCAGAGGCTTGAGCCCTGGTGCCCGCCCTAGTGCAAGCTAACCCAAGACAGGAGAGGCGGGATGGTGGCAGTTTGCCACTGAGGGGTCCAGGCTTTGCCCTTCTGTGAGGTGAGGTGGTATGGGGGAAAGTGGGCACTGTAGTCTGAGTACTTGCTGAGGGATGCGTGCCCCACTTTCCCCTCCCCCTAGCTCAGCTCTTCAGAGGCTCGCCTGTAAGGTACCCTGCAACCACTGGTCATGGTCATTGTGCATTTGGAGCCCAGTGAGGAGTGGCGGGTGGGGGGTCAGATTGGTATTGGGAGGCTCGTTGTCATCAGACAGGCAAGCGTCAGGTGGGTAGGAGCTGTCTGAGTGCAGGGAGGATGACTGGCTTAGGCCTTGGTACAGGTGCTTGTGGTCATGGATTGACTCGTAGAGCGCCTCCAGCTGGCATAGCAAGGGTGTGTCTGGCCGCCGCAGGCCCAGTGCCACCTGGGGCAGTGCTGCTAGTTAGCAGGGTCCACGTGGGCGGCGTGGCGGCATAGTAGGGCTGGTCCTGCATTGCTCGGCTGGTTGCAGCCGCGGGCTGGGCTCCAGCTCCGGCTCCGGCTCCAGCCACAAGCCCTCCGCGCAATCAGCAGACCAGTGAGGTCACTGAGTAGTGGTGAGAGCCTTGAGGGGACTCAGCCAGAGCCGCCAGGCCCCTTGCCAAGGGCAGCCCATTCGTGTTGCCTCCTTTCCTACAACGTTCGGCCAGGTAAGAGGTTTTTTAAAAGTACTAAAAAAGTGTAAGACATAAACACAAACGGGTAGTGTTCAAGAAGGCGGCAAAATAGGTTAAAAGAAATTTGTAATAAGGTGATAATAGAAACTCAGAGGACAATGTGTTAACTTCCAGCCAGGTAGAAAGGTTATGATTGTAATAGATGAGCCAGATCTTGAAGGTTGAGTAGAATTTTCAAACTGGAAACATATGGTACTTAACTGGCCAAGACCTTGCACTGCTTGTGCAGAGCGGAAGAGTTGAACACCGAGGCACACCTGTGAGCACCCGGCTGGCCTCTGGCTGTCAGGGGCTGCTTTGTTCATTCTCACTACTCAGCTCTTTCTCAGATCCTTTAAACCAATAGTTGGCTGACCATGGTCCATAGGCCAAATCTGATCTTTTTTTCTTTTTTAAGTACACTTTTACTCGAATGTAGCCGCTCTTATGTGTTGCCTATTGTTTATAGCTGCTTTCATGCTACAAGGGCAGAATTGAATAGTTGTGAGTGTTGTATGGCCCATAAAGCCTAAAGTATTTACTGTATGGTAATAATTTATAGAAGTTTGCCGAGCTTTGCTCTAAACAGTAGCAAACATGGGTGCTTTCAGTTTTACCTCAGGTTCTTATGTTATCTTTCCTCCGCTGCATATTGATATGGTTCTTAAAGTTATTGATAGCTTTCTCCCAATTGTGATCAAGAACTTTTGTATACATGTTTAAAGGCACGCAGCTCATATATATAACTTCTTCCTTCATTAGGATGACACCCCCTTCCCCAATTTCAATAGAGCTGATTAGTCTTCACAGAGAAACCAGTGTTAACCACATTATATGAAACATTTTCTTTTTAATGGCTTCTTAGACTTCCTTTAGTCTAAGTCTCTTAATCCTACTAACATAATCCATTTTCTCCAGTAACATGCATATCTTGCAAAATATAGCTGATTTTCTCTGATCACAGAAACTGAGAAGGGAGGATCCCAGGAATCTGGTCAACTTCTCTTAGCAGCCAGCTGCAAGTGTTAAAGATTTTGAAGCTGAAAGACACTGATTATCAATTTCCTGCAGAAGCTATACCAGCAAGAGGGAGTGGGGGTGGAAGTTGAGGAAAAACATCATACACACAAAGTGGTGAGAGGAGCAAAATGAGTGAAAGATTTAAAAATAGCAGTTTTTTAGAAAAGATGGGAAATAATAGCACAAAGGAAACAAAGGCTGGGTGAATTTATAATGTGGAAGGATATGTCCTGCACCCTTTGTGATCCTTTATTTTTGCTAGCTGGAATAAGTTCCAGAACCTATTGTGGCCTGCAACCTCAATTTTGACTAGCATTATCTTAAGAATGAGCCAAGTACTCAGGAGACAAGAGACAATTTATAGCGTGAAATATATATGAGAAAATGATACCAATAGGCTATCTTTTAATATATGGTAGGAATAAAATTAGTGACAGTAGGTTAGGGATGTGTTGAGAAAATGAGGATAGCCAACAATTTAAGTGGATGTGATATGAAAAGGCTAATTCCATTGGAGTGTAGAGGGGAAATCTCTGTGTTTAGAGAAGATGCATGTGTGATAACGGATAAATATGTGGATGAGCAGGTAATAACTCATTGTTGAGAAAGGAATTTAAAGAGGGTATAGTAAAGGCCATTTCCTTCCATATTAAATGAAAATTGTTTTATTGACATAGGTGTTTAATTTCTATAATACAGTACAGACCTGAAATATATTTGCCACTTAAATTTAGGTCGGCACATAATTTTCTGGGCATAAAAAGGAATATATACTTTTGTGCATCTCTGAAACCGATTTGGGAATTTCAAATTGAGAGGGGCTCTTGGGAACTCCCCATGGCATATGTAATTTTCAAACTCAAAAAAAAAAAAAAAAAAACCCATAGCTGATAGTTAATTTCCTAACATAATTTTTAGCCTTCTACATTTCTGGATTTCTCTAGCACTGATACGTTTCAAATTAATGAAAACTCAATCTAGAAAATGTGAGGGACATTGACTGCCATGGTCTGGTCAAAGAGTATTTGGAAGTGTGGTAAGATTCTTTTTTAAAAAAATACCAGCTTTGGGTGGTGGGGATATATATCTCAATGGTAGAACATGTGCTTAGCACTAGCAAGGTCCTGGATTCAATCCCCAGTACCTCCATTAAAAAAAAATGTTTAAGTACCAGCTTTATTGAAGTATAATTCACAAACCATAAAATTTACATATTTAAAGTATGTAATTCAGTGTTATTTAGTATATTCAGAGTTGTGTGACTGTCAGCACTATCTAAGACCATAACATTCTCATCACCCCAAAAAGAAACACAGTGTCCAATAGCAATCACTCCTCCTGCTCCCCATTCCCCAGCTCCTAGTAACTACTAATCTATCTTCTATCCCTATAAATTTCCCTGTTCTTGACATGGCATATGAATACAATCATACAACATGTGGATGTTGTTTCTGGTTTCTTTGATTTAGCATAATATTTTCAAGATTGATCAATGTTGAAGTAAGTATCAGTACTTCATTCCTTTTTTTTGACCAAATTGTATTCTATGGAATGAATATGCTACCTTTTGTTTATCCATTCATCAGTTATTGGGCATTTGAGTTGTTTCCACCTTTAGCTCTTATGAAGAGTACTACTGTAAACATACATGTACAAGTTTTTGTGTGCATATATTTTCTTATGTATGTAGTTTTTTAACATCAAAACAAAGTATGTTATACAACAAAAGGAAACATTAGACCTTGTAATATAGATCAAAGTGCTTTGAAGGGATGTAGCAGTAAATATATATTTTATAATTATTTGTCAATTTTATCCTCAAAATTCTTGGGTTTTTTTGGCCTCAACTTTATTGAGGTATAATTGACAAATAGGAATTTATGTATTTAAGGTGTACAACTTGATGTTTTGATGTATTTGTACATTGTGAAATGATCACCACAACAAATCTAATTAACATATTCACACCTCATGTAGTTACCATTTGTTTTTATTGGTGAGAACACATAAGATTTACCCTTTTAGCAAATTTCAAGTATACAGTAGAGTATTGTTAGCTATAGGCATCATGCTGTACATTATATCTCCAAAGTTTACTCAGTTTTGAGTGACTGAAACTTTGTACTCTTTGACCAGCATCTCCCTGTTTACATCTCCTCCCTGCCTATGGTAGCCACCATTCTACTCTCTCCTATGAGTTTGAATATTTTAGATTGTACATGTAAGTGAGATCATGTAGTATTTGTCTCTCTGTGTTTGGCTTGTTTCACTTAGCATGATGTCCTCCAGATTCATCCATGTTGTGACAACTGACAGCATTTCCTTCTTTTTAAAGCCTAAACAGTATTCCATTATGTGTTTGTGTGTGTACCGCATTTTCTTCATCTATTCATCCATTGATGAACATTGAGATTGTTTTTAACCCTTGGCTATTGCAAATAATGCTCCATTTTTACTTGGGATATTTGTCTTTTTGTTGTTCTGCAAGGGTTCTTTTATGTATTCTGGATATAAGTCCCTTATTGGATGTATGAATTACAAATATTTTCTCCCATTTTGTAAGTTGTCTTCTCACTTTCTTGCTAGTGTCCGATGAAGTACAGAAATTTAAAATTTTATTAAGTCTAATTTAACTTTTTTGTAGTATCATATATAAGTAGTCATAGACTTTCCAGGTTATTAAGATTTATTTCTATGTTTTCCTCTAAGAATTTTAGCTCATACATTTAAATGTATTATCCATTTGAATTAATTTTTGGTGTTTGTTGTAAATTATGGTGTTATTTAGAGGTTCAAACTTATTCTTTTATATATAAATGTCTACTTATCTCAGAATTTTGTCACACTTATTGAAAAATCAATTGACCATAAATGTAAGAGTTTGTTTCTGGACATACAATTCTATTCTGTTAATCTATGTTTATCTTTATACCAGTACCACAATGTACAGATCAGCATTGTAGTAATTTTTGAAATTGGAAAATGTGAATCCTTCAAATTTGCTCTTTTTAAGAAATATTGTTGACCAGTATAGCACCTTTGAATATCCATGTGAGTTGTAGAATAAGCTTACTGATTTCTGGAAAACACAAACACACACACACACACAAACCCAAAAGCTAGGATTTTTGATAGGAGTTGTATTGAATCTGTAGACTTATTTGGGAGTATTGCCCTCTTGAAATTCATGAAAATTGAGTCTCTTTCCATTTATATGTCTTTTTAAATTCCTTTCAATGATGCTTTGTAGTTTTCAGTGTATAAGACTTACAATTATTTTTAAAAGTTTATTCCTAAGTATTCTTTTTGATGCTTTGTAAACCAAATTGTATTTTTAATTTGCAGACTAGTCATTGCTAGTGTGTAGAAAGGCAGTCTATTTTTTTATATTGACCTTGTATCCTGCAACTTTGAAGTAAATTATTCTGATAGTTTTTAATGTATTCTTTGGGATATAAGATCATGTTATATGTGACTAGAGATCATTTTACATCTTCCTTTCCAACTTGGATGGATCTTATTTCTTTTTTCTTACCTAATTGCCTTGGCTAGAACCTCCAGTATAGTACTAAATAGAAGTGCAAGGGAGGATATTTTGTCTTTTTCCTAATCTAAGGGGAAAGCATTTAGTCTCTCTATTAAGTATGGTGTTAGTTGTGGGTGTTTCATAGATTGCCTTTATAAACTTGGGGAAGTTCTCTTCTATTTCAAAATTTTTTGGGTTTTTTTTGTGAAAATGTGTTGTATTTTCTCACTTTTTCTGTATCTATTAAAATGATAAGGTGGTTTTTGTCCTTTATTCTGTTAGGATTACAGATTACATTGGTTGATATTTAGATTTATAAATAAATATTTTGACAAACCCAAGATAAGTCACAGTTTTACATAGCGAATAATCCTTTGTATGTGTTGCTGGATTCAATTGGTAATATTTGGTAGAGTTTGGCCTATATACTCATAAAGGACATTAGTTTTCTTGAATGTCTTTGGTTTTGATACTAGAGTAAAACTAGTATTATGGAAGGAGCTGGAAAGTATTCTCTCTAATTTTTGGAATGGATTGTGAAGAATTATTTTTTTAATGTTTGGTAAAATTCGCCATCAAAGCCATCTGGTTCTGGACATTTTTTGGTCAGAAGTTTTTGAATTCCTACTTCAATGTCTTGTTATTCTAGGGCTATTCAGATTTTCTATTTCTTCTAGAACCATTTTCAGAAGTTTATATCTTTCTGAGAATTTGTCCATGTCATCTAGGTTATCCAGTTGGTTGGCATATTTCCTCATACTCCTTTTTTATTGATGTAGAGTTGATGGTGATGTCCTATCTTTTATTCCTGATTTTAGTAAATTGAGATTTTTGTTGTTGTTTTTGTTTTGTTTTTTGCCTTGGTGAATCTAGCCAAAGTTTTCAGTATCATTGATCATTTCAAAGACAGTTTCAGGTCTGTTGATTTTCTGTTGTCTATTCTCTGTTTTATGTATTACTGCTCTTGTCTATGGAGGTTTAGGTTATTGATGAAAGGCCTTTGTCTTTTATAATATAGGTGCTTACTGCTGTAAATTTATTTCCAATCACTGCTTTTGCTGCATTCTGTAAGTTTTGATATGTTGAGTTTTAGTTTTCCTTCCTCTCAAAGTGTTCTCTAATTTCCCCTGAGATATCTTCTTTGACTCATTGGTTACTTATTGTTTAATTTACACTTCTTTGTGAATTGCCCACATTTCCTTGTCTTTATTCTTTTTTAAAAATTTCTAAACTTTATTGATATTCTCTATTTTGTGACATGTTGCCATATTTCTTTTAAGTCTTTAGAAATGTTTTTTTTTGGTCCTTTGAACATATTTACAATAATCGACTTATTTTCTTTCTGTAATAAGTCCAACATGTAGGTTTCCTCAGAGGCAGTTTGTATTTACTGCAACTTTCCTATGTATTGGCTATAATTTCCTATGTCTTTGGGTGTCCCAAGATTTTTTGTTGAAAAGTGGGCATTATAAATAATTTAGCCACTCTGGACACCACATCTCCCACAGGATATATTGTCATTGTTCTTTGTTGTTGTTATTTTGTTTGTTTAGTGAATTTCTAGACTAATTCTGTAAAAGTTGTTTTCTTTGTTATGTACAGCCAATCAAGGATTGTTCAGTTAATTTCGTGGTTCAGCTAATGATTGGGCAGCGACTTTCTTAAATTCATGAATTCCTATGTCTCACAGCTTTTGCAGAGTACCTCTATGTAAGTGTGTTGCATAGCCATGTCTTCAGTGTTCTACCAGGTAGTTTACAACTCTTTCTGATTTTAATTCCTTCTTGTACGGAGTCTCAAAGTCAGCCAGAAGTAACAGATAAGATCTTTCTCAAATCTTTCCTGGGAATGTACACCTCCTGCATGTTTGTGTAACAGTCTAGATTCCCAGGAATATACTGGAGCTTTTCTGATATCCTCTGAATATTTTGTGGGGGTTTTTTTGTTTGTTTGTTTGGTTTTTTGTTTAGCCTCTTATTAACCTTAAATCTCAGGTTGCTGTAATATTCAACAGTTGCAGCTGTTTTGTTGCTGTTGTTTTTGTCTGTCTGTCTGTCTTTCTTTCTTTCTCTCTCTCTGTCTCTCTCTGTCTCTCCCTGTCTCTTTCTCTCTCTCTCTCTCTCTTTCTTTCTTTCTTTCTTTCTTTTGAAGGGAGAGTGGCCAAACCCTGGGGAGAAAGTTGTTCATATAGAGTGAGCTCTGAATCAAGTCAATTAAAGACATGCCCTCATACTAGGCTTTTCTTCCAGACAAGACGCATATGAATAGTTCTCTGGGGATGGGGTTTTTGGGGAGCTTCAAACCCATTCTCCCTCAGTGGCTGTTAGGCTTATAGTTGTCACAGCTACCATAGTTGCAAGGCTCTTGTTTTTCAAAGAGAGAACAGATCTGGAAATAAGAGGTTGGGATTACAGTAGGTAAAAATGCCACAGAACCTGTTATTTGTTCAGAGAGTCAGCCTTTTTTTCTTAAATAAATACTCTGGATTTTGCAAGATTTTAGGTAATTTTCAAATACCTGAGGAATTGATTTTGACAATTTTCCCAGTGTCTTCCTTCTCTTTTTGAAGGAGTACATTTTTTGGAGGTCCTTAATCTGCCATTCTGAAAGTGATTCAGTACCATTAATCTTAATTTTTTCTTAAGTAATTTTCTAATAATTTATATCTTAAAGGTTTGTCAATGCTGTATATATACATTTCTTAAGACTTTCATATCACCATGATAAACTAGCTTTCCTTAAAATATTATAAACAATATTTTTTGATTTGCTTTTTATTTCGTCCTAACAGTAAAATATTGTTTTCTTAATTCATTTGGGCTGCTATAACAAAATACCATAGCCTGCAGAGTTTATAAATAGTAGAAAATAATTTCTCACAGTTCTGGAGGCTGGAAGTCCCAGATCGGGGTGCCAGCATGGTCGGGTGTGGGCCCTCTTCCTGGTCACAGGCTTCTTGTGGTATCTTCACGTGGTGGAAGGGGCTGGGGAGCTCAGTGGACCCTCTTTTATAAAAGCACTAATCCCATTCAGGAGGGCTCTGTTCTCATTACCTAATCACCTCTCAAAGACCCCATCTCCTGATTCCATCACAGGGGGCATTAGGATTTAATGTATGAGTTTTAGAAGTTCGTAAACCTTCAACCTATAGCAGTTGGTTACTTTTCTTCTTTTTTTCAGAATGTGACTTGTTCATTCATTCCACATCAAGTTGGAGTCTTTAATGTGAAGCAGTTTATAGAGATTATTGGCTCAGTGGCAGATGAAACTTTGCAGTCGTCATCACTGAAACCTTTCCATCAGATATGTTTATATTTCAGTAGTGTCTGTAAATCTTCCACCAAGAAAGTTGTGATGAAAATTAATCCTGGTATGCTATTGGGGACATTTATCCTTTATTTACTTATTTATTTTTAGTTAATATCAGGTTATCTTAACATACTAATGCTTAGCTGTATATATCAAATGTGGTCTTATCTAGTGGTCCTCACCTTTTGCATACGTCTAGGCCTGTTAAAACATATCACTGTCCTACATCCCAGGACTGATAATATTAAGTAGATCTCTGTTGGGACTCAACGATTTGCACTTCTAACATGTTTCCAGCAGATGCTGTGTGTGCCATTTTGAGAATCTCGCTTTGAATAATACTGGTTTAGTGATCTATAAAATTTATGGAATATTTAAATTGTTTTTATATTTTATTATTCTACTTTTTTGTTTGAGTCTGTAATATAAGCTGGTTTTGACCATTCTATGGATTTTCTTGCCGCTGCTTTTCATCTAATCCTCAGTTATCTTTTATACACTGAACCATATGAAATTGCTGATATTCAGCTCCCTTTAATGTATAAAAATATCACTTTCATATGGGCCAACCCACTTATTCAAATTGCCATGTTTTAGTTTTTATGTGTGCATTATTATTACTTATGCATGAATTATTTTGCTAAATTGTTTTATGTGGATCCATTTATTAAAACTGTATGTTCTAAATGTGTTTAGGGGTTTAGCTTTAAGTTAGAACCAATGTATTAATTAGTTCATAGAAATTCAAAAAGCCATATTTAAATTTAATATTCAATTCCCTAAAAGGTATATCCCCTTTGGTCAGTAATCCTACTGGACAGTTTGTAGTGGAAAACTTGGTGGAATACAAGGATCATGCACCTGTTGCAATGCTTCAGTCAACTGCAACGCAAATTCACAATCATAGCACAAATAAAGAGTTAATAAAGGATGCAATGATAGCCTTTCCCAATGACCGAGCTGCAAGTATCAGGTCTGGAGATGAGCATAAACATTTCAGGTAATGTGCTGTATTAAAAATCTGAAATTTTGAAAGATGCGGTAACTAACATGACATGCAGAGATCTTATCAGATCCTGCTGTAACAAATTAATGATGGTAATATTAATAACAATAGTAAAATTTTATTTCTCTTTTTTTGTTTTTACATTGGAGGAGTGGTTGTTGAATGCTACTGTATTTGCTTTATCTAACATCTTATCGTCTCTGTTGTGTGCTTGCCAGGACTTACAGATGGTTTACCAGATGATTCTTAAAATATGTTGTTGACAAGTATAAAAGAATAAAAGAAATAATCACTTTTAGAAATGTATAAAGTCCTCAGAGTAGTCATGTTCATTCATTATGGCTAAGAGCTTGAATTTATCTAAGATTTAAAAAAAAAAACTTTAAACTGTGATAAACCAGTCATCCTCATTTTCAGCATCATCTTCTTCATCCTTACCATCATCTTTTTTCAGTCCCTTCAGAGTCACATTACCAATAACCTTTCCCAAATTTAACTAAAACCTCCCCAGATAGGATCATAAGTGATAGTAAACCTCAATTTGAATTTATTCAAATTTGAAAGAAATTTCTACTGTGAAGGAAAAACTGGGCTGATCTAACAAGATAACTCACAAGTCTAGGAATGTGAAGGAGAGGCTGGACTGGGCTATCAAGATAACTCACAAATCTAAGTATTGGAATACTGATCTGAATTCTGCTAGACTAACTTGTAAATCTAGGTTAATTAGTGTTGGTTTGCTGTTCATGTTTCTTTTGCTAGCCAGCTGGGTTTTCAAAGATACATATCTGGCTTTGGAATGTTGGTTTGCTGCCTCCCCGCCTCCACTTTTGTGATGATGATGCTGCTAAAGCTGTTCCATGCCTATTGGCCAAATACCCCAAGCTTGTACTTTACCCTATAAAACCTCATGCGCACGTCTTGGAGGTGCTCAGAGTTTCGGAGCAGAAGCCCCTCTGAGCCCGCGGGCGTAATACATCTGAGTACTCCAACCCTCCGAGTGGTGCTTGTTTCTTGACTGGCCTGTCGTTTCCATAACACTACCTTGTCAGTGCTTAGTGAGAATAAACCAGTCATCCTGACATCTTTATCTGGACCATTTAGCTCAAGAATGGTTTTTACACATTTGAGGGCAAACTGGGTTTCTTTTCTTCCTGCTTGTATGTTACTAGCCAACTATCTAAACTTGATAATATCCCTGGGCTTTCTCTACTTGTCTCTTTACTTTGGGTGAATCTTCAAGCTGACTTACTTTTACAGCCATTTTCTTAAAATACCATTTGATTTTTTAGGCCATAATTGTTTTATTATCCACAGTTGGTAAATTCTGGGTTTTTATATAGTCTGTGTTATGATTTTATTTCACAAATTCCATCCACATGAGCCTTTATCTCTCTTTTTTATTTGACAAGTACCATAAAACACAGAAGTGTAAAAATTATTCAGACTCCAGTTTTAAATAATTATACAGTATAAAAAGAAAATCCATCCCACTCTGCAGAGATAGCTGCTGAAAACAATTTTTAAATGTATCATTTTCAATTCTCTCCTGTGCTTATACAAATATATCTATATAGAGATATAATGTGTTAATTTAACATTTACGTTTTGTTCCTAAGTCAGTATTAATCACATGGTGTAAAAATGCCAGGATTTTTTTGAAGGAGGCTAATAAGCATTTGCTTTTTATCCCATGGACATAATTATTTTCCTCAATTTATTCTTTTCCATACTAATAGAAATACAAAATTTATCCAGTTATTTTCTGGCAAGCAATTCATAACAAAAATTTAAGTAGTGAGATTTTATGATGCATTAGATTGTTGGTAATTATAATCGCTATCTTATTTTTTGATGTATTTCACCTTTTCAATATTTGAGAAGAAAGTAAGATAAGAAAATTTTTGTCTAATTTTTATTTACTGCTGTATGCCCTGTGTTTAGAATAGTGTCAGGTATATAGTAGGCACTCAGTAGATAGTTTTTTAAATAAATAAATAAGGAGGAATGTTTTATTTACATAGTAATTTTTGTCCCCTGTACTTTGCACATTAAAGAAAAATCACCTACTCAAAGCTTTAGAGGTATTTCTTGAAGTTCATTCTTTAAGGAGCTGATAAGCATAACCAGCTCTTTGTCCCTTCAGGCATCTACTCTACTACTCCTTTCTAAGTCCCTCCTTTTCTCTTTGTTACAGACATGGGGACTTGAAGTGTCAGAACTATTTCTAGGTCATAAAGGTGGTTGAGGTTCCAGAGCCTGAAGAGAGATTTAAGTATATCAAAACTATCTTTGAATAACAAAGCATTTGTTTCACTTTTTGCCGCACTCTCTCAAAAGGCTTTAACTCAGTTAAAGCTGTCTTATTATAACCATTGAGGAATTGTTGAAAATGGGGAGAAATATTAGATTAAATTTCATTCGACTATATATGACTACTAGGTTTATACTTCTGAATTAATTATTGAGGGTGAGGATTTTAATGATTAATAAAATTTGCTGAAATTGGGGTAGACCAAGGGCAAAAGAAGTGAATACTTTTTGTTTCTATGGAAAAAAATGTAGGTGAAAGGAAGAACATGATCCCAGTTGAGTGAATATGACTTGCAGTTCTTTTTGGATTTTTTTTTCCTGTATAGATTTATTGTTGATGGATATTTCATAAGGTCTGAGATGTTAGGCGAATAGCATGATTTAACAAAAGAACTCATTACTCTCTATATATTTTTTCTGATTTTGATCACAATGACATAAAAGTAATTAACCCTTAGGAAACACTAATCAGATTGAGACTAGTTCTATCTATAATCTAGAACTGCCCAAATTGCCTACTTGACTCGTTCCCCAGTAATGGGTTGAGGGTAGGTACTATTACATCCCAGTGACTTTCGTGATTTTCTATGATTAGATTAATAAAACCATTAGATATCATTCTAGTTCTACATGTAATAATATCTTGATATATAATAGAATATGAAGGAAAGGACTACAACCTGTCCTTTTCATCATTCTGTGCCCAAGTCCTGTCTTAATAGGCACTCAATAAATACTGATTGAATAAATGAAAATATATATATATAAATATTAATATGAGTTGCCTCATATTGTAGGACAATTTTCACAAAGATTCCAAGATATACCTATGTGGATCCTGATTTTGCGTATACTGAATTTGAAAAAATAGATAAGAAAGCACATGAAAACTCTTACACAAGATACATTAAATATTTAAGAAATGTGCGCCTGCAGAAACAAGCACAGAGGTAAAGTTCACTTCCTCAGACTGTATGAAACAGATTGTGGTGCCTATAGAGCCAGACTTTTTTTTCTTTCCTCCTTAGTTTCTTTTTAGTGATTTAAATGACTTTTTAATCAGTGAAAAGAGCAAAACACTCAACTACTTTAACTGCAATTATTTTCTTTCCTTTTTTAAAAAAATATTTTATTTTCTAATGGAGGTACTGGGAATTAAACCCAGGACCTTATGCATGCTAAGCATATACTCTACCACTGAGCTATTACCCTCCCCTTCCTTTCTTGCTTTTGATTTGGGAATGTCTTAGGTGCACTTCCCCAGAAACAGACTTTGAGACAGGAATTCCAGCACATGTGATTTCTGGAGAATGTTCTTTTCAGAGAAGCCTGTACAGGATGAGGGAAGCAGAGTAAGGCAGGGGAGGTAACTCAGAAATAATGTGTTTCAAATAAAGTTTACTCTCAGCCCAAAGCCTAGGGTCTCTTAAGCATAAATTAAGACAGGAACACGTTGTTCCTGTCTTGTGCCAAAGGGACTTGTCTTTTGTGCTCCATGTCGGTCATTGACGGTGAGCTGTCCCTGGATGTGGTGGAGTGGGTGCAGCTTCTTTGGGCAGGTGTTGGAGAATAGAGTCCCCTCAGCAGAGGGCAATTTTATGCAGATTAGTGCTTCTGTCTACTTAAGTGGGTCTGAGTGGATTCAGTAACAGCATGCACTTTTTGGAATATTTGGATTTAATGATGCATTTTCTAAAAGACTTAGCCTCAATTATAATTATGATTTCAGTAGGAAACATACATACTCATATAATGATATAGACATCGGATTACAACCAGCGTCAGGTCTAAAGTCACCCACACTCTCAGAAGCGGAAATAGAAGAGGAATTATCTTCAGCACAGTGTCGGATCAAATGTAACCAGTTGCTAAGTACCAGGAACATAGCATCCAAGGAGACAAAGTCTCTGAGAAGAAAGGCATGTGCAGTATTTTAAATTTTATTATACCATGAGAATTCTTAAATATCTTTTGTTAATGTTGAACAATTAATTTTAGAATAATGTAATTTCTTACAGGTTCTCAAAGGACTTAAATCAGAGCCATCTACAGCCCATGAAAAACATGACTGTGGCTTAATTTTGACACCAAAGCTAATTCATCAAGTGATTGTTGGTGAGAATCTATAAAAACCTACCGAAGTCTTTAGGTTTTTTTTAAAAAAAACAGATTTATTGAAGTATAATTTATATTCCATAAAATTTACCAGGTCCAAGCATGCAAGTCAGTGAATTTCGGTAAATTTACAGGTTTATGCAGCCATCATCACAATTCAATTTTATAATGCTGCTATTACCCTCAATGACAATAAGCAGTTGCTTCCTATTCCCACCCCTAACCCCGGGCAACCATTGGTCAACTTTCATCTCTATAGATTTGCCTATTCTGAACACTTCATGTAAAAGGAATCGTGCAATATGTGGTCTCTCTTACATTGTTTCTTTTACTTAGCTTACTGTTTGTGAGGTTCATCCATGTGGTAGTAGGTATAAATATTTTGTTCCTTTTTATATCTAAATAGTATTTCATTTTATTAGGAATATGCATTTTGTTTATCCATTTACCAGTTGATGGACATTAAGCTGTTTCCATTTTGAGGCTATTGTGAATAATGCTGCTATAAACATTGACATATAATTCTTTGAGTGAACATATGTTTGTATCTCTTTCGGTTATGAGTAGAATTGCTGGGTGATATGGTAAATTTGTGTCTAACTTTTAAAGAAATTGCCGAAAATTTTCCAAAGTAACTGCACCAAGTTACAGTCCCACCAGCAATGTATGAGGGTTATAATTTCTCCACATTTTCACCAGTAATTTTTATTTTCTGTCTTTTTGATTACAGCCATCCTAGTGGGTGTGAAATGTTATATCATTGTGGTTTTGATTCACATTTACCTATTGACTAAGTTGTTGAATATATTTTCATGCATTTACTTAGAGAAACAACTATTCAAATCGTGTATCTTATTTAGGAAAATGTCTTTGCCCAATTTTTAATTTGAATATTTGCCTTCTTATAGAGTTGTAAGAATTATTTATATATTCTGAATACAAGTCTTAGCAGATACATGATTTCCAAATATTTTCTCTTAGTCTGTTGGTTATTTTTGCTTTTAAAAATTTTATTCTTTTATAGCCCATGCTTTTCATATCATGTCTAAAAATCTGTAGCTAGCTCAAGGTCAAAAATATTTTCTATTTTCTTCTCAACATTTTATAATTTTAGATCTTATGTTTAGGACTGTAATTCCTTTTGAGTTAGTTTTTGTTTATGGTATAAGAGTCTAAATTCATATTGTTGTATATGGATATTCAGTTGTCTCAGGACCATTTACGGAAGATACTATCATTCCTCACTGAATTGCCTTGGTACCTTTGTTGAAAATCAGTTGACCAAATACATCACGGTTTGTTTCTGGAATATTAATTCTGTTCCATTGATCTGTATATTTATCCCAATGATGGTTTTACACTGTCAATAAGGTGGCTTTATAGTAGGTTTTGAAATCAAAGTGAAAGTTTTCCAAATTTGCTCTTCTTTTTCAGGATTGCTTTGGCTGTTCTGGTGTAAATAACATCTTATTAAGACCCACTCTTTCTGTCTTATTCTTGGATCTCTCTTAATATTTCTGGCTCAACTGTCTATTGCTCACCCCAGCCTGTACTGAAACCTCATAATTCATGGGACCCTGGGGCAGAGTACACAGGAAGTTCTTGCCTCTGTAGTGGAGAATAATTATTACTATTCAGAGTACTACTGTGGACCCAGGTAACTTTCATAAAAGAAAGATCTGGAAGGACCAGTCTGTTTCAAAGTAAACTTCCCTCCAGAACAGAGCTCAAGAGTATTATAGGAATATGAAAATATCCAGCACCTAATGAGGTAAAATTCACTATGTCTGACATCCAAACATAGATTACAAGACATTAAAAGAAACAGGAAAGTACAACCCATAATAAAGAGAATTATTAATGAATTGAATCTACCCAATACTGATACATATGTTAGCATTATCAGACAAGGACACAAAACAGTTACTGTAAGTGTATTCTATTTATTCAAAAAGTTATGCAGAGATATAGAAGATAAGCAGAAATGATCCATATGAACTTCAAATTCAACACAATTCCAGTCAAAATCCCATCACAATCTTCTGTAGAAACTGACAGGCTCATTTTAAAATTCACGTGGAAACACAAAGTAGTTAGACTAGTCAAAACAATTTTGAAAAAGGAGAACACATTGGAGACAGTACTGCTTGACTTCAGGATTTATTATAAAGCTACAGTTAGCAAAACAGTATGTTATTAACATAAATATAGACCAATGAAACATAAGTGAGGTTCAGAACTAGATCTCTACATATTGGACAACTGAATTTTGACAAAGGTACAAAGGCATTGCAGTGCAGAAGGGATAGTAGTCTTTTCAATAAATAGTGCTGGAACATTAGAGTCACACACACACACAAACACACACAAAAGGAGTTTGTATCCATACCTTAACATCATGTGCCAAAACTAAATGGACTAGATCATAAGTCATGTGCCTCCCTCTTTCTAGAAGACATACAAATGACAAAGAAGCACATGGAAAAATGCACAACATTGTTAGTTGTTAGGGAAACACAAAATAAAACCACAGTGATACTACTATTAATCTATTAGAATGGCTAAAAAACGTACCATTTCAAT
The DNA here is from genome assembly GCF_036321535.1 of Camelus dromedarius. Taxonomy (NCBI): domain Eukaryota; kingdom Metazoa; phylum Chordata; class Mammalia; order Artiodactyla; family Camelidae; genus Camelus; species Camelus dromedarius. Next base: position 86,889,925 of record NC_087472.1, on the reverse strand, counting down.
TGTTGCCAAAGATGTGAGGAAACTGGTACTCTTGTACACTGCTAGTGGGAATGAGAAATTATACAGCCACTTTAAAGCAGTTTGACAGTTTCTTCTATGTTTAAATACACATTTACGATGTTGTCTATCCATTGTACTCCCAGATATTTATCCAAAAGAAATGAGGGGATCTTTTCAGGCAAATGCTTATGCACAAATGTTTTAGCAACTTTACTAGCTTTAATAGGCCTTACCTGGAAAGAATCCAAGTGTCAATCAACAGATGATAGACAAACATTCACCTATAATGGACACTATTTATTCATGTAAAGGAATGGACTATTGACACATGAAACATCCTGAATGGATCTCCAGAGAACTTGATGAAACAAACCAGAGAAAACCCTTCCATGTTGTTTTACTCCAGTCAGATTAAACTCTAGAAAATGCAGACTGGTCTACAGTGATATAAAGTATTTAGAGTGGCAGTCTGGGAAGAGGGAATAGGAAGAATGGTGGAACAGAAAAACTGAAGGGTCACAGGAAATCTTTTTGGAGTGATGGATGTTGACTCTCTTCATTGTGGTGATTGTTTTGCAGGTGTATACATACATCAGCACTTATGAAATGCTACACTTTAAACAGGTATAGTTTATTGTATACCAGTTAAAATTAAACCAAGCTGTTAAAAAAGAAAAGCAGGATAAGGCTTACTAGTTATTAACATTATTACAATGTAAAAAATTTTGGCATTTAAAGGAGAAATCTTAAAACTTAAACAGTGAGTCAAGGGAAAGGTACCAATTTCTGTAAATTCTGGATAAGTGAACATAAATACATTGATGGAAGTGGAAAGGGTGTTGGAATACACACACTTGTGTACTGGAATGAGTTATAATTGGTGCTAATAATTTTGTCATGTAGTTTTCCATATAATCAGTATATATCTGTATTGAATTTTGGCCAGTAACCTCTGAACATCAAATTATGGACATTTAGATAAAAACTTGGTTAATAATTTCTGATATTATAATAAATATTTTAAGTACCATTTTAAACAAATGGACTGATTACAATATGGTATGAAAACTTAAAAAAAATAACTAAATGAACACATTTGTCAGCATTAAACTTAATAACTTACTTTTTTTTTTCAGGGCCCTCTGTCCTTAACTTTGGTGATGTTTGTGTGAACTCAACAAATACTCGTTTACTACATGTTATTAATATGCTCCCTATGCATATTTTGATCCAGTTAGATGTTAATTTGGTAGAACTTCGGAAAACCAACCAATTTTCCTATGTGGTTCCACCTACAGCCAGTACTTATATTTCAGTGGTGTTTGAATCTCCCAGCATTGGAAAATTTTGGAAGTAGGATTTATTTTCTAATTTCTATTTGCTAGAATCAAAGTGTCCTTTTGTTAAATATGTATTTATTTACCCCAATAATTGTTGTATATATTTAGTCCCAAAACATAGAAACTATATGTGCACCAATTTGTAGATTTGTAGATTCATATATCACTGGTAGTCTAATTAACATTTATAATTATTTTGATGTATTGTTTACTAAGAATTGTGGATGTCAATCAATTATAAAAGCATTTTTACATGTAACTGAATTCTACCATTCAGTAAAGAGCTGTGACCCGTTAAATTTGGATGCTTTTGCTGTGTTACAGGTCTTTCATCTTTACAGTGAACAATATACCCAGTGGGCACATCCTAGTGATGGCAGTTGTTCTGCCAGTCAGACTGGAGCTATCTTCTAATGAGCTTGTATTGATACCACATGGCTTCTTGGTGAAAACATGCTTCAGGGGAACGGTTAGGTTGTATAACCATCAGAATTACTTTGTCAAATTTGCATGGCAACCAGTAAATGCAGGAAAAAGGATAGCATTTTCAATTCGTCCAGCTAAAGGTAATAGTTTATTCTATTTGTTTGATTTTGACATTCATTTATTCATGTATTCAGGCATTAATCATATCTTGAGTGTGCACTTTATAAAGATGCCAGGAACACAGAAGTAAATTAGATATGGTCATGGGACAGTGGGACCTGCCTGCCTGCTTGTCTGCCTCCCTGCCTCCCTGCCTCCCTGCCTCCCTGCCTCCCTGCCTCCCTTCCTTCCTTCCTTCCTTCCTTCCTTCCTTCCTTCCTTCCTTCCGTCCTTCCCTCCCTCCCTCCCTCCCTCCCTACCATCTTCCCTTCCCCTTTCCTCTCCTTCCCTCTTTATTGCTAATTTAGGAATAGTCTTCATTTGGAATATAAGTACACAATACTTCAGATCACAGAGGATTCTTGGTTTGTAGAATTCTTGCCTTAGGTGTATTTTCTTGTGAAAATCAGTCATTTCCAAAATCATGACTTTTATATAACTCTACCAGTGTTTGTAACAGGGAATGTTATAAACAAGCTTAAGTATTAATTTAAATTCACTTAATTTTAGTGCAGATATAGGTGGAGATGTTGACAAATTTAACAAGTGGAAGGAGAAGACTATCCCTTTCTTAAGACTAGAGATCATTGTTATAACCGTTTTTAATCTTTTTACTGATCTGGATAGATTTAGCATAATCCCAGATTATAATTTATTAAGCATTTGAGGTATCCTTCCATCAGTATTTACTGGATTGATTTGACCAAGCTCTTTTTTTGTTGTCATTATTAATACTGGAAATACTGGATTCTGCCTCAATCGAGAGAAAAGCTGAGTGGATGATCAGAGAAGAAAGAGAATATTTCTGCTGATTTCAGAGATACTAGATAAACCTTTTCCAGTTTTTTTTGAACAGCTATCAGTTGTCATTATATTATCATCTGCATTCCAGCTGTAGGTTCTGATCAAGCACAGGCACTTGACCTTGTATTTCTCTATCCTGACCAAGGCTGAGTAGCTGGGCTTCCCCCTTGGGGCAGCCGTGGAAATGCCATGATGAAGCTTCATTTGTCATAAGTCGAATTACAATGTTATAAACTTCTCTGGTTTTTAGAACTCTGCTTTTTCAGAGGAGATTTTAGTATCTACTTTTCTTTGGGTTGCTCATAATACCTCTTACATTTTTTTCTAATCAAAGCACAAAAACATAAAGACATTTAATTCCATATACAATGTTTGGATGAGTAATACCATTAGCCTTTAAGTACTTTAAATTTTTTGAATGGTATCAAATGATAACAATACTCAAATCTATTTCGTATAGCATTGAGGGAAGTATGCATAATTTATATTATATACATAGATTTCTCTAATGTAATTCTCCTTTTGATGCTCAGAATAGTCATATGATAATTACTCAATTTTGTTTTTGCCTCATTGTGTAAATCTTTTCATTGAGTCATTTTTCTTATATCCCTTTTGTTATATTGTGTCGGGGAAGGAGAAATTTTTCTCTACCCTTCTCTGTTCTTCTGGTTGGTCTAAGAATTAAATTGACATGAAACAGATTAACAGGAGAAAATCAAACAAAAGTTTAGTAACATGTATCCATGAGAGAGACCCAGTAATAACTCTCCAGAATGGCAAAAATCCTAACCTCAAATACCGTCTTCAGCTAAAGACAAAAGAGGGTGTTGAGGGGTAGTGGTTTGGCGCCTTAGAGGGGAGGAAAGTAATTCACATGGAGCTGGAAAAGCAAATGTTTGGTAAACAAATGTTTGCTGGGCCAGGCAGAGACAGCGGAACACCGAGTGGACTCTGATGCCCAGGCCCAACTGAGCTTCCCCACCCCATCTCACCTAAATAGCCCATATTCTCTGCAGGTATCTCTGGTGATAGCTCTATTCTGGGAACTAGCCCTTTATATAAATCCTTTCAGGTAGTTAAGGGGGAGATCACAAGAAAAAAAACTTCTTGAATCTTCTGTTTCTTAAAAATAATAAGCTTGAATTAATCCTCATGCCATAGAGATACATTTTAGGGTGGCAAATTTTGTTACCCTATACTTGGTTTTACATCCTGCATAATACATTTAAAAAAAAATCTCTTATGTTTTTGTAAACTAAAATGAGTAGTTTTAAGTTAAATTTCATGTTGTGATTGTTCTTTCTCTCTGAGGCAGGATACATTTTGGATGTGTATTTGGATAGTGGATACTGTAAGGGGAGGATGTAAGAATAGATTGAGATTTTCTAAGATAGAATTGATTTCTGATTTGACTTTCTTTAGATATTGTTCATGTTTCTGCTTGTTTTGTTACGTGTTCATCCTTGTTGTCTTTAACCATCCTGAATCCTTGAGCCTATTCAATCCTTAAACATGTCTTCAGTCAATTCATTCGCACTGTCTTCCTCAATTCTCACTCCTTGGCCATTTGTAGTATGTGCCCTGCCAATCCAGCCTTGCTCAGTTCAGCCATCCAATTTATTTCCCCTGTCCCCCAATAGATATAATATTCCTAGAGAAATATATATAGCCATGCTGGTTGAAGGGAAAATACTGACCTCAAGGTGACCCTTCCACATAGATCTGTAATCCTTGTGCTGCTCTCAGCTCTTTTCAGCAAGCTCAGGTGTCTTTATAGATAGCATGGACTCTCCTTTGTCAGTTACTTCCCATCAGTCTTCTCCAGACACCTCTTTTCCAGTACTGTTCGTTGACTTTTATACTTCCCCCAGGTTTTGTCCTCCTGCAGAGTTCCTGCTCTTCCTTTGGTCACACCTCAGATGCCTTGTCCTAATAATGAAGTTTCCTCCACTTTCTTGGGCTAATTTAGAACTCCTCCCTCAACCATTTTTACACTCCCATTATGTATTTGTTTTGTCATGTACAGTTATTTGTTTAAATCCATCTCCTGTTGTGATAGATGTTCTTACTTAGAAATCTCTTTTCCTCAGACTTTTTTTTTTTTTTTAATCTGGAACACTTCATGAATTTGCATCATCCTTGTGTAGAGGCCATGCTTATCATCCCTGTATCGTTCCAATTTTAGTATATGTGCTGGCAAAGCGAGCACTGCCTCAGTCTTTCTTGCCAATGAGATATGGACAGAAATTATTTTAGCTCTATTTCCCCTCTGGTTGCCAGCACTGTTTGAAGTCCTTCTACTTATATTAGCTTGTTTAATCCCTACAGTGATTCTCTGAGCTAGGTGCAGTTGTTATATCCTCACTTTATGTATGAGAAAATTATGTTACAAAGGTTAAGTAAATTGTCCAAAGTCTCAGCTAGTACATATGAGAGCTGAAATTTGAACCAGGGAATCTGACCCTAGAATTTGTGCTCTTTTAACCTCTATGGTTTGGTATGTTTCCACACCGAGGAAGGCAACATGATAAGGAATGGAGGTGTGGGAAGCTAGGAGCATTGCTCCTTGGAGGCATTGGTTAGCCTCTTAAGGCAGTCCTGGAATACCTGCCCGTGGACTTCTGATTGCATAAGATAAATAAACACGTGTCTACCTAACTCACTGTAATAGGACTTTTTGTTACTTAAAGACAAATATAATCTTAATGGATCCACTTTAGACTATTAGCTCTTCCACAAGCAGTTTCTCTTCTTTTTATAAATTACTGTGCCAACCATAGTATTTGCATTCAAAAGTATTAATAATAGTATCTCACAGTGGGTGCTTTCTGGGCATCACATACTATGTTACTCCCTATACATGTGTTATCTCCCTACGTGGCCACTGCAGAGCTAGGAGGTAGGAATTATATCTTTTTTGAGACTGGGGAAACTACCATTGTGTGAGAGGCAACCTGACTCAAGGCAAAGTTTGTGATGGTCACTCATCTCTCTGTTCAGTATCCTGGGCCTTTGAATCTCAGGTGATCCTCTCCTTGAGAAACAAACTTCTAAGTCATTCTTTCCATCAAGTATTATTTTCTTAGTCCAGAGGAGATGATGAATTTAAACAGGCAAAGCAGCTCACAACAAATGTGCCTGATATCTCCTGGGATCTCAATATATTTGAGTTATAGAAATGTGTTTACTAATAGGTACATCAGAAGTTACATCTCTAGGGATATGAACATTAAAACAAAAAAAAAAAAATGCCTCTGGTAATGGTAATTCTTTCCTCCAAAAATTGAATGAGTGTTGTTAAGTAAGTATTTCTGAGTGTTGGGAAACATGTTGGGTGGGGGGTACGTGTGATCAGGGATCACAAATGGTTTTCTACCATCCATGTGTAAAGCCAACTCTAATCTTAAAGTGTTCACTTCATTGATAAATTTCAATTTTTTTGCTAAATATTGGCATATTTTTTGTTGACTATTTTGATCTGCCTATTAAAATTGGAAGATAAGGTATGCATTTTAGATTTTAATCAAATTTTCTGGATTTATACTCAATTGTTAACCTCTCATTTAGTGTTTTTCTATATCTTGAGTTTAAATAATCTGTTATACAAGGTTAGCACATTTTTATGCCAGCTCTTATTTTGGATATTAAAAAAATAAATGTAATTAATATGTGGTAAAGTTCTCATTCTCTCTGAATCCTCTGTAGGCACTGTTGAACCACATTCCTCACTGGAGTGTGAAGTAACATGGCAGCCGGATTTTGATTCGCCAGAAAAGGGAGAGTTTCTTCTTCACATCGATGAAGGAAACACGCTGACACTGAAATGTTTTGCACGTGTAATGATTTCACTTAAATACGATTTCTGTTTTGTGGGCTCTAAACTGGTTGGGTATACATATGTGTATATAGTTGGGTATATATAGTATGTTAGTAAAAACTGATTTTGCATGCAGTACTTAGTTAACTAAATTATTTTAGCATCTTCTTGCAGCCACTTCTCTACCATAAATGAAGACTTTGCTAAAAAATGGGTTATTTAAAATTAACTCAGAAATCCAAAGCTTTTGTGCCAACAATACTAGATTGTTATTAGAACCTTTATAAATATATACCACCATGGGAGCCACTTGAAATTAACTTATGTCATTAATAAATGCCAAAGGAAAATAGAGAAAATTATAGTTTTGCTCTACTACCTATTTAGTATTCTAGTTATAATTAATAATTCAGTATGAAATGGATCATGTGATTCACATAGCAAGAAAATATGGAAAATTCTTATAGAATATACTTCTTGTAATAAAAATGTAAGTAAAATGAAGGCTGCAATATGTAATGTTAACTTTCTTTCTGTGGTAGAGCCTAGAAGGCCTTAACTTCATGGCTCTTAATCACCAAGGATCCACTTTACTTGTGTGCCAAATTCTCCTCCCAGTGTTCTTAGTAATTTAGCACAACCCAATACTCTTTTACTAAATCCCATTTCTGTCTCCAGGCCATGATCACATTCTTACGTATTTCAGCTATGAAGGCACTTATAGCCTTAAGGTGTAAGAGATTCATCCACTTTAATGATGGCTAGTGGCAGTCAGAAATTAGTAGTGTCTTTCCTCTGCTCCAGGCTTGAAATAAGCTGGGTCCTAGTGCTTTCACTGTGTTTAAATCACTTCCTATTCTTTTTTAAACTTTCTGTTGAAGTATAGTATATATACAGAAAGGTGCACATATTATAAAGTATGTATCACTCAGTTACTCTTTGTAAACTGGTAACGCCTTTGTAACTCACACCCAGATAAACCAGATCAAGAAACAGAACATGACTAGCATCACAACAGAAACTCCCTGCTACGCCACACTTCTAGTCACCAAGTGTCCCTCCCAAGGTCATTACAAGTTAGGTGAACTGTGAAGTGTTACGCTTAAGAAAGTAAAGATGGAGGAACATGAAATGATTCAATAAAATGTTCATTTAAGGTTTGTCATTAGATGTGAAGGACTTACTGGACCATTTCATCTCCTGTTAGCCTTGTTTGAAAGTTTATTGTTCCGATTACTCCAATCATATTCTTCAAATAATTATAAGAATGTAGTAAAATCTCCTAATACAATAAGAAATAATGTGTATTAGATAAAGACAATAGGGTCTGTTCTAACGAGCACTGAATGAGGAGTTAGAAATCTTGGATTCTAGTTCCCTATGGTTACTGTTTGCTCTCCTGTAAAATGGGAGAGGTGGATAATATCAATATTTCCAAAAAGTGTTCTGTGAACTGGTTTGTGTAGGACAAGGTGAGAGAGTCCTGTGGCGAAGTAACTCAGTGAGTCCCAGTGAATGACCTCCCCATTCTCAGATAAGCAGAGTGTACATTATCAGCATATTAAGCCCTATAAGAAGACTTTTGGCACCTGATTTCCCATACTTCTGTGACCTTTGAACTTTTTCCTTTTGCGTTAACATTTAGTAACATGCTGTATGTAGTGGGGCAGGTGATCTCTCACATCCCCTTCAGTGATTAATCTCCATAATTCTCAGTCCTGGTTCTACTTGCTCCTTAGAGTTCTCTTACTACCCCTGCCTTCTTCAGTTGAGGAGGACATTTTAAATATTCCATTCTCTTTTCCTTTCTCTTAAGCACACATAAACTCTGATAACACTTTGTATTTTAGAAATTTCTGTGAAGCTGAAAAAATCTGAGTTATCTGGTAGAGGATAAAAACGTGTTTACTGTTGATCCAATTTTATTTTCTCTTTCTTCCTCTTGTTACTAGCTTGGTCATACCAAGGTCAGATTTTTAGAAACAAGCTTATCCTTCAGTAATAGCCCTCAAGGGTTAACAACTTGGAGGAAAGCCACTCTTCACAATGTAGGACCAAACCATGCTTATTTCAAGGTAAGGTAGAGTCTTGGAATCTTATTTGGATCAGACCACATAATTTAAATTAATTTTTTATGATTACTATGCCGTGAATACTTTAGTCTTTATAGATTGACTAATGCTAATATTTAGGTATTTCATATGAGATTTATTTGAGTACACTTCATCTACTTTGTCCTTTTAATGTCCCATAAAATCTGTTTCTCTCTCTTCCTCAGTCTCTCCCTTTCTTCTCCTCTTACCCCCTTTTTCTTTCTGTCTCTTATTTTGTTTTATTGGGAAAAAAGATAGGTGATTTTAAAAAACCAACATTAGAAAATACACATTGTTGATGTTACATTCCATATTTAATTACATGCTTTTCCTTTTTTCCTCACTTTAACTCTATCATCAGGAATGTTATGGTAGCAACTGGGATCTAGATCCAGACCATTCTAAAAATACTCTATTTATCGTTGTTGCTCCTGATTTAAATTGTGGGCTGAGTGGTGTTTAAAGTGATGAAAGAGTTTTTTTTTTTTTTCTTAAACCAAGAAACATGTTAAGATTTCCCAAATAGTGACAGTAGAGGTTAGCATTTGAGATCTTTCATTCAAGCTTTATATTTACATGTTTTCTCCTGCCGAAAGGAGGATACTCATTTCTCCTCTGTTGTGTCAGGATTAGTTCTGTAGTCTTTTACCTTATCCCCCAGAATATCTTAACCAATTTCTCTTTAAATTATTCTGACTTAAAGCATAGTAGATAAGCCTAAATTGGCCTGTGACAAACCATACCATAACTCTTTTGGTAAGTCACTTTTTTGAAAGTCAAAACGATACCTTAGACATTAGGCTATAAAGAAAGTAATAAAGAAGAGGAGGTTACTTTATTATTTTGCCTCCCTACTAACTTTGCTTTCAGTTTTTTAAGATCAGGGAAGAGGCAAACTATCAAAATAGTATATAGAATTTTGGCATCTCTCTAATGGATATATCTCATCCTTTCCTTATAAGTTTTGCAAAGTCTTGAAAACACTTCATATGTTAAACTTCATCATCCTATTTCAATGGAAGATGCCGCTACTAAAAATTCTGTTTCTTGGGTTTGGGGCACAAATTCTTGTTGAAATTGAAACCATTTGTCTGGTGGTTAAAAATCTGTTGCAAACTCATCTCATGCCCAGTGCCTACAGGTCTGCTCTCTAGGTAGTGGTTTGGAGGCTGTCCTGTGAAAGCTTTGATACAGTAACTTTAAAGGATAGTGTAGCATTTCTGCAAATTTTTGATTACAGATTTGTGACCAGAGTCTTTTGTCTACAATTAATATTATTCCATCACAAGGAATAATCCCATTGGGAGGGCTAACTGTTCTCAATATCTCCTGTACATCTACGGTGGCAGAAAAATTTGATACAAGAGCAAAGGTATGTTGATACATATGTGTGTTCTCACCTTATATGTGTCTATGTGGATTTGTTTGGTTAAGATATTTATATATAGTGGATATAATGCTATAAAATGTTATATACATGTTTATTCTTAGCTTATTTTAGTAATTTCTTCTAATGGGAATGGGTTTTAATGCCATGATACTAAAGAGTAATTTTTAAAATTTGTTATTTTTCTATTCTAAATTTCTAATTGAGTTAGCTCTAAAGAGGTGCAGTTTTTAGAGATCTAAAAAATAAGGAACCTTACCTATACCATCTATTGTAAAAATTCTTAGCACAGCTTGGCAAGAGGATCTGTGGAACATATTTCTAGTGTAAGGTTGGTAATGGAAAGTTCTAGTAAGTTAAAATGGATATCTTTACATTAATATGAGGCATTTTTCACATGAACTTGGAATGATATTTAGCATCTCTAACTTGTGACAAGTCCTCACTAGTTACAGAGCAAACAATGTTTTTTTCCTTAGAATTAATTAGATACATTAGGAAAAAACAATCGTTTTGGAATGATAATTTTAAATAGCTTTAATAACTGTATGAATTGCAGGCAAATTTATATATTAGGTTAACATCTATATTTTGTGGCACATGTAAGATATTTTACCTATTTTATGTTCTGGGAATTATGTAAATGGAAAGATACTACCTTGATTTTAGGGGCTTCTCTAAGTATTCATTAAACACAATAAATAAAACCTGTAAGGCCAGTCTATAATAAATTCTATTTATTATAAACTCATGGAATGGAATACCTTTTTTCATATATATATATATATTTTTTTTTATTGAAGTATATTCACTTTACAATGTGTCAATTTCTGATGTACTGCATAATGCTTCATTCATACATGAACATACATATATTTGTTTTCATATCCTTTTTCACCATAAGTTACTACAAGATATTGAATACAGTTCCCTGTCCTATACAGTATGAACTTGTTGTTTATCTATTTTATATATATAAGTTAGTATCTGCAAATCTCGAACTCCCAATTTATCCCTTCCCACCCCCTCCCCCCTGGTAACTATAAGTCTGTTTTCTATGTCTGTGAATCTGTTTCTGTTTTGTAAATAAGTTTGTTCGTCTTTTTTGGTTTTTTTTAGATTCCATTCCACATGTAAGTGATACCATATGGTATTTTTCTTTCTCTTTCTGGCTTACTTCACTTAATCTTAAATCTCAGGATCAACTGTATGCATTTGCTCACATTAAAAAATAATATGTACACTGTCATAAGATCAAAATGATGAATAGCTTTAGATGTATCCCCCATTTTATCCTTCCATTTTCCATAACCATTAATTCTTAAATAATGTGTAGCCAAATGTAATAAGTACTGCTTTGCCTGACCCCAAAATAAACCACCTCATATCTCACTTTTATAAAGAAATATCTATTGAAAGATGTTTATAAATTATATATTGTGGTATGCAGCCTGAGATTTGGGCACAATTTTTTTACATGCTATTCTGGAAAAACTAAAAAAATACGGCCACTAAAATATAGATTTTACTAAAAGATGACATGCTGTATCTTAGAGGATTATGCTGTTTTTTACAAAGCTTACCTTTTTTAAAATTTTAATTTAAGTATAGTTGATTTACAATGTTGTGGTAGTTTTTGCTGTATAGCAGAGTGATTCAGTTACATGTATATATTCTTTTTCATGTTCTTTCCATTATGGTTTATTACAGGATATTGAATATAATTCCCTGTGCTATATACAGTAAAACCTTGTTGTTTATGTATAGTACTTGATATCTTCTAATCTCAAACTCCTAATTTACCCCTACCCCACCCCTTTCTCCTGTGTTAACCATAAGTTTGTTTTTTATGTCTGTGAGTCTGTTTTTGTGTTGTAAATAAGTTCATTTGTATCATATTCTAGATTCCACATGTAAGTGATATCATATGATATTTGTCTTTCTCTGTCTGACTTACTTCGCTTAGTATGATAATCTCTAGGTCCATCTATGTTGCTGCAAATGGCATTATTTCATTCTTTCTCTCTGGCTGAGTGGTATTCCACTATATAAATATACCACAACTTCTTTATCCAGTCATCTGTTGATGGACATTAGGGCTGTTTCCATGTCTTGGCTATTGTAAATAGTGCTGCTATGAACATTGGGGTGCAAGTGTCTTTTTGAAGTACGGTTCCTTCTAGATATATGTCCAGGAGGAGGATTACTGTATCATATAGTAAGTCTATTTTTAGTTTATTGAGGAATCTCCATACTGTTTTCCGTAACAGGTGTACCAGTTCACATTCCTACCAACAGTGTAGGAAGGTTCCCTTTTCTCCACACCCTCTCCAGATTTGTTATTTGTAGACATTTTAATAATGGCTATTCTGACTGGTGTGAGGTGATACCTCACTGTTATTTTGATTTTCATTTCTCCGATAATTAGCAAAGTTGAGAATGTTTTCATGTGCCTTTTGGCCATTTGTGTATTTTTTTTTTTTGAGAAATGTCTGGTTAGATCTTCTGCCCATTTTTTGGTCAGGTTTTGTTTTGTTATTGTTGTTATTGTCCTATATGAGCTGTTTGTACATTTTGGAAATTAAGCCCTTATTGGTCGCATTATTTGTAAATATTTTTTCCCTGTCCATAAGTTGTCTTCGTTTTGCCTAAGGTTTCCTTTGCTGTGTAAAAGCTTATAAGTTTGATTAGGTCATTTGTTTCTTTTTGCTTTTGTTTCTGTTGCCTTGGGAGACTAACCTAAGAAAAAATTGCTACGGTTTATGTCAGAGAATGTTTTGCCTATGTTCTCTTCTAGAGTTTTATGATATCATGTCTTATATTTAAGTCTTTAAAAGCTTACCTTTTTAACAGTATAATATAATGAGATTCATCTCATTAATCCATTCAACACACACTTACTGGTCACCCGTTATGTGTTAGTCTCTTGTCTAGATACTAGGGATGGAAAATTGAACAAGATAACTAGGGTCCTTGATCTCTCGGAGCTTACAGTCTGGTGGGGGATACAAACAAGTTAAAAGAAAAGTAAAATATTGTGTAATAAGTACTCTGATAGAGTAAGGCAACAGGCTAAGGGCGTACCCAGGAGAGGTTTACAACCCATGCTGAAAGGGTCAGGGGCAGTTTCCTAGGGGAAGATACATCTAAAGACACCTGAAGTTAAGAAGCCAAAGGAAAGGGATAGTAGTGGGGTGGAGGAGGAAGGAGGAAAGAGTATTGAAGGAAGCAGACATCGAATGTGTTCATGCATGGAGGAAGAAAGATACGCACAACTTAGTGTAGCATGATTAGATTATAGATCAAATTGATGATAGCGGGAAAAAAATCTATTTAGAGACCTGTGTAAGTTTTAGGTCATACAGGTCCTTATAAACAATGTTAGGAAGTCTAAATTTCATCTTAAGAGCTAGGAGTTTTAAGCATGGAGATTTCACAATCAGATTTACTTTTTCAGACATCACTTTGGACATAGAGCAGTGTTAAACTGGGGCTAGTGCAGTTACTAGTCTGGTGAAGATGTCCAGACAAGAGTTGATGGTGTTCTCTTTTAGGAAGTAGGATTCTAGACAAATTCTAGTCAAATTTAAGAGATGAATACTTAAAGCTTGATAATTGAAAAGAGGTCACATACAAATAAAAGAGGTAAGTCAAGAGTGAGACAGGTAGTGGCAACATTCAGTTAGAAGGAGATTAGAGGATGAGTAGCAGATTTTGGAGGGCAATCATGAGTTTGAGGCAATTTTTGGATCTCCATATAGAGATGTCTAGTAAAGAGGCCATCACATATACATATATATGTGTGTGTGTATACGTGTGTGTGTATGTGTGTGTATATATATATATATATATATGTCTGAAGGCTAAGGATTAATCCTAGAGATGGTAGAGATTATTTCTGTTACCCCTGTAATGACCAAGATGAGTGTAAGTGGATCAAATATATTGGTGAGAATAATAAACTTTGGAAGAAGTTGAATAATAAGGGAGAAAATGAAGACATGTGAATTGGAGATGATCTGGAAAACATCACAGACTTCGAAGTCCCTATAATGTGTGACCTCCCAGAAAATGAGTAAGAAAGCAGAGATGAGAGAGGGTTGTGAGACAGATGGATGGGTGAATGTATGATTTCAGAGGCTGTGCATTTGTGAAGGGTGATTCTGTCCAGGGTATTACTTAAGTCTCCAGAGATAAAAGGCCAAGGGAGCAATGAGCAAGGGTAGTGAGTTACGACAGCCAGGAATCTTCAGTGACTGATGAACATTGAGAGGTGAATAAAAGGTAGCCATGAGGGACTGAAGCACATATCAATTTGTAATTCTTCTGAATCGTTAAATTATGCGTCTTATTTTAGTCAAGTATTTTGTTTATGTACTATATATTCTGTATAAAATATAGAAATATTACAGTATTATGAATTTAGCAGTTTGGATACTAAGCCTGTCTAGATGGCCCATCGCTTTCCCCAATAATTCTGAAAATATGGTATCATGTGGTGTCTTTGCCTTTAAACAATGTCGCTGATTCTGTCCAGAGAGTGAAATACACTCATATTTATTTCTTAGATATACTATACATTTAGATTTGAATTTAGAGGTTGACTCCTTCCTATTTTTATACAGGCAGGGCTTTCAGGGAATATTATTTTTGTGCTTCTGAGATTTTGACTAGACAGTCATATGTTCAGATAACCTACAGTTCTTATTGCAGGAATTATACAACTAAATTCCTCTTTCACTGTCTTAATTTTCTTGGAAGACGTTCAGTGTTCAGACAGTCGTTCAAGTGTAGCCACTTCTGCTTTCAAGTTTTGTGACCTCAAGAAAGAGATGAAATACTTGGCCTCTCTAAGTCTCAATTTTCCTCCTTTGAAAATTAGGGTATTAATAGAATACTGAGAATTAAATAAGAAATAATGTATTTAGCACTATACTTGGCCCATATACTCTGCAATTTTTAGCTGCTCTCATTAGAATTATGCTTGTTGTGGATATTAGCATCTTTCTGTGGGAAGAAGTATGTTTGCTTTCAGTTTCTTGTTTGGTTTAATTTTGAGTAATCCATTGGAATTAGGCAAATAGAAAAAGATCGCTCAGAGTTTGAGGCAGTAATACTGAGTCAAATGGGTCGAACTCCTCACTCAGATTTACAAGCTGTTGGCTAGTCCCATTTGTGGTGGAGGTTTTTAGGAGTTGAACATTTGCTCCTCTTAGGAATATCAATTCTGTACCACAACAAATGGTATGACAGCTACTCAAATAAACGTGATATTTATAATATGTTATAATTACTTAAATTATAAAATGTATAAATGCCAGGTAGTACTTCAGCAATATACGATTATATTTTGGTGTGGTTTCCACAGAGTTTTGTATTTCTCCTAAATAGGTTGCTATTCGCCATGGAAATGACATAGACCTTAGGATTGGGGGGTCTGTTGAGATTGCTGATGTCGAAATCAGTCCGGTGAGTATGTTACCTGTTTGTATAATCAATTTGTGAGTGTGGTGATTTTTATTTCTATGTCTCTATTCAGCCCATTTATGTTTAAAAAATTTTATTATGTGGTAGGTTGACACATAAGAATTAATATATATATAATGTAAATGTAAGTGATGAAGCAGAATATTAAATGAAGGTTTAAGAATTCACCACTGAAATGAAGTATTGTAACAGTACCAGTACTGTTAAATCATGTCTAGGCTTCATCATGGTTCCACCCCTCTTAAGAGAAAACCACTTTCCTGAATTTTGTGATTATTTCCCCTTTACTTTTCCTAATTGGGTTACTGCATTTCTGAATTCCTTAACCATTCCTCATTTAGTGTAGTAGATTTATTTTTGAGCTTATAACAAAGATAAATTGAATTTGATGGATTAGTTTTAATTGAATATTCTGTTTTTAAACTTCATCTTGGTTATGTGTAGCTGTGTTTTATTCAGTGTCACTGCCGCTTACTAGTCCACTACGTAGACATACTGTGGTTTGTAGACTCTTTCCATTGTCCATCCAATTAAGTGTGTGTGGTTTTCTTTGGTGTTACAAACACTATAGCTATGAACATTCATATACATATCTTCTGAGGTACTTATGCAAGAGTTTCTTTAGGAGTGCAGTTGCTGAGATAAAGAATATGTACATACTTGACTTCACAGGGTAATTTCCATATTTTCTTCTCAAGTTTCCATTGATCCACATTCCATTGCTCTGTAAGTTGTATTGTAAGACTTAATGTATGCCAGTCTATTGAGTATAAAATGATACCTCACTGTGGTCTCGATTTGCATTTTCTGAACTATAACCAAATTTATTTTTTGAATTATTGTTCTGTACCCTGAAAAAATTTTGTTCCACAATTGATAGAGTCCACACACACAAGCTTTTTATTTGTTTGTTTCTGGCTAGGCTTTCAGAGTTATATCTGGTCTTATCTAGTCCCCAAAACTTTCCCTGATTTTTCAAAACAGGCCCATATTGCCCTCCCTTGTGACATTTGTAAGATGTTACAAATATCTTAAACTCTGGGAACATCTCCATTATAGCCATTGTCATATTATTTTCAAGTTATCTACACTTTTGTTTTTCTCTCCCAGTAGTACCCCAGCATCTAGTACCATTCTGGTCCTGAACTAAATTGAATAGAAATTGATGAGGCTGCTGATTGCCTCAGGTAGGGCCTCACTATTAGTCTATACTTCAGTGACAACACCACACTTCTAGGCTTTAAGTTATAATTTTCTAACCTTTCTTTTATTCAGTGTTGAAAGGGTGGTAAGTCTAGATAGACTGACAGATACTAAGCTAGGTTGTCTAAAACAATGTTGATTCCTGGAGATTAAACCCTGTGGTATCCAGAATGCCTTTTTTTCCATTGCTATGGTGTCCCTCCTTGAACAATGTTAGACAAATATTGGGACTTTTACTACTGCATTTCCTAGCCCTAAAGGCACTTGTGGCAGGCTTTGCTTGTTGTAGTACAACTGAATAATTTATAGGGCTTTACATTTATATATATTTATCAATATTCCCTAATTATGTTGGATTTTAAACATAACTGCCTTGTTTCCTTTAAAAAAAAGTTCTAGTATTACCAGATATTGTTAGAGATATATCTAGTAACTATATGGCATAGGCTATTTGTCTTAATGACAATTAGGATATTTTATGCAAATGATCCCATGGAAAAGGCCAGAATGGGATAAAAGGAGTGATATTTTGCATGTAGAAAGCATCAAACTTTTACTACCTATTTTGGATTTTAAAAATTTCACCTGTAGAACTGGGGTGATATTTTAAGTGAAACAAAGAGTAGGTAGTTGATATTAATGCAGTATTTTTCTGAACATGAAGGTACTGTTGCTTCTTTTCCTTTTAATGTTATATATAATTCTTTTACTAAGGAACGTAGGTTATATATAGTAACTCTACCAGAAGAGGAATCCTAGAGCTTTGTGGTGTAGGCCCACAGGATCCACTCAATAAACAATTTTTACATATTTAAGCTTGACATCAGATAGGTGCCAGGGTTGCAAAAATGAATGACACTTAAGGTCCACTAGGCCAGACAGATATGTAAGCAGATAAATGGACTTTGTGATGTCACATTGTACGTAAATATAAGAAACAGAAGTAGGCCTGAGCATAGTGTAATTAATTGCGGTTTGCCCAACTGGCTTTTGGAGGATGCGTAATATTTTATCAGGCAATTACAAGTTAGAAAACAGCCTAACTCACAGGAGAGTCACCTTGATAAAGATACAGAAGGGAGAAGGGTCAAGTGTTGGTAGGAAATTAGTCATACAGCTTGCTGAAGTATGAAGGTGTAGAGTGAGAATGGAGCTAGGTGAAGCTGGAATGTGAGGCATGGGAAGGTAATGGTAAAATTTCTTAGCCCTGCTAACGAACTTGACGTTGTGCAGATGAAAAAGAATCATCAAATGTTAACACAGGAAACAATGTGGACAGATTTTCACTTCATTTAATTGTGACTTAATTGTGGAGAAGAGAATTGGAGAAAGTCAAAATCTGGAAATGAAAAGTGATGAGTTAGTACTTTTATATAATTAGAGTAAAGAGGTGAAGGAGGAGGTAGAATTAATGGGATTTGGTAACTGATTACTTATGGGGGGTAGAGGGAGAAAGGAAAATGTAACTAGTTTTATAGAGTACTGTAGTTAATAATGTCCTTGATAAATGTAGTAGTTTATTTTTTATTGAGGTATAATTGACATATAACATTTTGTTAATTTCAGATGTACAATATAGTGATTTGCTATTTGTATGTATTTTGAAATGTTCACCACAGTAAGTTTAGTTCACATCTATCAACATAGTTAGAAAATTTTTTTTTCTTGTGAGTTCTACCCTCCTACAGTATAATTTTGAGTTTACGTTATTTTCATAGACTGTTACTCTAATTATTATTTCTTTTTTTTAATATTTTAGGATGTATTTAACTTCAGTGGCACATATGTTGGCGCTACCCAGATTATTCCATTTTTAGTAAAAAACAAAGGTATAACACGTGCCAGAGTAGAGTTTAATCTAGAAGACTTTGAAGGTTTTTCAGTGCATTTTAAAGACAAATCAGGTATATATGTTATACCATAATATTACTGTAAAAGCAAGACAATTTTAAGTTGTTCTAAGGTGTAATGTTAAACAAATACTATAAGTCAAGAGCAGTTATTCTTAAACATTTTTAATGACTCAGTGCATGTCTTTCTTATATTCTATAACCCATCATGGTTTTATTTCTAGAATTATATCAATATTGATATCAGAATACTTCAGTAATATATGACATATAACTGTGCATATTAGTTATTTAATATAGTCAGTTAAGTATGTTATATATAAGTATATACTATAAATGAAAGTAAAATTATTAATTGCTAGTTTTAATTGCTCAAGAATTTCAGGTAAATGTCTTTGGAGAGCTCTCTCTATATGTTTACTCATGTATTAGGTATCCTTATGTCAAATTAAGCTTGAAAAGGATATACTTTTATGAGTACATTTCATATGTTTACTCTGGGTTTTGACAGACTTAGGTCTGTGGGCCAAATCTGGCCTGATACCTGTTTTTATTGGAGTACAGATACACTCATTTGTTTGTATATTGTTTATGTCTGCTTCCATGCTGTAATGGCAGAGTTGGATAGTTGTGGTAGAAACCATAGGACTTGCAAAGTCTAAAATATTTACTGTCTGGGCCCTTACAGAAAAAGTTTGCCGATCATTGGTTTATTAATTTCTTCTTCAGTACATATTGTTGAATACCAGTTACAGGCCAGATACTAGACTTTGGGTCTGTAAAGATAATAAAACATCTTATATCTTCTCCAAAAGTGAACAGTAAGTTTATCAATCAAGGTCTTGGTAGTGAACAAATGACTTGTTCAGAGCATTTAACTGAGGATAATTTAATGAAGGAGTTATCTATGGACCTAGGAGCCAGATTAAAAGAAACTGACAAGGGCTAGAAGCTGCCACTACCTCTAGGTCTGAAGAGCAAGAGAAGGCCATATATTATTGGATCCCATGAATGATGATACTGTGAAAGAGGCCATCTAATAAAAGCTATAATTGTAAAAAAAAAAAAAAAATGTAGTCATTGACAGAATTATAGCCAAGGCAGGGAAGACATGGGGGCATAAATACATCCTGCCCTCCAATATCTTGCTGGCATCTCCCTGCAGTTGAACCAAATCAGAGATAGAAAAGCAAAGGGCTTACCTGAATCAGCCTGTAGAGATCAGGACAGAGCAGAGGAGAGAAAGATGGCTATTGGATGTAAGTAACAAATGGAGACCACCTATGATAGTAGAAGAGAGAGACAAAGAATTGGGTTATCACCGTATAGCATGGTGTATACTGTAAGATAAATTTGTACATGGTGCTAAGGGAGCATATATTAGGGAAAACTAACCAAGAATCAGCGATAAAGAAAGATTTCTTGGAGAAGTTGATGCCTAATCTAGATTTTAAAGAATGTAGAGATACAGAGAAGGTGATATGTGAAAGAATTCAAGTAAAGGCCTAGGATTGAGTCAGTATAGTAAGTAGTCTGGAATATCTAGAGCCATAGAGAACAGGACTGGAGGGGTAAATGAGACTTGGGTTACTAAGGATCTTTTCTGGACATTTATCCAAGAGGTTAAGCAACATCATTAAAGGATTGATATCCAGGCAATGGTGTGAGTAGGGTTCCCCTTTACTAATTTTCCTTTTGGAGTACAGTTGAGAATGGGCTGGAGGAAAACGTGGGGGTGGGACGGGCAAAACCAGAGAGGTCAGTGAGCTGTAGTGGCCATTCAGGTGAGAAGTGATGAGAGTCTGAGTTCAGGCACTGGTGCCAAGAATGGGAAGGAGGAGAGGATAAAGGTGCCGATAAATTAAAAATGCTCTGACTTGGGGACCGAGTGGACATGAGTATTAGGGAAGAGGAAGAAGTCTTGAATCGTTTCCAGCTTTTGACTCTAAGAGGTAGGTGATTGGAGGGACAATTCATGATTGCTGGAATGCGGGAGGGGGGTCAGGTCTAGGTGAGCATGCTGTTTGAGGAGACTGAAACAGCCCATGAATGATAACCATAGGC
Source organism: Camelus dromedarius (assembly GCF_036321535.1). Classification (NCBI taxonomy): domain Eukaryota; kingdom Metazoa; phylum Chordata; class Mammalia; order Artiodactyla; family Camelidae; genus Camelus; species Camelus dromedarius. The sequence continues at coordinate 86,869,292 of NC_087472.1, read as the reverse complement.
AGTTGGAAATACATAAGACCATGATACTCATTTTTTAAAAATTCCGGACATTGAAACTTTAGTTGTTTTAACACTTGACTCTCACTGATTGCCTCGTGTGCTTTCATGCACCTTGCTAGTGGCTCACGGACTCTTCATGATTATTTTGTAGTTACTCCGCGGAGAGCATTTCTTTCCACAATTCTGCCTTATCCTAGCTCCAGCTTCCCTTCTCAGCCACTGTGTCATCTTTTCAAATGCTGTCCCTACCTCCAAGCCTTTTTCCTCATAACCTCTTCCAGAAAGTGGTCTCGTTCAAGCAGAGATCTTAGCACATCTGTCCTCTGAAAAGCTTTGCTGGTTTCCTGTCACCAGTAGCAGTGGTTCTTAGCAGCAGTCTGCTAACACAGTCTAGGAGGTACAGGTGTTGACCTTAATAATCATTAACAATTTGCAATAAAGTTTATATTTAAGATATCCTGAAAACATATTCTATTGTTATGACTGTCTTAACACGTAAATGTCCTTCTGTGACAAATCAGACTTGGTTTTTCACGTGATGGTTTTAGGACAGAAGGAAGGGGAAATACTGAGATCCATTCAACTATGACTCTGCCTTGTCTTTCCAGTCCCCTCTCTCATTATGGGCTCCATCGGCTGTCTCTGCTACAGCCTAATTGTGTTACATGTGTCCTCCCAGTGGCACTGGGATTCTCTCCTCCTAGGGTAGTTTTTCCTCTTCTGTCCCTGCTGCCTGAGATCTACCCTCTTTTATAAATTGGCTTCAACCTCCTGCACCCTGTGAGTCTTCAGCCCCATTCCCACCCCCTACCTTCAGTCCTGTTGGTCGAAATTATGTTTTTACCTTTGCTCCCTTAGAATATTAAGTTTTATTTTAGCACTAACCAAATTCTGCCTTGTTTCAAAAGGAGGTGCATACCTGTTTGTCTCCCTGACTACATTGTAAACTTCATAAAGTCAAGGACTACATTTCCAATTTGTGTTTTCTGCTAGAGTCCTCTGATACAGTTCTGGGCACATTATAGGCACTCAAGAAGTACTTATTGATGCTATCTTGGGTTATTGTATTTCATGAACTATATGTTTATATGTACTTCAAATATATTTACAAGTATCTATTTTTATTATATTTTCTATATTTGAGATCTATATCCATTTCCCACACCACAGTATTTGTATTAATAAACACATAATGGTTCATTTGTTTAATGGTTTTTATATCATTGCAACAAAGTGAAATTCAGTAGGATGAAAAGAGTGAGATTAGTTATTTGAGTTTATTTTTATACAGGGGTGGTTGAAATGATCATTCTTTAGATTAGTCTGAAAACTTGAGGGATAAAAAAGGATTTTTGAAATTGTTTAGATGAGGACAGAGGTTATACTGTAGCTAGCATTTGATCTTTTAGGAACTTCTTTTAGAAGTTTAAGTGGTTATAATTTTTCACTCTGAAGTTTGTACTGTCTGACAATTATTCCTGTATCTCTACCCAGTGCCTTTGTATCTGGAGTGATTCCATTTTGTTGAAAAGTTTCCTCGTATAAAATTGTGTTTATTTTCTTTGTGAATTCCTTAAGGCATCAGAGGAGGTCTGGATCTTCCCTGCTCCATCTTCACCGGAGAGGGAAACTCAACTTTCTTGGACCTAAGATTCCATCAGTTATTTGACTTTGACCTTTATACCTTTCCGTATTCATATGAATATACCTGTGATATCCTTGAACTTTGGAGATTTTAAAAAATGGGTTACTGTCCCTGTTCTGCTGATTGAATTTATGTTTGTTCCATTTTTCGATGTCAGTTTTGCCGATAGAATCTTGGCATTAAGAGTGATTCTTTAACCCAGTAACCTTGGGCAGCCCCACACAGATATTTCAGCAACTGCCTCTTGATTGTTATGAATATTCTGTCTGATAAGGTTTCTCAAGGTTTCATCTCCACATTTAACAAAGGTATCATAGATATGTATCTGGCTTTTAAAAAATATATATGTTCTAATTCTTGTCTTACAGGGAAATTCACAGACCCTGCATTTCCTGCCATATATTTTTTGGAGTTAGAGAAAGAGACATCTCTGGAGTGTGGCATGGTTTTTTCTCCCAAAGAAGTAAGTTCAGCTTTCTATTACTCATATTACTGGAGAGTAGTGGAGTTGAGATATTCCTAACTAAGAAGCTATCAAATATCCCCCAAGCTCTTTTGTAGGGCATCTTTTTCTAACTTGTGAGCATACCTGGATATGCCCTTTAATTCAGTTAAATGATTGCTAGAGGTGTCTGGCTTATGCTTGCCGAGTATCTCAAGAGGTGCAGAGGGCAGACACAAGAAACCCATGGTCTTGTGGTCTCAGTTATGGTCTCTAGAAAATTCAAGATATGACATGTTGTGAAGGAGAGAAAAGTTGAGGCTAACTGAAAAAATTGTTCATATTTGAGCCAACATATGCTTTATACTTAGATTTGAGTGGGATATGCTTGATGCTCTTGGAATCACTACCTGAAATCACCAAAGACATGCTGTGAAGAGGGGTTGCTATGACAGTGGTTTTTTGGTAGTGTCCATTGAGGTTAGTGATTTAAAACACCAACAAAACCAACCAACAAACAAAGAAAAGCAAACTCCTTTCCTGGAGTGTGCTCAGGAGGAAGGGGTACCACTGGCAAAGTTTCAGAGGCAGTCTGATAACGTTTTTGCTTTAGAGGCAACAGAAGTGCCAAGGAGAGACCTTCTCACTGCCCGTGATACAGAAAAGCATTTTGCCGCATCCTCCAAAACTAGAATCACACTGCTACGTGGCAGTGAGAGTAGAAAACTCTTAAGTCAAAACACGTTTTATATTCCAGCATAACTGGCATGATGCCTTGCACCTAATAGGTGTAGAATAGAATGAAATAAGTGGAAGGAATTAATAATACAATAAGTACTGAATGCTAATAAAGTACATCATCAATAATCCATTTTTTATTAAGGTTAGTAGACTACAGAGTTTACTGAGATTGAAATTTTGGTTTAGGAGCAGTAACAGCTGTTATTTACCTTTTAGGAGGAAAAAGTGAAGAAAGTTTAAGGACATGTTCAGATTTAAGAAAATGCTGAAGATTAATTTTGCCTTCTTAGGTGCACTGTATTAATTGGGATGTGTTTTGTGGGTTTTGTGCACATATGGTTCACATGGAATGATATTGTCTATAGAGTTCACTCTTTTGTATATTAAAGTTTTTGACAGGTGTAGTGGATGAGGTACCAAAGGCTACTTTTCTGATATTAAAGAAAATGATAGTTTTGTGTCTTATACACAACATCAAGTTGTATTAAGTTGCATTATACAACATTAAGATATATACCATACTATATTTGATTTCTGCAGGTTTGTTGTAAAATAATTAATCATCTACGTTCATGAACCATTGACATTTAGATAGATACTGTTTAGAAAGGTTATCCAGAGGAGAGAGCATCTTAGCTTTTTTCTTAAAATCATCTTATGAATAATTCCCTTTGGCCTAATTTAGGCTATCAGATAATATCAGAATATAAGTATTATTTAGATTTTCCTTTTATCTTTTCAACAAAGGATTTTGAAGTGCATGAAATATTGTCAAGGTATGAAAATTATTTGTTGAATAATACAATCTGTGATTTGTCTTTCTCATTCAGACAAAAGCATAATTAACAAGTTATTTGAAGAGATTCAGAGGATGTTTATCTTTTTAATTTTTACAGTATTTTAATGTCTTTCAAAGCGTACTCAAGTCACATATCCTGTTTGTGAGTTTTCTCAGCATCAGCTTACATTTTAATCTTGCATATCAATGATATTCTCCTGATAATTAAAATCTGTTGTCGGAATTAAATAGGAAGATTAGCAGAGCAGAGAGAAAAAATAATATAAATCCTAATACATAACAGTGACTTCTTACTATATTTTGAGGTATCTTTGTTTTTACTCCTCCTGCTATCTCTATGCCTTTATTTCTACATCTATAATTGTAATGAAATGATACTTTTTGAACTATGTTTTTAACCTGCATTTTTTACTGTGTATCAATTAAAATGTTATGAATTCCTTTTTGTGTCATTAAGTATTCTAAATGCAATTTAATTTTTTTACAGATGATATATTACATTATTTTATGACTATATTCTGTCATAGTTACTAAACTAATCCTTGTAACCAATCCCGCACTTAAGATTTTTTCCCCTTTTTTTGTTGTCTAAATGATACTGTAAGAAACATCCTTGTAGATAACTGTTTGCTTTCACGTTATATGTTTTCATTTTACCTTCCTAGAAGTAGAATGATTGGGTCAAACACATATTTTAGGCTGTTGATACGTGTTGTCAAATTGCTCTTCAGAAAGGTTACACCAGTTGTATTATCTACCAGTAACAGGGTAAAATGTTACTCACTGTCTTCTTTGTTCAACTATAGCTGTGTATGTACATATGTATAATGTTCTGCCAGTCTAATAGGTGAAAGGTCAATTTTAAATTGCATTTAAAATTCTTTGAGTCGTCTTGCATAACAAACAACCGTATAGCAGTAATGATGTATTTACCATTTGGCCTGGTTGGTACTATTAAAATTCTTTTAACTCTCTGGTAGGGTAACTTGCTTCTGTTCTTTTCTTTTAAAAATATTATTGGCCATTTTTCTGTTGTATTCTTCTCGATGAACTTTGGGAATCATTTTCTCAAATTTATAACCCAAAGTACTATGGTAATTTTGATTTATATTGCATTAAATTAATACAAAATTTGGAGAGAAGTGATTTCTGTATAAAGTTCAGCTTCATATTCAGAAATGAGATATGCCTTTTATTTTATTTTATGCTACTCAGCAAATTTTTGAAATATTGCAAAGTGATTTTTCTATGTTGCTTTGTACAGTGTAAATGATTGGGTTTTATGTATTGTTATGGTTTTATATTTTGAAAATAATGTTGATGAGGTATAAAACTGTTTAAACATAGATTACTTTATCCTGCTTTCGAAGATTTTTTTCAGGAATACTGTAATAGACTACAAATATTATTGTTTGTCTCTTCCATTTTAATAATGATAATTTTTACCTATTTTTTCTTATATTACATTGTTTAGAATTTCTCAAATATGGTAAAATTATTTTTCCTGCCTTATCTTATTTCCTGTGGAGCAGTATGTTTTAAGCCTATGTTGGGAAATATCTGTCTAACACTAATTTAACAGAAATTTTAATCCAAAATAAATGTAGACTTTTTTTCATCTAGTCAGCTATTTATATGTCATCAATCATATTGTTATTCAAAGGAAGAAAACAATTTCATGTATAGTTCAACATTATATTTGTAGCATTAGTATTTTTTTGGTACACATTATCTGTTCAGTGGATGAATGAACATGCAGTGACTAAACTGGCACATTCATTTCTGAGAACTTGTTCTGTTATTTCTTTTGGATACTTGGAATTGATGAGGAAAGGTTATGTGCATTTTAATTATTGGTACATATATCCACATTGCCACCACAAGGCTTGTATCAATTTATGTTTCCATCAATAATCATCATTCAGCAAATGTTTATTGGATACCTACTAGGTATCTTGCATTATTCTTGACCTTGGGATTATAGTAGAAAGCTACATCGCAGTGTGGTAGGCTGTCTTTTCTTCCCAACTTCACACTGGGTATTATTATTTGTCAATATGAAAGACACACGTGAAAAAAATCCACTGTATCTATTTTTCTTTTGTCGCTTGTGCTTTTTGGTGTCATATTTGGGAAGCTATTACCTGACCCAAGTCATGAGATTTCTATGTTTGCTTCTAAGAGTTTTATAGTATTAGCTTTTACATTTAGGTCTGTGATCCATTTTGAAATATTTTTGTGTATGGTGTGATATGAGAGTCAAATTTCATTCTTTTGCCTGTGGTATCCATTTGTTCCAGGACCATTTACTGAAAATACTTGACCCCATTGAATTGCCTTCACACTCTTGTCTAAAATCAAAGAAATATAAGATTTTATCTCTGGATATTCAGTTCTGTTCCATTGTTCTGTATGTCTGTCCTTATTCCGGTAACACAAGGTCTCAATTATAATAGCTTTGTAGTTTTTTTAATTGGAAAATGTGATGCACCAGTTTTGTTCTCCTTCAGTAGTATTTTTGGCTAATTTGTGTCCCATGCATTTCCATATGAATTTTAGGGCCACCTTGTCAATTACTGTAAAAAAATCTAGCTGGGATTATGATACGGATTATGAAGAGTCTATAGATCAATTTGGGGAGTAGTGTCATCTTAACAATATTAAATCTTCTAATCCATGAACATAGCATGTCTTTCCATTTATTTAGGTCTTCTTTAATTTCTTTCAACAATTTTTTTAAACATTTTTTATTGTTTCAACGTTTTGTAGTTTTCAGTGTACAAATTTCCTATTTCATTTATTTCTAAGTAATTATTTTTGTGCTATTTGTAAATGGAATTGTTTTCTTAATTTTATTTTCAAATTATTCATGTCACATATATAGAAAAGCAGTTGATTTTAAACATTGATACAATATTCTGCAACCATATTGAACTTATTCATTAGTTCTTATGGGTTTTAGTAGATTCCTTAAAATTTCCTATATGCAAGAACATACCGTCTATAAACAAAATTTTACTTCTCCCTTTCCAATCTGGATGCCTTTTGCTTTTTTTTAACTGCCTAATTTCTGGAATCTCCAGTACAATGTTCAATAGAAGTGGTAAGAGCAAACAGCTTTATCTTGTTCCTGATCTTGGGATGAAAGCATACATTTTTTACCTTTATATGTGATGTTAGCAATGTTACTTAAAAATTTTTTGTCAATTCCCTTTATCAGGTTGAAAAGGTTTTCTGCCTTTCCTAGTTTGTTGAGTATTTTGATTATGAAATAATTTTGGACTTTGTCAAAAAAATTTTTTGCATCAAGTTCGGTGATCACATGATTATGCTCTTTATTCTAATAATACAGTGCATTATATGGATTGAATTTTATAGCCTAATCAGCATTACATTCCTGGGATAAATCTCCCTTGATCATAGAGTATAATCCTTTTATGTATTTCTGGATTCAGTTTCTTAGTGTTTTCTTGAAGAGTTTTACATCAATATTCATAAAGAATATTGGTCTCTAGTTTTCTTTCCTTTAGCTGTCTGTCTGGTTTTGGTATCAGGATAATATTGGCTGCTTAGAATGAGTTGAGAAGTATTCTCTCTTCTATTTTTGAAAGAATTTGTGAAGGATTGTATTAATTCTTCTTTAAATTTAGTGATATAGTTCACCATTGAAGTCATGTGATCCTCAGCTTTTCCTTGTTATATTTCTTGTAAATTACTAATTCAGCCTCTTTGCTTTTCTAAGTTACCAATTTGATGTATTTTCTTTGTCATATTTTTTCTAAATTCAGTCTATTTGCTGGTCCTCAGCTTTTTGTCGTATTTTTCCTAAAATTCATTCTATTAGAGCCATTCAAATTTTATATTTATTTTAAAAATTATAATAACAATCGTTTAATTGATAATTACATAATACTTAGGGTTTATAAAGTACCCTAATATCTAGTGTCACTTAATTTCCATATAAATCCAATAAGACAAGCATTGAGACCTTAGGTTTTTCTCCTTTTTCCAATTATAGAAGCTGATGCACAGTGAGGTTTAGGGGCTTGTCAAGGCTAGCTGCTGATGAGCTGTACAGCTTAGACCATAAATGTTATGTCCTCAGCCTGCTGACCTGTCATGATACCATGTTAGGCATCCAAACATGATGAAGATAGCATGTATGGCCACAACATTTTCACATCCATTCTTCAAGCTTATTACTTTTCTCTGAGTCATTAGCATTGAGAATCTTGAATTTCATTAAGTTGCCATCATCAAAATGTCAATGAGCATTTTTAATAGTCCCCTTGCAGTTCCATTTTCCATATCCATAGGAAGAAATTTGCAGTCACAATTTGTTTCTTCTGGGATTAAGTTTAGTTAAGGGACAATTACCAGATGCTTAAGCCTTGAATTATTATCTACAAGGATATCTGTAGAAACTAGTAAAATAAAAATCCATAATACAATGCACAGAAGGGAGAGAAATTGATAGAAATTGTCATTACTTTTTAGAATATTGGGAAATACCTGGAATTAAATAGATACAAATCTGAACAAGACAACTCAGTCAAATTCATATAATTGGAAGTGGCAAGATTATATTACTTGATACAGAGTTTCTGCCATCCAGATTCTTAAACATGAATAGTATTTCTGTGTCAAGTCAAATCACAGGCAGCCTTCTTGGTTTTCAATCTTTGCATAGATTCCTCTTAGTAAAATTTTATAACATCCACAACAAGAGGGGAGTTCCTCTTCTCATTACTCAGTTCTTTCTTTGTCAGTATTGCCTCTTAGATTTTATATAGATTTCATGAGTTTCCTCAGTCTTATGCCCTGCTTTGGATGGAGCCCATTTAATGTTGGTTTAATTTCCTGTTACTCATTCTCATAGGACCTGATGTTCCTTTAGTATTTATATTTTCCCTCTTGGGAACTTTCTGTTTTGCTAGAATTAGCTTCCCTTGAGAAAACTAAGGCCAGTAGTTCTTCCCTACTCCCCTGCCCCCACTCCCCTACCTTCATCTATATTTTAATAGTTTTATCTACACTTTTTCCTGGCAAGTTTCCGTGTTTCTTTTTTATTGAGATATAATTGACATAAAATATGCATTTGTTTTAGGTGTGGAACATGATTTGATATATGTATATACTGTGAAATAAATACCACAATGTGTTTAGTTAACAGCCATCATCACATATAATTACATTTTTTTTTTTCTTGTGATGAGCTCTTGTAAGATCTACTCTCTTAGCAACTTTCAGGTGTAAAATACAGTAGTTAACTAGAGTTACCATGCTGTATATTACATCCTCAGGACTTACTTATCTTGTAACTGGAAGTTGGTACTTTTGACCACCTTCACCCATGGGTGAAGGTGATCAAATTTTCTATTTATTTATTTATTATCCAAGTTATCTAATTTGCTGGCATACAGTTATTCATGGTGTTCTCTTACTATTTTTATTTCACTAAGCTATGTAAAAATGTTCCCTCTTTCGTTTCTGATTTTATTAAACTAAATTATCTCTCTTTTCACCTTAGCCTATCTGAAGGTTTGTCCATTTTGTTGATAGTTTTAAGATTCAGCTTTTGGTTGATTTTCTGTATTGTTTTTGATTCTTTACTGTATTCATTTCCACTGTATCTTCTTTTATGTACTTCCTTCTGCTTTCTTTGAGTTTAGTTTACTTTTCTTATTTTTTTTAAGGTGGAAGGTTAGGGTAATGATTTGAGATTTTCCTTAATTTGTTATATAGGTTTTACACCTATACATTTCCCTTTAAGCATTGTTTTACCCACATCCCAAAAGTTTTGATATGTTGTGTTTTCCATTCATCAAATGTTTTGCAATTTCTCATGTAATTTCTTCTTTGATCCATTAGTTATTTAGGATGTTACTTAATTTCCACATATTTGTGAATTTACCAAATTTCCTTCTGTTTTTGATTTCTAATGTAATTCTGTTACAATTAGAGAATGTTCTTTGTTTTATTTAAATAAGTTTAAAGGTATTGAAGTTTGTTTTATGACACTACGTTGTTGTATGTTAGCTGTGTTGAGGTAAATCTAAAAGAAATAACTAAGAGTTGAAAATGATTGCATCTGGGTTTTTGTGTATGTTTGTCTGTGTGTGAATACACAATAGTGGAGGGAAGGGAATGCTGATTTTCAAAATAAACTTTGTAAGATGATTTTTGTTTAATTTCCTTAAGTAATCACTCTTATAATTTTGATAAAAACAGAAACTCAAAATAATCCTTTTGTGACAAGTTAGTATTTTGAAACATTGTTATGTCATGCTCTTACCCAGTGCTTACATCTGTATCTTTCTCATGCACAGAGGTAGACACACACGCACACACACACACACTCTTTAATAGGGAAAATAAATAATTTTAAGCAGTAATTTAATCTATAGGTTCTTAAATATGCTGAGATCAACTTACATCTTTTCTTAATAAGTCTATTTTGTGATTTTATATTTTTATACAATAGAAGAATTTACTATGCTTTTAATACAATCCTTTATCCACAAAATAATTTAGGTTAAGAGTCACTAAAAATTGGAAAAAATATATAATCCAATTTAAATCCATTATATGACTTTTTGGGAGGATACATATGCAATTTGATATTTTTATTTTTGAGTCCAATATACTATTGAACACTTTCAACAATTAAAAACTTGTAAATCTGTTTCTCACTATTTAGGCTGTGCGTCTTCTAGGGTTCTACAAATTGATCATAAAATTAAAATTAATTGTGTATATATATATTTATAGTTCTCTGGAGTGCCACACATTGCTTAAGATTTTTAATTTAAACCACCACATTTCTTTGGTGGTTTAAAGGGCGATTTACTTAGTATATTGGAGTGTAACTCATTTCAACAATGAGAAGAACATAAAAAACCCTGTGGAGACAGCATACCCTCTGAGATTTTTGCTCATTAAATCTGTGCCAGTGAGATAGTTGATGATCTGGTTGCCAAGCATTTCAGATGTCCTCCACTATATTGATAGCTGCTTGTAAGTTATCTGTCTTAGCCTGTGTGTGTGTGTGTGTGTGTGTGTGTGTGTACATGTAAATAGCCAGTGGGTGCTCTCTTGGTTGACCTATGTCACAGGAAAATCTGAAATCAGCAATAAAGGACTTCATTTATTTCTAGTTGTAACCCTTCCTTTCCTACATTGCACCAATTTAGGTACAATCAAAAGTGCTGGTGGACAATGGCAATTGTATTTGGCATCCTTGACTGGACTCGTTTGTTTACACTAAGTCATCAAACCCTCCTTTTATTGTGGGCCACTCACATATCTTCTGGACCAGTGAATAGAGTTGTACTTCCTTATATGGTAGACACTAGCCATATGTGGATATTTAAATTAAACCTGAAGTTAATTAAAATTAACATTTTATTTCCTCACTCAAAATACCCACATTTCAAGCTCTCAGTATCCACATAGGACTCTTGGATAGTGCCGAGCATTTCCCATCACAGAAAGTTACATTTGACAGTGCTAGTTTAGATCTTTCCCTATTTTTACCCTTAATTTTCCTGCTGTCCTGGCCCAGGCCCTGCCCTGTGGCCCAGGCTAGTCAATCTGCTCTCATCTCTGCTGCTCTGTGTTTGTCCTAAAGCTCTTGAAAATGAGGGAAAATTGTTCACTATTGTATTTTTTTCTATCAACTTTTTGCCTGCCCTTTAAAGATACGCAACCTTTGGGGAGACATTTCACAGTGGTGATTCTGGATTTACAATTATTCTTACAGGAAGCTAAGAATGGTCCTTCAGGGATTAAAAGAGAGAAAATTTGAATGACACTTGCCCCTTTTCTATTCATAAGCATTTTTGTCTACCAACACTGGCCAGGGAGAACTGAAATCTTTTCTTCTTCCGAATATCATTTTTTAACTGGAGGTATTCCTCTGTTTGAATGACATCTAGGAAAGTTCATAGAATGGCACACATCACAAAACTTTAAAAGTTTTCCCTCTTCATTAGTTACCTCAGTGGTTTTGCAAAGATACTCATTTTCTTGATTGTCTGGATGTATCACTGAGTTTCTATGTAAAAAATGTGTTGTAGCCTTGTAGTTTTGTTAAGGGGATGAGACGTACATGGGTGAGGAAATCATGAAACCTCTCAAGTTTGCATTCTCTTGGGAACCCACATCCATCCATCACAATCAGATGAGGTGCTGCTTTGGGAAACGTACTTTTAGATATTATTTGACTTTAAAATACACCCATATTATATTTTAAAAAACCCAAAGATTAGGACAGTAACCTAAAAATATATACTGTTAAAATACATGGATGAGAAAGTATTGATTTCTATAAATACTCAAAATAAGTTTAAAAAAAAAGACACCGGAAGAGGAAAAATAGAAATAAGACAAGATATAATTAGTTACTGATGGCTAATAATAAGAAATTCCAGGGGAAATAAGACCAAGAAGAATTTTGTTTTGTTTGAAGGACTGAAATATGAAAGCAGGTAGTATTTATACATGAAATGTATCTTTATTCAATTTATTTCTTGACATCTGTGTGCTGGTATCACTGCTAAAATAGATTATTACGGGAATGAGTTGCTTACTCTGATTTGTAAAAATAAACATCCATGGAAATAAAGCATATTAAAGTATTTTTGTGCTTCTCTAATTCTGTTATGAGAATAGATTATTTACAAAAGATTCTATGGCAGGAGATGAAATTGGCAGTAGTGTGGCGAGTGTCTTAGTCTCTTCTGGCTACTGTAACAAAATACCACAGACTGTGTAGTTTATAAATAACAGAAATTTATTTCTTACAGTTCTGGAGACTGGAAATCCAGGATCATGGTGCCAGAATGGTAGGATGAGGACCCCCTTCTGGGTCACAGACTTCTTGCTGTATCCTCACATGATGGAAAGTGCTAGGAATCTCTTGGCTTCTCTTTTATCAGGGTCTCTATCAGGCATCAGTTATAAGGCTCTAATCCCAATCATGAGGGCTCACCCCTCATGCTTAAGCATCTCCCAAAGCCACACCTCCTAATACTATCATCTTTGGGGTTAGAATTTCGACATGAGTTTTGGGGGGACACTTTCAGATCATAGCAGCCAGCTAATGTGAAATAAAAACAAAATGAAAGCCAAAGTGTTTACCTAGTAGGGTACTATGTATGGTGAGCTGTAAGTATATTCTATTATTTAGGTCTTCATTTTACTTAAAACTTCTCAGATTTTCAGCATGGTCTTTATGACTATAACACTGAAATCATCAATGCTTGTTGTCATGACCTTAGAATCTTACGTAGGTCAATGGTACTGTTCTTCCCTTTCCTACGTTTAAAATGTATATCATTTTTGCTACTTTCTTCCTCTCCCTCCTAGAAACTTAGCAAGAAACCATAGAGCAACAGGATTCTCTGCAAGACTGATTTTTTTAAATTATTTGAAACATAGAAAATGTTGAGTTTTAATAAAAAATCAGCATGTAGATAAACAATAAATGGGTCTTCAGAAAAAATGAATTTTGATCATTTTCATGTTTTAAAACTTGAATAGTTTGAAATACAGTAATAATTTTGCATATATAAATATTTTAACATTGACATTACTTCAATTGCATTTTCAGTTCTTATATATATTAATCTTATTTTTAGAATTTTGAATTTCTAATAAGTTGTATTATTTATAAAATTTGCAATCTGATTTCCAAAATTGATATCTGGGGTCAGAGCCACTTCCATATCCTACACACATACCCTCCTCCTGGTTCCTTACATTTTAATTGATGAGCTCTAGGTGAGGAAGGAAATTGCCAGTTAGAATTCAAAGATTTAGGCCATTTCAGTTTTCAAGTGAGTTGTTTATCTATCGGAGGCATCCATCTAAAAGATAGGAGAGTATTAGTAAGAATAGTTAACCTGTTTAATTTCAGTAAGAATAATCTCTTGTGAGACTTAATATAATACAGTCTCTCAATCATTTTGCAAAAATAAACTCCTGTTTCTTATTTCTCTAAAATCTTAGATTATCAAATGTCGGATGTCTGAGGAATTCCTGGAAACCTTTGGTTGACCTCTCCATTTATTTATTTATTTTTTAATTATTAAGGGGCAATTTCTATAATGTAAGATAACCATTTAAAAGTCAACAATTCAGTGCCTTCACAATGTAGTATTACCACCCCCTCTATCTCATTTCAAAACATTTCATCACTCCAAAGTCAAACTCTTTACCCATTAAGCAGTTTCTCCCTGTCCCTCTTTCCACCAGCCACTGGCAGCCACCAATCTGTATGCAGTCTCTATGGATCTACCTATTCTGCATATTTCATTGGAAATTACCTCTCCTCAGTTTTTCTTGTGCCTGTTTGTAGTCAGCCTCTCCCCCACCTTCAGTTCGGGCAAACACTGATCTCATTTTGTTTTTATAATTTTGCCTTTTCACTTATATATTACATAAATGAAAACATGAAGTATGATGGCTTTTCAGTCTGGATTTTCGCTCACTTAGAATAATGCATTTCAAATTCATCCATATTATTATGTGTAACATTTGTTCATTCCATTTTGTTGTTGAAAAATATTCTCTTGTATGTATTCACCAAAGTTTGTTATCCATTCACTATTTGGAGGGAATTTGGCTTGTTTTCAGGTTTTGGCAGTTATGAATTAGGCCACTAAAAACATTTGCATGCAGGTTTTTGTATGAATAAGTTTTCATTTCTCATTGGTAAACACCAAGGACTGGGAATTCTGGGTCTTATGTTCATAAGTACATAATAAATTTTCTGAGAAATTGGAAAACTATTTTCCAAAATGAATATAAAATTTCACATTCCTATCAGCAATTCATAAATATATTAAGTGCTTGCATCTTTATTAGCACTTCGTAATTGTGATAGATGTGAAGTGTTACCTTCTGTGATTTCAAATTGCATTTATCTCATATCTGATAATGTTAAACATCTTTTTATGTGGTAATATGTCATATATATATTTTCTGAATTGTCTTTTCAAATCTTTTACGTAGTTTTTCATTGGGTACTTTGTGTTTTATTAATCTTTGTGTGTTCTTTATATATTTTGTATACAAGTTGGATCTTTTGTAAGAAATGTGTTTTTGGCTTGTAATTTTAATTTTTTAACACTATCATTACTAGAACAGATACTTAAAATTTGATTAAGTACAATTTAATTATTTTTTCTTTTATAGATGATTCTTTTGGTATTGTATTTAAGAAAGATTTTTCTCCTACATTTTCTTCTTCAAAGTTTATAGTTTTAGGTTTTATATTTAGGTCTTTGGGCCATTTTGAATTCATAGGAATTATTTCAATTTTATTTATTTTTAAGAATTATTTTTGGACTCATGGAGGATAAACTAAGTCTTATTTTGGGGAAAAAAAATGGTACTTTCAGTGTTACAGGTAATTTTCTTTTTGAAACTGTCTTTTTTTAAACTGCTGTTTTGTTGTATCCGTAGTGTCTCATTAGATCTCCAGAGCTTATTCATCTTACATAACTGAAACATTGTGCCCTTTGACCAACATCTCCCCATATCTCCCTCCCCCCAGTTCCTGGCAACCACCATTGTCCTCTCTGCTTCTATGAGTTTGACTGTTAGATTCCACATATAAGTGAGATCATACATATTATTTGTGTTTCTGTGTCTGGTTTATTTCATTTAACGTAATATTCTTCAGGTCCATCCATGTTGAAAATGGTAGGATTTCCTTCTGCTTTTAAAGCTAAAAAATACTCCATTGTATGTATGTACCACATTTTTTAATCCACTCATCCTTTAATGAATATGTAGGTTATTTCCATATCTTGACATCTTGACTATTGTGAATAATGCTGCAGTGAACTCAGGAGTACAGATAGCTCTTTGAAATTTCTGATTTCAGTTCCTTTGGGAAAATACTAGAAGTAAGGTGCTGGATAATATGTTAGTTCTGGTAACAGTACTGTACTTTATACTTGAAATTTTCTGAGAGGGTAGATCCTAAGTGTTCTCACACACACACAAAGGTAACTGTGTGAAGTGATGGATATGTTAATTAACTTGATTGTGGTGTTTTTTTCATTATGTGTATTTATATCAAATCTTCAAGTTGTGAAATTTAATTACATACAATAAAAAATGGAATCAGGTGAAATAGGTGAAGGGAATTAAGAGATATAAACTTCCAGTTATAAAATAAGGCAGAAGGATGTGATATATAGCATAAGGAATATGGTCAATAATACTGTAATAACTTTATATTGGGACAGTTACTAGATTTATCATGGTGATCATCTCATAATAAATACAAATGTCAAATCACTATGTAGTACACCTGAAACTAGCATAATATTGTATATCAGCTATATTTAAATAAAAAAATATCAGTTCTGTATAGCAAAAATAGTCACAGGTACAATGTATTTTTTGTCTGTTAGGTGGCGACTTACAAGTTTAGCATTCAAGTTCGAATTAATTTCTTCGCGGCTTCAGAACTTTATACCCAATGTTGTAAGTCAAATACTGCTATGATACCCAAGACAGCACCACTTATTCGACCATGTTACATTCAAGCTACTGGTATGTAATATGAAACATTCAATGATGGGCATAAATCAAATATGTACACTTAAGCAGCTAGAAGTTTAAAAAATTAGAATATATTTATTTTTTTAAAAAAGAAATGCTAGAAAGTAAATTTATGATTCCTGGTGTGAGATTGAATTTTAATAAATAGCGTGTATATAATCTCAGATGATTTACCCTTGTTTCAAAAAAAGTATATAATTAAAAACAAAGGTCAGTTTAGTACTGTATTTATTGTGTAAGCAATTCTAAATGATTAAATAAAAATAGAAATTCTTAAAATACATTGGTTATAAAATAAAATGAAGAAAATTTTATTTAAGAAAAAAGTTTTCCCCAAAGGAAGGGGTTACTGAAGGACTAAGTATGAGTAAAGAAGGATAAGTATATTAATATTTTGAACTATTTGTTGAATATTTATTGACTCATTTTCTCCAAATATTCAAGTATAAAACTGATGCACTCTGCAAACCATACTTTTGACTGGCTTTGGCTTTGCATTGTATTTTATGTGGTTAATTATTTTTCTTGAGAAGTTAAGTCTAGTCTGTATTGTACTATATTTCATTTTTGTGGTTCTGACATTAATTGTCATGAATAATAAAATAGTGATCAGTTAATAGTTGTGCTTGCAAAAACAGACATATGGGTCAATGAACAGAACAGAGAGCCCAGAAATAGTCCCACACACCTATGGTCACTTAATCTTCAACAAAGAAGACAAGAACATACAATGGAGAAAAGACAACCTCTTCAGTAAGTGGTGTTGGGAAAACTGGATAGCCACATGTAAATCAATGAAGTTAGAACACTCCCTCACACCATATACAAAAATAAACTCAAAATGGCTTAAAGACTTAAATATAAGACAAGACACAGTAAATCTCCTAGAAGAAAACATAAGCAAAACATTCTCTGACATAAGTTGTAACAGTGATTTCTTAGGTCAGTCTCCCAAGGCAATAGAAATAAAGAAAAAAGAAACAAATGGGACCTAATCAAAATTACAAGCTTTTGCACAGCAAAGGAAAGCATAAACAAAATGAAAAGACAACATATGGACTACGGGAAGATATTTACGAATAATGTGACTGACAAGGGCTTAATTTCCAAATATATAAACAGCACATACAACTCAATAACAAAAATGAACAACCCAATCAGAGTATGGGCAGAAGACCTGAGTACACTTGTCTCCAAAGAAGACATACGGATGGCCAATAGGCACATGAAAAGATGCTCAGCATTGCTGATTTGAAGTGCAAATCAGAACTACAATGAAGTATCACCTCACACCAGTCAGAATGGCCATCATTCAAAAGTCTACAAATAATAAATGCAGGAGAGGATTTAGAGAAAAAAGGAACCCTCCTGCACTGTTGGTGGGAACGTAAATTGGTACAAACAGTATGCAAGAGTATGGAGGTTCCTTAAGAAACTAAAAATAGGCTGCCTCTCTCACTCCCTCCTCTTTGGAGACGGCGCACACTCTGTCTATGGAGTGTGTATCTACTTTTACTTTAACCTGAGCACCCAACCCCTACACTTGGTGGCCTTTCTCTTGCCATTTGAAACAGCCTACTGTGGGTTCTGGCTGGCAGAAGTCCCACCCAGACGTAATGAATTACTGGAGACTAGTTGTGTGATGGAATGCAGGAATTTAGGGAAAGACACGGTGGGATCGAGATTGTAGAGTCTGGCTCAAGGTCTGAAGACCCTTTATGTTTTGGTAAATCATGTTTCTGTTGGCATCAGCGAGCCTTACAGCTTATCAGGGTGGAACGTATGAGAAGCAGCTGCTTAACATTTTTCTTGGACTTAGGCGGCTGTGCCTGTCTTAGGTTGCCCTCCTCTGGGGATCTTACCCGTCATTGGCTAACCAGCCTTCTCACCTCTGAGTCTGCAGCTTTTTGTAATTTGTTTACAATTCCAGCCCAAGGCTCGTTCCTTTGGGGGCCTACAGTTTATCTTTAGGGAAGTCATGAGAAGAGGGGAACAAGATACATTCTTATAGATATGTTAAAGCAGACCACCAGACCAGCCAGTTCCTTGCTTTGGGGATAGAAGACTGTCTAACAGCAGGCACGCCCAGCGCTTATAGCAGAGGTCCTGGTCGAGCAGAGTGCTCTCTAAAACCTCAACTATGCAAGCAAGGCAGTTACTAAGCACATTTGCTCTTCTCTAAGAAGACAAGTGGCTGGGGTCTGTTACAATTTGTTAACCCAATCTTGGGCTCCCACAGCCTACACTCTATGCAATATGTATCTCTCTAAATAAACCTACCTTTACTGAAAAAAAAAATAGACTTACCATATGATCCAGCAATCCCAGTCCTGGGCATATATCTGTAGAAGACTTTAATCTGAAAAGATACATGCACCCCAATGTTCACAGGAGCACTATTTACAATAGCCAAGACATGGAAGCAACCTAAATGTTTATCGATAGATGAATGGATAAAGAAGATGTGGTATATAGATATAATTGAATACTACTCAGCCATAAATAAAGAATGGAATCTTGCCATTTGCAGCAACATGGATGGACATAGAGATTATCATAAGTGAAGTAAGTTGTACAGAGAAAGACAAATACTGTATAATATCACTTTAATCTGGAATCTAGAATATGATACAAATGAACTTAATTACAAAACAGAAACAGACTCACAGACATAGAAAACAAACTTTCCAAAGGGGAAAGGTAGGGGGAGGGATAAATTAGGAGTTTGGGATTAACAGATATAAACCAATGTATATAAAATAGAACTATGTGAACTATGTTATTTTATATATAGTGAACTATGTTCAATATCTTGTAATAAGCCAGATGGATAGATAGATAAACAAACTGAATCACTTTGTTGTACAGCAGAAACTAACACAACATTGTAAATCAACTATACTTCAATTAAAAAAAAAAAACTATACTTGGCACCTAATAAGAGAAGCTTCATTGAAGTAGCATATACAATATAGAGATTTATTTCACTCTCATTTGAAATACAGAATTTGGAATTCCACAGCTGGTAGAGAGGCTCCATGAAGTTAAAATATTCTCCCTGTTTTAAGACATCTTTTTATGGAAAGAAAATAATTATCATCTAGTTTTGTTTTCTGAATTAGGTAAATTACTTTAATGAAAAATAAAATAAAATTTACTTTTTTATAATTAAAAATTGATGTATCATTAAGGAAAATTGGAAAATGTAGAAACAGAAAACATTATTTGGAATGTGACTATTTAGAGCTTACTGTTATTAATATTTGGTGTCTTACTCTTCTTTTGTTCTATACTTTGCTTTTTAGTTTTTTAACATAATTGGTATCTTACTGCCTATGGTAAGTTGAAATATGATCACTAAATTGAAACTTTTACTTGGATGTTACCGACTCTTACTAATTTTATAAATTAACACTGGAAACTACCATGGACTTTCACCCAGTGTCTGTTATAAATTACTTAAGCATAATTATAAGCATTTAGGTTGCTTCCTTTTATTTTCTGGCTGATATAAATATTGTAGTAGTGAACATTTCTGTGTATAATACTTTTTCCCTATTTAGATTTTTTTTTGAAAGTGAGAGTCTCTAAATTGACTGTATTCCTTTTAAAGTGTATACATATTTGTCAAAGGGGCTTTTGTAAATGGTTGTGCTATTTCATCCATCCTCCTGCGTCAACTCTAACCAACATTGAATCTAAGAAATTTGATTTCTTTCTGTGTGATTAAGTTCTTCATTTCAATTTTCATTTCTTTAATTGCTCATGAGGATGAAAATTTTCTGTCTTTGCTATTAATTATATATTTCTTCTGTGAAATATCTGTTGATGAACTTTGCCTTTGTCACTGAGCTTTTGTATCCAGTAAATGTCAGTGACTTCTTTATTAATATAATTTTTTTCATCTTTACTGTCAATATTTTCTAAGATTTGTCATTTGCCTTTAGTTTTATTCATTTTTAGTAGATCTTTTTAATAATTTTATGGTGAAATCTAGTTATCATTTCCTCTGGGATTTCTAACATTGCTTTAAAGATTAGATCATCTTCCCCATGCACAGGATTGGTAAATATGTAATTCTGGGGATTTTCCCTATTTTTAATGGTTTCAGATTTGTTCAGTAATTTTTATACTTTCTAAAAAATACGATTGTATTTACACCAAGGGTCAAAATGTCAAAGCAGACTTAATTATATCATATAACTTATCTATACCAAAATTGACTATTGATTCAAATGGTACAGATAAAATGAGGCAGAGATGTAGTATTTCTTCCTGTAGAAGTTGGCATGTTCAAACTTGTCCTTTTATCCCTCCTTATGATGCCTTTGGTTTTGAATTAACAGATGACTTTTGAATATTTGTAGAAAACTAGTTCTCAAAGGATGCCGGTTTTGTTTGGAGCTCCCCTATTTTTACCCTCAAGAGTTACGCAGGTAATGCCTATATGATAAGTTCTTACTCTTCTACCAGCAATGCCCCAGAAACCTATGAATTCTAGATATTTTTAACGGGCCATTTAGACTGATACTGTATGTCATGGTTCTTCTTTGAATAAGTCCACTGCTCTGTACCATTTTTATGTTTACAAGGAGGTATGGTCAAGTCCGTGCTTCTCTCAGCCATCACCTTGGTAGGATGATGATGCCTCAGTAAGAGGCTCACAAGCCTGCTGTTAGGTCTTTACTCCAAAATTACATGCATTCATTTTTGAATTTAAATAATGCTAACCCAGAATTGTAAACCATTATTTCTGTCCTCCTCAAGGCTTATCCTGCACCCTCGAGGCAATGATTTTCTTCATTAATTATCTAATGAAAAGACTTATTTCATGATAGGTATCTTTACTCAGCTGAAACTCTTAACTCCTTATCCATTTTCCTAATATAATTAAACCTTTATTTTCAATTAAAATTTTTATCAGATTTAATTATTATCATAGAGTGTTCATTGTTTAGCCAAGTTGGGTATCATGCATAATTATTTCATTTCCTTTATTTCAACTTTTTTTCTGGAGTTAATAATTGCTTAATTGTTCTAAAGTATTTCACTGACTCCTCCCATCCCATAAAGCTCTATAATATGTCTGTCAGTGCAGTGTCCCACATAGTCTAACCCGCCAGATTATATGTCATGTCTTACTCTCTTGAAACAGCCCTCCTAGACCATGTCATCCTCCTGCTCAGCCAACATGAGCTAAATGCTTTCTTTCCTGTGGCAGAGCTCCTGTCAGAGACTTCCCTTGACTCTGCTTGTGGTGATTCCTTTTGACTTTTTTTTTTCTTTTTTTAATCTTGAATCTCATGTTTCCTCAATTCCTTACCTTTCTGTTTTCTTGGTTTACTTCATTGTTTTGGTAGATTATATCTTCAGGAGCTTCTGAAGGAAAGGTACAAGGGACTTAATTTTTGAGAAAATCCGTATCTGAAAATATCTTTGTTTTACCTCCCACACTTGAATGATAATTTGGTTGACTGTGGAATTCTAGATTGAAAATCATTTTCCCTCAAAATGTTGAAGGTATTCTGTTTATCTATCTTCTAACTCCTGTTGTTGCATTTAGAAGTCTGATGCCATTCTTCTTTCCCATTCGTTACATATTACTGAATAGTTTCCCTTTAGAAGCTTGTAAAAACTTCTGTTTATCCTTGTACTTCGTTATTTCACAGTGATGACTTTGGTGTGACGCTTTTATCTTTACCATTGTCCTAAGTTCTTGTGGTTCTTTCCAGTCTGGAAACTAATGTCCTTCAACATTTTATAAAGTTTTCCTAAATTGTTTCCTTGAAAAATTCCTTCCCACCATTTTCTCTGTTTCTCTCTCTTATTCCTATTTGTTGGATTTTGTATGTCTTTGATTATGTTATATATTTTAATTATCTTATATATTCTCTCTTTTTGTCCTTTTCCTTATCTTTTTTTTTTAATTGAAGTGTAGTCAATTGCAATGTGTCAGTTTCTGGTGTACAGCATAATGTCCCTGTCATTCATATATATACATAAATTCATTTTTATAGTCTTTTTCATAAAAGATTATTATAAGATATTGAATATGGTTCCCTGTGCTATACAGAAGAATTTTGTTTTTTATATATTTTTATATACAGTGGTTACTATTTTTATATATAGTGGTTAACATTTGCAAATATCAAACTCCCGAATTTATCCCTTCCCACCCACTTTCCCCCGGTAACCGTAAGATTGTTTACTATGTCTACAAGTCTGTTTCTGTTTTGTAGATGAGTTCATTAGTGTCCTCTTTTTCTTTCTTTCTTTCTTTCTTTCTTTCTTTCTTTCTTTCTTTCTTTCTTTCTTTCTTTCTTTCTTTCTTTCTTTCTTTTTAAGATGCCACATATAAGTGATATCATGCAGTATTTTTCTTTCTCTTTCTGGCTTACTTCACTTACAATGACAATGTCAAGGTCCATCCATGTTGCTGTAAATGGCATTATTTTATTATTTTTATGGCTGAATAGTATTCCATTGTATAAATATACCAAAACTTCTTTATCCAGTCATCTGTCGATGGATATTTAGGTTGCTTCCACATCTTGGCTATTGTATATAGTGCTGCTATGAACACTGGGGTGCGTGTATCTTTTTGAATTAAAGTTCCCTCTGGATATATGCCCAGGAGTGGGATTGATGGATCACATGCTAAGTCTATTTTTACTTTTTTGATGAATCTGCACACTGTTTTCCTTTTCCTCATCTTTTTGTTTTAATTCCTAGGATATTTTTATCTGATGATATTTTATGTCTTAAAAAATTATTTTGGTGATTTTAAACTAATAAAAGTTTTAAACTTTTTTATTATTTCTTACAGAATTTTTAATGAAAGCAACATTTTATCTCTGTATTAGAAATTATTTGAACTTTTTTTCTGTTAACTATATTGTCTCAATTTTTGCTAAGTCGATTTTTCCTGTATATCTTTCTCCCTTGTATTGAGGAGTTCCTTTAAAGTCTCAGTTCTTGCCTGTATCTCTTAGGTTTATGAATGAGTCTCACAAGGCTGGCTTCAGCACCAACTCTTATATCATTTCCTGACAATCTGGATGCCAATGAATGTTTTAGTTTAGGGGGGAACTAAAATATTAGTTTGTGAGACTTTAATCTTGAGCAGTTCAGTTTCTCTGGAAAATGTTTCTCTAATAATCTGTGTTGGGTAGAATGTAACTTTCTATAAATGAAATAGAGGCCTCTAAATGGTGACATAATATGGCAAAACAGTGCTTTAGTTTTAAAGATATAACCAATCTATTATTTTCACTGATTATCCTCAAGTACCAATTTGCAAATAGGCAGAATATCTTAGATGTGCTGTTTTTTGGATATGTGCCATAGCATCATCTTTTCTAGGATTTCTCATGTCCAGAGTTGAGAGTGACACAATGATGAACACCATCTACACATTTCTCTTATCCCACATATTCAGACTTCCTGCCAAAGCATCTTTTAATTCCAGTAGTATAATAAAACCACTTATAAGATACATGAGTTTTTGGATCAGAAACTGGTTTCTTTCCTGGACTTTTATTCCCATAAACTTCTAAGATGCTTGAGTTTTCATTAAGGATGACAAATATCTCCAAGGTAAGTTTTAAAAAGTATAGATTTTCAGTTCTGGTTTCTGGTCCAGCATGTAAGAAGCTTGGAAGTCACCACTCTATCCTAAGAACAAGTTAAAAATCAAAACAGACTGAAAAAAAATATCTTCTTAGATCTATAAGTGAGGTCACAGGGCAAACTGATGCCTCTCAAAATGGAGAGACTAATGGGTGAATACAGAGAATCACAACTTACTGGAATGGAACAGAAATCCATGGGCAGAAGTCACTTCAGGAATCAATTCCTGGATAAGAAAACATGAACTGTAATTGATGAATTGCTGGAGGCTCAGCATGAACAAGTCTGAGAGGAAATTTCCTTGGGGCCACAGTCATGAAGGCCTCTCACATTTCTGTGAATTTTGCTTTTAGGAGCTTAACTTGGTTCTCTCAGCAAATAGTGGAGAAAAATTCCCTCATGCTTCTGGCAGTGGTGAGGAAGAGGAATTATTTTGAAATGTGCAGGAGCTGAGTCTTCTCTTCTGCTTAACCAGGTTCTCCCTCAGGAGAAGCTATTTGACCAGATCCTAACCTTTTTATCAGAACATAACTGACCTTGGGGAAGGGAAATATCCAACTCCAGTCCCCTCTAACCATCTATGTGGAAGAAGTGGGACAGAAAAAAAAGGCCAGAATTAGGCCCACATAGATATAGTAAGCTGATCTTTGACAAAGGAGTAGAGGAAATACAATTCCGAATAAATAGGCTTTTTAAAAAATGGTCCTGAACCACTGAACATCCACATGCAAAAAAAATGAATCTAAATATAGACTTTATACCCTTCACAAAAACTAACTCAGAATAGATTGCAGACCTGAAAATAAAATGCGAAACTATAAAACTCTTAGAAGATAACATAGGAAAAAAATCTAGATGACACTGAGTTTGGCAGTAACATTTTAGATATAGCAACAAAGACAGGATCTATGAAAGAAAGAATAAGCTGGACCTCATTAAAATTAAAAATTTCTGCTCTACAAAAGACACTATCAAGATATGAAAAAGACGAACGACTGACTGGGAGAAAATATTTGCAGAAGACATATCTGGTAAAGAACAGCTATTCAAAATATAGAGACGTCTTAAAAACTCAACAAGAAAAACAAACCAATTACAAAACAGACCAAAGATCTGAACATACACCTTACCAAAGAAGGTATGCCAGTGGCAAAAAAGCACATGAAAAAATGTTCCACATCATATGTTATCTGGGAAATGCAAGTTAAAGTAACAATAAGACACCACTATACACCTATTAGAATGGCCAGAATCCAGAACACTGACAACACTACATGCTGATGAGGATGTGGAACAATAGGGATTGGTAGGAATGCAGTTGCTAGTGAGACTGCATTGCTTATGGGATTGTAAAATGATACTTCTGCTTTGGAAAACAGTTGGGCATTCGGTGGTTTCTTCCCACACTAAACATACTCTTACCGTATGATCCAGCAAATCACTCTCCTAGGGTATTTACCCAAAGAAGTTGAAAACTTAAGTCTACACAAGAACCTGCTTGTAAATTTTTATGGCAGTTTTGTTCATAATTGCTGAAAGTTGGAAGCGACCAAGATGTTCTTCATTAGGTGAATGGATAAATAAACTGTGGTATATCCACAGTAGAATATTCAGCACTAAAAAAGAATGAGCTATCAGGTCATGAAAAGACATGAAAGAACCTTAAATGTGTATTAGTAAGTGAAAGAATCTAATCTCAAAAGGCTACATGCTGTATCATCCCAGCCACATGACATTTTGGAAGAGGTATGTGGTTTCCAAGGGTTGTGGGGGGAGAGAAATGAATGGGCAGACCACAGAGGATTTGGGGGACAGTGAATCTCCTCTGTATGAAATTATAATGGTGAATAGATGTTGTTATACATTTGTTCAGACCTATAGAATGTACAGCACCATGAATGATCCCTAATGTAAACAGTGGATATTAGGTTATAATGACATGTCATTGGAGGTTCATGTGTAATGAATGTACCGCTGTGGTGGAGGATGTTGGTAATGGAGAGGGCTGTTTATGTGTGGAGGCAGGGGGCCTATGGGAAATCTCTGTACTTTCTGCTCAACTCTGAATCTAAAATTCCCCAAAAAATAAATATTAAAAAATATAGCATTTTGCAGCAGGTAATAATACATTCTCTAATATATTTTTACAGATACTTCCATTCCTTATCTTCTGTAGGATAGCCATTTTCTCCCTAGAACTTTTTTGTTTCATGTGTAAAATGTTATATGATATGCCATCTATGTATTTTCCATTTATTCCAATAATTTTTCTTTCTATACTTCTTCTCACTTCTGTACTTCTGCATTGGTCATATTCTAGTATGGAGATCATTTTAACTTTGTCTACTTGTTTCCTGAGGTCAATATTTAGCATATTTTATACTCTTATTGTCTCCAGGGTGTATTTTTCATTTTACTTATAATTAATTACCATTAAAAAAACAAAATCGGAACTATAGATGTGATGAACCAAGATATTTCTGAAATGTTTTTAAAGATAATTTTGTTTTCTGGCTACGAATATAAAAATGGTAGAAAAATTTAAAAATACAGTAAGAATTATCTATGAGCTTATGTATATTAATATTTTAACAGTATGTCTTCTTTCCTCTCATAGTGTTGCAAGCCCCATTGAGATTATCCAGCACTGATTTTATGTTTGAAATCCTATCACATACTATGGATCCTAATAACAGGATCACAAAAACTCAGGTATGTATAGGTAATTGATGCAGTTTACAACTTTTTCTGATTATGGCTTTTAGTTTATTGGGTTGATTACTCCCAAGCATGTGTTGTAAGAATACTTTCATTTTTAGAGAACTTGCATATATATATGCCATATTTCTTAAAGTAATTGCCAAAGTATACAAACACATATAAAGCTATTAATTTTATACATGTGTATATTTAATTCAACTGTTCAAAATACATGAAATAGAATTAAATTATCCCTCTCCTTATACAAATGGAAGCTATGATTAAAATTAATGTGAAATATGTTCTGTAAAGGTAAGTAAATATGGCGAGAGGCAATAATAAAAACCAAAAAAGTCCAGGTATATAGTAAAGTGACTTTTATGATAATCTACTCTTTTTTCTTAATAGATATCTCTACCTCTCTTCTAATTATGACCTCATCTAGAAAGAAAAAAAGAGAGAGATGCATAAGAAAGAAGCTCATGCATACATTGTAGAAATCTGTATTTGTAGTCCACCTTTTTGTCTTACATGTCACTTTTTCTGCAATCACTTTTGAACCTCTAAACCCTTGAAAAAAATTATATGGAGAAAATATTAAACATTGCTTCCATAAAATAATAGCATGCTATATGAAATTATAGTTGGAGAACAGTAAAGGATCTCTTCTGAAATGAAAATGTGACTCTTTCAAGTATAAGAAGTTAGCAAGACTTCTAACTTTAATGTAACTTCAAGGATGCAAAAGATCTTGTATGTGGGGCTAAAAGGGAGGCTTTAGGGATGTAAATTGGGTTGAATTCCAGAGAAAAAGTCTCTTCATAAACACAACATTATTTTATATCATTGAAATTTTAATTCAGTTGCTATGATAAAAGATAATCTTGACAATAAGAACCT
Organism: Camelus dromedarius; assembly: GCF_036321535.1. NCBI lineage: Eukaryota > Metazoa > Chordata > Mammalia > Artiodactyla > Camelidae > Camelus > Camelus dromedarius. The sequence continues at coordinate 86,841,857 of NC_087472.1, read as the reverse complement.
TCTCTTTTGAGTCATCTTGGCCTCACAGGGAAGGAAATGTGACTCTAATATACTACTTGGGTTTGCCATGAATGATGTTTATAGTCATAATAAAACATATAATAAGGAGAAACCTTAATAAATTTATGTAGCAGAATTAAAATGTGATTTTATGTGATGTATTATATGTAAAATAACACATTTATGATATGTAAAATGTGTATGTGAAGATGAAGTTGACAAAGATGTCGACTAGAAGGTTCTTGTCACAGAAAGAATCAAGAAACAAGACACAGAAGTCAAGAAAGCAAAGCAAAGATTTACTAAGGGATAGATAGTACACTCCTAAGGAAAGAGCAGACAGACCCAGGTGGATGGCTGCCCCTAGTTTCCTTGGCAAGCTCGTTATATGGGTGTATAAAGGAATGGGAGAATATTCACTGGGAGGGCAGGGATTTGGGGTCGTCCTTTCTGATCTTCATCCCAGCTCCACCTTCCCAGGTAGGGAAAAGGGATTTGTTTTTGGTCCTCATTTAGTCTTGATCGGGGAGTGGGATGAGTCCATAATGAACAGAAGGTTACATTCGGATGAGGAGTATCATAAGCTTAAGGTTACATTTGGTTAGAGGTCATAATGATCGAAAAGTTACGTTTGGATGATGAGATTCCTGTCTTATCCCACCCTTCTGCCTCCAGAACACTTGTCAGCCCAGAATGTATGGTTTTTTAAATCAGTCTGGAGGATCCTGTTTTTCTTGATGTGTCCAAGGACCCCCATTGTTCACAAGATGTATGGTTTTCCGCCGTTTGGCCTGTGCTCCCCTTTCTCTGCTCATCTCCAGCTACCTGCCTGGTCTAATAGAAAGGTTGGGGATGGTGAAAGAAAGAGGAATTAAACTCATTTTATATTGTGAGTAATTAAAGCATATTGTCTAAAGGTGACAGCAAAGGAACTAGAGATATAAATATATTGCTTAAAATTACTAAGTGACTAATGGAAGAATTAAAATATATAAATACCTAGAATTGGAAGATGGAGAGAGAAGTGGAGCTGATGTAAATGAGCTAAATCCTCATCCTTAGCAGTGGGCACTCAAAAGACAGTATCCAAACTGGTAAATCATGAAGTAGAGCAACAGCCCCAAAGTTGTCCAATTTCTCATCCCCAGAATTTGTGAATATAATCCCTTACGTCGTAAAAGATACTTTGCTGATGTATAATGTGATGAAGATTAATGACCCTAAGCAAGAGAAGTCTCCGAGAGTAAGTAGGTGGTCCCACTCTAATCACACCAGGGGCTGAAAACAGAGATCCTTCCCTGACTGTGGTCAGAAGGAAACATGATGACAGAAGAAAAGTCAGAGAGATGCACTGTTGCTAAATTTGAAGATAGTGCAGGGAGGCCACCAGCCAAAGAATGTGTCTGACCTCCAGAAACTGAAAATGGCAAGGAAACGGATTCTTCCCTAGGACCTCCAGAAAGTATCATAGTTCCTTCTAACACCTTGGTCTTAGTCCAGTGATATCTGCAGACCTTCTAAGATACATGACTGTAATATAATAAATTTGTGTTGTTTTAAACCACTAAGTTTGCAGTAATTTGTTACGGCAGCAGTTAAAAAACTTAAAGTAAGCCCTATCAGCATCACTTTTGGAATAAGGTTATAATTGTTAGAGAAAATTGAAATAAGAATTGGCTAAAATTGGTTGCTTCTGGGAAGCAAAACTATTGTTAAGAAAGAGTTGAATGGGTCAACTGTTTTTTATAAGGACTTTTGAATGATGTACATGTATTATTTTGATTAAATTGTAAAGAAAAAGAATACAGTACTACACATACTAAACAAATTAAACCATCTTTCATAGATGATGGATCAATTCTATTCTGAGGTTAGGATATAGAATGTGGATTTTTTTAGAGATCTTATATCATTTCCTCAATTTCAAAATGAGAAATGTGAGGCAGTCACATAACTGGGATGATACCCTGCTCATCTTCTGTATTAAAAGATGTTTTGTTTATAAGGTGCAAATCAACTTTGTTACAGAGTACACAAATATTAGAACTAAATAGATGTCTCAGTACTTAGAGACATCTGGGAGTAGAATTGACTCTTTTTTTTAATCCTTAATATTTGAAATCAATCAAGCACGCTTTACAAAGAAACAAAATATATTTTGTTATGGTGACAATTGTGTGGATCATTCTACATTCTTCAAATTTTGAAGAATAAAGGTAATTTTAAAAACCTAGTTGAAGGTTTTATTTTAATGGTGTGTTGCACTGGAAAGATTAATCTGCCCACCATTTAGGTACATGGCTCCCGGATTTACAGGGACATCACAACGATGTACCTTGTACAACCATAGAACATTTTTTAAACAAAGAAATTAACATTAGTAAAATATTACTAACTTTATTAAATATTATCTGTATTAATATTAGCTATATTAACTTTAGTAATGAATATTATTAACTATATTAAACAACAGACCCTATTCAGATTTTAAGGTCCTCTTACTGTCCCAGGGTCCATCCAGGATACCATATTGTATTTAGTCTCCTCCGATATGTGTCAGGCTCTCAATCTTGCTAATTTTTTGACTCTATCAGTTTAAAGAGTATTGGTCTGGCTTTTTTTTTTTTTTTTTTTCAGAATGTTCTTCGGTTTCAGTTTGTCTGATGTTTTCCACCTGTCTAGAGTGAGTTCTTATTTTCCATGGGTTTTGAGGAAGAATGTCACTGAGGTGAAATGTTCTTTTTGTCATATTATGTGAAGGGAGTACATGATATCTATATGACTTATCACTGGTGATATATGCCAGGTTTCTCTACTGTACAGTTGGAGAAACTATTTTTCCCTTTTCACACTCTATGCTTTGGAAGTGAGTCATCAGTTTCTGCCCATACTCAACCAGTAGGAGTCAAGTTCCACCTTCTGGAGGGGATATTTAAATATATTATTTGGAATTTTTCCATAAGAAAGACTATTCCCTTGCCCCATGTATTTATTTATTTAATTACTTTGTATATCATTATGAACTCATATATATTTATTTTGTAATTTCAGTCATAATCTAATATTACATTTTTAATTTTGTTGCTAATATTGTTCCAGCTTTGGCCACTAGGACCTCTTTTCCCTCCTTCCCTCCGTTCCTTCCTTCCAGCCTGAGTTCAAACTGGTATCTCTGATTCTAATCTAGTACCACAAGATTCATTCTAGTCTTTCTCCCTTGTTCATTTTTAACTCCTTTCTCCGACAGTGAGAAATCCGGTTCTCTTATTTGTAATGTGTTTACTTATTTTCTAACCCTGATATCCTTAATAAAGAAGTTTCAGAAGTTTTAATCTGCAACCTGTTAAATTGTTGACATATTTTCCAAGTAGAGTACAGTGTTTTTGAAGGGTACCTTTTTGTTTTTAGCATTATGGTTTCCAGTCAAAATACTGTTCTCTAAAGTTTCTTGGGCTATTCCTCTCCACTTCCGCTGACTTCAGTGAGTTTTTTTTAATGTATTTGTGATATAGTTTGTTACAGTCTAGACCATCCTGGGATCCCCAGCATCTTGATTGATTGTTTTTAATTTATATATATTTGAGTTCACCCTTTGCAGTTTACAGTTCTATGGGTTTTGAAAAATGTGTAGAATAACTTATTTACTACTTCAGTATCATACAGTACTGTTTCATCACGCTAAGGTTCTGTGTGTTACTCCTTAATTTCTCCTTCTACCAACACTTGGCAGCAACTGATTTTTTTCTATCCAGATAATTCTGCATTTCTGGAGTGACAGGTAATTTAATTATACAATATGTAGCAATTCGGGTCTGATATATTTTACTTAACAAAATATATTTAATACTCCTTTATGTTTCTACATGTAATAGTATTTCACTTATTTTATCCCTGAATTTTATTCCATTGTATGGGTGTATTACAGTTTGTTTATACATTCATTAGTTGAAGGAAATCTTATTTGTTTTTCCTTCCAGTGTTTGGTGATTATGAACAAAGGTATTATAAACATTCATATACAGATTTTTATATGAACATAAATTTTCATTTCATTTAAGAAAATACTTACAAGTGGGATTATTGGGTCATTTGGCAGGTGTATGTTTAACATTATTAGAAATTGCCAAATTGTCTTCCGAAGTAACTGTGTACTAATTTGCTTTCTCCCCATCATGAATGAAGTTTCTTATTACTCTGCATACTTGCTAGCTAGCATTGCTCCTTTGTATACTTCTCATAGTTGTTAACAGGCTGTGAATGTATTTGCATACCCCTTTATTTGCCAAACATTAGTTTTAAAACATGTTATCTGTGATTACCACTTTTAATTGCTTGACTTTGTGCATAGGCTCATCACGTTGCTGTGGCAATAGAAACTAAATTTTATGTTTCCTATTATAATCTTTATAAATTTATTCTTTTTTTATGTGTGAACAGGATCTTGTCTTACATAATGTTTCCAAAAAAGATGTAAAGTGGACTTTGAAAACTAGTAATACTGGCAAACTTTTTAAAAATGGCATATTCAAATTTAGCATGCTGAGTGGGACTCTGAGACCAAATGAAGAGTGTAATGTTTCTATAAATTTCTGTCCAAGTAAGTACTTTTTTTTCTCCTGTATTTGTTGTTTTTTTATATATCAACTTATTCTTCACGTATTATTTTATCATGTATACAGAAGTTTAGATTATTAGCTGTATGTACTTAAGACAGTTTTAAGAAATTTCTTACTAGAATTTTGTGGTAACCGTCATCATAAATGACTCCCAGTCATCTTCACCTCCTGGTACTCATGCTGTTGTGTAGTCCCCTCCCACATCACATAAAGCTGATATATGATCCATAGGATATTATGAAAGTGATGGTGTGTGACTTCCAAGGCTAGGTCAGAAAAGGCATTGCAACATCTGGCTTGTATTCTTGGATTGCTTGCTTTGGGAAAGCTGGCTAGCATGTCTGTTTATCTATATTTATACTTTTATATTTTTTTAAATTACAGCAACTTTATTGTACCTTTATATAATTGGTATGGCACATTTTCTTTCATTAAACATTTATTACAGAAATTCTTGACAATTCTTACACATTTGCTTTTCTAAATGAACTATCAGTTATTTTTTTCCAGTTGCTGAAAAAAAGGCATATAATTGAGTATTTTTTCCTTCAAAGCATAGTATGCTTTTCCATTAATTAAAGCCTTACTTCATATGTAAAGAACAAGAATGTCTTTTCCCTATTAAGTTATTTTGGTACCTTTGTTGAAAATCAATTGACCATAAATAGAAGTGTTAATTTCTCTTACTCTGGTCTGAGAGAATAGCTTGGGAACTATTCTCTTCATTTCTATTTTTGTGAAGATTGATATTAATTCTTCTTGAAATGTTTAGTAAATTTCACTAATGAAGCCATTTGGGTTTTGACTATTCTATGTAGGAAGATTTTTCATTGCTACTTCAATCCCTTTCTATAAGTCTATCCAGATTTTATATTTCTTCTTGAGTCAATCTAAATAGTTTGTGTCTTTTTAGGAATTTGCTCATTTCATCTAGGTTATCTGATTTATTTATATACAACTGTATAGTGTGTTCCCTTATAATCCTTTTATTAAATTTCTGTAAAGTGTGTATTTTCCCTTTTTTATTCATGTTTCTGTAATTTGATTCTTCACTCTATTTTTTTTTGGTCATTCTTGCTAACAGTTTTTAAAATTTGATAATGTTTTTGAGACCAATTTTTGATTTCTAAAATTTTGTCCTTTATTATTAATTAATTTCTGTTCAATTAATTTCTGTTCTAATATTTACCATTTTATTCAATTAATTTCTGTTCTAATATTTACCATTTTCTCTTTTTTTCTTTGGTTGTAATCTGTTTTTTTTTTTTTCTTCTTGTTTCTTATAGTGCAAGGTTAGGTATTGATTTGAAACATCTTTTTTAATATAGGCATTTATAACTATAAATTTCACTCTGAGGACTGCTTTAGGTGTGTCCCATAAATTTTGGTATGTTTGGTTTCTTTTTAATCTCAAATTATTTTTTTTAAATGTATCTTGTCATTTGCTCTTTAACAATTATGTATTTCGGAGTGTGTTATTTAATTTTCACATATTTGAGAATTTCCCAAATTTCACTTTATTATTGATTTCTATTTCTATTCCATTGTTGTTGCAGAACGTACTTTATATGGTTTCAGTCATTTTTAATGTATTGAGGCTCACCTTGTACCCTAAAATACCGTCTACCATGCAGAATGTTGCACATATACTTGAGAGGTATATGCATTCTGCTCTTGTTGGGTGGAGTGTTCAATAGATGTTTGTTAGGTCTCTTTCATTTATAGTGTTGTTTAAGTCTTTTATTTTTTAATGATCATCTACCTAGTTGACTTATCACAATTGAGAGTAGAGTATTTAAGTCTCAAATAGTATTATTTAATTTTTTATTTCTCCTTTCAATTCTGCCAGGATTTCCTTGTATACTTTGTGGCTTCATTAGGTGCATATGTGTTTATAATTGTTATATCTCCTTGATGAATTGCCTGTTATCACTATGTATATTGTCCTTATTTGTCTCTAATAGCAATTTTTATCTTAATATTTATTTTGTCAAATCCTAGCATAGCCACTGTATCTCTCTTTTCGTTACTATTTGCATATATATCCTTTTCCCATCCTTAAACTTTCAACTGAATTGTGTTTTTGAATCTAAAGAGTGTCTCCTGTAAATGACATGGATTTAGATTACTTTTTGAAGTTTATTTCACATATCTCAGCCTTTTCATTGCTGTATTGAATTATTTTACATTTACCTGTTAATCACTAATGAAGTAGGTTAAGGAAAGATTTACATTTCCCTTTTTACTATTTGTTTTCGGTATGTCTTCTGTTTTAATACTTAACTTCCTTTGTTTCTTTCAGGATAAATTTTTTAGTTATTTCAAAGTGATTTCCCTGGAAAATACAATTAACATATTTTTTAAATGTAATTGTGATTAATACCAACTTCATTTAAATGGTATACAAAAATTTTGCTCCAATATAGCATCCCCCTCCTTTGTACTATTATTGTCATACAAATTACATCTTTGCACAATATCCTATCAACAGTTTTATGCTACTTTATACGTTTTTTAAAAAATCAAATAGTCAAAGAAAGTACTTACAAACAAAACTACTTCTATCGTTTATATTTGCTCATATATTTACCTTTACGTCTTTATTTCTGTGATTCAGTTTGCTGTCTAATGTCCTTTTATGTCAGTTTCAAGGACTCCTTTTAGTATTTCTTACAGTAAAGATCTGCTAGTGGTGAGGTCTCTCAGTTTTGTTAATCTGGAATGTCCTAATTTCTTCTTCATTTCTGAATAATACCTTTGTTGGATATGGAATTCTTGGTTCGCAGTCTTTTTCTTTCAGTACTTTAAATATGTCTTCACACTGCATTCTGGCCTTCATGGGTTTTGATGAGAAGTCAGCTATTCACGTTATTGCAAATCCCTTGTATATAATGAGTCACTTTTCTTTTTCCGCTTTCAAGATTCCCTTTTCTTTGCTTTTTGGCAGTTTGACAAATGTGTCTGAGGGAAGATATCTTTGAAAGTATCTTACATGGGGTTCATTGAAATTCTTACATATTTAAACTCATGTTTTTTGCCTCAAATTTTGTATGTTTTTGGCCATTATTTCTTCAAATAATCTTTCTGACCTGTCTCTTTCTTCTCTATCTCTGGGATTATCATTTTGCATATAGTGGTATACTTAATGGTTCCCCAGTTCCCTGAGACTGTTGAGTTTTCTTCTTTCTGTTTTCTTTCTGTTCTTCAGACTAGAAAAACTCAAGTGACATTTTTTTCTTCATATTGGCTGATTCTTTATTTAACCAGTTCACATCTATTCTTGAATCCCTGTTGAGTGAATTTTTCATTTCAATTTCTGTAGATTTTAATTCCACAATTTGTATATAACACATTTATGTATAAATGTATGTGTATATGTCCAGTGCTTGAACTTTTCTCAGGGACAGTTTCTGTTGACAGCCTTTTTATTCCTGTGTACGAATTGTTCACTGTTGTTTCTTTGTGTGTCTCAAAATTCTATTTTTAGAAATGAAACATTATAAGTAATATGGCAGCCATGGAAATGACAGCCTCACCTCCATTCAGTAGTCATTGTTGTTGCAATTTTTTGTTTGTTCTTATTATTGTCACTGTTTGTTTAGTGACATCTCAGAACTAATTCTGTAAGATCTATATTCTTCTTCCTGTGTGGCCACTGAAGTCTCTTAATTTAGTGCTTACCTAATGATTAAATAGTGATTTCCTTACTTTAAATCAATAAGTTGTCTATATTTGCTGAGGGATTCTGTACACATGTTGGGGCATGTCATTGATGGATGAAAGGACAAAGATGATATGGTATATACTTACAATGGAATATTATTCATCCTTAAAAAGAAGAAAATCCTACAGTATGTTACATGATTGAACCTTGAGAACATTGTGCTAAGTGAAATAGGCCAGTTACAGAAAGACAATTACTGCCTGATTCTACTTATATGATATATCTAAAATAGTCAAACTCATAGAAACAGAGTAGAAACAAAGTCATAGAAACAAAGGTGGTTTCCAGGGATTAAGGAAGGGGGAAATAGAGAGCTGCTAATAAATGGGTATAAAATTTAAGTCATGAAAGATGAATAAGTTCTACTGTATAACACTCTGTTTATATGTAAAAATATTATGCCCTTAAAAATCTGTTAATATGGTAGATCTCATATTAAGTTTTTTATCACAATAACATTTTTTTCAAATGTTGGAAACAGAGGTATTTCTCTGCATCTGTGTATTTCAAATAACTAAAAATTCCTCATCATTTTAAAAAAAATCAAAACCAAAACTGTTAGACCAAATCACTTTCCTTTTGGACAAGTTACAATAGTACCATTTTGCTTTTTGACTTAAAATCTGTTTTTCTATCCACTTCCTGCCCCAGACTGGATCCCTTTATCCTAAATCTGATCCATTTTCTAACTTCTTTACATGACCTCCCACTTATGTGCAAACCAGGATTCCAACAATCTTATTAAGTAACTTGTCACCCTCAGGTCACAGGGCTTTGGATAGACAGGGCAGCACAATAAGCATAATAAGTAGTTTGTAGGGGTGTCGGTATAGCTCAGTGGTAGAGCCCATGCTTAGCATGCATGGAGCCTTAGGTTCAATCCCCAGTACCTCCAATTAAAAAAAAAAAACATAAATAAACCTAATTACCCTTTACACCCGCCCCCCCAAAAAGTAGCTTGTTTACTTTTTCCCAGCCTCTTGAAGACAGTGGGTCTCTAACTGACTTAAGATTTCTTCTAATTATACCTGTAGCATCTGCCATTTTATTCTAGGTGGATTGGTGATTGATGATATTTTTGTTCTGCCATTTTCTCCACTTATAATGTGACTGTGGTGTAAGCCTCTTATTCCAAACCACGGTCAGGGCCTTTATTTCTCCTTCTATTTCCTTTGCCTTGTAGATGCAACCTTTGTCATCAGTATCACCTAGAGTAAGGCAGATATACTTTATCTCCATTTTGGCTCACTTTGTTATATTGGTTACCAAGTAGGGCTGCTTATATTCTCAGAGCTTTGAAGAGTTTTAGTGAGGCAGTTTTTAGTTTTCACTCTCCCTTTATTGCCCTTCCTTGGACTGCTACTGGGATAGAGGCGGGGGCTGTGAGAGTATGTGTTACCCACACTGAAGCAAATGTCCAAGTCATTCTGAGTCTGGACCACTGCTCTTGAATCTCATTTGTGTGGCTAGACTCACTTCCCTTGGAGAAGATTATTCTTAGTTCTCATGTAAATAGCCTCAGTGCTTCATAAGCCTGACTCTCAGGGCATACATATCCTAGAAAATTCTCAGCATGAGGATCCCTACTACCCAAAAACAGAATTTTTCCACTAATGAGCTTTGGGAAGTGAAAGTATTGACATCTAGCTTCTTTAAGCAGACTGGAGCAAAGGAACAACAGATAGTTGCTTGAAAAAATATCTATGAAGATTTTTTTTCCTCTTTTTGAGGAAGTCTGTACTAGTACTTGTCTCTAACTTAAAGCATCTGCTCAACTACCTTTATATTTTACATGCTATAACTAGGGAAGCATACCAAATGCCATTTTCAGACTATTTTTCTATTTCAGCAGGTATTAACAGTAACTTACCTGTTATTCTTCCTAATTATTCTTATGAAGCAGCATTAAGATTACAGCCTCTTATATATGCTGTTTGGGCTTATCCAGTTCTCGTGACTGGGGTTTTCCATCCCTCTGTCAGTTGTGGGCATTGGTCCTGACAGGTGATGTCTGTCTCCTTCTTTAGAGGATTGTCATTGTTTGGAGGAAGATGCCTCATGGAGAGATGCCTAGGAGGCTAAGTCTCATCACCACTGCTCCCTCAGTGGCCCAGCCCACTGTCCCTCTGGTCTCAGATAGTTGTTTGTGAATTCACATCCCAGAGCCCCCATGTGGGATCAGGTTGAATCTAGATTCTAAAACTACACCTTTTCATGCTTCTCCTCCTGCTTTATTCTGTCCTTCTTTTACCTATTCTTTCCTCTTGAGAGCATTCCCTCAGTAAATCACTCAGTAAATCAGAATCTCTGGGACACTACTATATATTATACATGTGACAATATAATAAAATACCCACGGCTAGCCATGTTAACAATAGAAAAGGCATGATAAGAACCTGTTAACGCTTTTAAGCTTTTTGGAGAGTTCACTGAGCTGTGTGTTTGCTCTCAGTAATATTGCATTAGCACAATGTTGCTTTAAATAGATGTCCAGGACATCTCTTAGCCTGGCCTTGTATATTCACTTCAGATTCATGTGTGTGAAACATTACTTAAGATACTGTCATTAGTGGATTTTTAAAAGGTTTCACCTTTATTACCTCTGTTTAGAACTCTGAAAATATGATCGAATCAAATATTCGTTGCATTCTGAAGTTGACTGTAAAAATACTTAGGTTTCATTATATATTTCTGTGTATTTTGATGTCTGTCTTCTTAGTTGCTACTGTGTCTCATCCTAAACTAGTCCAGCTAAAGCCACCATCGTATTTCTGTACAGAGCTTCTCCTTTCTGTCCCTATCTACATTTATTTCCAGATGAAATGGACTAGATTACTTTGAAGGAAATAAGACATATTTCCATTTGACTTTTCCTTCAGTGTGGGGCTGAGCCCAAGCAGTCGAAACTAGGGTATTCCTCCTTATGATCTCAGCCTCTCTTAAAAAAATTAAACATGCCTATAATACCTTTATATCACGTATCTTAGATGAGAGAGATGGCATACCTGAGCTTAAAAACATGTGTTATTAAATTGTTCGTAGCCTTACACAAGGAACTCTCTTCTCCATGGCCACAGAAACCTTGAACGCTTGTGAAACACAGAAATACTCTCAAAACTCAGTATTCACGGGTTGGGGTATAGCTCAGTGACAGAGTACATGCCTAGCATGCATGAATTGCTCAGTTCAATCCCCAGTACCTCCATTAAAAACAAACAAACAAACAAACCTAATTACCTTCCCCCCAAATAGTGGTGAGATAAGGATAAAGTTACTTTTAAAAAAAACCCTCAGTATTAAGTATGTTTTTGAATTCTGAGATACTATCTGGAATTCATACTCACCAGATCACATTTTTCTCCCTATGAGACTTATGTTCGGGGATTTAAGTCTTAAAAGGCATCATCTATGACTGAAACATTATGCTGTACACCGGAAATTGGCACAGCATTATGAACTGACTATACTTCAATTGAAAAATAAGCAACCCCTCTGGCCCCCCCATAAAAAGGCATTGGCAACTTGCTGTGATGACTCTTGTGATCTGAGATTAGTCTGCAGCCTCCTGTGCCCTTTTCTCCAACACAAAATTTCCTTTCATTTTGTGAGTTACCATGTGGGCACTTCCTGTCTTTTCCTACCAGGTGAAATTGGCCAGTTGACCCTGGCAGCCTTTTGTCAGAAAGCACCTTACTTTCCTCTCAGCATCTTCATTTCTTAGTAGTTCCCTGAGATCCTTATGGAAATGATCTGACCTCATCTTCATACTGCAGATACTGAAGGATGGAGAGCTCCTGTTTAGGCAGAGAAAACAATAAAAAAAGGAAGTCCTGTTGTACTGTTTCCCCAGGGTATATGTATTTTCCCATAATAATTAAAATCTACTTTAAGGAGACTTGCTCTCTTTCTAGACAAAGTGCACTTTAGAAGATTTTTATTTCAGTGACACCTCATTACATGTCTTAAGTTCCTTGGCAGGATAAATCGAGTTTCTGGGTAATCTCTTCTGCTCTATTGAGCTGTAACTTCGTGCAGTACATTTTCATATATAGTAAGGATTAAACTATGTAAATGCTTTTTGGTTTGTGTGAACTAATCCGAAGTACTTAACAAATGTTTTTCTTTCACTAGAACTTCCTAGAAAATACACAGCTGATATTCCTGTACGTTTAAATGATAATCCACTTTGCTATCGAATGTTGTGTCTGGTTGGAGAGGTGAAATTACCCAAGTTATTGTTTGACCCTCCTTTCATATTTTTTACTCCTGTTCCTTTGAATGTAACAACTGTGATGGATATCAACATTTTACCTCAGAGCTATTTCAGGTAAATACTTAATGTGAATTTACCACATTTTCTATAGGTGTTTTTTGTGTGTGTCTGTGTTAGTGTTACACGAGTCATGAACAATGCCTGTCTTCTTTCTATAGTTCGAGTGAACTACTAAAATATTTAACTGTACATTTAAATTAAAAATACCCCACAAGCCCACTTAATTATCTCACAGTTAGTTATTTAATTTTCTTATAAAAATCTTTGGTATGTCACTCTTAATGGTATAAGATGCAAGCTTAAAAATTCAGTGTATTAGTTTTCTTTCACTGTGTGACAAATTACTGCAGACTTACTACCTTAAAACACAGATTTGTTCTCAGTTTCTTTGGGTCAGGAGTCTGGTTAGTTTATGTCCACTGCTCAAGGTCTCAAGAGGCAGAAATCAAGGGCTATAGCAGCAGTCTCATCTAGGTCTCAGTCCTCTGAGCTCTCTGGTTGTTGGCAGAATTAATCCTTGTAGTTGTAGGACTAAGACATCATTTTCTTGCTGGCTGTTGGCTTAGACAACTCTAGGCACTTAGAGGCCACCCTCAAGTCCTAGCCATGTCATTCCCTATTCACAGCATGGATATTTAACTCAGTCCAGGGGGGTAGATGCAACTCAGTGGTAGAGCACGTGTTTTGCATGCATGAGGTCCTGAGTTCAATCCCCAGCACCTCCATTAAAAAGAAAAAAGAAAAACTATATTTAACTCATTCCAAGCCAGAAGCAGACCATTTCTCTGACCTCTCTGTCTCTAACCTCTAAACCTTCTTTTAAGATCTTACCTGATTAAATCTGATCCACCCATGTTTATCTCCCTTTTGCTTTATTCAAAATCCATTGACTAGGGATCATAGTTACATATGGAAGATCCCTTTACTGTTGCCATATAGCATAACTTAATCACCAAAGTGATGTCTCATCATATTTACAGTTCTGGCCACCCAAGGGATTGGAATTACAGTTTGTACACTGAAGAACAGGACCCTTGGTGCTCATCACACAATTCTGCCTATCTTATGCATGCACTATAGAGGAATGATATCTGTTTTCATTTTTTTTAAAGATTTACAAACAGCCCAAATCACAGTACTATATTGGCCCAGACACATTATGAACCCACACAGTACAAAACAAATAGAGCATATGTGTGTGCGTGTTTCTGTATATATATCTGTAGATAACTGCTGGGCTGCTGAGAAGTGTGGGCAGTCTCCAAAGGGCTCAGATCAAATCAAACCAAAACAGTACATACTTATAAACTGAAACCAGAGTAGAAGCAGTGAGCTGTATTAACATGCCAAATGCAGGCTGATTCTTAAACCTTGGGATGGCTTCAAAATAGGAAAACTTAATCTCAGATTCCTAGGATTAATCCAGGAACACTGGAAGAGGTTAAAGTGGTTCCATGTGAGTAAATTCTTCTACCTTTCAGTAGAAGCAAGCAACTCTTGTCTAAAACAATGGTTCTTAAACTTTGTTGTATATCAGTATCATCTGAAAGACTTTTTAAAACAGATTTTTTGGGTCCTATTCCCAGAATATACGATTCGGTATGCCTGGAATGGGATATAATAATTTGTACTTATAATTAGTTTCCAGGTGATACTGATCCTCTTGTTTACTTTGGGAACTTCTACTCTAAATGAAGCCATCCCAAGTTTTGACCCTTATTTCAGTTTCCATAGATTGCTATCAAGTAGACATGAGCACAGTGTCAAGTATTAGAAAACTCCTCAGGACGGAGGACACTGTAACTTAAAGTCAGCACAAATAGCCATCTTAAGATTTAGACTCATAAGTAATTCAGATAATGTAATTATCAATACAAATTATAAATAATTTGCTTAAAAAGATGGCATTATGAAAATTAGTCATTAACATGGAATTGTACAAAAGAGATTGGAAAATGAACCAGAACTTTTAAAATAAAGTATGTAGGGTAGAATTTTAAGAGCATCCACTAAACCTAAGATTGTACATGAGTACACAAACAGTGTAGAAATAAAACCTCAAGTTAACTTTATAAGAGAGAAAAAGAGAAGCATACTTTTAAAAGCAAGAGAAACCTTCAACAAAAATGGTGGCAGAAACTAAATAGTTGAGTAATGCAATAAAGTGTAAATAAATTACTCTGACCAGTTAAAAGAGAAATAATAGAGTAAATAATAAAGAAAATCCAGCTGCCTATTAAAAGAAGTATATATGAAACATAAGGACAAAGAAAGATCGAAATAAAACATGGTTTCTCAACTTTAGAACTGTTGAAATTTTGGAAAGGATAATTCTTTTTTTTGTTGGAGGCTATCCCCTACTTTGTAGGATGTTTACCAGCCTCCCTTGTCTCTATCCAGTGGCATCCTCCCTCTGGAGTTGTTACAGAAAGAAAATGTCTGCACATTGCTCAATGTCCCCTGGGGAGCAAAACCACTCACAGTTGAGGACCACCAAAATAAAATCATGGGAAAAGATATACCAGTATAACCAAAAGAGAGCTGGATAGCAATATTAATTTCATATATAATAAACTTAAGAGGTAAAACATTTTAATATAGAAATCATTATAAAAGATGCAGCTCACCTAGAAACTATCGGAAGTCTAAAATTGTATGCACAATTTAAATGATCTTAAAATATATGAACCCCAAATTGAAATAAGAGAAAATTAAAAACATACCCTATATTGTAGGATATTTCAGCATCTATCTTAATTACTGGTGAGTCCAGAAGACAAAAACATTTGTATAGATAAAGAAGATTTGAATAAGATAATTAAGAAGTCTCATTTACTTAATACTAATATTATTAAAATTAGTAAAAATAGTATTATAAAATACTGCACCTTGCAGTTAGAGAATACACATTTTTCTCACTTAAACTTAGGATATTTACAGGAACTGAAAGTGTATCATTCTGTGGTGCAAGTTTAACAGATTTTCATGAGTTGGCATCATATAGACTATATTCTCTGATAATAATTATAATTAAAAATCAAAATATTAACAGATATCCCATACATTCAGAAATGTTTAAAACACTTCTATAGAGAACAAAGATATATTGAATTTTGCAAATAAGTAATAATTAAAATACTATATATTAAAACATGTAAACAACAATACTCATTGAGAATCATAAGTGTATAACACAATCGAATGCTGTAAACAGTGTTTGAGTATTAGAGACAAAGACTAAACTTGAAACAGCTACTGTGACTTCTCTTGCTTTCTTTAGACAATTAGACCTGCATCTTTTGTTAAATAAACTGCATCTGTTATATGAAATAAACACCAAAATTCCAGTGGTTAAGCAAAAAATAAATAAGTAAACTTAAAGAATGCAGCAAAAATAGATGGAAATATATACTCTTTA
Source organism: Camelus dromedarius (assembly GCF_036321535.1). Lineage (NCBI taxonomy): Eukaryota > Metazoa > Chordata > Mammalia > Artiodactyla > Camelidae > Camelus > Camelus dromedarius. The sequence continues at coordinate 86,825,826 of NC_087472.1, read as the reverse complement.
ATGCTGATATGGAAATATATACTCTTTAGATGGAAATATATACTCTTTAGATGGAAATATATACTCTTTAATGCTGATATTAAATTAAAATTGTTGAAAGTTTGAATTATTCAATTTAATAAATAAGACTAAGAATAGAAGATTAAACCCAAGAAATGTAGAAGGGAAGATTTAATGAGTAATTAAAGGAATAGAAAATGCATATATAGAAGATAGGCTCACTGAAACCAAAGGCTGGCTCTTTGAAAGACCGAATACAATGGACACTATTACAGTGAAGTTGAAAGGAAATAAAAAAGGCACAACTCAATAATATTAGGAATAATGGGGCCTAACCATATATCCACTGGAGAAAAATGAGATAATCGAAGTGCTATGAAGAAGTTTATTCTAACACATTTTAAAACTTAAATGCAATGGGACATTTGTAAATAAATAAATAAATAAATAAATAAATAAATAAATAAATAAATAAATAAATAAAATCTGTCTATCTATAATATATAATTTACTAAAACCACATTGGAAATAAAGTCTTTGAGTCAATACTTAAAATCTTATAAGTAAAACACCATCCTCTGATGTTTTTACAGGCAAGTTTTACTAAACTTCCAAAAAATTGATATATCAAACCTTGTATAAATTCTTCCAGAGAACAGAAAAAGAGAGAATGTGCCCTAATTTGTTTGGTGAAGTCAGAATTTTTTTATTATAAAATCTGATAATGACGGTCTAAGAAAGGTAAATTATAGGCCAATCTCTCTTATAAATGTAGATGCAATAATCATTAATGAATTGAATTTTATATTTACACACATTTATAATATAATCTATATCACATATGTAATGTAATATTAATAGATCATGATCAATCTGGGTGTATCCTAGGATTGCAAGGTTTGCCTAATGTCAGAAAATCTAAAATATCTTTTTATTTCATCTACTGCATTGACAAATAAAAATACTAGTTTACATTACATTAAAATAATGATTATGATCATTTCCATGAAGAAAAAAAGAATTTGATAAAATCATGTACTATAAAACTATTAAACAGGAATAAAAGAGATATTCTTTAAGTTGCTAAAGTTTCCTATCATAAACCTACAGGAGACATTATTACACATTATCAGAATTTAAATGAATTCCCTTTAAATAAAATAGAAAAGACAAGGATGCCTATTATCATTGCCTCCCCAACACATTTTCCCAAAGACCTAGTCCATTCAGGGAGTTAAGAAAAGTAAAATACTTTTTAAAAGTAAAATAAGAGTAGGAAAAGAAGCTTCAAAACCATCATTATCTATAGATTAGATGATTTCCATATAGGAAATTAAAAGAGTCTACAGGCAAATTTTGAAAGCTATGAAGATCATTTATCAACACAGATAAATGTTAAGTCCAATATTTAAAATTCAGTGTAACATTTCAGCATAAAACATTTTGAACATGCAACTGTAAAACTACTATTCATGAAGACATTAACAGTTAAAGATAATAGAAAGAACTGTATGGAACTCTACAGAGAAAATTACGAAACTTAAGTCAAAGAACTCATAAATAAATGAAGATTAATGCCATATTCATGAATGGAGATATTCAATATTATAAAAAGGACAGTTCCCCACAAATTAATTTAGATATTCCATGCAACTGCAATATAAATTCAAATAAAATTTTTCATAGAGATTGACAAGTAAAATTCTAAATTTTATATGGAAGAATTAAGGGTCAAGAATAGCCAAGCCACCACCAAAGAATAATAAGATGAGAAGGGCTTGCCTCCCCAAATATCAAGACTAAATCAGTGTCAGTGGTTCAGTGAGAGAGAAAATAAGCCAAGGTATAGAATAGAGAGACTTGAAAAAGGCCGACACATGGATGGATACTGAATGTATGACAAAGGTAGTATTGTAGATCTTTGGAGAAAAGAGATTACTATTCAGTAAATGGTGCTAGAACAATTGATTGTCTGTATGGAATATTTCATACTGGATTCCTGTCTTAATCACAGAAATTCATTACGCATAGATTAAAAGCTTAAATGTAAAATGTAAAATGTGAAAAAAATTTGAAAAAACAATTTTAATATCTGGGTAGAGAGAGATTTCTTAAACAAGACTTAAAATCATGCTAGCAACAAAATAAATAATAAAAATTAATCTGAAATACAGCAAATAATAGAAATGTTGACAAAAATTATCAATAGGTAAGAGCTTTGAATATCTCCAAAGTTGCTTCTAGCTACCTGGTAATGTCCCTCAGAGGTTCTTGAATCATAAATGGAAAATAAACATGTGAAAACATATAATTGACCTGTTTGTAAACTTGGAAATGTATATTAGAGACTATACAATGAGGTATCATTTTGCCTGTTCTAGGTAGGTAAACTTTAAAAAGTCAGACTACTAGTTACAGTGTCAGTGAGTAGGACTACACTGGATAATACTATATAAAGTTTAACATCTACATATTTCACAGCCCAGCCATTCCACTTCATAGTATGTACAAGAAAAACTCATCAGGGAAATGTAAATCAAAACCACAATGAGATTATCACCTCACACCTGTCAGAATGGCTGTTGTAAAAAGACAACAAATGATAAATGTTGACTAGGATGTGGAGAAAAGGGAACCCTTGTGCACTATCAGTAGGAATGTAATCGGTATAGCCACTATGAAAAGCAGTATGGAGTTTCTTCAGAAAACTAATAATAGAACTGCTGTATGATCCAGCAATTCCACTTTGGAGTATATATCCAAAGAAAAGAAAAACACTAATTTAAAAAGGTACATGCACCCCAACATTCATAGCAGCATTGTTTACAGTAGCCAAGATAAGGAAGCAACCCAAGTGTCTGTCAATATAATAGATAAAGATGATATGGTGTGTATATATACACACACACACACACACACACACACACACACACACACACACAATGGAATATTACCCAGTCATAAAAAGGAATAAAATAATGCCATTTGCAATAACAGGGATGGACCTGAAGGGTATTATGCTTAGTGAAAAGTCAGAGAAAGACAAACAGTATAATTTCACCTTATGTGGAATCTAAAAAAGAAAACAAACTAATGAATTTAACAAAAACAGAAATAGACTCATAGATAGGACAGACTAGTGGTTACCAGAGGGAAAGGGATGGGGAGAGGGTCAAGATAGGGGAAGAAGATTAAGAGGTACAAACTACTAGGTATAAAATAAATAAGATACAAGGGTGTAATGTACAGCACAGGAAATACAACCAATGTTTTATAATAACTTTGAATATTGAATCACTGTGTATGCTGTACCCTTGAAATCAATATAATATTGTAAGTCAACTGTACTTCAATTAAAACAGAAAGAAGAAAAGCTCTTGCACATGTGTACTGCAAGGTTTGTTTGAAATTATTTGTAATTGCATTACAAAGAATAGCAAAATCTGGAAACTACACAAATGTCCTGTGACAGATGAAGGAATATGTAATTTTCAATACATATGTACATGAATATTCTATAGCTGTGAAGTGGAGAGACTTCAGCATAAGACAACTTTATTAAGTATCTTATAAACAAAATACTGAGATTAAATAAAAGTCAAGGAAGACTACATATATTGATATCCTTTATGAAAAATTATGATAAGGAAAGCCAGACAAATTTGTATTTAGAAATATATGCCTGTCTACAGATAGAAAGAAATAGATGTGAAGAGTGGCTAGTTGACATGTTAAAGTTATGTAACTTTTGAGGATTTGTGTATCACCATGAATTACAAATTAGCATTATTTTCATAAACTACCAGATCTTGGACCCATCTCAGAGCTTCTCTGGTTCAGTACCGTATTTTATAGTTAGGCATTCTGCGATCCAGAGAAAACAAGTTCCAAGTGTGATGTAACAGTTGAAA